>NW_024527044.1:4434484-5034484 GCF_017590135.1 Pyrgilauda ruficollis
AAACTAAGGCACAGTTAGAAAAAAAAAAAAAAAAAAAAAAAAAGAAAAAAAAAAAAAAAAGAGAAACAAATCATCCCAAAAGAGACAACTTGAAACTTTTATCTATTCTGATGAACTTTTAATGTGTTAAATTTCTTCTTTGTGTTAGCTAAAAAATGTTTTAAATATCTTTCTATAGAAATGAATTCCTACTCTGACAGAAGAAAAGGCAAAAGTGATATATTCTCAGGAGCACCTACTATGATGACACTGTAGTTATGATGAGACAATAGCATTGCAGTTAACTTTAAAACAATTTTCATGTTCATTTTTCACATAACTGGCAGTTCACCTACATAATGGAGTTACCACATTTTTTAATATTTATTTCTTGCTTAATAAGCCCAGTTTGTGGCATAGGAGAAGTAACAAAAGCATTTTAGTCTAAAATAGAAGTACATGGAAACAGCTTAAAAATTACAACATAATTGAAATGCTATTACCCTCTACAAGCAGTTTTATATAATGAAGTGTACAACTATGAAGGTATATTTGGAAAAATTTTGAAGTGACCATGGTTATAAAGAGGTCACATATACTGGCAGATCTGATGGGAAACCAAAGCTAGATATCTTAAGTATTAGTGGGTCTTCCTTCAGATGGAATTTCAGCTCCATGGCAGGGCCTGTGCTCAAAAGCTGCAGTTCATTCATTCTTATTTATTCTAAATAAAATATTCAAAAATTCGATTATTATATGGCATCTTGCTACTTTGCTCATCTGAGGGTTTATTATAATTTCAGCTTTAGCTTTCTGTCCTTCCAATATACCCTTAACTCCAGTATAAAAAGGAACCAGTTGAAAGTAAGAATCTTTGACTTATGATTTAAAATGTGAGTCTGATAATTAATGAATTACAATAGAAACATTGCTGTCTATTTTAAGCCAAATGAAATCAAGAGACTAGGGGGATCCTTTAATAACAATAAACATGGAACTCTAATTTCTTTTTATGCTCTGTGATCACATACAAAAGATCCAATATAAATAATTGCATTAGATGTCCTATTTTTGGAAAAATGCATAGCTAGTATTTAGGAAGACTCTTATTTCTCTGATTTATCTATTAATGAAGCAAAATCCAGTTAATTACCTAATTTGCATGATATTTTGTATCCACATATATGCTGGGATGAGCACTGGGGAGAGGTTTTGCATCAATCCATTTTTAATAAGCTAATGAAGCTGGCTGGGCTGACACTGCAGATCAAATCACTGGATGTTTTTCTCTGGCTGGACTGAGAATTTGTGATCAAGGTACAGATCAAATGAGCTTGTGAGCTGAGGAAGGCAAGACCTTTCCTCCTGCAGGTCACAGATCCTGTTACTGCACTGGATCTGTGAATCAGGAACCTGTTTGATGCCCCACTCTCTTGTCCCATGGCCTTGAGTGAGGAGAATGTTGCAACTTGTAGGTTCCTGTCCCTCACCTTCTTCCCTTCCTACTCCTCTGCCCCACTGCTGAGGCAGGACAGAACCTGAAAATGTCAGCCAGAGTCACTCAAATCAAGGTAGAAAGTGGCAGGTCTGCAGTTGCTTTTGCAGCCTTTTTACATCCAACCTTCATGCTCTGGGGTGTTTCTCCCCACTCTTTGTCTCTTTTCCAACCCATCTGTCCCCCATGATCATGTGCTTGCTGTTGCTGCATCCCATGTGTCTGTCAGGAGCTGCTGCCTCAAGGAAAAAGAGACTTACACAGTTTTCCCTGAGGCCTTGCCCTGTGCAGCAGAGGGTCTGATTTGCCATGTAAAGCAGACTTGTACAAGAATGCATCTTCTCTGAAATTAACTATTTAAAAGCAAAGCATTTGGTTCTAAACCAGCTGTTTGTCCAGGCTGAGCCTGCCATGGCCAGGCAGAGCAGCACCCCGGGGAGTGAGGGCTTCTTCCCATATCCAGGTGAGAGCTGGAAATGGTTTTGAGTCCCCACTGATGTTCTTTTCTCTGTGTTTTTGACAAGAGAGGGAGTTAAGGACAAGATGTTTTGTGTACAAACTAAACTCTTCATGGCTAAAGTTAAGAGAGATTAATTTCATCCTCAGGGCTTCTGAAATACTCTCACATGCTCTGTGAGATAAAGTGCTCATTCTGGAGACTCAGCTACAGCATAAAAGTTACAACCAGCTAAAAAAAATATCATCCTAATTACACTGGGTCATATATCAAAATATGGTAATTTGAGTGCTGAGTCACTAAGACTGCTGAGGAAAAAGAAGTTTTTACTATTAAAAAAAAATATGGTGAGGTCTGTGTTTTCTGGTTTTAAAGCAATCACTGGGAATAAGATAAATAAAACTACTCTGGCTTTTGGTCAAATCAATGCAATTTTGCTTGATTTTAATCCAACATTTTAAAAGTACTTTTGGAGTTTTAGTCAGATATTTTTACCTTTGTGTCTAAGTGAATTTCAACAACTAACATGAGGAATGAAGCTCAAAGAGCAATTTGAGCTACTTATTATTCAGGACAGAAAGATTGTAGACCCAGTGGAGAGTGGTAAATGCCTTCATAAAAGTTCATCTTAGCTATTCAAAAGTTAGTTTTATAGACCAATTAATTGCCTTAATTCTTTTTATAATTGCTAGTGACAATCAGTTGCCCTAGAAAGTGATAAATCCCATGTATTTTGCCTACCTAGTGTTATGGTGAGGTGCCTGTCTCTATCAACTGACTGTAGTTAGACTGTGACAACTGATCTAGACCAGATGTAAAACTTTCAGATCTCTAAAATCAGTGAAATTAATTCTACCTAGCTTGATGCAATAGATGCATTCCCACATGCTCCTAAATTTAAAACTGTATTGTGTTTAGAGCTGGCAAAGGATATATTTTCACTCCAATATTCTAAAGCACTCCATTCAAAGCTGAGGGGGGAAAGGGAAGGGTGATTTGTTGAAATATTGTAGAGGAAGAATTATGAAATCACAGGTTGACAAAGCATTGACATTTCTATCTTGGTGACATTAAACACAAATGTCATTTAAAGATAACACCTGCCTGAAAAATCTTGCAAATGGTGTTGTTTAATACCAGTGGAAGCAAGCAGAAAACCTATTAACTTCAATTAGTATTTACATCAGGACACCCATAGTTCAGTGAAATGCCTCCCCTAATGAAAGTCTCTAATACTCATGTTAAATATGACAAAAGTCTCCTGAAGAAGAATGGGCTCAGCACCTATTTAATGGTTGTGCTGAATTAAGGTGTTTTGGACAACACTAGAGGACATAAGAACAATGACATAACCATTTTCATCAAGAGCTCATTTAACAGACCAAGCATATGCCTGAAATGCCCCCATGGAGACTTGGTTTTGCAGTCAGTGGGGAGAAGGACACAGCTACAAAGGTCAGTCATCCCTTTACAATCTCAAGAGGATACAGAGCATCTGCTGCTCCTTTGCTGCAAAGGAGAAGGCCGTGCTCAGCTTGGACATCTCACCCAGGGGCACCTGGAGGACAGAGTGTCACCTCCACATGCAAGGGTTTGTGCTAACGTCCCTATCATAAACATCTGGCTTCACTTTGCTGTTTGGGTGGAGAGATCCTCCTTCAATATTTTTACCTGAGCATCTTTTCTGGGTTTTACCTCCAGCAGTGTGTGGCCTGAATAACCTGGTTTGTACCAGGTCGTTGTTCTGCAACTGCTCTGAGAATAATGAGAGGTCTGTGTAGCTTTCATGCTCATGATACCATCCTCTCATGCAATGCCATGTACACATTTTGAGAGATAAAGATACTTCCAAATACAGGCTTTAAATAGATCTTGGTTGCATTGAAAAATGTTCTGCCAGCCTTGGTCTCCCTTGCACTTCACAAGGGAGGACAATGCCAGCTGACAACAAAGAAAGAATACAAGATTATAAAAGTCTCAACTCAATTCTAAGAGTAATTGCAACCTTCCTCTATTTTCTAAATGCCTTCCTGAGTTTAGTCCAATTATTGCTTGTGGGCACTTTTGATATTTTGATCCAAATTTCCTAGTTGCCAGACAAACAATGAAGCAGGGCTAGATCATGACAAAAAGCAAAATGTAATCCAAAGGATTTCACTATCAGCTTAACTACTATTATAATAGCCTAGAATGAATAACGCAACATAGAGACATAAAATTCTGCAGTAATGCTTCCATACTCTCCTTCTTATTTTAAATTCCAATGCTGTTGAGCAGCAACACAAAAATTTCCAGTTCTATTAGCCTGGAATTTCCAGCTCAAAGTAGTACAGAAATGTGTAGGGGAGTTAGCATCAATCACTCTTGGTTTGACAAAGGCTACCATGAATTCATCTCTGCTGTTTTACCTAAGTATTTTTCCTTGAGCATTATTTTCAGCCCTGGGTGATGCTCTGATAAAACCCATTGCCTTACAAAGTACAGGCTCATAGATCTGATCACATATATCATCACTGTGTCCATGTATGCACCAGGATAGCATCACTACCAAGTATGGTGGGCTCAGTTTTCTAACCACTAAATTACACTGAGAAAAACAGGTTATAGAGAAACTGTTCTAGAATTGAATAAGGAATCAGCTGGTGATTTAAGAAACTTACTTTCAGAAAACAGATTTATAAGAACAGAAATTAATCCCTTAAACCTCCTCTCCTCTCCTCTCCTCCTTTTTTTCCAAACGACTTTCTGTGTTGTCTTAGAAATCACTGTAAAAATCACCTCTAGGAATAACAGCCCAGGCATTCCAGAGCTTAAGCTCTAATCAAGAGCAAAACAATGGAATTCATCTTTAACTGCATGGACAGCACCCTTACTGGAACCAGATGTCAAAATGTTTAATTCCCTAATCAGACTGGCATTTAGTTACTTTATCCAGTGAGATGGAAAAAACAATCTTAAAATAAAACTAACTATCCAAATACATATTTGTATTTCTGAGGATAGAATTAAAGAGTTTTGTTTCGTTTGTGAGAGCTTTGCTTTTTTTTTTTTTTTTTTTTTTTTTTTTTTTTTTTTCTGCAGCTGAATCTGAGCTGTGACAAATCAGGAACCTGCTCTCTGGGCTGATTAAACCCAGCTAATTTCACAGCATCGGCAGAGTGGGGCTGAAGGTCTCCTGATGCAGTAATAGTGCTTGCTCCACTCCCAAGAGGTGGAAGAGTATTGTTTCAGGTTTGCTGGAGGCTGGGTGTTTTATGAAGGTTTTTAATGCCACGTTGCATTGTTGTGTGCTGAGAGCTCCTTCCTCCATGAGGAAAAGCAGCTGACACTGGCGGTTTTCAAGCAAAACTCTTTGTAGGGCAGAACACCAAAAGCACCATTGTGTTTTTCTGATGTGACCTCCCTATAAGGACTGATGAATTCTTGCATTTCTGGAACCAAGTGAATAAAGCAGGAAAAGAATGAAAGACAGAATTTTCTCATCCTCCTTGTGCCATTTTTTACCTTAACTCCATTGAATTTGGTGTGAGCCCTTAATTCACAGCCCTTTCCAAAAGCACAGATGAAGATTTTTTTCAAGATGGTACCCAAAAATAAGTGAAAACATCTGAAAATGAAGACTGCAATCTTATTATTCCCCAAGGACATTGCATTGGGTCCAAGAGATGAAAAACAGTAAACAGGCAGATAGTAGCTGGGAAGGAATGTGACCATGAGGAATAAATACACTCATGAGGAGGGGATGGGAGCAAGGAGAAGCAGTGGCAGCAAGTAGAGTTCCTGTGAGTTTGTCAGAAATGACAGTCCAAAGGAAAATTGGCAAAGAGGGAAAAAAACCAAAGCGAAACAAAATAGAGAAGGAACTTGCATAAAGAGGAGAAGCACTAAGCCAAGGGGACAGGAAGAGTGAGTTTATTTAAGAACAGGCTATGATGCTTGAACAGATAGAGGTGGAGGTGATGACAACGAGGAAAACACATTCCAGGCTTCTCACCACCTCGGAGCCTGTAACACTGACGATCAGCAGGCACATGCTGAAAACCAGAATCCCACTATTGCCATCACTGCTTGGATGCTTCCCCACTTCCAGCACCTGTTGGTACAACCAATCCCCCTGCCAACCTTGGGCTGCAGGGCACGGTCAGGCTGCAGGACATCCCTGTCATTGCTGGGAAATGCATTTCTTCTTTCTGCTCTGAGGTAATTTCTCATTCACTCTTACTTGTACAGCATTACACCCCATCCCTCTAATGATTACACAGTCCTTACTCAAACAGAAAGGCAGCTCTTAAGTATTCCATCCCTGCACAGGGAAAAAAAAAAGAGAATACAGTTGGTGTGACCAAATAATGTTCCTTTCCTGATGCACATGCACTTCTGATATTTGATATTGCATTCCCTTTGCCTCATTTTATTATTTTCCTCAGAGCATGATATAAAAATTTCCTCCTTCACTGGGTTGAAGACAGAAAGTCAGCAGGAGCAGCCTCCAAGTCAGACCCCTCTTTTCAGCTCATGGCTGGTTTCCACGAGATGGAAATGTATCATATGTATTCAACACCTTCCTCTGGTGCACTCTGAGGCTCCACCTGCTCTCTCCTACCTTCAGACATTCCATTGAGATTCCAACTAAGCCAAAAGCAAAGAGGGATCCCCAGCAGGTGTTCCTGATCTCAGTAACCACTCTTCCCAGTGATTACAAGGAAGACCAGTGCAAAAAAATACTAATATAGGTGGCTCTTAATTGCCTAAAATGGTGTGGGATGAAGCCAGAAAGCAGCCTGCAAACTGAATTCACACTCCATGCAGAGGTTGTATAGATACTGCCGCCTCCCCATCTCTGGGCTGGTGCTGACCTAAACTGGATGAGCCTTTCTTTGAACCCGTGAAATACAACAATCACCTGCTAGATCAGGTCTCTTTCAGCATTAACCATCACTTGTTACTCCATCACTAGTCACACAAGTGTCTGGATCTTGTCTTCCTTTTTGCTATTGTATTGCTATTTTCATAACTATTTCCACTGTGACTTCTTCTGTCCATGAAAATAATTCTGTTGAGTTTTGCTGGTGGCATTTTTGAGAGACAGTCAGCTCAGGCTTGGAGAAAACAGGCAGAAAAGAGATGATCTCCTTCACAGTGAGACAGAGCCCCTAACACTCCTGGCAAACTGAGGGTGATTTATTATTCTTTAGTCTCTCTAAAATGTTTTTCCTCTACTTTTGAATTAATGAATTGTGTACAACTCGGTGCAATAAAGCCGGAACCCGCAAGACTAAAGTATGAGAGAAAAGTCTCATCGAAGCTTTTCTGTAGAATTTTGTGATAATTGTACTCAAAATCATTCACCACTACCAGGGAATATTCCATAATTTATCACTTTAATCTATTTCTTTGTCGACAGTTTTTTGCCAAAAGTGAAAAAAAAAAAAAAATCAGTGGATTATTTATTTGACTGGCTTAATAGGAATACTTCTAGTTAACTCTGTAGGGTCCAGTTCTCAAACACCCTGTGAGGGATCTGGTGCTCTTTATCCCTCATGGAAGAGCATGTAAATACAATGGACTAAAACATACCTCGAGACATCTGTGGTCTTGCAAAACAACTGTTATTTGACTACCATATAGTCAAGTAACAATATTAGCACAATATCAGTACAATCCTTTACGTAGTTGGTAATATTTATATTTCTTTCTTTTTCTTTTTTCTTTTTTTTTTTCTTTTTTTTTTTAATTTTTATTTATTTATACCGTACTTTGAGGGGCCAGGCAAAAATTTTACTTTTGTTGAGCTGAAAATTGCAATGGGAGTAATCACATAACCTTAGCTGGCCTCACAAGGGAAATTATCTTCTCTCTATTTAGTGCTAGTGAGAACTTGCCTCACATGGTCTTATTGTGCTAATTGAGGAAACCTAATTTAAGAAAGCTGGTCTGTATAATCCTGCTATTCTCTTTTAACTTCAAGGTGTTGATGTTTCTCCTAAGAATGAAGCAGGCACATAAATTTATGCTGTTGTAATTTTATAACGGATGTCTCTGGCAGGTGGCACATTTTAACAAGGTTGAAAAATCCCCATGGGCTCAAAAGAAGAACTGAGAACATAACAAACATTTCATAAGGAAACTAAATTCAATATATTTAAGAACAGAGGAGGACCTTTTCCAGTAGCCAACCTATATACTGAATGCTTTTATTCTCAGAGGTTTTTAAAACAAAACAAATCCCAACCATTTTAAATGTGCTTGAAAATAATTTTGCTCTCCTCTGTGTTGTTTTTCATCAATGCTTTTACCTCTGGTTTCCACCATAGACATACTCGAGGAGTTCTGTACAGAATTACTAAAAATGACACTGTATTTATATTGCCTAAGGGATGTGACAGAAGAAAGTCACCCCTTCCCTAATTTCCATCAGGACAGACTCACCCTTGGTGCAACTTCTTATATGACTGGAGACCAACTTTGAATAAAATGAAGCTGAACCAATGGAGGTCTTTTGCACAGGAGCGAATCCAAAGTAATTTAAGAAATTGTAGCAGATGTACTTGGGTTTAAGACAATATAATTGAAATGACAATTCAGAAAAGTATTTAAGCACAGACATAACTCCATCTCTGTTCATGCTTAGCTTTAAACATGCATTAAATTCAATCACTTAAACACATGCTTAAATATTTCCCTCCACGATTCTTTCTTGAATCACATCCTAGACTCTGAAGCAATGTTCATGGTTTATGATGTGCAGTATATTTAAGTAATGTCACACTTCAGAGGCATTCAGAATGGGAAACTTAAACTGGTTAGTGATATTTTAGAACAACCTTCCTGTTTATTATGCAGACTTGACTTTTGTCTCTGTGATTAAGACCATTTAAACTTTTCTACTAAAATATAATTCAACTTCCTTATTTTCTCTCAGACAGCTTCAGTTACTTCACCACTGTGTTTTGAACTTTTAAGTCAGTAGGTCTGAACTGCACCATGAAAGATGGTGAGGAAAATCAGGGACTATAAAAAAGATGGGGGCAGATATTTTATGATTGGAAAAGGAGTAATGGTTTTGAACAGAAAGAGGGCAGATTTAGATTAGATATAACAAAGATGTATTACAGTGAGGGTGGTAAAACACTAGAACTGGTTGCACAGAGAGGTGGTGGATGCTCCATTCCTGCAAACATTCAAGGTCAGGCTGGACAGGGCTCTGAAGGTCTTGATGGAGTTGAAGATATCCCTGCTCATGGCAGGGGCAGGCTGGACAGGGCTCTGAAGGTCTTGATGGAGTTGAAGATATCTCATGGCAGGAGGGTGGATTAGACAGCCCTTAAAGATCCCATCCAACCCAAATGATGCTGCACGGCAAACAATGTACATGGAATTTCAAAGCTCTTGAAATACCTTTTCTATTCCAAAGTGTTATTTCTTGAGGTTAACCACTTTTGTTCCACATCCAAACATTTACAACGGTCTCTCTTGAAATGCACACTATGTCAATTTATTTTTTCTCAGACTCTGAACCACAAGATTTGTGATACTTTTGGATTTTATATCTTGCCTACACACCAGTCTCCACAAAAACTCTTTTAAGAGATTGAGGTCTTTAAGATCACCCACTACAGGAAAGACAGTGTGAAAAAATAATCTATACCCTGTGTACTGTCTAGCATGATTAAGGCTTTGGATATTATTTTGAAGTTACTAAGCCATAATAATTATAAAATCACTTCCTAATATTTCTGAATATAAAGATATCCTTATATCTGCAGTTTGGAGGGTCTCCTTTTTTCTCCAGTGCCCAAAGAGAGCAGAGGTGATCATTTGAAACTAGATTCTTCTTTCCTTGACTGAAGATAGGGAAGATGACCCAACACCCCTGATGTTATCTTTGCTGTGGACTGATCCATTACTGCAGTAGAGGCATCTCCATTTCCAGCTGAGAAAGTGTGACATGAAGTCAGTCTTCACTATAGCACTTATGCAAGGCACTTTGGGGGATTTATGTTCCCTCACTTTTTTCTTTCAAAAACCTCACTGGTCAAAAAATAATTTGTTCAAGGCATTCCCAGCTAAAGAATTTCTACATGAAAGCACAGGCTTTTCCCCCAAGGGTAATGCTTTTTTGACAAAAACTAAAGAAAACAATCGACTCTGCTTTTCAGCAAACACTTGATTTTGCACAAAAAAAAAAAAAAAAAAAAAAAAAAAAAAAAACCTCCATTTTGATTGCTAGACGTCTGAAATCTTAACCAATCTGAGATTAGTTAAAAGTTCCAGCTACCTGAAACTTCAAATCATAAAAGAATTAAGGTTTCCCTTGAAAAGCTTAAACCAAAATATGAATTTTCTGATGGAAAGTATCTTTTTTTTTTCTTACTGACTCTGATAGTCAGAGCTGTTATTTTTAAGCACGGCTTCTTGAAATACTGCGCAGTTTTATTCTGAATGAGATTTGCTGTGGGTGTGCAGCTGATTTTGTCGAAACACATCTACTGTGTTCACCTACACTGGTTTAGAGATAAGTTGCGTAAGAAAAGAAAGTGGGATGATATTTTTTCGTGCTTCAGGCTCTTCTACACCCTCACATTTCTGAACTGATGGCACTGCTGGTGCCACTACCACAACACTGCAGCTGAATACTCCTGGCTATTTTTGCAAATTAGATTTTTGTTTAGCTTAACATCAGAGAAGAGAATTTCTTCCTTCCCCTGCATTTGAATCTCTTCAGAAAATATACATTATAGTCTTTGAGCTATAAAGAACCTATGCTAATGTATCTCTAATCCTGACAGATGTCTTGGGACAATATTTCAGTAAAATATATTTACTGCCAAATGGCTTTTCAAAGGTAATGGTCCGTTGTTAAAAATGGTATTTCATGGTAATTTGAGTTCTTTCTGAATTTAGGACACTTCACCATGCAAGAATATAACCTCATCAGAAAGAAAAATGAATTGCTGTGAGTGGTATTCTGCTTTAGTTTCCATTTTCCACCTTCTTGCTCAATAGAGCTTGATCTGTTTTGCAGGAGAAACCTACAGTGAAACACATGTTGATTAAATCTGAGTGTTTCCCAAATCCATTTTTATTAAAACTTGCAATGTGTTTTACTGGCATTATATCTGAAAGAGAAAAGCTTTGGGGTTTCTCTGTCTCCTATTTAAAAACAAATTTTGGCAATCTGATCCAAGAGAGTGGGAAAAAGGAAAAGCACAAGAGAGGCCCAAAGGTTTGCCTCATGTGATACCAGGCATACAGGATTTGTACCTGGGTATTGGCAGGATGTCCTTTGTCACCTCTGCTTCTCTCAGATGCCAAACCCTCTAGTAAATATGTGACCTTTTATTATTTAAATACATCTTAAACTCACAACCACTCTAAGATGCTGTAAATTTTTCTCCAAGATGAAATTCAGGTTTAGATCAAAGTAAAGACTTGTAGAAAATATGAAAAATTATGTTCCTTCACATCTCCACTTCATCTTTGGAAAGACTGAAAAGAGAAAAAAAAACCATTCTTTGATCTCTTCTTTTCCACAGCTACAAATCAAGCAAAGTCTGAGTTTTCTGAATTAAACTTTTCAATTTATATTTACTTTTTTTTTGTTCTTCCTGATATATACAAGATTCTGCCAATGTTTTCTGACCTGACAGAAATGCTTTGCTGAATACTGATTGAAAACTTGACTTCCAGACACTTTAGTTAAGATGGATGCTTCTTTTATTATAAGGCATACAATACTTTAGGAAAAAATTCACCTTGGGGCAGTGTCATCTTGAACCAAAAACTTTCTATTGTGACGACAGCTTGGTCTTCCTAAGAATGTGTTGCAGTAAGAAAATAAATTAGGCAATGTGATGTGCAAGATGCAGGAGGAAAGAGGTGGAGAATCTTCTTGCCTTTTGAGGAAACAGGCTGAATGTGTTAATTTTCTCTGAACTGCAATGGTGGAGAGAGGCAGGCAGAGAGGGGAGCATCACCCATAAGAGGATAGGCTAAAGAAACCTCACTTATGGTACCTGGTGGCTTCTCATGCTGCTAAGAGTGACTTCCAAACATGTTCAGGTAGTCCCACAAACCAGTGAGCCTTTGGATTATTCCAGTCTTCTGGAACAGAAGATCCAGTTCTTGCCTCCACTTTTTAATGTGGTATAAAAAAGATCATAACATGATGAAAAACCCAACCACATTTACTTGTATTTCCTACTAGACAACTACTGCTGTCAATATTAACTTCTTATCTACTTTATCTGCTTCTGCTCCTGCTTTCTCTAGTCATTGTCAAATATGCATTTTGCATATTTTCCTCTTCCTAAGTAGCAAATCTACACATGGAGAGCACCTGAGTCCCTCTCCTACGTCAGGTCTGTCACGGTAGCCCTGACAAGGAAGCTCAAAGTCCAAGTTGGCTCTTCCAAGAAGAAAGCTTTTATTTCTGTGAATGGTTTCCAATGGTTGAAAAATTCAAACGGTTCATCAATTTGAAACTATTCAGCCTGGTGTCAGGCCTGGGAATGAAAACATTCCAGGGCTCTTAACGCCAAGCTGATTGTTGGCATGCATCGTTGTGAGATGGGAATTTCACCTGACAGGGAGAGAACTTCATATGGGGCTTCTGCTCCAGAAGAGTACCTGATGATGGGGAGCTGGAGAGGGGCCGGGGGGTTTTCTGGCACCCCATGCAAGAGTTGCACAGGACAGCATTGCCAGACCCTGACATCTGTATGAAGCAATCGACAATTGACAAAGTTCATTTGCAATCAAGGAAAGAGAATCATGACTGACAAGGGAAGAGAAAAAGGTGAGAAAACCAGATTAATGAACCAGAGGAAAGAAAGTGTGGTATTAAATGAGATTTGCATCTCCCCCCTCTATTTTAAAGGATAACAGACAACACCATCCATTGCAGGATATTGTAGCCTCCCTGAAGAAGGGTTCATTTTTCTTCTTTTAAATTCTGAGAAGGAGTAGTATATTATCAAAGAAGTTTCCACCACTTTAACAAAACAAGCATCTTCTCTAGGCCTTCATGTCAGAGAAGAAATGACTCTCAGCCCAGGAAAGGTAACTGTACATAACAAAAACACAAAACCTCAAATGCATTTGGATATTTTAGGCCACTGATAGGTGAGGGTTAATTTTCTCTATACCTTAGAAGATTTAGGAAAAAAATTGGAGCTCTTTTATTCATAACACAGCTCTACCAATCAGTTACAGGGAGGGAAAAGCACAGGACCATTGAACTGCATTAATTATTTATTCTGACAGTCTGAACAAGCAATTGAATTGAGATAGCTTGGGTGTCTCTGTTGACTAATAGAGGAGAAATATTCCAGAGTTTAAAGGCAAGGAGTGAATTGAGAGTGAGTGTTTATTAATACATGGTGGAATTTACTACTCCAAGGAAAAGCTTATGTTATAGCTCTTTGGTTCTTATTTACAGAAAAGAATAATCTGGGAAGGCCATAGCATTGATATGCAGGCTCTGAAACATAAAAACATTAAGATTGTAAAAAGTTAGTGGGAAGCTCCTGAAGCTCCTGAAGGAACAGCTAAGAGGTACATTGATCATAATTCCTATAAAAAGTACAAACCAGAAAAAACAGGAAAGAAATAAGGTAACTGGATAAAGAAACTTTTTTTAATGAAGACTAAAAATAATTACACAGCATAAATAATTTATTATCACAGAAAACCTGAAAGACAACAGAATTATCCTGAGCTCCTTTTATTCTGCTTTTGTCTTTTAGTTTCGGTATTATGATGCCAACTAATTCTTGCTGAACAGCAAAAGCTTTGTTAAAGAAAACCAAACTAATAGACAAAATTGAAATTCTGAAATTCACAGAAGCCCAAAGAAATAAAGGATGAGCTACACACAGTACAGCAGTCTGAGGTGGTTCCCTCAGCAGGTCATTTTAGGTTCTGTCTGTAGTCAATGGGATGAAATATCCGCTGTGGAGTTATAGCTCTTCTGTCCTCATTTAGAATCCCTACTGCACTGAAATGGAAGCATTCCTCCTTTGTGGATAAAAAATGTCTAAACAGCTCACAGTTCATCTGTGTTTAGATTACCTCACTCCACATGTTTTGTAAATGCATGAAATTCCAGGGAAGAAAATTGAGTCAATTCAATCCTAAGTAGAACCTATATGTAGCAAGGAAGCATAAAGAAAATAGCAATAATTTGTAGCTTGGATTCCTATTCTCTTAGTTTTATTTATCTTCTATCTCTGGAAGCAATGGCTGTATCCATAGCAGTTAGCAAGACTGTGCCACTGTTTATTCTTTATCTTGGAGGCCAGCTGGCATTATCTGACAACATCCATATGTTTCAATTCTCCTAGCCTTCAAAAGAGAGGGGCCATATCCAAATTTCCTATTGGGAACAGTTCCTGGCCTATAATACATCCTCAGCTGTGCCTGGGAATCATTTATGAGGATGTTACTTGGCCCAGATGAAACTTCTCTGCCAACCAGAAATATGGCAAATAGTCTTGGGATGTCCATTCCAGGGCATTTTTTAATGTAATGATATAAAGGTACCCACTGAAAATGACTGCATAGCACAGCTTTGGAAACGTGGACTACAATGACCTGCAGCACATTTCAGTAGAGACAGTGGCAAAAAATACCTCGGTGCATGTTGGATTCAGCTCTGTGTTATCTTGTCTCCATTTTCAATAAAATATAAGATAGTTGGGAGCTACCAGGAAGCTGATAATATAGTGAGAATGACTGACAGCTGGTGCTGATAAAGGGGAATATGTACTGGATAACCCAAGTATATATGAATATAGGAGATAGAATCAATGGGAAATGGGCATTAAAGTGATCACTGTCAAAAAACTGAAATCAAAGCAGGTTGGAAGAACAGAAAATGACTATATGATTTATTTCTGATCTCTTTATGTAAGACATGAATCAATCACAACAACACAGAGCTACATTTATAGTTTATTTTTTACGTCAAGAAGAGGATAAATCTGGAGTTCTACAGTATTGCACATTGGTAGATGAGCAGTGAGGGGTCCAGTCTAGCAATGGGTGTATCCTGACAACTCAGGCCCAGCCTCACTGGGAACAGGTGGAATAAGAATGTCACCAACCATAACACAAACTAAATATCTTGATCAATCTGGAAAAATAGACTTTCAAGGAGAGTGGCAAGGAGATTAAAATCCAGACTGGGGAACAATGGACAGCATTGTTATCACCCATCTTTCCCTAACATCATCAAGATTTTTAATCTTACATTAGGATTATTGCAAAAATATAAGCTTTCTTTATAGAGGAATATCATTAGAGTAGAAATTGCATTTGAAAATTACAAAAAAAAAAAAAAAAAGAAAAATTAGTTTTACTCTGAAACTCTAGATGTGTGTATGTCTTTTGTGACAGAATTTGATTCAGCTTCTTAAAACACTTGATTCAAGATAAGGCTTTCTTGGCTCCCATTGAATCAACAGAGGTCAAAGCTGGGATTCAGCTGCTTACTGCAGATATCTTGTGCAGTTTAAGAAGCCCTGGGATATATTCTGTCTGACCTTCAGCTGCCAAAAGAAAAGGACATAAAGAAATGTATCAAAGTATATAAAGCATTAGTCACCATTTGCATTTCCACCACTGGATTTCATCACTAGTAAACACAGCAAACACAGCTTTTCATTTGATCCAATGTATTTCGCTTTTCCACAAATGTATTACACTTTCAGGAGTCAGGACAATTTTCCAAGAGTATGAATTTTCAAAGACTATGAATCTAAGAGTCATGTTTGGGTACCCTGAATAGTCCAGTCCTGGACACCTATGATTGGCCATATGAATGGAGTCCCTGCTGATTTTGTGTAACCATATGTTGCCAAGCAATAAAATGTCTCCAGCCCAGCAGAGCCTGCTGAAAAATAATTTCCAAAGGTTTGAGAGACTACCCCAAATAATCTTGTAAACATTAGCAATTATTTCCTTAGAACTTGTGGAGGCAGGGCCCAGAGGATGGGACTAAGAAAACATAATATACCTTTAAATAGCAGCATAAGCAGAAGGATCCAGAAACTTATAGACTGGCCTGCCTAACTGTGAAAGCCACAAAGACAGAGAGGAAGGTTGTTGAACAATCAGTTTGCAACCAAGGGCCAGATAATAAAGGAATAAGAAAGAGTTAACGTGAATTTTTCAAGAACAGGTCACATCCAAAACATTTGATATCCTTCCCTGATGAAGAATGTGCGACTGTAAAGACACCCAAGGTGATTTATTTTGGTGATTTGCATCTTTTCGTTTTCCCATAAATAATAGATGCCAGATTATTAGTCCATCTTCATGTGTTTTTATGTCTTGCATGTGTCAAGTGACTCTGTTTAATTGTGGCACGTTTCCTGGGAAAATGTCATATTTTTAATGGACACCCTGTAGTAATTGCCATACCTTGGCAAGAACAAAACCAGACAATCATATCAGAACTTGTGATGGAAGTATTGCCACCATAAGAAATTGCTCACATCCTTGAGGCATTCCCCCTTCTGGAATTACAGTTCTACATCTATGTCTATCATGGGTAATAATTCCCACTGTAATAAAAAGCTGCTGCAGTCAATCACTGATGTTATCAGCCGGATTTCCACAACACCTAGACTGGTATTCAGAATGCTGTGATCATTAAACTTATGTCAGAGGTGTAGAAGAAAAAACAAATATTCTTTATTTACAGAAAAAACCCACAACATTCAAAAGCCCCATTTAGAGCAAAAAGATCTGTTCAGTAAAATGACTCATGAAGAACAAAAATCCTGAGAATTTAATATGAAAGTTATTGACTAGAAATTGTGAAAGCCCAAAGCCTCACTCTTACTGCTTTTCTCTTAGAGGTATTATAAGATAAATATCTACAATGTTCATTGGTTTTTCCCACCTCAGAATTATCATGGTGGACTTTTCAGTATGGGCTTCTAACCTTATTCTGTTACATGAAACCTGCAGCAAATTATATGTCGGCTTGCAGTGAATTTTTAAGCAGATAAAAAGATGCTTAAATATTAAATTAGCTTGGTGCACTCATCTTTCTCTGCATATATCCTGCCAGTGCTTCTTCAGTGGTTTTAGTTTAAAGAAATTCTCAAGAAAACTGTTAAGGTGACATTTGTGAAGTTGAGTGTAATAAATTTTCAAAAGTTTCTGAGGGAAAACTGTCAAATGTCAATATGTCTTCCCATGCATACATAGTGGAATTTTCAAAATTGTCTTTGAGGTAGAAGGAGAAATTGCTCAGATGTCTATCAGTCAGTTTAGATGTCTACATACATTTTTAATTACCTCTTTAATGTTAAGAGTGACTAAAATGTCATCTCACCTAGAGTTACTAGCCTGAAAATTAAACTTCTAGACTCCCTCAACAGTGAGTGATGTGAAGTGGGTGTTCCCAGAGAATCCATCCCACCTATTTTAAGACCCAGTTAATCATTTCTTTGTCTAAAGAGGAAGCTCAGGTGCCTATCATTGTCTCGGTGACTTTGAAGACTAAACAACAAATATCAGGACATACCATGTTCAGCCTTGCAGAGAAATCAGCTGGGGGTAGGAACTGAGGGACCATTGAGCTGGGTCCTTCCTGTTTTACTTAATTATGGACTGAAAAATTAACATGAACAAGCTGAGCATTTCAAATGTTGGGGTAAGAGTGGGTGTACTAAAGTACCTAGAATTCATTTGGAAGGATTTACTGAAGCTGTTCTCTTACAGAGAAATGTCTAGGTTCTTCTCACCACTCTCTCAATATTTCTTTGAAGTTGTTTTCAGTTTTTAAAGTCTACCAACTTACATTTAATCACCCAGGGATTTTTGTAAAATTCCACCTGAAACTGGAGTGTCTCAAGTTTGAAAAAACTTGCATCCAACTCTCCACCCTTTTCTTGCCAGAAAAAAAAAAAAAAAAAAAAAAAAAAAAAAAAAAAAGAAAGAGAGAGAGAATGGCTTTGACATAAAAGTTCAATTTGGCCTGAATCCCTTTTTTAGAGTCTTGGGGAAAAAAACAGCAAAGGAAATGAGAATAAAGCCCTACAATAACAAATGATGAAAAGTATCTCCTTCCTGTCAGTAGATCAATGGAAAGAGCACCTACACTTGCTTAGATCCGGATCCAGTGTTAATTCCCTGTCTACCTGAGAGAATTAGTGCCCACTTGGTTCACAGTCCAGCACAGTCCCTTCATCACCATGCAGCAGAAGCATTCTGGGGGAGGCTGTGCCTATCCAGGCACTGTTATCCTGTCCTGGCAATATTCCTTAAATCAGTAATTGATTTGAGATGTCATTGGATTTAGTCCCAGATGAGTGACATAGTCCTCAAATGAGACATTCTCTGCTCTCTTACTTTGTCTCATCTGCCTTGATTTAGGATTTAAAGGCACTTTTAAAGCCAACTCCTAAGATCGAGAAAGAAAAGAGTTATGTGTTTCTACAAAAAAAAAAAAAAAAAAAAAAAATTACCTGGCATACTTGAACTCTGTAAATTTATTGCAAAGCAAATTTTATGGTGCAAGACAGAAACTTGCACCAGCAATAGCATGGCCAGCATGACCAGGGCAATGACTGTCCCCCGTGCTCAGTACTGGTGAGGCCACACCTCAAATCCTGCCTTCGGTTTTGGGCTCTTCATGACAAGAAAGACATTGAGGGGCTGGAGCGTGTCCAGGGAAGGGAACAGAGATGGGGAAGGGTCTGGAGCCCAGGTCAGATGAGGAGCAGCTGAGGGAGCTGGGAAAGGGGCTCAGCCTGGAGAAAAGGAGGCTCAGGGAGGATCTTCTCAATCTCTACAACTCCCTGACAAGAGGGTGGAGCCAGGTGGGTGTCAGCAATAAGGCAAGAGAAAACAGCTTCAAGTTTCACCAGGGGAAGTTTAGATCGGATGTTAGGAAAAATTTCTTCATTGAAAGGATGGTCAGGTGTTGGAACTGGCTACCAAGGTAAATTATGGGGTCACATTCCCCAGAAGTGTACAAAATGTGTGGATGCAGAGTTAGAGACATGGTTTAATGGTAGACATTGCAGTGCTGATTTAATGGTTGGACAATCTGAGATGTCTTTCCCAACCTCAACAATCCTGTTATTCCAGATCAGATATAAAGGCAACAATTCAGTCCTGAAAGAACAAAGATAAAAGAAAATCCCCCCAAGATTTTTCATTGTTCTGTATCTACTCTTAAATAATACGAAGACACTCTTTTTAATGCTGAATACTTACCAACAAGGCTAAACAAATTCTTTCACTTTAATATAAAAAGAGAAGTAGGTGGGAAGGAGACATGAACAGCAGTGATAGAAATTGATGCATATAACTACAATAAAAAGGTTTGCAGTTATATAATTTTATCTACTTCTTCTAGTCAATATTCAAGTCAAATTGTACCTGTGCAGGTTAGAGTCTCTCCAAAGTCATTTCTCAAAGGATAGTGTTTGTGGTGTGAAAATGTGAATAAGTAGTCTGGCTAAGTAACCTGAGAGAACAGGACCTTTGACTTAAGTATCTTGTATACCCTTATGTATTAGTTTAGATTCTTCATTCTTGTGGTCCAAGAGCTTAAAATCACTGCTTTCTTTGAACAAAAACTTGTGATTTCCATCAGAAGTTTGCCTTCTGTTGAAAGTAAGCTCTGGGCTAACTGACCAGTATTAATTATTTTGCTCTTGGAGACAAATAGAGGTCACAGAAGAAGTAAGATCATTCACAGCAAGGCTGGATTGGGTTTTCTGGTTTTCCCCTGCAAGAACCAGGGGAAGTCACCAAGTGCCAGGGGACACCCTTCAACTAGGGATTGGACCCTGGAGAAGAAGAAAATTTCGCCTGAACAAACAAATCTGAAAAAGGAATTGAGAAAGGTCTGTCAACCACCTGTGCTAGAAGCAAAAAGGTCAATATAGGAGAATGAGCATTTTGGGTCTTGTTCTACTTAATTCATACCTGAGATCTCAGAAAACAGACAAAGTTGAGATATATGAACCCATCCTGCCTACATCTGGGCTGACAAGGCTGACAAGTCTGCTTGGACACACCACCTTCCAGTCTGCTGTTCCAGAAGTGATAAAATCTGCCATCATCATCGTTCTGTTGCTGATAAAGACAAAGAAAATTTTTCTGCAGAATTGTTTGTGAGAAAATTAATTGACAGCAGGCTTCTTGGCAGTTTGCAACCATAACATTTGTATGATCTGCTGATGCCACAGTTTTATTCCCTGCTAATCAGATATTGCTCTCTTTACTGTGCAAGGGCATCTCTTGTAGCTGTTGTTGGCATGCAGAAGGCAGACCTCGTAATGGCAATAATTCCACAACATCTTTCCATCTATATGGGCACATATTGTCTCAGAACACTCCATGGAGACAACCTCAACACACTGCAGCCAAAATGTGACCATCTGCTTGATCACTTCATGATGTGAAAATTCAGCCTTGCCAACCATTTCCTTGGATCCAGTACAAATCCCTACCTCACCAAAGGAGCCAGATCCTTGGAGATAATTGTGGTCTTTATTTACATGCACCTGGATTGATTCCACCTGGCATAAATGTGTTGTTGACATCTGAAGCTCTGTCTCCTTGAGCTTCCTCTGGGTCAGTGGAAGGAGACAGACACCTGTAGATTTCCAGATAGACAAGCTATCTAAGGTTGTCCTAGATTTGAAGGGCAAGAGAGATAATATCTGCCCTGCACAAGACAAGCTGTGGGATGGTACACCAGGATTAGAGGGATTCATTGCTATCCAGGACCCTCAGCTTATGGCTCCAAGCTAAGTACACTGGAGAACACTTGCAGAAAATCTGAAATCTTACAGAAATAAGCCAGAGTTCCCTGAGGTAACAGAAGCCAAAAGGAAAATATCAGGGAATATCTCTAAGGAATTAAGAGGTGTTCTTTAAGGAAGCCCAGCTGAAGTGCCTCTACATGAATGCCTTTACAGCCAGCATAAGTAACAAAATGGAGGAATTGGAAGCCACCATAGTGTTAGAAAGCTGTGACTAAAAGCCATTCCTGAAACTTGTTTGGATGAATCCCATGACCAGAGCATGGCTATCAGTGACTAAAGGCTGTTCAGGAGAGACAGGAGAGGAAGCAGAGATGGAGGAGATGTGGGTCAGGTGAAGAGTCAAGATAAGCCCCTGATGTTTAGGCAAATAAACTTCCAGCTCTTCAAGAAGCTCATCCATACAACCCCACAGGAAACTGTCCTTAGGGAGCAGAACAGAGCTAGAGATCTTTAGGGTATCTTCCAGAGAGCACAAGACCTGGCAATCCCCAGGAGCAAGAAACTAGGAAAGGAAGGCAAGAGACCAGCATGGCTGAGTAGGGTCAAACTAAAGGCAAGAAGGAAATGTATGGGCAGTGGGACAGTGGGAGCAGGGACAGGCGTCCTGGAAAGATTATAGGACACGCTCAGTTGTGTAAGGGTGGGGTGAGGAAGACCAAGGGACACCTGGAGCTGAACTTGGCTAGTGACACAAAGCCTAACAGGAAGGGCTTCCACAGACATGTTGGCCAGAAGAAGAAGGTTAAAGAAGGCATAACCCCCTGACAAAAAAAATGCTGGCAAACTGGTAACACCAGACCAGGAGAAGGCTGAGGTACTCAGCAGCATTTCTGCCTGAGAAAACAGCATAGGACTGCAGTGATGTGGTGCTAGAACAGCAGAACTCCATGTCCATAGCTATGTGAAGCTTTCATCTTCCCATTTAAAATGAAAATATACTTATCATTAGCATTTCATATGAAATAACAACACTAAGTCTAAAATGAGGTTACAAACATGCAAATTGTACAGCAATTTTTCAGTGGGAACATTTTATGGCAACATTTACTGTTTTCATTACTCCTTTTCTTGAAAAAATAAATTTTAAAATCATAGAAACAGAGAACGGTTTGGGTTGGAAGGGACCTTAAAGATCAGTTAGTTCCAGCCCCGTGCCATGGCCAGGGGCACCTTCTACTTTCCACACAGGGGATATTTTACAGACCACAGCTAAAACTGTTTTAAGAAAAAGAATTTTAATATTCTTTGCTGAAACATTTTTGTATTTTGCCAGAGCATTCTGCTTTGTATTTAGCAATCTTTTAAGTTTGTACTGTGCAGTTGGAGCCTTATGAATGAAAACACCATTATAACAACCATTTATCAGCTTGAGAGATATAGACTGAAACGGTACAAATTTCTGGCTCAGTCTTATAATGATAACTCATGACAATATCTAAAATCATTTTTAGTTCTTTAAAACTGAAGGGAAAGAGCAATTTGCTATGTCATAGCTGGGATGAATGGGCAGCATTCTCAGAAGCAATCAACTAAAATAAACTGATGTATAGGTTCCTGTAGGAGGCAAGCAATCTTAAAATCTCTTTCTAAAACAAAGCATAACTTTCCCTTCCGTCCCACACTTAAATTGCAGTGATTTACAAATATAGTTCATTTTATATTTATTGTTATTTGCCTTCCTGAGTAAATTCAGGGTAGTGAGAGCACATAGTGAAGTGCTTCTCACAATGCTTTGCTGACATAAAATTAATAAAACTAAGCATTCCATAAGATCAGTGATTCATTGGGAACAGCTAGCACCTTGCTCCTGGCATAGATTATAATTTTCTTTTTTCTGAGCTTTGCAAGCAAAAACTTCTTTTGGTAACAGACTTATGAGGCTGCTTCTTTCCAGATTTTTTACATCTCTCAATTACACGTACCAAGCTATTAAATTGGATTTGTGGTCTGGGTTTGGGGTATCTCTGCTTTACTCCCATTGCAGTGACTGACAATGCAACTTTTTAAAATGTACAAAAGCACTAAAAACTAAGAGTTTGAAGTAGTTTGATCCAGCAGTTTCCTCATTCCCCCTTTCTCTTTCACAGTGTTGAGCTTCCTTTAAGCGGTAATCAGACTTTTTAGAGAGGAAGAACGGCTAGAGCAGTGTATCAGATGGAAAGACAGGCAGAGATCAACTCCCCAGTTCCTGTTGCCATGCTGCTTTTAATGGTCAGAGAAATTAATGAATGCACACAGTAAAAGCAAGTGGGAATGATGGGCTCAAAACAGCAGAGGGTTTGGTCCTAAAACAGTAGGGACTCAATGTTGAGTCAGTCACCCTGTAAAGTAAAGTAGCCCCTGGCCCTACCACCAGCTCAGGGTGCTTTCAACTAGTGAAGCCATTGCTATAAAAATCAGATAAACTGAATTAGCACACTGTGCTTTCTCTCATGTCCATGGCTACGTGAAACTTTCATCTTCCCATTTAAAATGAAAATATACTTATCATTACCATTTCATATGAAATAACAATGTTAAATATAAAATTTAACTTTATAGACCAACCCCTCCCAAGTTTATAGATATAAACATGGTACCTCAGCAGAACTTAGAAATTCAACATCAATGTGATTTTTTGCACTTGCAGTGGCAGAACAGCATCACCCTTTGGCCACAGCCTTTACTAGAAAACAGAAGAGAGCCATGGCTGTAACTTTCTATACAGTACTAAATTTTTTGCATGCTCCCTGGCATGCTCTTACTCTGCCCATGGCACTTTCCCAAATAATTCCCAGGTGCAAATTAAGGTTTGTGCATGGCCACTCTGTTCTAAAGGCTAAAGGAGTAACATATCATAGTTTACATGCTTAGATTGCAGCAGCTGGCTTCTGTGACAGAAAATTAACCCTAGAAATAATTAATTCATTAGAATGGGTGCAGATTAGGAATCTCCAATGACCTCCTTAGGGATGTATGTGCAACAAAAGATCAATGAAAGCACTTCTTCTCCAGACTCCTTGATGTGCTAGGAGAACACATGTTCAAACTGTTTTCACATCCAAAATTTTTCCCATCTGAAAATATGGAATTCAAAATAATAATGGGAAAAGGGAGGGCAGCCAGCTGACTCACTGCTCCTAGTATTCCAAGCAAAAACAACTCTCCCCAAAACAGGAAGGTGTCTCATATATTGTTCCAGGACTAAAGTTTAGCCTTAAATTTTCAGACCTAGTTTAGCCAGAATAATAATTAAGTGAAAAGCTTAATGATCCTCCCACTGGGATGGACTGCTAAAGGTCAGATTTCAGATACTTAATGAGCTGCTAAATGCTGCTAACTGGAAGAGGTTTTTTTTAAAGTCCCGCGCAAGCCAAGCCACTCATGTTTTTGATGGCAACACTGAGCATATCAAATGGCTGTGGGAGTTTTGCCATGAAATGAAAGCTCCTCTTGTGCTTTATTTACAACCATTTCAGCAGAGTTTATGAGAGGCAGCTTGGAGGTGAGGCCATGCCCTACAAAACTGAGAAAGAGCTTTTCGGTCTAATTACATGTCATCATGGAGTCCTCTGGTCAGTGATTTGGGGAAT
This sequence comes from Pyrgilauda ruficollis, assembly GCF_017590135.1. Taxonomy (NCBI): domain Eukaryota; kingdom Metazoa; phylum Chordata; class Aves; order Passeriformes; family Passeridae; genus Pyrgilauda; species Pyrgilauda ruficollis. The sequence continues at coordinate 4,458,785 of NW_024527044.1, forward strand.
GAATCAGAGCCAGGTAGAGTAGGAGTCCTCCACTGGTGACAGCCCTGACTCTTGGAAAGGCTGAAAAACAACATGGAAAGGAGTCAAGAGCTCAGAGGAAAAGCAGAAGTCATGATATCTTAAAAATTGGGAAAGCAACATATTTTAATAAATGTCTGAGTTTGCATGGTTTACTTCTTCTGTGTCTTGGTCCAACACTCAAGGTATGAATTTCCAAAGTAGAACATATACATGGATGGATGGATGGATGGATGGATGGATGGATGGATGGATGGATGGATGGATATCAGGTTTTAATCATATAAATAGCAATAAAAATCCTGTGCTACATGAGAACAGCAAGGCTGAGCAATGCCATGGGCTTGCTGGTGGATCCTTCTGATGGTTTAAAACTAGACAGTTTAAAGCTAGATAGATTAAAACCAGATTTCTTTTTGCCTCAATTTCCCTGTCATAGAACTGGTGTAATACCCACAACAGTCTCACAGAGGTCATGGTATTCATTCATATATATAGTGCATGAGGCAATCAATGCATGCACTGCTATATCATCCTACAGCAAAATAATCAATTTTTAATCACTGCTGTGCACAGGTGCCAAGGGTAAATGGGACCTGAGACCATGCATTGAAAGAGGCAGGTATTTGCATCAATTCAAAGCTAGGCTTCTAAATGGTATTGCTATAATACTAAAATTAGTAAAGTAAACAACTTAAATGCCAGATTTAAGGGCCTGATGAGCTGCACAACTTTAAGTCATGCTTCTCATGCATCTGGATTTTAATGTAGTCAGCCCCATGAATACAAAAGAACATAAAATCATTCAGACTGACTCAGGTCAAAGGGTTTATCTAACTCAGCATCCTATTTCTAATAGCAACCTATGGCAAGTACTTTAAAAATGGGGATTTCAACAGATCAAGCATCAAGTCATACTCTCCCAAAACACTCCCCAAGGCTCCTGCTGCTTCTTGGCTCATTGACTTGTGTGTCCAAATAAGTTATCTCTGACTTTAATGACCTTTTCTGTGCAATTTTCCTCCATGAATGTGTGCAAGTTCTTTTAACCTGCTGAATGGTTCATATTAGTGTTTCAGGGGTTTGAACGAATTTGATACAAATGTAGCTGCAAGCTGTGGAGCAGCAGGCAGAGCATCAATGTGTGCTGCAGTTTTCATTTTTCAATAAAACTGCATAAAGAAATTTAAGGAGAATGATTTTATTCCAGTCATCAGATAAGTAATTTCTTCTCTCTTTGGTTCATTTTGCTTTTAACCCCTTGTCTAATGAGAGGAAACCCTTAGGTCCAAGGAAAGGTTTTTGGCTGTGAAGAGATGTGCTCAGAACTTTTATAACCATTTGGTAGCTTGTCTGAATGAATTCCTGCACCTACAGCATTGCCTGTCACTGCTGTCTGATAAATATTATATGTGTAACTTACCCATCCTGTATTGGCAACCTGGCTAAATTTATAGGGAAACTGGGAATATGGGACAGGGCTGCTGCTCCCCCAGAGCGTTGCTGTGTGAGCAGCTCAGTTTGTGTTTCACAGAGCAGGGCAGCACCACATTGCTGCATCCACTGCTTGGCAGCTGCCTGAGATCTGGAGCAGCCAGATGTGAGGATGTGAGGAAGTGGGGATGTGAGGATGTGGGGATGTGAGGATGTGGGGATGTGAGGATGCTTCCCAGCCTGAGCAGTCCCACTGGTGGGACAGCCTGAGCCAGAGCCCTGGTGCTGCAGTGATCCCAATGCTGTCCCAGCTTGGCAAGGGCAGTGGAGCAGCCTTCTCCCATGCTTCTGTGCAGTGCAGGAATGGGGCTTTTTAGGAAGGGAAAGGGAGATTTAATACCTATTTTTCAAGTTGCTGAGTCAGTCCCTCTATTTCCTTCACTCCCAGCAAACAGAAGCAAAAGGCCCGTGTTGCCTCCCACTCTGCCTTCCCATCCCTTTTCTGAAGTAAACAAATGTCAGCAAATCCTGCACTAACAACACTGTTAAAAATATCACCCTGTCAGCAGACAGGTTCGTTCCCTTTGTCTGAAGCTCTCTCCTCATTGCAGTAAAGGTGTGCTGTTACATCAAGATAAGCAGTCTAGGTGGAAATCTCGGTGTCCAGGGGAGGAACAGAGACGTTGTGCTCTGCACCACAGTGTCACCAGCTGGAGTAATTTCCAAGTAGGAATTCTTAGTGTAGGAATTTGACAGGATTTGACCTGGTAACTATCAAAGTAGAGGCTAGCCCTGCTTTACTCAGCCGGAACTTGTCCCTAGGGTAGCAATTGAAAATGAGCTACTTCAGCCCAGATGCAGCACTCACTCTCTTTAATGTGTTTCAAACCAAGTTAACCCCAGCACCAGCTCCACACTCAGTGAAAAGATGGTGCCCCATTAGATTTTGGGGAAGTATGGAAAATATTTGTGATCAGAGTGAGTATATCCCTTTCAAAGGGAGATAAATCCCCACAAAGCTTTTCCCAGGTGATTTTCTGTCTGTTCCAGGAAGGGAATGTTAGTTGTTACAATGAATAATTTCACTGGGGAAAGTTGAAGAATTAATGTTTTCTGCTCATTGCTTGTTATGTCTGGAATCTTGCAGTTCAGAGACTTCAGATTGGGCAGACAAATGGATCTTGTCACTGAAAGGTAAAAGTTTCCTCCTTTCACAATTGAGTCCCACCACTGATAACATTCTACACTTGCCTCATGGCTAAAACTCCAGGAATTTGTCCCACTCCCTTCAAACAGCGCTTCACTCTCTTCATTTTCTCAAACTTACAAGGGCACTGGTCATTTTTTGGACATGTATTCTTTCATATCTATTTACTTCTTCAAATATTTAACTATTTTTCTTTGAAGAAGTTATTATTGCTCTGTCTTTGCCAGAAAGCAGAAAATGACCAAATATTGTTTCTATAATGATTCAAGTACAGATTATTTTTGCTGGATACCAGAATGTACAATTGATTGAAGCATTTTCTTTTCTTGAGTCTCACTGTTACCTTATTCTTTTGGATGTTAGTGGATTATCAAATATAGGTGACAAAATGTTCCGATCAGTGTCACAAATTCATCCTATACTTTTAGCCTAAATTAGTGTATAATAAATTCACATAACACTTGATCTAAATTCATTACCTTGTCTTCTATATGTCACTTAAACTCTCATCAATAAATAGCAGTTTCCATATGTGCAGTTCTTGCTTACAATGTTCATTAAAAGGCTTAAATGAAAAACAGCAAAAGCATTTTAATTCGTTGCTAAGCACAGCAGAAAACTAAGCAGGATTCCAATTTTATGTACAATTTGCAAGCCATGTACATTAGCTCAAACGTAAATCTCCCTTAATGAGGTGTGCAGCCCGATTATTAATCACATCCATTGAAACATTACCCATGTTCAGCTCTATTTCAGTGCAGGGGGGTGCTATTTAATATTTCTGTTCCTTCGAAAAAGAAGAAGAGTCTAGGCATGAAAAATTGTAAAATTCTGCCTTAAAATGAACTGTTGCAACTTTGAATACAAAGAAGTGTCATTACAGTTTAGTTAGAAACATGTTTGTGTCTGGACTAGCAGGTCTTTGGCTTATCTCCAGGGCTCATCCTGGGCTTCTACCCAGGGATGCTTATGCAGAAGCTCTGGAAAGGTCTTTTGAATAAGAAAGATCCAAAACTGGATAAGATTCAAAATCAGAGATGCCAAATTCTTGTTAGCATTAATTGTTCCTAATTTAAATCAAGATCAAGGTCCCACTATGGTGGTCTCTGTGTAAACAGGGATAACAGTGTTTGCCTCCAAAATGAGAGACAGAAACTGATGAAAGATCAAGGATGTGCCAGAGGGATGTGATGTGTAAGTAAATGATCTCCATGTGATTTAGCTCAGTTCCTGTAGTTGCTTGCTTATGTTTGGGCTTCTGTGTGTAGTCCAGGACATTTATTTTGAGTTGGATTGGAAAGGGTAGAATGAGGGGGCTGTCAAGGTCTGTGGAATGAATTACCTGAAGAGGGAACATATCAGAAAGGAAACTAAAAGAGAATGAACCACCACTGGTAATCTGTGTTTCCAACAGATTGGTGTTAATCTAATTTATATCTTGGTGTTTCTTAGGAGGTTGGAAGGCAAGGGAGGAACTACTGCTGTGACTGGTACATCCTTACATCATTTTCTTCCTGTACAGGTGTCCACAGAGGCAGCTGTGGTTGAGAAGTTGGCAGAATTTCATGGGGGCAGTGTTAGGCTGATACTGATCTTTTCTGAAATGCAATTATACAGCCAACTGCAGACAGAGTCAAATGTTTGCCTCTCTCCTCACTGCTCCTCAGCCTCAAACAATCATGGAGTTGCTGTCTGCTGGGCTCCCCCAAAATGCCCATGGGGAGACCAAAGCTTTTATTGGAAATTCTCATTGGAAATTCTCAGAATTATTTAAAAGGCTTTCAAAAGTGCTCATACAGAAATAAATGCAATTACTCAGAGTACACATGAAGGAATAGTCTGTATATTTAACAGGAGTGCCCCATGATGAGCTGCTACTTTTTAAATGAGGTTCATATTGTAATGGGGATACATCAAAATTTGGAAGCTGGAAGAATTGACGTGTTCAGGCATATGGCAAAGTGGGCATAGACTGGCAGAAATATTTTTAAGGAAATTAAAATATATATTATATAAAACTGACTTTGCTGCTGATATTTGTGGTGGATTTAAGTGCATTTTCTGTGTTCATCAGAAGTGCTAAAATCTAGCAATAATGAAATCTCTTGTGCAGCACTGGAGATTTCCCTGAGGTCCCTGTCACTAAAGATGAGGGCTCAGCTGGCTGAGGTTTCATTGCACTTGGTTAAATATTCTTTCTATAAAACCCAGCTTTTTAAATTAGTCAATTTATTATGATAGAGATCTGTTACTTAAAAGAAGAATTCTACCCAGAATACTTTTCAAGACAGAAAGGCACAGCAGGGTATAAAACCCCTCTGTCAGCATTTCTACATAATCTGGTTAGAGAATAAATTGTGCATGTAGTGACCTCACAGGAGAATGGACCTTGAAAGGATTTAATTTCTCTGTTTAAATGTTTTTAAATATCATCAAATGCCATGTAACAAATGAAATAAAGAAGTATAGGTTTAGTGAAAACAAAATTTCTGCAGGAGTTTCAGCAGGAGATCTTGACTGAACTTCACTTTTTGCTGCAGTTGCTGTAAGCTCTGTGACATTCAGAAGATGAAAACACTGTGATACCACTGAAAATTCCTGTAGCTCAAGGAAACTCCTCCCTTTGGACAATGCTACTCATCAGTGCATCACTGCCACAGTTAGACCCTCTGTCCCCAAAGTCTGAGCCATCCCAGGCATTTTACTGGCAGGATGGGTTCTGACTTCCCCTCTAGCAGGAGATTGTGGAGAAAGGGTAAACCAGTAACCACCATGAGAGTGGTTTTGTTCCTCAGCAACCTCATCAGACCCTCCCAGTTACCACTAAAGCAGCACAACGGGCAAGGCAAAACTAAGAAGAAATTGTCAACAACCCAACTTTGTGAACAACTCAATTACAATCACTTTGCAAGAACCTAGAGAGATGTAAAATTAAAACCATTTTTCTCCTACCTACATTTTAGTTTAATTTGAAAATATATTTTCTATCTTTTCCTTCTCCTTAATCAAGATGGGAATTACTTTACTGAGGGTTGTGGTTAGGGTCCACTTGTTAGCTGGATACATTGTGCTGAGATTTACATTTATGGAATGGGATCTAGATTAAGGTACACATTTCCTACTACTACCTAAAGTATGACCAAGCTTCACATTTTCTCTGCCTTCTACATCAAAATCCCTAAGGATTTACTGACTCTTCATAAAGAAGTGGTTTAATAATTTTTTTCTTTTGCTTGTTCCCTCCCTGAGATGCAGAGAGTCCTTAGTGACTGTGATTAATTTTCTTAATCTCTGTGCTTCAGTTTTTAAATGTAAGTGGGGATACCAATATTAATGATACAAACATTAGTGATTTAGCAGAAGAACAAATGCATCCTACACTGCAGTGTGTTGAGATGCAAAGTTGTTCCTCTGTAAAAAAAGTAATGATGTGAACCTAAACTTTCTAAAATGTGGTGTATTTTCAAATCTATAAACCTGGATAAGATAGTCCAAAGAGCCAGCAACCTAGTCTAGTAGAAGGTGTCCCTGTCTGTGGCATAAAGTTGGAATTAAATGGTATTTAATGTCCTTTTCAACCCAAACCATTCAAAGACTCAATGATTCTGCACTTCAATATGTTCCTAATGATCATGGCCCCTGCTGTTATGGGGAATTGATTAGATAAAACTATACAAGTTTTTCTAGGACATTAATTGCCTATCCCCTGGGAAAAGAAAGGGGGGGGGGAAAAAAAAAAAAGGTGTTTTCCCTCTAGGTAAAATAATGTAAAGTTTATTTCCATGGGATCACAGCAAAGAATTATAATGTAAAAATTTACTTTCTGCCCACCACTATGATTGAAAAGAAAGCTGTCTCCTTATCCTTTGTATACATTACAAGTTACATGTGTGGCTGTTAATGAAAACTGAGTACAATACTTGGATTTCTCAGTGCAGAAATGCTGAGTAATCTGTGCTATGGCACTTCTAAGACTTTTATTTGTTTGTTTGTTTGTTTGAAATATAATGTAGACACCAAGGTTATCACCACATTGACTGCTGTCACCCATTGCAGCAAATAATCTTCTTTATGCCTTGATTAAAAAAAAAAAAGTGCAGAGTCATCCTGATCTCCCTTCCTAGAAAGTTTAAAAAAGCTGGCAGCAGCCAGCATCTGTCCTTCCAGCAGAGCCTCATGGCCTCACACTGGGGTCTCAGTGGCTGTTAGGAGGAGTGATAAATGCAGATCAAACTCCTGTCCAAAGAAGCTGACTGATTGTGGCAGAAACAACAGCTAAATGCTGAATGGCAATGCTTTGGTTAAGAAAACACTGAAGACTGATGGTTTTTCATGCTTAAAAAATCCTAAGTATTCTAAGCAGAGACAGGTTTGATGGTACAAAAGTAAGAGACCTCAGAAATGTGAAAAGAATCTGCCTCCCAGCACAGACAGGATGTACTCAGCACCTACATTAACATTTATTAATCTAACCTTTAGACTTGCAATGAAGAAGACTTTATCACCTCCTTAGATTGTGTGTTCCAGAGTTTAATGAAGCTTAAAGAAAGAAAGAAAGCTTTGTTTTTTCTGATATCCAATTTAATGGTTTTGGGGGATTTTTTTTTTCCAAATGAAACCAATGGCTTCTTCTTCTCCAAGTAGAAATGAGAAAGACTTGATTGCTGTCCTTATTATACCTTTTTTTATGTTGAATGTTGTTAAGTCCTCACAGGCGTTCCAGTCTATGAGGGGAAAAAAATTCTAACTCACTAAGTTTGTCTTTGATTTTCATGTACGAATAACAGGCTATTGTTTGCTGGTTTTATTCCCCAGGACATTCAGCCTATTTTGTCCAATTTTTTTTAAATGTCATCCACAGCAGAGGTCTAGAACTAGGTGATTTTAAAGGTCCTTTCCAAACCAAATCTTTCTATGCTTCAGTAAAAATATCATGCCCCATTTCAAAACAGTGCTCCAGTCCCTCTTTTTGAAGATGGATACTTTGCTGCGTCTTTCTATTCTTCTTGGACCATCCCATGTACATTTATCCTGAGATGATTTCTAATTGTTTAGAGATTGCTTTGGCTTAACTTTTAATTGATTCATTTCTCCAGGTTGATTGAATTTAACTCAACCATGTTGTCTTTAATCTCTCATTTCACTCTTTTTGTTTCTATCCCTATTCTCTTCCAACTTATTTTAAACACCTGCTCATAATTAATCTTTTGCTCTTAAATTTGAGGCAGAAAATGCATCCTTTATTTTTGTCTTCTCTGTGGCCTCCCTTTCTTGCTCTCCTACCCTCACAAATAATGGACTAAAAATTTCTTGTCTCCTTTCCTTTAAAGTAGTCATAGGCCATTGCCTGTCCAGCAAATAAAAAATTGCTGTACTTCATTCATGTCATGTTAGTACCAGGGAAACTTGGCAGTTTTGACCCAGAGCCAAAGACCCCCTGAACCTTCCTGGAACTGCTCAGTGAACTCAACTCCACTGTCAGTGTTTTTGTGGCATTAAGAATGAAGCTGAAGGAACAGAATTTTATAGAGTGACTAGGTTGTCTGAATCTTGAGAACTGTCAGAAAATGTTCAGGAAAAATGTATTTGTATCCTCTTTGGGAGAAAGGAATAAACTTGCTTATCTGGGGAGAGCAACAGAGGCTGACTGGAAAACTTGGTATCAGAGCAATGACATGGGCAAACCAGTCAGGCAAAGATTTCCTCTTTGTGTCAGCAAGGGAATTACTGCTCTGTATTCCCCAATACCTGTGTTTGTGTGATAGAACTGAAGATACTTGTAAAAGGGGCATAAGTGGAAATTTAACTTTTGTATAATAACAATCATAAGAAAATCAGTTCCAATTTTGATACTCAAAAAAGCTGCAAATATCACTACTTTTTTTCCTTAAGATAATATTTGTTCTATTTGCAAAAAATAAAAATAAAAAACAAACCCTAGAGTTTAATTACAGCATTTTAATTTTGAACATTATCACAAGTTAGGCACACACACTAGTGCATAGTCTTGCATAGTTCTTCACACATATGTTTGACAATAAAGCCCCTCTCTATTATTTATTTTGTAGCTACCCCAAGGTTAAATGCACCCAGGTACTCCTCACTGAGAATGTGATATGTTAACGCTTATAAATTAATAACAATAAAAACATGGCAAAGAAGCAACTGTGAACACAAACTTGCAGGAGGTCAGATAAGTGAGATTTTGGAATAAGGAGAGAAATGTCCATATTATTGTTACTTGTTGATAGAGCTGGTAGAGCATTGCTTCACCCATTCCAGTGCTGGAGTGCATCCAGAGAAGTGCAGTGGAGCTGGGAAAGGGTCTGGAGCACAGGTCTGATGAGGAGCAGCTGAGGGAGCTGGGAAAGGGGCTCAGCCTGGAGAAAAGGATGCTCAGGGGGAACTTCTGGCTCTGCACAGCTCCCTGACAGGAGGAGACAACCAGGTGGGGGTTTGTCTCTTCTCTCAGGTGATAAGAAATAGGACCAGGGGAAATGGCCTGGAGTTGCTCCAGGGGACGTTTAGGTTGAATATTGGGAAAATTTTCTTCACTGAAAGGGTTGTCAAGCATTGGAACAGACTGCCCAGGGAAGTGGTGGAATCACTGTCCCTGGAGGCATCTAGAAGATGTGCAGATGTGGCACTGAAGGCCATGGTGTAGTGCTGGGCTTGGCAGTGCTGGGTTCATGGTTGGACTCGATGATCCCAAAGGTCACCTCCAACCTTAATGGTTCTGTTGTTTCTGTACCATTAAATTAAGCCATGCCAGGACATGTGCCTTTGAAGCAGTGATCAGCCAGCCTGGTCCACAACTCACAGGAGACTTAAACACTTGCTGCAGTCATATAAACATTGCATTCAAGTCACTTGATTCTGCAGATTTATTCAGCTGAAGGAGACAATCCTTTCTGCTTGATGGCTCAAAAATGACAGTGTGCAAGGCAGCTGTGCCATGAGAATTTGAACAACTCACCCTAAACTTACCAGGGAATTCAACATCCCTCCTGAGCTGATATGCTGGTTCATAAGAGAGCAGCACTTCCACACAGGATTTTTGCTAACTGCAGGACTTCTGTACTACTTACTGTATGTTTATCTTTCACTGGGGACACTGATCTGCAGTAGAGCAGGTAACATTCACAGAACCTGACAGTTTATGCTGTAATTTTCCCTGTCTAGAACAGCTGTCAGGAGTCTGCTTGGGGCAACATAAGCAGCTGTATGAAACCAAACAATTTAAATCTAAAGACAAACTCAACAGACCTTTCATTGCACACACTTGGTTATTTGCAAATCTCCTGTTGTCATATTTCTGGATTTGATCTGAGAAAATTTGCTTTGTTCTTGCTTTGTTTCATGCAATTCTTCTACTTTAGAGAGTGAAGGCCCAGAAACAGAGGAAGAAATATCTGCAATCTACTCCTGCTTCTATTTCTGCTCAGTAGTGTGTCTCCTTACATTGGCCAGAATTTTCTCATGGCTAGATCCAAAGTGAAGAGAGCTTTCCACTTTCTAATCCAAATTCAAATTTGTGGTTGTAATTGTTTTAATTATTATTTGAAAGCCAAATTTAATTGTTATTTGAAAGCCAAACCATTTCAGATGAGTTTTTTAAATGTTGGCTTTTCTATTTTCCCTCAAGTTGAAATTCTCTAATGGTAAAAAAAAAAAAAAAAAAAAGAAAAAAAGAATGTGCATGTGTGTATATATTTTTTTCAACATGCACATTATATGAATATGTATACATGATACATAACTTATCTGTTAAACTTATCCAGTAAGATCAGCTTCAGCTTTATCATTCTGTCACAAAATTTAACAGCTGTAGACTTCCTAGACTGTGACTGTGACAAGTAAAATTAAAGTAAGTCTGTATTAAATTTTAGTTTATTAAAATATCATACCCCTAAAATACTTAGGAATGGAATACAAAGTCAGAACCTGTCATGGAATACTGACCACATCTGACTTTTCTGAATGTCCTCTCACATGAGCTAAGAGAACTCCTTGTCACCAGGAGGAGCTCTGGATAGCAGAAAGAGACACAGATATAATCATAGAAAATAAACCCATACATTTTCTAGACAATTAATGTGGACCAATGGCTTAGCCAGTGTACTACTCTCCATCATCACCACTAGCATGTCCATTTTCATAATGTGCAAACTGTGTGCTATCATTGAGAGTTCCAATTTCACTCAGTAGGCAGAGAATCATGGTACAAATTGCTCTGATTATTTGTACTCACAGCATAATTTTTCTTTTATCATGTACAAGAAACAAGGTGTCCCATTCTTGGTCACAATCACTCATTTCTCAAATAATCCCTTTAATTTACACTTTTGGAAGAAAATGTTACTTGTATTTTTAAGTTTTTCAGGTTGAATCCCTTAAACCTTGAAAAATGTAATAGGATGACAAAAGGAATTTTTAGAATGAACCCCAGACTTGAACCAAACTTCACATTCTCCTGTATTTACAGTCTATTTGGGAAGTAATTCAATGTCCATTAAAATCAATTAGTGTCTTCATTTTTTTTCTGAGCATGGAGAGTCTTAGAATGTCAGGGCTGTTAATTTAAGCACCTACAGGTGTACATAATATTTAGCTTTAGACAGACATTTAAGAGTTTTCCATTTGTTTAGCTGGTGACAAAAACATGACAAAATTTAGCTGACAAAATTGTTTTACTGCTGGAGAATGAAACACCTGGGGGATGATTGGACCCCCTATATTTATGCATGAATTCAAACTTTGTTTTCTCATTTCAGGTCACGGAACCAAAGGAGTGTTTGAACTTCTTTCAGGATGGCGTCGCACCAGGGAGAATCTGCCATTCAAGGACCGAGTAGCAGATGCCTACTCGGATGTCATGGTCTCCTACACGATGACAAGCTCCTTGTATTTCATAGCCTTCGGCATGGGGGCAAGCCCCTTCACCAACATCGAAGCTGTAAAAGTCTTCTGCCAGAACATGTGTGTCTCCATCCTGTTGAACTACTTCTACATCTTCTCTTTCTTTGGCTCCTGCCTGGTCTTTGCTGGCCAGCTGGAGCAGAACCGGTACCACAGCATCTTCTGCTGTAAAATCCCCTCGGCAGAGTACCTGGACCGGAAACCTGTGTGGTTCCAGACCATGATGAACGATGGCCATCAGCACACCTCCCACCACGAGACCAACCCGTACCAGCACCACTTTATCCAGCATTTCCTCCGAGAGCACTACAATGAGTGGATTACCAACATCTACGTCAAGCCATTTGTGGTGATACTGTATCTCATCTATGCCTCTTTCTCCTTTATGGGGTGCTTACAGATTAATGACGGAGCCAACATCATCAACCTTCTTGCCAGTGAGTCCCCAAGCGTCTCCTATGCCCTCATACAGCAAAAGTATTTCAGCAACTACAGCCCTGTGATAGGCTTCTACATCTATGAACCTCTGGAGTACTGGAATGGTACTGTGCAAGAAGACCTAAAAACACTCAGCCAGGGGTTCAACACCGTGTCCTGGATTGAACAATATTACCAATACCTTCGAGTGGGTAACATCAGTGCAACCAACAAAAGTGACTTTATCAGCATCCTCCAGAGCTCCTTTTTAAAAAAGCCAGAATTCCAGCACTTCAAAAATGACATCATTTTCTCCAAAGCTGGAGATGAGAACAACATAATTGCTTCTCGTCTGTACCTTGTGGCCAGGACTAGTGAAAACACGCAGAGGGAAGCAGTGGAATTGCTGGAGAAGCTGAGGCCACTTTCTCTTATACAGAGCATCAAGTTCATTGTGTTCAACCCTACTTTTGTTTTCATGGACCACTATGGTTTATCAGTAACAATGCCTGTCCTGATTTCTGGTTTTGGCATCCTGCTGGTGTTAATACTGACCTTTTTCCTGGTTATCCACCCTCTGGGAAATTTCTGGTTAATCCTAAGTGTCACCTCAATAGAGCTGGGTGTCCTTGGCTTGATGACCTTATGGAATGTAGACATGGATTGCATTTCTATACTGTGCCTTATCTACACTTTGAATTTTGCCATAGATCACTGTGCACCCCTGCTTTATACATTTGTATTAGCTACTGAGCACACCCGAACTCAGTGTATAAAGAACTCCCTCCAAGAGCATGGGACAGCCATTTTGCAGAATGTTTCTTCCTTTCTTATCGGGTTGGTCCCCCTTCTCTTTGTGCCTTCAAACTTGACCTTCACACTGTTCAAATGCTTGCTGCTTGCTGGCAGTTGCACACTTCTGCACTGTTTTGTTATTTTGCCCGTCTTTCTAACCTTTTTCCCACCTTCCAAAAAGCACCACAAGAAAAAGAAACGGGCCAAAAGGAAGGAACGAGAAGAGATCGAATGCATAGAGATTCAGGAGAATCCTGATCATGTTACAGCAGTCTGAAAGGTTTAGAAAAATATAATAGTATATTCTCTTTTTAAAAAAGCGTTGCACAGAGATGCAGGGAAAATAGAGCAAAGATCTCAGCTGCTTGTGCTGGCCAGGTCTGACAAGGCAAAGGAAGATCAAGAAGGGGTATTCATGACACCTCAAGGTGCAAACTTTTTTTAACAAAAATAATGAAAGTGAAATAATCTCAAATGTTTCCTTTGAATCCTCATTCTCCACCAGGGAAGAGTCTGTTGGCCATTAAGTGTCCCTGAGTCTCAAACTGTAGCTCTAATGGGAATTGCTTAATATGTCATATGTAGGACAAAAGCTAAGGTGAAAAAAAGAGTTACCATTAAGTAAACACTAGGAGGAAAGGCAGATTTCTTTGAAAAAATTGTCCATGGAAAAGAATTAAACAATATTTCAAATGAGAAAAGGTTACAAGACCAAGAGAGATTGAAAATGCCATGGTAATTTTTTATTTTCTTGAGCAAGTAAGTTAAGATGAAACCTATGCACTTGGGAAGTAAATGTTTAAAACTATCTAAGCCAAAGTACTTCCCAAATCCAGTATACCTTGTATATCTGTAACAACACAATTAGAGCATTATTGCAAATATGGATGGCAAAGGGATAGGAGAAAAAATAATCATAGCCATTTGGAAATCTAATTCGTAGTTCCTTTAAATGTGACATGTCACTGTTATCCCAAGAGGCCACAGCTGGTAGTAAATACCATACACCTATTTTGGTAATTATGAATTTCCCCTTGAATTAACAGATCTCACAAAACTAACCCAGACCATCGTCTCTGCAGCACTGTTTGCAGTTCCTGCAGTGTAACACTTCTGAATCCTAATTTATCAGTGTTGACATTAAATACTGAATATTAATCAAGCAGGCGCTACAAATGTAATGATGGATTGCATTTCACAGGCACAATGTGATCGTGTAGCAGCTGAGTCAGCTCTGGAGCACCTGCACAGTCTAGCATCATATATTTGGTCCAAGGCATGAAGGGATATGTTTGCTGGTCTCTGCAATATGCTGCAGGAAGTGGGATATTCCCCTTCTTTAAGCAAAACATTATACAAAAATCTTGCCATACTAAAAAAAAACACCTTGTAAATGTCTGCATGGGGCCGGATCAACCCCTCATTGAAAGAAGACAGATTGGTCCCCTGTGGGAAGGGGAGGGGAGGGTGAAATGTCTTTCTTACTGTTATTATTATTCCTAAATATTTGAGTGTTGATCATCTGCAACATAAAGCTTTGTTATTGCAGTTGAAATTTCACAGGAGAGCGCAGTAAATCCTCAGTGACTATGTGGCACTAGAAATTGTACTGTAAAGGACTACGAATTACTTTCTCTGCTTTGTAAACTATTCAGCTTAGTAGCCCTAGGGAAGGGATGAAAACAGGTCTAGCCATTTCAGTTTGCTCTCGGCCCAGTTCTGCACTGAAGCTTGCCATGTTGATCTCTCCTTTCAGTATTTTAAAAGGGCTTGCTTTCTACTTTCTGGAATACAGTACAGCATCACCTCCATGAGCAATGTCTTCCTGAACCTATAGTATCCATGAGGACACTATGTAAAGATATCACTATATGAAGTGTCTATGTCTACTTTGTATTACTTGTGGGTACCTTTAAAAGATAATCTGGAAGCTGTTTGCCTTCCAAAATGTGTATACATGTCTATGTGTGGCTGATAACTCAGTCTCAAAACTGCAGAGTTTGCTGACAAGGAAGTGTACATATGTTTTACTAAAATGCTCTCTGCAAGATGTTAATTCTTTGCTATGTGACATGTCTCACATCTTCCTAATGTTTTATGGTTACGGAGAGGCAGAAAAAAATCACCTGCAGTACAAAAAAAAAGCCATTTGAATGCCAGTTCTAATGTTCATGAGCTGCTTCTGCTTCCAAGGAATGCAATTTCACCTCTTCTCTATATTTTCTGTACTTTGCCATTATCATTTGCCAAAAATGACCTCTGTGTTTTAGGAGTGGTCAAAGCTCTTGATTGTTTGAGGAAACTTTTGAGTGCAATGTGTCTTAGAGAAGGAGAAACTTTCTAGACAGGCAAAGCTTCCAAAGTTTGAATCTAGATCAAAACTTCAGGGGCAGCTAGATCAAAGTTACTGGTTTGAGCCAAAATATTCAAGGGCCAGATACAAAACTGAGATCTAAATATTTCAGTAAAGTTTAGAAGCAGGGGATGTTTTAGTGTTGGGTTATGGGTCAGATGTGTCTCTAGTTAGAAAGTTTTTACTGACCTTGTTTTGCATCTTGATGACACTGTGCAACATCCATCCTGTTTTGATCAGTCCATTGTGAAAGTCAAGCTTCCCAATCTTTTTAGATTTCCTCCACTGCCCACACAAAACCTGGATTGTTGCAGCACTGTGACCATTGGTTATCACTTCTGGAGGTGCCACCTGGGAAATTCCTGGTCTTCTCTTGTACTGCCCAGACATATCCCAGGGATGTCTGTCATGCATTGAGTTGAGGGAAATAGCACTTTCCAAAGCCATCAAAGCTAGGATTCATCTCATCTAACTTCAGATATTACCAATGTAAATATTTATGTCTGAACTTCCTTTATGGCCATAAGAGAGTAACAGGCACTTCTGATCCATTCTACAATTGTATATTACAAGTAAATGAATCATATTTTTTAAAATGCAGATTTCTGTCCATCAGTGATCAAGGACGTTCAGCAATCAGCAGACTCATCCAGGCTTGGGAAGATTAACCCCACTTAAGATGACAAAATAAGTAGAGAAAGAGAAAATATTATGCCTCCTAAGCTTCAATTTTAGGGATAAATTCCAGGAATAATTCAGCCCAAATTTTATGTTTTACTTATGAAGTTTTATGCACAACAAATTGTTTAAAAACCTGGAATTCCCATAGCAGAGTACAGTAAGCCAAGACATCAGAAAATATCAATATTAAAGGTGGGCTCACAAAAACGAGCAAGAATTTGATGAGGTGTCAAATCAACTCCTCTCAGTGTCATGCATGTGCAGTAGCACTTAGCACCTACTATAACAGGTACAAAATATATAGATCACACACTGGGACTAGAAGGTTTTTATTTCTCTGTCCATGCAGGAATGAAGCAGAAAACAAACCACATCTTTCATGGATGTAATTTTGTTATTTTTTTCAAACAATTTCCACATCCACCAAAAAGGGACCAGTGCAGCCTTTACTTCTGCAAATACATCAGTCTCTGTGGAACAAGGAAAACAGGAATAATTTTGGGATTCAGAGTCTGTATTTTTTAATTCTTTCTACTTTTTTTTGTTTATTTTTCTTGCAATTTTTTTTTCAGTATATTATACCTTTTTCTACAGCACATTTTCAGCTTAACTGGAGCTGCATAGCACCTGTGAAAAAAGCACATAGCTCACGCCAAGCAATTTGACACTCTGATAACATGCTGCGTACTGGATCTTCATTACACACCTCTTTTCCCAGTAACCATAAATCCCCTGCAATGCTGTGCATATTCCTTTAATGTCTGATTTTATATATGGTCTAGATAATCTTCCAAGAACTCTGTGTGCATCTCCTGCTCGGTTTGGTTTCATTCCCTTAAAGTATATTGCTTTGAATTCATTGTTGAGATAACTCTGTTGAAGTCAACAAATTTATTGCCATGATATATCTGACTTCGCATGTCTTCTATCTGGTAAGAAGTGATACCATGACAAATGAGCTTCTTACATTGTAGGTGTGCTTGTTGAACAATATATCTGTCTATATTCTATAGCCATAGTTGCATGCTGCAGTGAAGATCTATTTCCTTACACTTTGTTCTGTGGGCTATTTTAACCTCAGTCTAATACTCTTTTCTTTTCTTTTTTTTTTCTCTCTTTTTAATTAGAGTTAAGTCTTCACCTTTGTAGTCCAGTACTTGAGGTAGGTTTAAATTAGATTTTAGGAAGAAATTCATTACTGTGAGGGTAGGGAGGCCCTGGCACAGGTTGCCCAGAGAAGCTGTGGCTGCCCCTTCCCTGGCTGTGTCCCAGGCCAAGTTGGGCTTGGAGCAGTGCAAAGTGGGCTGCCCATGGCAGGTATTTGGAGCTAGATGGTCTTTAAGGTCCCTTCCAACTTAAACAATTCTATGTTTCATAAATTTATTGTCTAACAAAGCAAAGCACTCTTTAAGGTCAAGGTAGATATGGATGCATGACACCTTTAATTATGATGCATGCATAATTTAAAGAGATTATCTTCAGGGTTATCACTCTTAACTTTTTACTTCAAACAATTCCTATTTAGAATGTAACCTGCCACAATTAATGTCTGTTCAAGTTCCTCAAACAACTCTAGTTTTGAAATTTTCTCTGATGGGAAGGAAAAGAACCAGGGGGGAAGGAAGAATATGCAGTTAAGTGGTTGTGTAATCAGCTTTCTTTTTTTCCCCAAAGGCTTTCACTGCTCTACTCCTAATTAAGTCACACTGAGTAGCAACTCTAGCATAATTAAGATTTATTTCAACGTAGTTATTCCATATTTCACTATGACAAGAGCTTGGCTTATTGTCTTTATGCAAGTACCATGCTAAGTCTCTGATTAATTTTTCAGTAATTATAAACTTTAATAAGTTATTTTTCATTGCAACACTAGGTTTTTGAGTACTTCAAGCTCCCATTTGATCTCCTAGGAAACACTGTAAGGAGGCAAAGTTAGGCAGTCAGTGAGCAAGAGAGGTGTTGTAGTGTTGGGGAAATTGGATTCTTCACAAAGAGGCAGCGTCTTTTCCAACAGGCTTTAAACAAACAGTGATACTCAGGATATCTGAGAAAATTAAGGTGAAGTGGAAACCAAGTGAAACATTGTTTGGAGTGCAACCAAATTATTACAGACAGATAAATCTTTGATTCTTCTTTCATAACTTCTTACACAGGCAAAAGGCATTTGAACAGGAAAGGAAACTGGATATGGAAAGCACCTCATCCATTACCTAAAATTATTCTTCTCACTGTAGTCTTGCATAAACAATGTCACACATCAGGTTAGTACTGGTTGTTCCACCTCAGCACAGGCCTCCCCATGGCCTGTTTCCCATAGAAACAAAGGAAGGGATTCCATGTTTGTTTTCACGAACCCTTGGGGAGGAGATTGAGAACTGCTTCCTTGCCTGGCAGGACTGTGTGTGGGTGAGAGCTGAAAGATGCAAGTACAGGTTATTTCATGCCCCACTTGCTCTCTCTGCCTCCTCAAGAGCAGCAGTACCATCAACCCCTGGTACCAACCCCATGCTGAGTGCAGGAATTCAAAACTTCCCCAGGAGTAACTTGGAATTTGTGACCACAGCAGCTCGCAGGCTGACACAAGCTGGTACATCTCTGACCAAGAAGCCTTTAAGGGCATTTTTTAGAGATGTTCTTTGAAAGATTCCCACTTCTCACTACAGAGCCCCACACAACACCTCACCTGTCCAACACCGGAGTGGTTGTAAATCCTTCCTCTGATATGGCAGTCAGGTAAAAGAATTTTCTGGAAGCTTTTATTTTTAATCCTAGAGGCTTTGAGGCTTTTCCCAAATGCAGTCTTTGGTGTTTTTTTGGGTTTTTTTCCCCTCAATCATTTCTTCATCTCTTTCTACCCCTTTCATAGTTTAAAAGCAAAGGATCCAGTGTGAAACTTGGATGCTCACCCTACCCATAGCCACACAAAACATCATTATCCACAAATTTGAGGTGGGTTATGGATATTCAGGCCAAACACAAGGATCAGGCTTTCTTGCCCACACTGGCAATTGAAACCCTGCTGAAAACAAGTAAATGTGAAGTAGTTGATCTTTCCTAGCTCTCTTTGTTTCCTCTCTGACATACCAGTGTGTCCACAAAACTATTCTCTTTTTTTTTCTTGCTTCCTCATTAAAACAGGGTTTCTTTTTCCTGCTCCCTGAGGCTATCTTCTTTTTGCAGCTCAACTTATTTCACACTTTATTCTTCTCTGAGTGCTCTCAACCTCTTCAAAATTTCCCTATTTATATTTGAAAATTCTGAGAGCATAACTCTGTTGAAATAAATAGAAGATGTTTCTCTGCTTCAAAGTACAGCCTGTGGTACAGACCTAACTAATTTATAACAAATCCCAAATAGCAAAATACTTTCTTCAGACAGAAAAGTGTCTGTAAGAAAACTCGGAAAAAAATTAAGCCTAAATTTCCATTTTTATGAGGTTTTTATCTCATAAACTTCTACTTTTATTCTTTTACTTTAGGCATTTATTTTTCAGCACGCTTTTATCATAGGAATGGCTAGTTTTCCTCTGTTTTTCTGTCTCAGCAAGAAAAATAAGTGGATATTTCTTCATGACCTCTAAAAGAAATCATTGCCCCTGCATGGAACAATTTTTTCATCAAATTTCTGTCCAGAGCACATTTTCCAGCACATTAATTGTACAAACCACTGGAAACAAGTATTCCAATGGAAATGCTGATGCAGCCTTAACTACAGAAAAATGATTGGTACTTCAGCAGTGTCCTGTTTAATTCCAAACCCTCTGCATCAGCCTGCTGCATACTCCAGGCAGTATTCCCTACATGGATTGATAATCATCTCCTTTACCACGTGGGCAATATCAGCACGTCACAGCCTACCCTGCTCACACAGCAAAATCATGAACAGATAAGCCCAGCTTTGCTGGAGAAGGGAAATATCCCAGGGTAAGGCAGAGTGGCAGCCCTCTCCTCTGAGACTGTTTCTCAGTTTCCCATCTGTGTGTTGGATTTTGCACTGAGCTCCTCTGCAAAGGACAAGAAGCATCACTTTTCTTTCCATAAACCATTTGAGAATAGGACGTGAAATATTTTAGATTTAGTCATGGATAGACATTTTTTACATGGGAATTTGAAAAGAGATGTCAATCAAATAGAGTAAAAGTCTCCATGAATAGAGAAATCTGAGTCTGCAACATCTTGCAATTCTGACTTGATACTTCTCTGATCTTATTTTCTTTCATCAATAGGGACTGAACTTTTTTCCCACTTACCACATTGAAGATAATCCCTGACCTACAAAAACATCCTGTTTGCCAGAAGCAGACATTCTCTTGGAAGAAATCCCATTGGTTTCAGCTCCATGTCAAGGGAGATTTTGCAGGATTTGGACAGCAGTGTTTAGTATGTACCTCCCCAGGCATAAGTCCTCATTCCCAACATGCAGACCCAAATACTAAATATGTAGGATTAGTAGGATGTGTGATTTTGCCTCTATAGAAAAAGAAGGGGTCATTGCAAAATCCAGTTCTGAATTCACTATAGGTGGAAAAGCAAAGAGTGGTCAAGAAGTCAGCCTTGCTATTATTGTACCTGTGTGAGAATTTCAGAGAGAGCTCATCCACCTGTGAAAGCTTAAACAGGGACAACATCATGCCCTGAACAAGAATTTGTTCTTTACACACTACCTCAGAGAGCCACACTGCTCCTGAACAGCATCATGGAGCCTGTCCTAAGTCCTAGGTATGATAAAGCTGAAGCACTTAGGGTGCAACTTCTTAACGCCAGGTTTTGTAATGACACAGGTATTGGAATTCAAACTTCAAAGCCATTAAATATCTAGAGAAGTCTCTGGCACAGCTTTGCTCCAGGAAACCACCTCTCTCCTCAGCAGCCCTGGCACAGTCTGGGTGCTGGCATGGCCCAGGGACAATTCCCACCAGACAATTTAGTTACAGTCACCCAATTTTTAGACTACAGGACTGTTTTACAGTGTGGGCACTGAGAGACCACATCAGCCTCCTTCAGGGCTGCAGAGCAATCCTGATGTGGCTTGATTTATTCTCAAAGTTGTAACTTTAGACAGCAATGCAGCCTATGTTCATAGTGGTATTTTACATCTGAAGATCTTCATCTGGCAAAATACTCAAGTAAATGATTTAGTTTAATCAAATTCTAAAATCTCATGGACTGGGACATCTTTAAATTTAAGCATGTGTTTAAATACTGAGCTAGATAAGGATGCACTTATCTCTGTGCTTCAAGTTAAATAAGAGCTTTGCAGAAATTGAGGCCTTAAAAGAAAAGGCGTTTTTTCTCATAACATACTAAATTCTACAATTATAGTGGCAATTTCACAATATGCAGAAAAACCGTGCCAAGCACATATATTTTTCAGGGTTTCAATTTCCCTGATGTAAGACATCTCAGGGACATTTTAGTGATTTGTTACAGTCATACAACACTCGGGCAAGAACAAAGCCTCGCTGAGCACTTCTTCTGGAAAAAAAAATAGCAAGATATTTGACTCAGAATGAGAATACAGTATCTTGTGATGTTAAAGCTCATTTCTAAAAGAAAAAAAATGAAACTTTTCATTTAATGTAATTCATTATTTCTTTCAAGTGACACACTAGAGAAGTGCTGGATATGTCTTTATTATGAATAAGACAGGGATTGCTCAATGAAGTTAAATTCAGCTTTGCCAATAAAACGATAATAACGCCCCCCATAAAAAGCAAAAGAAAAATGGAAAAAAAAAAAGTCTGGCTTTGTGCCTAGTGTAAAATTTGTCATGGCTTCATCTATTGCTTTTTAATTAAATTAAATATGGATGGTGACATAAATAGGGCAGAAGTGGAGAATCCCATGTCCTGGGGCTGCATCTGGTAAAGAATACTTATATACACTGAGAAGAGAAATCAAGTCCCCACTTGTGCAAAAACAAATGCAGCTGCCAAGCCATAAACATGGTGAATAATCCCATTGGCTTCAGTGGAGCCATCAGGATGCATATAAAGATATGCACATCAATCTTTGAGGACTGGGGTAAACTGATATTCTAATCTGAAAAGGAAACAGAATTTCTTAAGCCAAACATTTCCTCAAAACCCTTAAAAAGGTTCAGTGTAACTAATCTCTGTCTCTTCCAAGAGCAAAGCTTTTTGGAAAACTTTGCCTGAAAACATAAACTTGGTAGGTACACAGGCTCCATAAGCATTTAAGTGTGCAATGAAAACCATGAAGTGTGCAATGAAAACCATCTCCCCTGGGATGCCTGTAGACAATGCTTTGTGGAAGGATGTGACCAGATGGAAAGGAACGTGCGAAAATCAGATATTAGAGGTGTCCCCTCCCTGGCTACAGTCAAAGGAGAGAAACATGCACTGCAATTCCTTGAGCTCAGACGGATCCTTTAGGATGAGGGCCCTTGCACGAGTCTGGCAGCAGCTGCCAGAGCTGGGGAATAGTCTGGGATAACCAGTTCTTAAACCTGAGGGCATGTACATAAAATGGGGTCAGGCTAATGCCTCTGAGGCATCTCTGCTCATTGTAACTGCAATGAAAACGCTGAGAAGTGGCTCTGGGGTGATGGGCAGTGGCCAGTTTGCCTGTTCTCTTTGGTTGGTGGGGATTAGGCTGGGCCATTAGGGCTCCATGAGGGCAGCTCAGTGACTGGAGCAGCACAAACAAGGCAGCTCTGAGCAGCCAAGAGTTACTAAAACTGGGGCTGAATTAAGCAGGTTCTGTAAGGAAAATACAGGTAATTTTTTCCATTGTTTATTTCCACTTGGCCCTTCTTTCAACACAATGCTTGTTTTTTGGGATTTTTTAAGCCCATAATGGTCAGATTTTCTACCTCCCTTTAAGTTGCAGAATTTGCTTGACCCTTTTTTTTTATTTTTTTTTAATGAATGTAAATTAGATGTTAAATTACTGGGATTTCTCAGGTCTAGACAACTTTACTATGCTATGGATAAATAGCATAAGTCAATATTGATTTTCCTCCCTTGTAAAGCTCCCTTGTTGCCGAAAACTGTTAACATTTTTCAACATTCAACCATGACCATATTTGTATAACAGCCTTTTACTGAGCTTGAAATTCTATACCAAATACTTATGTCTTTTAAAGACTGAAATATTCAATAAAACACGTTACTCCTAAATATTAATATTTCCCCTTTCTTCACTAGAAAGATATTCAGTATTAATCCATATTACAGTACCGTTTTGCCAGGTGCCTGTTGCCTTACATTTAGATTTACAGGAAATGAACAGGGCTTTTTTAAGAGCAAATGTGGAGCTAAGATGTTGGGCAGCAGCAGGAACTGGCACCTCCGTCCTCGCAAGAGGTACAGGGCATTTCAGGACTTGGGAAGAGTGGGTCAGAGCCAGGGAATTGGCAGCCCTGAGCTGTCATATGGTCCCTCACTGATTATCTGCAGATAGGCAATTTACAGGTGCCCTGAAGCTGTGTGAAATGCAACCAAATGTTTCAATTTCCCAGACAGAGCTGGCTACACAATGGCCTCCACAGATGCCAGTTCCATTCCTCACCTCCAGTGAGGAATGGAACACTCCTGCCAGTGGATCTTTTCTCCCCAGGTTTCCTCCTGGTTTCTTATTCAACCTTCTCCCCTCTCCTCACAACCCCAGCAGCTCTCAGCTCCTCTTCCCACAGTGGTAGAGTTGGAATTTCAAGCCCTTCCAAGTCAAAGGCATGGAGCAATTCTTCCCAGGATTTCTTGCCATCTCTGGGAAGACCAAGGAGATCTGCCCACACTGCACCCAGGGCTGCCCCATGGCTCAGAGCTCTGTCCCTGCCTCTGTGCTACCTCTTCTCTTGCTCTCAGTAGTGCAGGTACCAGCACGAGCATCCCTCAGACCCTGCAGTTCACAGCGAGCTTCTAAGGACACATTAAATCATTCACACATTCACTCACATTCCTCCATCCAGTGCAAATGGGAATATTTGTGCTTTTCCTTCAAGTCTCTGTCTGCATCCTGAAGTTCTGGTCTGTGGCACACTGTCTAGAGGGAATGTACTGGACTAAGATTATGTGCCTGGTTTCCTTTCAAATGAAAACAGGCAGAAAACACAACACAGCAATTTTCACCTGAATGTGAGGGAGAACTTATTAGCTGTAAGGGTGATGGGACACTGGAACAGATTGCCAAGAGAAGTTTTGGAATTGCTTTGTCTGGAGGTACTCCAAAGTCTTCTGAACACGATCCTGATTTATACACTTGAAGGGACCCTGATTGAGGGTCAGTGTCCTCCAGTTGTCCTTTCCAACCTGAACCATTTTTGTTTCATTTAACTAGGTGGGTAAAAAGTAGAAAATCTCTATTCTTCTTCTAATAGATTGATCTCAAGGGGAAAAAGGATTTTCCTCTATTGCATCATAGTTGCTAACACAGCTTTTTATGGGAGAAGGTGTTGACACCTGCCAAGGTGGATGAAGCAGAGAGCCAGTGATGCCTCAGAGCCAGGTTGGATGGGGTTTGAAGCAACCTGGTCTAGTGAAAGGTGTCCCTGCCCCTGGCAGGGAGGGTGGAACTAGGTGATTTTTAAGGTCTCTCCCACCCAAACCATTCCATGATTCGATAATTCTTTCTTCTTGCCTGAGCTAGGTCCTGCTGTTTCTGCTTGTGTTGATTCTGTGCTAGTTTCATTTTCATGAGGGACATTGCAGATTTGACCTAAAGTTACAGAATACCCTAGAGAACAAAAAGGGTTTTTTCACTATATTCCAAGAAATAGTTCAGAAACTCCCTAAATTGTTATGAATAAGAAAAGATAGCCGAGAACTGTGGCATGAATTTCTCCTCTTCATTGCCAAGGACACAGAAAACGTTGACCAAGTTTTCTGTGCATGTTGCAAATAAAACAATTAGAAACTCATTTCAACCAGCAAGGCCCTAAATCTGCTGAGCTCCTAGAAACAGGGTAATCTATGTCTGGCTAAAAGAGAGAGATCCCAAAGGGTTGAGACTGCATGCAGGTTTGATAGTAGCCATAATATGATGAGAGCTTTGGCAAAAATATTTGTTATTAAAATTAGGGGTGGGGGGGAAACTTTAATATGAGTTTTGAAAAAAATTTCAGTTCTCCCCCAACCTGGGTTTGGTCTGGGAAATTACAACAATAAAGTAAAATTAATGACAAAATTAAAGACAAATCTGTCTTTCAGAGGCTGGTCAGACCCGCTGGCTGCAGCATCTCATTTGTAGCTGGCCACTATAAAGAAGCAGCAATTGCTGTTCTGGCATATAAAGTAACAGCTGAAAATACTGGGGGTTTGCTGTTTTAGCTTATATTGGTACTTATGCTGCCCTCCAGTGATAAAGACAGTTGTTCCAACCTGTATTCTAGACTTCTGTAGCATTTTATTTCTAGTCTGCTCCATTTACACTGAAAACTGCAGTTCTCATTCCAAAACTTTAGCAAGTTCTTGCCTAAAAGTAATAACAATAGTTCTGGTTAATTTTACTTTTAAAACTAAAAGCAAATTTAGATCAATTTAATGTGAGAAATAAAATAAGTAGCAGGGATTTAAATATGAAAAAAACCACACAAATACATAACTTTGGACCTACTAAAGTACCACAGTTAACAAGACTTTCAATTAAGGAATTTTTTTTATACAGATTGACATTTTAGTTTTAGTTCAGCCAGAAAAAATTCCATGTTCGTTGCTGTTATGCAAACAGCTCCCGTGTACTTTCAGTACTGAATTGTGGTGGTGTTTTGATGGACGGATCTTAGATCTCTTCTGAGTTCCTGGTTCTCTCCCATGCACCTCTGAGATCCATGAATAGTGGGAAAGTCAGGTGCACCTTCCTGGCAGCACACAGACAGACAAAAGATTGGTAGCATTGAAGTTTCTGTGAACTCATGGTGCAACAAAAGAGACTTATATGTTCCTCAGCTCAAAGGATTGGCACAGCTTCTTGCAGCAATTGAGTGTTCCAGAGGTATTATTGGTGCTGTAAGAACCCATCACCTGCCAAGAGCTGACCTGTATTTTGGCTGATTGCAGTACCTGTAGAAATATAAGAGTAGAAAAGTTTGAGCCTATTTTACTCTGCCATTTCATTCATGACCACTTTTTGATTTCTAGCTGCAATTTACATTTCACTTGGGAATGATGCAGTGGTGCTGGTTGCTTTTTCTGTTTCTCCTTTACTTAGTGCTTTTTCTAGCATGTATCTCAAATATATGGCTGCAGCTCACAGACATTTCTGAGTTTTAGAGTATGAGACACAAACAAAATATTTATGAGAAGCTGAGTAAGTGCCTGGGTGAATGGCTTGTGCAGAAATCCCTGTTACCCTCATTTTTAATGGTAACTTTTCTATTGCTCTTAAAACCAAATGAACCTTTGGCTCCCACCCCCACTGCAACACCTTGGGTTTGCACAGTGATCAGCAGGACAGGTCAGAACAGAATTCTGTTCTGGACCTGAAGGAGTTTGCAGATCTTCCCTTGACAATTGAATTTAACCACCACTGGCAGTTTAAAGACCATTGACTTCTCCCATGAGAAGCAGCCACAGAATTTTGTAGGTGTGGGATCAGTCCAGGCTGAGCAGTTTTTCTGCTACAATGACCAGAGCCCCACTGTGAGGTGAAGTGTCCACAAGACTCCCCTATATAGAAAGAAATGGTTTCTTGCTTTTTATTAGACTGGGGTAGTAATTTTACCAATCCTTCTGGTCTAGATTTCCCCAAAATAGTATTGAACAAGAGCTTGAATGGGTGTGTGCAACATCCAGGCAGAAAGCTTGCTGAACAGATATTACTCACTGAAAGAGTTAATAACCAAAAGGGTTTGCAGAGTATCCTCAGGGCTTGCTGGATGTAGGTCTGGTTTTCAGCAGCCAGCTCAGGAAACAATTTTATGTAAACAGATGATGTGCCTGAAGGTATCACTGAAGAACAGGCCCAGGGATGGAAAAATACAAGAACTCATACCACACCAGAAGTTTTTCATTCTTTACACAATTGGAGCTGCCCTCTTAATTATTTCAATCTGGGCCAGGTTAATTGGAGCCTTCCCTGACGTGAGTCAGTCTCACACATTTTCTGCATCTTTGCTAATTAAGACAATTTTCACCTTTTATAGTTGCTTTAGTATTCAGAGCAGTTTGCCATAGGCTAATTATAATTATTGAGTGATGGCTTTAAAATTTCATGTTTGTGATGACATTTTATCACATTAAATTGGAATCCCATAATCCTTCTTGCTGTGTGATAGACAAGGAGGTCATCTCTATTCTGGAAGTTATCCACTGTGTGATACAGTGCTGACATTGGCCATTTTCCTTCAGAACTGCAGTCTCTTCTACTCTTCAACTGAAGACATTCAGCATCCAGCTGATTCCAAAGGAATACAAAAATACTGAGTTCAGGATCCAGGGCACAATCCTTTTGCTTTCATCCTATAGATGCTCTTGCTCTGTGTGGTTTGGGAGAACTGGATATGCAGGAACTGAGGCGCAGAAAGGAAGAAGCCAAGGCAACACATTCCTCTCATCATTGCTCCTCTGTGTCCAAATCCATGGCATTTTAAGAGCATAATCACTGATGCAGAGTGGAAAGTCTTCCCCTGAGATTTTCAAGGTTCCCTTGAGCTGGAGGAGCAAGAAGAAGAGCTCAGTCTCGTCACACAGCCATTGCTGCCTGCAGTCAGTGCTGTACCACAGCCCACGGCAGCTTTTCCCCACTGCTTTGTGAAGGTGAAGGCTCCTGCAGATGTCCTCAGGGGCTTTCCAGAACTGACATTTCCCTGGAATAACTCTGAACAGTTCAAGGCTTGACAGCAAAGTCTCAAAACATCCTCTTTGCTTCATGGCCACGGATTTGCTACTTATCACTCTAGCTGCAGTCCCTTGGCTTTTGGTGCAAGTTTGAAAATGCTGTAAATAGAAAAATCAGGGCATAAAGTGGAAGAAACTTCACTGATTGACATAAGCATAGTTTACTTGGATTCATCCTATAGTGTGCAAGGAAATTTACTTACTGAATTGCAAATCTGTGCCAACCTAGAGCCTTGCAGAGGGGTTTTCTACACTGAGTAGTGCTGGTGAGGAGACAGAGCAGTTGGCAAGCACAGATGCAGAGCTGTGTCAGCACAGCCCTGTGCTGGAGCTCGTCCCTCCTGTGTTGAAACAAGGCTGTCCTGTGAGTAACAGACACCATTTTCAAAATCACACCAGTACCTTTGCTCAGATCCTCTACAGCTAACCCTGGTATCCATAGCCTGGAAGAGCTTTACAAACACAGATATTCCCACTTTCACCCAAAACTTCCAAGCACATGCTCCCATCCCACTGGTGTCTGTTGAGAGAGCATGTGCTTATGAGCTTTGTTCATTTTGTTCACACAGGATTTGAAGACTTTATTGAACTGTGTAAGTAGCTGGGTGTTTAATTCCTTCTAAGGCAGGAATAAAGACAAGTTCAAATAGGATTTCTTTGTTCTTGGTTGAGGAAAAGAAGCTACAAAACTAAAAATTAAATTTGGTGGTGCAGAGAAGCTGCCATATCATAACCATGCTGTTACTTCTTCTTGACTTCTTGTTAGAAGAGTAAATGTTTCTGTTTGTTAAAGTTCTATCTTTTCAGCCCATGTGATGCTGTAGCCTGTTTTACCAGAATTTCAAATAGACTTGAAAATTGGTATTTATGGTGGGATTTTTGCCAAAGAAATAATGTCAGATATAAGTAATGAGTCATGATGACTGCAAATTTGAAGTTTATGATTTGTGACTGATTATATAGATAAGGCTGTTATTTCTTCAGATGAGGTAAATATGGCTCATATCTCTCTGTTCTGTTGTGCTGTGCAGATCACAGTCTCTTCTAAGTAGCCAACAAAATGTAATCCCTTAACTGTGTGTAGACCATCTCAAATTTTACCTGATTTCTTCAGTTCTTGGTCAAAGCACCATGAGATTTTGGAAAGGTAATGGTGTCAGCAGACAAAAGCAGAAACAGCTTTGAAACACAGCCCTGAAAAATACTGCTAAACATCTGTTTTTTTAGGACTACCCAATAAACTGTGCACCTGTGGAAATACAGAATTCTATTCTAGAAAACCTCTCCAGGTTCTTATGTTATCAGAATAGATTCAGAGTTATGCAGAATTGTGGTTCAAAGATGCTTGCATTTATTTCTTAACAAAGGGTTGAAAGTTCACAGTCCTAATAATTTTCTCAGAGTACATCTTAAAAGAGAGCATCTCTGAAGGAGTCCACAGTCCTTGGAGTATAAGTAAATCTGCAGCAGCAGAAGGCAAGGGAAAATTCACTCCCCTACTACATTTATAATGTCTAGCACCAGTCAAAAAAAAAAAAAAAAAAAAGTTAATAGAAATTGAGATAGGAGTAGATCTATTTTTAGAGCTTTTTTTTTTTTTTTTTTTTCTTTCCCTTCCTGGCAAATATCCATATTTTGGAGGTTGCAGTCATTTCTGTTGGCAGGAGAAATCAATAATGGATTCAGCTATTTCTTCAGCATCCTTCTCTTTCACCTACAAAGCATGTGAAAGGCACAGCCTCCAGGCAGGAGGGAGCAGCTTCTCTGGCTCCAAGAAAGTCCCCTCTGCTCTCCAGATTCAAACAAAAAATCTCCCACAGGAATTTTCAGAACCATATTCCCACTCTGGCTGTACTGTGGATTTTTATATCTCCACTTTCCTGGTGTCTTCTACATCCTTCTTACCATTCCTTCTGACTCAGAGGTTCAAGCACCCCAAACTTGTTGATGTTTCCCACACGGACCCCACACGCTCTGGATAACACCACAGGCCTGTGATGGATGGAGAGGTGAAGCTCCTGCCTCCAGGGGTGAGCTGCATATTTCATTTACCTCTCTCAGCCTTCTGTTTCCCTTTCTCCAAGGCATCTCCTGGAGTCACAGAACGGTTTGGGTTGGAAGGGGCCTTAAGGATCATCTAGTTCCAGCCCCCCTGCCATGGGACACCTTCCACTATCCCATGTTGCTCCAAGCCCCATCCAACCCATCCTTGAACATTCCAGGGATGGGGCAGCCACAGCTTCTCTGGGCACCCTGTGCCAGGGTCTCACCACCCTCCCTGCCAAGAATTCCTTCCTAATGAGAGTTCTGAAATATTTTTGGGGGTAAGAAAGGCAGCAGCAGCAGCAGATCCAATGGTAGAGAGCAGCTCTAATGCTGACATTGGTGATGCTCGTGCTCAGCCACACTGCCCTTGACTTTTAGATCAATGGACAGCAGGGTTTGACCTCTGAGAGCTCCAAATGGAGCTAAATTCATGTTTTTATATTTGCAGGCAGTTCAGACCAGGTATTATGCTATATCCACCAAGTAAAATAATTAGTCATTCACTGAAATCCTTTTTCCTGCTATCAGCAATGCTTCAGCCTTTGCTGTAAATTAAGATTATAACTGTGATCATAAAAATGCAGCTATACTGGCACAAATTCTCTATCCACATTCAGCCACAGAGATGACAGACACCTTTCTAAATAGAAATGTATCCATTTCTGCACTGTAACATTAAAACTCTTCCCCACATGAATTAGTACATGGATGGAATATAAATTAGGTTATCTCATCATCACTTTTTTTGACATCCCTATAATGGAAAAGCCTCAGTTTAGAGAAATGTAGTTGGTAGCAACTGACAGCTTTGCAGCATATAAATTTTGTGTATTTCTGTATGTTATTATTCTCTCATTTTTCAAGCATTTAATTTAATCCCTGACATTCAAACAATGGTGTTTTTCCCTAAGACTTCATTGTGACATTATACAACAAGTTCCCTTGTTGTTTATAACACATCATTTTGGCCATCATGTTATAAATAGCTCCTTAGCATAAATTTGCACTTATGTTCTCAATCAGACAACTTTCTATTTTTAATTCTTCAGAGGAATTCCCAGAGGAATAGCTCTTTTAAGACCACAGAACTGTAAGGGATCTCCTGCTCATAAAATCTAACAAGAAGTCCCTTGACAGCTGGTTCCTGAAAAATGTGATTCATGTGCTGACTTGTTAAAAATAGATGTGGCTGAACCAAAATAAAAGTTCCAATGTAACAGAAACCCCCTTGAAACTCTGCCAGAAGTATAAGCAGCCTCCACAAAGCATTAATGACCCATGGTGGCCAATGTCTACAAAAGTCAGGAAACAAGGTAGAATTTTTAAGAGATTCCTAAAACTGGTGCCTGGCTCCCATTGAAGCTCAGTGCTCAGGAGTTTTTTTTAATCTGGTAGAAATGTACTTTTATCATTGCAAAGGCTTTGAAAAGCCTGGCTGTACATCAGCTTTGAGATTGCCTTGTTAGTGGAGCTCCCCAGACAGAAAACTTTAAGAAGCCCATTTTTCTGAGCTTGTACTTTCATCACATTTATATCCAGTAAGGGATATCTAATCAAGGGCTCAAAAATCCTTAGATGTGATCAAATGTCCTGGCCATCCTAGTGTTAATGGGAGAACCCAAAAAATGTGAAATTGCCTAGAAATAAAACTGAAATAGAGCAAATAAATTTCACTGCTTTTGAAGAGTGTATTGCAGAAGGAAATGGGAGCCAAAGCCAGTTAAAAATGCATTAATCTTTTAAAAAGTCATTCATTTTTAATAATATAAGGTATAGGTTCCATTATTCATGCAGGTAAAGCCAACTTAAAGCAGCTTTTGCTAAAATCCTGACAGAATCCCTTTGATGTCTCAACCCTCAACTTTCATCAACAGGAAGGAAAAGCTCAATTCTGTTCCCTAGATCCAGACAGAGACTCAGTGAAATCAGTCACATTGCATAGAGCCCTCCCCAAGCTGACCCACTTGCATGATCAGCTCCTCAAAAACAATAAGTCTGTATTCTGGGAGATAAGTCCAAGCAAAAAATAAGTCCTGATTACGTTACAGTTTAAGTGCTCAAAAAGAAAACACTTTAGGAAAAGTGCTGGACATTTCTGTGGAATTAGATGTAGGTGGAGCAGAGGCAAAGGACAATGCACAGCTGTGAATGAAGCAGAGAACCTTTACAGACAAGAGGTTTTTGATATTGAGGCAGCATATTGCCCTCCTTCCCTCTGTTCTGCAGGTGGCCAGCACTGTCCTGATGTGTCTCAGCTCATCTGGAATTGTTTCAGAGATCTCACTGCTGACTGGAGAGCATTCAGCATGAGCCACAATCTTTGGATTACACCTTGAAGTGACAGAGTTCGTTATCCGAGAAATTATTTGTACACATACTGTCACTTTAGGTCATTCCCAAGTGGACACAATCTGGACCTGGGAACTTAGTTTCACTCTCTACAGAATTTGGGATTTGATATAAAACCATACCCTGATATGGTTTGTACCTCTGCCTTCTGTTTGGAGGTTTGGGAACAGCTGTACCTGAACACATAAATAAGAGCAGAACAAAGAGTGCCAAGTCACTGAGTACCTTTTAGCTGAGTAAGCCAAGAAATAGAGCAAGTTTTTCACTGTGACCCAAAACTCAATAAACTTTAAGTAGAGCAAAGCAAAATGTGAACTTTTTAATAGATAAAGCAGGCAGAAGAAACAAAATGGCCCCTTACAGCAAGGGCCACTGTCAAGAAGATATTTTTATTGGCATGTCTGGTATAATTAACATCCTAAATTAAAGCCTTTGAAATTGAGGGGACTGTGCAGACTACATGGAACAGAGAAACTTGATGCCACGATAAATACATCCATGGTGTCGTCAGGAATGGCAGAGAGAGAACTTGCTATGTGGTGTTGCTCTTGGATTATTATGTCCAGACACCATTAATTTCTATAAGATCAATAGGAACAAAAGATTTCAAAATTTCTAGAGTGTGTCAGGAGGCAGATCTGAGGCTTTAGACAACGGCATATCAGAAATTCCTTTTTATGTCATCTTAGTAGCTGACAGAATGATATTCCTAGAAACATAATTCCTTCACAAGAGAGAGAGAGATAGTGTGAAATGCAAGATAACACAGTGAAGAGTGTATTGAGGAGGTGAAGGGAGATACAGTAGATAAGAGCAGGATAAGAGGACATTGTTAATGTGTTAATCTGCATGAGCAGCTTCTTGAAGGCATTGCAAAGCGCTGTGCTGAAGCACATGGAAATATTTTGTCCTGTCAGAGATTATGTCTCTGAAAGATATTCACGTGCTCCTCAGAGTGCACATCCCCCTGCTCTTACACCTTGCTCACGGTGTTACCTTTGTGTGAAAGCTTTTGCATGGCTGCAAGTACATGAATATTCTGCCTAACTCTGAAACAAGCTTCTCCTGGACAAAGCAGGTTTGCTTTGGTACCCACTGAAAATTCTTTTCCTGCATAGAAGGATGCAGTTATTTACCTGCTGGCAGTGTGGATATCTCTTGTCCTGAGAGGGGCATGTAAAGGTTTTGTGTGTGTGTTTACACATGGTCAAAGTCAGTTCTTTGTGTAAAAAGGTGCTGAGAGCTGAGGGTTTTGTATATGATAAGTTTATTATCATGTCCCTTCCAGCCTCAGCCATTCTAGGATCCTACTGTACCCAGCAACAAAACCTATCAAGTTTTCTCTATGTAAATTTTGAAAAAAATATTTCAAGCAACTGAGTAGCCAAAGGTGGGAAAACTTGGTTGAGATTTGTCAAATTCTCAAAGCAGCAGTGGAGTTTCTGCCTCCCTCGAGGCTGTTAACCATGAGCTGGGAGGATTTCCCAAATCATCTGCCATGAACTGACTCCTCAGCATCAGCTCGGTAAACCCCAGCTGCTGATGACTTCCAGTGCCCTGAGGAGCTGCTGTACAAAGTTCTGTCTCTCCACCTTGTGTTGGTCAGCCAAATAGCTCCTCCCCTGGGCTGCCAAGGTGGGGGATCTATAAATCTCCCTAAGAAAGGGGCCGTGGGAGCATTGAATCCCAAGGGAATTGTGTTGGTATTGAGAGGTATCCCAGCTTTGAGCCAGCTGGAGTGCTGAAACTCTAATGCCCAAGAGGAGACAGTGAAGCAATGACAGGGAAATATAATTTTGTGTCCCAAGGACAAGGACTGAAGGAATTTAAGTTCAACAAACAAAGTATGATATTTTCAGGAAAAATACTGAAATACTTGATTCCACTTCAAACACAAGAAAATGAATAATTTATAAATCCATCTCTTTCAGGATTTAGGAATAAAATTAATAATAAATGATAATAATTACTAAATAGCCAAAACCAATAGTAAAACCTAACTTTTCATGCCATTTGTAAGAAAAGCAAGTGTTGATAAAACAGCACTTTCCAAGGACAAGGATGGAGCAGAACTCTGATATCTAGGATCTCTTGAAACAAAAATACTCAAAGATTGCACCAAGTCAGGTAAAACTCTTGGGAGGGGAGGTGGGAAAAGACACATAAATTTAGGTCCAAAAAACAATGAGAAAGTCCTGGTAACAGCTGCCTGTGAAAATTCCTACACTATCTTACTTATGTAATATTGCTCACTATTGGTAAAATTTAACAGTTTTGGATTTAAGAGCAATAGATTTATTGTACCAAAAATAAGCAGAGATTCAGCCTTCACATGTTCCTATTACTTTCATAATTATCTTAGGTTTTCTCTTGTGGCAGGTGAAATTAGATTATTCTCAACAAAAATAAAACAAAGAACACCTGAAAAGATAGCAAAAATAAAGGAGCAAGATGCTATTTCTTCTCTGCTTGAAAGCCTGGGCAAGGAGTACCATGTGTTTCCCCATCTGTGCAGAAGTTTTGCTTATTGCTCTGGATCCAAATTTAAGGGAGAAGGGACTCAAGGGATTTTAGTTCAGAACAAAATGTTGTACAGCACTAGCAAGAAAAGCTTCAGTGAAATTTTGTATCCCCATTCTTGTTTTCCACTGCAGGGATAAATAATGGATGAGCAACCTCATGTTTTGTTGCCAAATGTAAATAAATGATTAATTTTTATGTGTGTATATATATGAATATTTTTTAAGTTGTTTGTAATCAAATTATAAATTTTACTAGCTCATGACCCAGAGTTCATGGTCTGTGAGGATGAAAATTTACAGTATGAATCAGCAAAAGTTTCTGCTTTCTCAGCACATGCATTTCAAAGGGTGATGTCTTGTGTACATTTCAAACAGAAAATTCTTCATTTTCTGTTCATGTGCCCCAGCATTTCCCAGTATCAGTTACCACTGAACATTAAATTGTCCAGCATTTTAGTGAAATCATTTAGATTGTGCTCTCCTAGGGGCAGTGTGTCTGGTGTTTGCTGAAGAGCTCTTTGCAATCTGTGCGCCATGGCCTTCACCAGAGTGGATTAACACCAAACGTTTTGAGTCCTGTGAAAGTTTAAGAGAGGATTTGTTACGTGGCAGCTTTTGAGATTTGAGTCTCAAAAAGGAGATAGAGGCTTTTGGAGCCTCTTTTGGATAGAGGCTCCCACTTGGGCTCATCTTGTATTTCACTTCTTTGCACTGAGGATTGTTCCACAGCCTCCTGGAACTGTTGGAAATGCTCCCTTTGACTTCTGCAGGGTTTTGCACCAGTTTGTAGAGGGACAAGAGAAGGCTGTGTCCAAAATTGTTGGTATAACTTGACTGGAACACAGGAGAATGCAGCCTTTTATAGAGAGGTCAATGGACTGAGCAGTAATACAAGAGCAGATGCTAAAATAACACCCAGGGTAGCATCAATCTTATATTTTTAGTCCAAATATCTCCCAGGATCCATTCAGTTATTAATGATATTTTCAGGACAAAAAGGAGATAATGCCATGCTTTCCAAGCTGTTTCATTTTGACCTTTCCTTCATGTTTTTGAATTTCAGGACATAAATTAGGAAGGGAGACTGTGTTGCATTTGTTACACAAAGTTACCTTCTGAACTTAATTTCATGTTTGAAACTGAGCATCAGATCAATGAAGTCCAAATTTCAGTCTCATTAACATCAGAAGTTTGAATATGTAATTATTTTTTTTTATACAGTACTTGCAGTTATGAAACCTCCAGCATTTTGAAACATGTGGAAGAGCTTGAAATGCATCCATGTGTTCAGCCAAACCACCTGCACATCATAATGGTGTTTCTTTTGATGATGATTAGTGACAAAAAATAAAGATAACTCAATTCCATTCTATTTTTTTGATAGAAGCTCTGATCCAGCTGTGTTTTCTTAACTAAGACAAATTCATCCTCCAGCAAAACACATGGTTAGGAACCTCTGTGCAATTTCAAGGTGGTAGTTTCCTGTAAAGTGTTAAAATCAGACTTTTCAGTATGCTTGAGATAAACAACCTCATGGCTTCTGCAATTAAATTTTGTCTGACCTTGATCAGTGCTGACAAGTAAATGATTACTGCTTTTAAAACCTCCAAGCCAAGCATACAAGCATGAGCCAAGATTCCAGCATGAGACCCTGGATTTTTCTGTCCAAAATAGGGACATTTCTAGAGTCCATATTTGGACAAAAGACAGAAGCAGGTATTTCCTGGGCACAGTCCATTGTGTCATGACAAAGGTGAAAAAAAAAAAAAACGGGAGAAATGAATTGTGCCCTAAAAATACCTACTTCTTTCTGCTGAAGAGGAAGAAAGCTTGGGTGCTCTAGTTCACGTGCAGATGAATTATCAGATATTCTAGTTATCTGTAGCTGTAGAGCAGAGGTGAGATGAGTGCAATTCTGAAGGGATTTCTTCTGGAGTAAACCTCCTCTGATGACAGCCAACAGTGGGAGCCACGGGTACAGCCAAATATCAGCAAACTAATTCCAGGGAATAACAGGAAAACTACAAACACCAAGTAAGGCACATCCTGAGACTTGCCTGAAGCCTAGAAACAAGAGTATTTCTATGACCATTAGTGGACTTTAGAACAAGCCTGCAGGGAGAACAGTCTGAGAACATGTTGACAAATGCATCTCAGAAGAGGTCTGGATACGTACAGGGGAATCAGCAGTGAGGTGTCTACCAAGAAAAACTGCATTATTGCTATGTTCATTGCTGGTCCCAACCTTGGGATGACAACAAATTATTTTCAGTGGAGCTTCCATTACAACCCAGACTTAAAACTGTATGTGTGTTTGTAGCCTGGGGGGAGGGGGGTAAAATCATGGAAAATTATCTAGACAGTGTCTAAAAGTTGGTAATTTAACAGTGACTATTTCAGACAGTGCAATATACTTGCTCAGTGTAGTAATAAATTATGTGCAGTTTGCCAAGTAATTTACCCAGTCCTCTTTTCATCATTTCAGCTTCAAAATGCTTTAAATAAACTGTGACATTATGTAAATGACTGTGTATTTATTTAACTGTTTCTCTTAGAATCTAATCATGCAAGTGAGAAAATACCGGGTATTAAATGGACTATGCAAAACAGATACAAAATCCCAGACTTTAGACTCTGTTCTATTAATTAGATATGAATGATAAACTGTTCATTATTTTAATGAGGAACATAAGGCGATGTAGATATTGTATATTCATTTTTCATACGAGATTTCATTCCACTGCTTGGATTCCTCTTTCCAGAGAAGCAGCCGCTTTGTAAACATGCTGTAAAGAAACTTTGGGCCATTTCCAAGTGCCCTCGCATGTTGGTGCATGGGTGAGCTCAGCAGTGGTCACATCATTTGATGCAGTCCTATAAAAATGTCCAGGTCACATTCCTGCACCTCCAGTCAAAGTCTCTTTGTGTGGGTCCTGTGTGAATTCCCCTGGAGCATCCTGATTCCTAGGCATGCCCACAGCTCCTGGGCAGCACAGCACAGCACACCAGCAGCACGTCAGCAGCACCCCGGTGCCACATCTGTGATATAAACTATAAACTGCAAGCTCGACTGTGTAATCGATTCAGTGTTTCCGTGCTAATCAAGGCTCGGAGTTTTCTTTTTAAAAAGACAGTGTTGCAATCATTCAGTTCGCTGTGTGCTCCCCTGCAGGTTGTTGTTTTGCTGAGTTTAGAGCATTAAAATTCCATGTATGGGTTAAAATCTAAGCCTGCTGTGTTTCCACTCCTGCCATTTAGTCACAGAAAATGATTAATAAATCGTCAAATATTAATATCATCCCTTCAAGTCATAAAAGGCTGCAATATACATCTATGGTTTTTAAATAAAAATTGATGACTATGGTTTTTTGTAATTGGCAACATAGTGGGAGGGGGGAGAGATAATCTGATGAATGCTGTTATTTATTTTAACTTTTATATTAGGTTCATGAAAAAAATATTCTCTCTATAACCTACCAAGATTTATCAGCCTGTGAAATTTTATAATAAAGAAAAGACTGATTTTCTAATTAAAGATTTGTCAAATAAAGAAACTAAGTGTCCATGTATTTTTTGGCTATGGGGGAAAGTCATGTGAAATGAAATCATTGAGTTGCACTTGCAAAGTGCTGTGACAATGCATTCCCTTGCTCTGTGCACATCCATTCCCACTGCCATGAGCTGGAAATGGTGGTCAATGCATGTGGATAAAACATAGAAAAGGGCCATATCTCCAAATTATTAACCTGGCATTAATTTCAAATTTAGCCCACCCATTTTTTTCTGCATGTGCCTGATGCTCTGAGAGCAGCAGAGCTGTGCCAGGGGATGATGCCACTGTTACACTGGTGCATGGCAGATTATCCCATCCTTATCTCCCTCCACCAACTGCCCAGAGAAACCAGACAAGGTTTGTGCTTCAAATTTTGCTCTGTAAGACATGGGATGAATCCAAGTTCAGGATTTCCATGAGTGAGGTGAAATTCCTTATCAAGTCCTACTGAAAACACAAACGTGCCACATAAGATTTTTCTTGTGGGAGGGACTTGTAAATGCCATCAAGAAAGAGTGAATTCCCACAAGGTACAAATTTAATGTCTGGAAGACAAAGTTAAAACCCCTGACAAAGGCAAGGGGTGTTTTGTTCTTATTTATTAGAATTTCTCTTGCCATTCTTGTTATCCTTGCAATAACTCACTCCCTCTTTGAAGGTCACTATGGTCCATATAGTACTGCTGAGAGCAGGAATTCCACAGACCATAAATCATCTGAAAAAAATATCCTATTCCAGGGTGTGAAATTTGCCACTTTTTGATTTCAATGACAGTCTTATTGTCCTTGTGCCGTAGATTCCTCTTTTGCTACCCTGAAATCAGTCACTGACAGCCCATGTCAGAAACTCAGCCTTCCAATGGGATCACATTGATCAAAAAAAATCCCTCAAATTCCTATTCTTTTCTTTCCTTTCACAAGGAGAGAGAATTCACTCCTGTGGCTCCTGAGACAGAAATGTAATTTTCAGAAGGACCTATTTATTTTGGGACTCTGGGACACATTGGCATTTTTGGCCTTTCAGAGAAAGGTTAATCCCATTTTCTATTTTTTGTTTCACTTTTTTTCTACGTCTCTCTGCTCTTGTTTACTTCACCTTTGAAACACAGAGGATCAGCCTCATGTGAAAGGCATATCTGTGCAGACACAAATGTCTATTTCCCCACTTTGGAGCACCTACTATCCTTTATCTCTGCAAAAGCAGCCCTAAGCAGTGGTCACAGAACATGGTCTGAGCCACAGTTCATAACAGCTGCAATGCCGAAGATCACTTTGTTGACATCCTTTCTAAATTAATACCTACAAGATAATTACAGCAGCCCTACAATGTGAGATAATGTTAGAAAATCAGCATTATTTCAGCCATTTTTTGTAGTACTCAAGCTTTGATATTCCCTGTGTTGCCTGTTTGATGTTCTCTCCTCTGCTGTTTGATGTTCTCTCCTCTGCAACCCAAACAGATCACTGTTTTGCAAAGAGCCCACCAATTTTCTTTGGTTATTTATGAATAAAGGTGAGAATGTTTATTGAGATCTGTACAGTAACTGTAACCATCAGAATTCTGTCTTTGGGGAACAGAAGATCTTAAAGGGCAGGATGAATTCTTTCCTCAGGCAGCTGTGCCATGGCTGATGTGAAGTTAATCCCTGGAACAGCTCCATAAACACCCAGGCAGGCATCTGAAAGGAGATGATTTTCCCCAGACAAAGTTTGGTGTGATGAATTCCCAAGGTTGGTCCCTAAGTCAAAGGAACTCGTTCCCATCTGTGTAATGATGGAGTAAAGTACCCAAATAGAGTCATATCTTAATAATTTGAAGTTTTTTGGCTCAGTCAGTTTGCATCATGGTAAGTGAGGAAGGATTTTGCAGTGGTTGCAACCCTGCATCTGTAATCTGTATTGGACATGAGGCCAAGAGGACAAGCAGAGGGACACAGCCACTGCCCAGACTCCCCTGCCAGCTGGGACACTGATGGAAATGTATGCTCTTCAAAAATGAGATCCTATTCCCATACAGTGCTCTGTTGTCTGCATTTATTAGTGTCAGCATTAGTAAATGCAGGGAAAATTGATACAGAGCATTTGTTTTCAGCTCACCAAATCACACTGCCTCCAGTAATAAGGGCTGCAAATGAAAAACTGGTTTGATGAGACTGCTCAGCACAACTTTGGTGTGCTGACTAAACTCTCTAGGATCTCCAAAGAACCCTAAAATCCACATTTTTCTGCTATGCATTATGCATAAATATGAATTCCTAATCAAAATATGCCCTCTCCTCCTGGTATATATAGAACAGTCCTGAGTTAGTAAGAAATAGCTTTCTGCTCTCTTTAAAAATGAGATTCTTCTCTAGTGGGTCTTTAAATCTTTGTTCCAGGAATTGATCATCCTGTTTTGACGTCAATGGCCCATACTGAGGTTATTGAGTACAGCAATTTTATAGCCAGCTCCTCTGTTTTCCTTCATGTTTTACAATTAGCCAAAGTTTTAGCAGAAATATCAGCTGGGAAGAGAGCCTCTTGTCATTTCAGATTCATCAGCTGCAGAAGCCACCAAGAAAGGTCAAAACCAAAAGCAAACACGTGTCTTCATATTTACATTTAAAGCAGGCAGCCCAAACAGCAGAGAGCTCTTTGCCTTTGTGAAGCACAAATATAACATTCTCAAGTAGTGAACTGTGAAGGTGACTGGTAAATCAACCAACAATATTTTAAGTGTTTACAAAAAGAATAATTTAGGATGGAAAACACCACTTCTCCCTGAGAGTATACTATCTACGACTCCACCTTGAAAATGGCTCCACATTAAGAAGAAGAAGGAATTATCTTAACACCATCATTTCTTTGTTTATCTAGGTGCCAATTTTTCCTTTTATTCCATATTTTTACCGCTGAAGAGGAACCTTCTTTCTAG
Organism: Pyrgilauda ruficollis; assembly: GCF_017590135.1. Taxonomy (NCBI): domain Eukaryota; kingdom Metazoa; phylum Chordata; class Aves; order Passeriformes; family Passeridae; genus Pyrgilauda; species Pyrgilauda ruficollis. The sequence goes on from NW_024527044.1 coordinate 4,499,789, forward strand.
ATTGTTCTCTTTTTGTTCGCTAACACATCATTTTCCTTCTGCCCCAATATGTAGAGCTACACAGTTGATAAATCAGAGAAATTTTTACCTATTTACCTATTGTTCTATTTTTGTAACTTTTTTTTACCTAATGCTTTATTTATTTACCTATTGCTTTTTTATAAAAATCACTCCAAAGCTAAATTTTTACAATTTTTCTGTTCACATGAAAAAATTGTGCATACCTTTCATAATCTGGGATTAAACCTGCTGACATTCTGCAGCAGCCCAAACTCTGACTGAAAAATATTTTCATTTTTTTCTCTTTGTAGTATCAGAGCCCATTGCCTGAACTATTTGCACCATGAGAATTCTATGGCTTCACATTGTGGTGGGTATAAGGTGAGCTCAGGCTTCCAGCACAGTAAGAGATAAAAATGTGATTAATTTGGTCTAGATTTTTTTGTGTGACACAGAATTATAGATCTCCCCTTCCAGTAAAATAAGGTCATTGCCAAACTGTGGAGATTCCAGCTGAATGTCACTGAGATGTTCAGGGGACCAGGATTTGACATACAGAGATAAACTGAGGGAGTGGGGTTTATTCAGATTATTATAAAGAGAACTACATGGCAGGTGTCACAGGAGACTTCCATAGCCTAACTTGGGTTAAGGAATTTAGATAAAGTCTGAATTTCCAGATAATTAAAATGAGAGGACAAGTGACACTGGGCATAAAACACTACAAAGGAAATTTTGATGAGACACAAGGTAAAACTGTTTTCACCATAAGGATAGCTAAATACGGAAACAGGTTGCTCAGGGAAGTCATGGAATTGCCATCTCTAGAGACACTCAAGCTCAGCTGGACATGGAACTGCCCTGTGAAACCCCACAGGCCTTGAAGACAGCCCTGTCTGAGGTTTGGACTACCTGACTTGCACCTTACTGCTCTCCCAGCTCCCTGGAAGGAGGGTGCAGCCTGCTGGGGACTCATCTCTTGTCCCAAGCAACAAGGGACAGAATGAGAGGACGCAGCCTCAGGCTGTGCCAGGGGAGTGTCAGGATGGACATCAGGAGGAATTTCTTCATGTCAAGCGTTGTTTAACCTTGAAATGGGCTGCCCAAGGAAGTGGTAGAGTCACCATCCCTGGAGGTGCTCAAGAAATGACTGGATGTGGCACTAGGTTGACAAGATCAGTCAAAGGTTGGGCATGATCTTGAAGGCCTTTTCTGACTTAAAAGATTCTGTGCTTCTGTGTGGTTCTGTGGTCTCCAAAGCTAACTCAGTTGAAAGTAAAGAAATAGCTACACATATACAGCTTGTGCATTAACCTACACTGACACATTATTGGATTTGTCTCCTCAGCTCTTGTGCCATGAAGAAGAGAACTTCTCTGGGAGGGGTTTGGAGCTCTCTTTCCTTTACCATGTGGCCTACAAGTCAATGGATCTGCTGCAAGAGATCTCAGAACAAAAGCACTTTGTGTACAACATGGAAACAGAGCATAGGAAAGCTCTGTTATAACTTGGAATTATTCTGTTTATTGTGATGGAGATGTGATTTGTTGGATAGACCATAGTTTATTGATACCAATTAGCTGACCTTGATTCAATTAAAACTGGAATGGCAGAAACATGGTAGAGCTTTCATGACTTTTTCTAAATGAAGAGTTGTTCACATACATTGAATATTCAAGAACATGATAGTATGAGACTCTGTTTTTTCATTCTTTTTAATTTTTCCTAAAATAGAAAGCAGCACTTATGAAAGCCTTTGGGTTTTTTTTCTTTTGTCTTTTAATCGTGACCAAAATTTTTTAGCAGGAAACAAAAATAGAAAGAGCCTTGCCTAATAATGTAAAAATTCCTTCCTGTTCCACACAAAGGCTTGTTGATGCAGATTTATACTTTATATGCATATATAGATCTGTGTATAGGCATCATGCATAGTCACAGGAGACACAGAAAGAAAATATAGTCTTCTGGCACCCAGTGCCTAATTTTTTGAGCAGAAAATCTCCATCTGTACAAGGATTAAATAGTATTAGGGACCATTTTCTACTGCAGAAGTCAGCTGGCACAATCTGAACAGATCTATGATATTAAAACAAAGTATTCAAACATAAAGTCAACACTACCTGACCACTTGTGCTCCAGACCCTTCCCCAGCTCCACTGCCCCTCACTGGGCTCGCTCCAGCCCCTCATTGTTTTTCTTGGAGAGGCCAAGGACTGGCCACAGCACTCGAGGTGCTGCCTCCCCAGCTCTGAGTACAGATGGCCATGGCAAAGTGCTTGTCCCAAGTTCCTCTTTGTTTTCCTCTTTGCGCTTATTGAGATCAATGTTAAATTCCCATTGGCTTTGCCAGGGGGAGAGCTGGACTGACCACAGCTGGATCTACCACATCTGGATCTACCACAGCTGCATCAACAACAGCCCCTCATTGTTTTTCTTGGAGAGGCCAAGGACTGGCCACAGCACTCGAGGTGCTGCCTCCCCAGCTCTGAGTACAGATGGCCATGGCAAAGTGCTTGTCCCAAGTTCCTCTTTGTTTTCCTCTTTGCGCTTATTGAGATCAATGTTAAATTCCCATTGGCTTTGCCAGGGGGAGAGCTGGACTGACCACAGCTGGATCTACCACATCTGGATCTACCACAGCTGCATCATCTACCCTGTGTACAACACATCAGTGCTTGAAGAACCTGTAAACTCTCTCATATGGATATGAAAAGACACACATCCAGTTGACCATTCAAGTCTCTCCCTTCCTGATTAAGACCTGAATCACTGAGGTAGTTAATACATACAATAACCCCTGTGCTGTGCCTCTATGCCCGAGGAACAATGACTGTGATTCATAAGCTCCATTATGTGCTACATTTGGCACATTGTCAACAGCACTTCCTTTTCAAGAGCCAGGATAAAGGGTAATGGAATGGAAAATTTCCTTTTATCCCATCGCTGGGTCAGTCTGGGTGTATCCCATGTGTTAGCTTGCAGCCAAGAGGCAGAGTGTGTGTCTTCAAATCACATTCCCGTTGGGAATTTCTGAAGGGAATGCTACTGACACAAAGGGAAAGGAAACAAAGTAATGTTCAGCAACTTGAAAGAATACTTTTATTTTCTTTCCTTTTTCTTTTCAGTTGGCCTTTTCAAGTTCTTACTAAAAGCATAATTCAGTCAGAGGCTGTCTTCCTTTTTAATGCTAAATATGTGGGTTGGAAAGTACACATTGTCTGGAATTTGGGGTTTATCATGAAAACCATTCACCTTCCTTGGACAATGCAATCAGTGCCTGGCAATAGAACTTGGGCTGATTTTAAGAATTGTTTTTGAAAAATCCATCAAAACCAAAGAGATTTTTTTATTCAATCCTGAATTTTCAGTCCATCCAAGCCAGTATTGCCATATTCCAGTTATTGTCTATTTTTATCTCAGACCTGGCAAACCTCTTTCCCAAACTGCCTGTCTACCTTGTCATGCAAGGCACTCCAACATCTGTGCCAGCTACAGCATCACACCTGCAGGCTTGGGCTAGTGAAAGTTGTTGCTTTCCAGGATTCAGCTTAAGACAGAAAACTTAGAACATTTGAGAATGTGAGGTACTAAAAATAAGTATTATCAGCAGTTTAACATTTTATACAAACTGCACATTTCCCACTGTGGCATCACTAAAGACGGAGCAGTATGGATACACTGGTTGTTGAATAGTCACACCAACAGGTTAATTTCAAGAATTTTGCACAAAATAAACAGTGATGAACACTGATGATTTATTAAACTCTCTGGCAGAAAACAACTGGGAAAAAATACCCCAACATTTTGAAGGGTCTCCCACTGTCAATATTTCTATTTAAGGAACCAGCTATTACACATCAGAGAAAATTGCATCCAAGTTCTTGCCCTTGGTTTTCTTCCTTTTTGTTTTGTTGCATTTGCTGCAGGCAGAAGCAACTTCACATTCAGTCCTTGAAAAATGCTGTTCCCTTGCCTTTTCTCAAGCTTTGTGGTAAATTCTCTGCTTCTCTCTCTTTCTAAAATAATGTGCATGGTCTTAGGAATGTCTTTATCTCATTCCTACTTCACACTAGGCTATATTCCATTCAGTTGGCCTGATCCATATGCATTCCTATTTTCCAGATAATTACAATGTTCTACTTGTATCATTAGTTTTATTGTTGCTTTTTCTAAGAGGCTTTTCCTATCTAACTGATTTCCAGGTTTTCTTTTTTGAATTTTTCTGAGATACTGAGTTAGAGGAGAAGGCAGCAAACCTCTTCTGTTCCTAATCATAATCCCCAGTCTCTCAAACCTTGAGGCTTTCTCATTACTACTCCTAACAAAAAGATTTAAAAGTCATTATTTCCCTTCTTGATGCTCTGTAGCAAAAAGCGGCTAAAAATTCCAGGTTTGAACTAAGGTCATCAAGGAATGGGGTATCCACCTCTTCCCACCACAATTTGCTTCATCTCATAGTCAAGACTTGTGCCTAAAGCAGACTATCCTAGTTTTTATTATTTATGATAGTTATTATTTATGCTCTTTATTTGTATACCACAAACTCCATCTCCTCTGAAACATCTGCCAGACTCCATAACTGGACACAGTGTCTTTTTGTTCTGGGGTGGAGGAAAAATGCTCACACCCAGCTGCTCCTGCAAAAAATGTTGTTGCCACCCTGTGCTAAAGTTAGGAGCCAGCTGCCACTGCTTAACCTGCTGGTGTGTGTTGGTGCCTCCCCACGCCAGAGCTCAGACTGGCTGGGGGTTGGTGTGCCCAGGACATGCCCATGGCCTCCTCTGTCAGTAGTGGATCCAGCCCTGGAAGGAGCTGATACACAGCCCCAAAAGCATGGCAGGCTTTTTCTGGCTTTGTGGGAATTGCAGCAAGACCTCCAAAAGCAGAAATGGCATTTTCATGGAGACTTGAGAATATCTTCTGGGGTCTGGTGTCACTTCATTTGGATATTAGTCCAAATTTCTAGCTAGCATGCTAAAGTAGTCACATGCACATTAAATATGGGTATTCCCATCTTTGGGAATGATCAAAATTCAGCTTTGTTCCCATCTAGTTGGCAGCATTTTGATATCAATGCTTGAATGAACACAGTGTTCCCTGTGGTATTCCTCGAAGTTTATTGGTGCTTCCTTTGCTGCTGGCATACACATGATCCCCATTAATGGCAGAGGAGAAAGGAAATTCAGTTGTGACTAGCAAAGGGGTTTTTCTCTGATAATAACTTTCCATTCTTAAGCACTTCCATAGGCTTGGGAGTCTAGATTTTTCCCTTGCAGAAAGACTGCTTTGCCAAGTATCTTTCTTATAATAACACAAATCTATCAGAGGTGTCCCACCATTCCCAACTTGAGCTGAACCTGACCTTGCAGGAACACAAAGCTCATTTGAGTATTTGGAGACAGAACAACACCCTGTCCTTCCCTAGCTGCCCCACAACTTCCTTTTCATCCAGTTGCCATCCTTTAATAAGTAAAGGAACTTTACATGAAGGCAAACAAATACAATAAACCAATATCTTTGAAGATTAACTGTGCCTTCTTTTTATTTTTTCTTCCCGTAAATCTCCAAGACTGAAATTCTAATAAACAGCTCCTCATAAGATATCTCCTGTCACTTTTTATTTGTCTGGAACATTTTTTTCCCCATTGGTATATCTTTCAGCATTTACCCAAGCCAGAAGAAAATGCTGCTTACTGACATTAACAGGCTTGCAATATTTAAGTAAAGCATATAAGCTATTTACAAAAACCAGGTTGACGGCAACATTTCAAAAATGAGACTATAATGTAATAAAAACATTATCCTGGCTTGTGTCTGATCAGGGAATAAGAAAATGAATGAAATATTGCCACAAATGAGAACTAGAGAATTTTCCAGAGAAGGGAAAAATAAAAGTGGAGCCAGAGAAAAACAAGGCAAAACCTTCTGAAAAGGCCACGTTTGACTACAAGAATTTACGGCTTCTCTTCTTATCTCATTGCACCCTCTGTGAAAGCACTCCCCATAACAAACCTGAGTGATTTGTCAGCTGCCCACTAAATCCTTTTTCTTCATAGGGCTTAACCACAGTTACATGTCCACTGTATTTCCACGGAATGGTGCATCCATGTTTCAAACAGCAGAGCTTAATACATCCCTGAAAGCATCCCGGCCATGGTGTTAGCAGCAATAAATGTGGCGGACTGAGGATACATTCCCAGCAGTGACAGTGCTTAATATAGGTCCCTATATGCCCACCAGTGAGGAAACAAATCTGTTGCTTGATGATGTCTCTTTCTATTCAGCCATTCAGGTGCAAACCTTCCTCTTGCTGTCATTCCTGGTGAGATTTTCTGTAAATTGCACCATAGGCTGATTTCTTCCTTCTGTTCCTTCAAGTTCTGAAGCAAAATCTCTGGAAGCAACAGACTCTGGCACCAAAAGTGGGTGAAGTTTCTGATAGTCAACATGACTTTTATTATGCTATGCCCCACCTTGGTGCCATGAAGCCCTTTCTGGCATCAATCCCAGCAGCATCCCTGGAGAGTTGTTTATCTTAACCCAATCTCTCTCTGTGGATGGAAGAGAAATGAGAGATAGAAATCTGCACAATTACCTAACAACATAGCCAATGGACTGTGCCCAATCTAGCTCTACAGACAAGTCAAACTGACACCGAAACTGAGAGGAACCTTTGGAATAAAGGCAGATCCCTGAGGAGATGGAGAAAATGGCAGCCAATAAGGAAAATGGGGTTGCTGGAGTACAGGTGGAATATTGGTGTGCTGCAGATGTTTTTGCTTGCCTGTCTTTGAGAGTCACTGTGACCTCGGAAGAGTTTGCAATGGCAGGAAGCTGTCTCACCTTTCTGTGCACAGGGCAAGAATAAAACAGATGTTAAGCCAGCTTGGTGTGCTTCTATTTGTATTTTCTCATCAGAGTTCAGCCAGAGCACACCCAGGTTCCTCTGTGCAGTGCCCCAGCAGTGGGGCATCAGGGAAAAGAGGGGGGTGGTGAGTGCACAGCTCCTGCACATGCACCCCTGCCCCACTGGAAGACCATGAAAGATAGACCAGTAGATAAGCAATTTTATTTTGCTATTTTAAGCCTCAAGTCTAGTTCAACTCCCCATTGAAGTGGGCATCATCATTTTCTCTCTCTTTTTCCCATGAGACTGGGCTCACTGTCTGCTCAAAGATGACTGAGATTCATTAGAGCACTAATGCCTACCAATTTCTATGCAAAACTCCACATGATTAAAATCCAGTGCATATTTCACACCTCTGGAAGATTATGAATTGGATGAGAATGGAACAGGAACAGAAAACTTCAAAGCTACAAAACTTCAAACTCTCTTATTTAAAGCTGGCAGCTTTATCTCTGTCATTCATGATGCCTTTAGCCTTTATTCCACTTCCTTTCCATAAGCATCAAGACTTTAAAAATATTTTTTTTCTGTTATCCCCAAATCTACCCTGCTGTACATGTGGGCTGAGCAGCAAACTGCTTGTAAGTAGAGTATCATTTTCATCCTTTTTTTCCCCTCTTCATTCATCTTTCTTTTTCCTGCTGATTTTCTTCTTTATATAGTAGGTAGTTCATGTGGGTGCCTGAGATAGGCACAAAACTACATCCTGTGGCTATTGATTTAAACAAAACCCCAAACACCTTTCTAGGCACCCCACTAGGGGATTTCAAAACCCACACAGTTATTCCAGGAGAAATTCTAAGTACTGCAAGATTCATCTCTATTTAAATGAATGAATCCCTTGCTAAAAGACTTTTCTTTCATCATGATAAGGAAGAACTGTTCTAGGAAATAATTCCAGCAAAGACTGATCTCATAGTTCAAGATATTGGTCACTAAAGTGAATTTGGCAAAAACAACACTCAGAGAAGTAGAAATTGAGCCTCGCAACCATATGAAAAATGTATGCCTATGGTTTTGGGGTAATGATTTCAAGTCTAGTTCCTTGGACAAGAGCCCTCCTTGCATAAAAACATTTATTGGAAAGGCATGGATATGCATCTCAATTTCTCCTTCTCAGTCTCTTCAGGTAGGCAACTCACTTTGTCCAATCAGTTAAATTGCAACTGGGCCAGAGAAAAATAGAGAAACTGATGTCACAGGCATGTGACCAAGAGTCTTTGGAATACAGTAAATCCTGATTAAAATCCCTTTTCCCTATAGGAAGAAAAGGACACTTGGACCTCCATCATCCCCTTCCTCTGTGTGCACCCTACACTACTCAGCACTCTGGATCCTGAGTAAAGCTCTCAAATAGAAAATGGGGGAAACATCATTAATAAACTTGGTCTTTAGGTGAGGTATTTAGACTAAAGTCTGCATTTGGCTCCCACTGGATGTGTGCAGCCTTGAAGTCCATCACAGCTTTCCTTCTGGCTGTCATATTTTAAGAAAGAAAAAATTATGAAAAGTTATTTTTAACCAGTATCACTGGAATAAAAAGTTGTCTCTATCCAGCAGCACAAAATCAAAATTAGAAAAGTCAAAATATAATCATCCAGAGGAACAAGGTCAGTGCGTAATAAACTTCAAACTTTGTCCAATTGAGTCATTCCACTTTCTGATTTCATTTTTGTTCTTTTTGACTGATAAAACTAAAGAGAAATAATTGAGGGGGAAAAACTAACACAAAACTTAATTGTTGCTCACCCAGAAACATCCTAAAAGGGAATTACCTTCCACAAGGTGAATATACTTCTGCTTTAAATATTGGGTCCCTAGGAGAAAACTTGCATTAGCACACCACCATCCTTTCTACATGCTGAACACCTGGAAAAATGGCAGTAAAACTAAAGATGGGTTCACACAAACCTGTTTTCTTGTTACACAGCAATTTTATGAGTCTATTTCTGGCCCAGCCAGATTCCCACTAACCACAGCCCTGCACCATCAGGGAGTGCAGCGATAGCCAAGCTGGGCTTTTAAAATCTCAGGGGTAGCCCAAACCACTGACTCTGTGAGACTTGGGGCTGCTCCAGCACCACATCATAGAAATACTGATGGTTCACAGTATTTTGTACCTGAAAATCAAAACCTGTCTTAGTTTGATGCAACAGTGAAACCAGTAATTCATATTGAGATTCAAATGCCTGTTTCATTTCTAGCTGCAAACCCTGGGTGTTTTAACATCCACATGTAAGTGTTAGATGCACCAGAAGCACTTCTCTTTTTTAAATCCTCATTTAATTATTTTATTTTCAGCTTCTTCAACTGCAGAAAAAGCTTACCATAAGCATAAAGCTCCTCGTTAATCTCCAAATCTCTATGGAGAGTGCATCTGTTATGGTGCTCCCTCTGATCTTACAGTTTTCTTACTGATCTAAAAATAAATATTTGCTCATAATTTATTTTAAAAAACCAGTTCCTTTTTCAGGATATCAGAGTAACGTCTATGAAAGAAAGGGGAAAAAAAATCTGTTCTTTTATTCTGGCTTTGAAGAAAGCTAATAGAAATAACACCTGGTTCACTCAGAGAGCTATTTTAAAGCCATTTATAAGCACGACCTTCAAAGAAAGACAAAATTCCTTCTTCAGTGCCTGTCATTGGATCTAAACCTGCCTCAATGAAATCCATGTGCTCTGTTTTGCTGGACCCATAGGATGTGGGCGGGACCATCCCTCCCTGGGGTCATAAAAAGCAGTCTGTTGGAGCATCCTTGAATGCTTTTTCAGGTAACAGTCTTTATGTCCCCTCTGTAGGACAAGACCCTGCCAGGAAGAACTCCTGTGGCTCCTGCAGAAAAGTCACTTTGTGCCTTTGCTTTTGTGTGATCACAAAGTGCCTCTGCACAGTCAGCCAGCAGCCCAAATTCCACTGCTGTTTGAATGGTCCCTCATCACTTAATGATGTGCTGCCAGGACAAAGCACTTCCTTCCCTTTGCCACGCGCCTGAGGTTTTACACTGGGATGTTTTATTTGGTGCCTTCCAACTCCTGCTTCATGAAAAAAATCTGTAAATATGATCCTTTCATCTTCTCCGTGCTACTTGTGGGCCCTACTATGTCCCATGAGATTCCCCTCTTTCAAGATGAGTCCACTTAACCTGCCATTTACAGAAGTTGTTCCATGATTTTTCCTTGGATTTGCCGCCCTTAAGCAGTTCTTTCCCTCTTCAGCCCTTTCCTGGGACAGTGTGCTGGAGCTGTGCATGACTGGGGCAGGTGTGCTGTGCCAGGATTCCTGGCACTCTTTCCCAGCTCAGTCCCAGTTCTGTGGTAGTTTCTGGGGTCCCTGTCGAAGGAAGGAAATTGATGAATCTGACTCCATGTTCTTAGAAGGCTAATTTATTATTTTATGATCTATATAATATTAAAGAATGCTATACTAAAACCATACTAAAGAATACTGAAAGGATACAGACAGAAGGCTAGAGAGATAATAATGAAAAACCCGTGACTGTTTTCAGAGCTTCCGACACAGCTGGATGGTGATTGGTCATTAAGTAAAAACAATTCACATTAAACCAATGAAACTTGCACCTGTTGGTAAACAATGTCCAAACCACATTCCAAAGTAGCAAAAGACAGGAAAAGCAAATCAGATAATTATTGTTTTCATTTTTCTCTGAGGCTTCTCATCTTCTCAGGAGAAGAATTCTGGGCAAAGAGATTTTTCCAGAAAATATGACAGTGACACAGTTCCTCCTACCAAGTTTTTTACTTTAGCTGAGCTCGCTGTGTGGGCAGGGTAAAATGGGATTGAAACACTGCCAAGCCCAGTCAATACCACCCAGTACTCAGGTCTGCACTGATGGAATCTGCATTTTCTGAGCCTTGGCTGGTCAGATTTACAGACAGGATACTGCTGAGGGGGACAGGATGGGTCTGGGAGGAAAAGCCTCCACCTGCCTGTATCTCTGTCCCTGCTGCCAGCAATGCCTGGCAAGGTTCTCCACTGGGCACCTGTTGTCAGATGAACAGAGAAAAGAGAATGGATCCTTCTGCCCAGTTTCCAGCTCTCCTCAGGTGTCTCAGAGAATAACAGGATGAAGCTACTAGTAATAAGGAGACCATCTCACTTTGATGTCCTCTCAGGCAAGAACATGTTAAAAGCCTGTCCAGCACTCTGCTAGGTCAGGATGCCCAAACCATGGCAACTCCCAAACTTTGAGTTGTAGGATCCCTTTGCCAGAGCTGCAAACTGTCTTTTGGGGTTGACGAGAAAATAGGTGGAGACAGTATTTTTTCCTTAATTTAGAGGATCGTTTTAATAAGATTATCTGCAAATAACTTCTCAAGTGGATGTTTTGCTTGTTTCTCATTAGACTGAAATGGTCCTTACACACATTTTGCAGCCACTCAAGACATAGAATCATAGAATGGCTTGGGTTGGAAGGGATCTTAAAGATCATCCAGTTCTAAGTCCCCTGCCCTGGGCAGGGACACCTTCCACTACCCCAGGTTGATCCAAGCCCCATCCAACCTGGCCTTGGATTCTTCCAGGGATCCAGGGGCAGCCACAGCTTCTCTGGGCAGCCTGTGCCAGGGCCTCACCACCCTCAGAGGGAAGAATTTCTTCCTACTCTCTGATCTAAACCTACCCACAGTCAGTGCAAAGAATTTTACCACAAACAAGTGCAGGTTAAGGATTGCAGTTAAATGGCACAAAAAGCAGCCTTGATGTAAAAACATACAATATTGTGATCAAAACCCAAGAAAAAACCACAGGTAATAGCATTGATCCATTCTCTTGCTTTATTTGAAAGCACATTCAGATAACAAAGTGCAGAAAATAAAGTCTACCCATGATGTCATCCATCTGGTTGTGTGTTTAGGGGAATAAAAAGGGCAGAGAAAAATTGAAATCACCACTGTTATACCAACACAGTGACAGTAAAGTGTCCCCTGACGTTAAGTGCAGCCAGTAAGTGAGGTTATTTACTGCTTCATAACACAGTGTTATATACTAATAACATATTAACTCACCAACACCACTTGAGAACTTACACAGTTATTTACAGGCTCGCTCCATAAATTTTCTCTTACATTGGTGATTGCAGTTCCAGGACATTGCACTGACACACAATGTGTCGGAAACATTGATGGACACAAACAATTGAATTTTATACCGTGAGTTACAAAATTATAGTAGTTAATGAACTCTCCCACGGCTCTGACCTCTGAGGTTCATTAAAATCACCATACTCACATCCTCCATTACACTTTGAGCTCCAAAGTGCTGAAAAAATTCAGTAATAAATATTCTAGGAAGTTTTATATTAGTTTAATACAGCTTTGAATGTTGCTGACAACACCAGCATGCTGTGACTGACACTCCAGCTGTGTTCTCCACTGGGTCACTGGGAAGGTCAAGTGCCTCTCTTAAGGACTATAAGGCAGCAGAACATGAAGGAAGCCAAAATCACTCAAAGCCAGGTGCAAAGTGGCCTTCAGTCTTCCTCACATTTGTGCTACCAGCCAAGTTAAATTTTTAGTGCAGACCTACTGGTCTCCTTAGCAAAAAGGAGAAAAAAAAACATCTTAGCTCAAGGTTTAGTTGTTTACAACAGAGTTGGAGAGCCAGCTCTCAGAGGGTGGTCAGCACATCCAGCACTTCTTGGGCCCCATGAAACTGAAAATATATTTTCTCCTTTAATTTCTATCACAGTTTCAGGGAAGTACCCTGATTTTGGTGGGGTTGCACCTCGTTCATCTCATCTTTAATTGAGAAAGGAGCACACATTTTCCCTACTTTGCCTTTTCCCTATGGGCCAGACTCCCTTTTGTGGGTTTTGTTAACCAGGTGTAACTCCAAAAAGCTGCTCCAAAAAGATGAGCAAGGCAAAGGAAACACAAGATCTATTTTTTTCACATTAGAAAATGAAAAGAGATGTAGACCATGGGCTTCCAAGCAGGTGTGCATGTCTTTTCAGCAGGAAGGAGTCTGATCTCCTAAAGAGAACAGAAATCTATCTAATACACATCTGTGATTTGTTGCTCTACAATATTAAGCATAGACCAGTATCAGGACATTAAATGTGAATACAATCCTACTGCCAACAAACTGAAACAATAAATACAGCACATTTACATGAAAAATTACATTTCAAATTATTTCTTAATAAGACACACCTTCAATAGCAGAAATATATTTTTATACAATTAATACACCTAAGCTTTGAGATAACAATCATATTGTAGTTATTTTTGGGTCAGTATCACTAAAAGTCTCTTGGTATCTTTGTAAATTTAACTCTATTAGAAATATAATTCCTAAGAATGAAAATGTAGATCACAAACCCCTAATATATGTTTTACTGAAGGTAATTTTCTCATGTAATTTCCCTGTGGTTGTTTGATGTATTTTAATTTAATGACTCTGGGATTCCAGATTTATTATCATGTGCTCAAAAGCTAAATAGCACAGCTGAAAATATTTTATTCCAACAAATTGTCCATGGCAGTAATTACAGCACTTTATTTCAGCTTGAACTGCAAGTGTTGCAGAATGATACCTCTCTGAGAAGCTCATCTAATAACTGTGAAAGCAAAGCTTCTTCCTTCACAATAAAGTTTAACTCTGCATCTGCACATGACACTGCATTGCACCAACTTTAGATTTTGAAATCACTTCATCAGAAGTGAAGTTTCACGTTGTGAAGGGTCTTTTGAAGCCAGTTCCAGTGTAAACCATCCAGCTGTCTGTACAGCAAGGAATGTACTCATTGCTTCAGCAGCACAGACAGCTCCTAAGGCGAACTAGTGTTTAAATTTGGAAAATGCTCAGAAATTCAGATATCAGGACTAAAAATGACAGTTCAGAAACATTGCCAATAATTTTTGTTAGTAGATTAAATAATCTATTCTTGAGTATCTAGTTAATCATGTCCCAGCCTCCCCACTTCAGAACTCTTCCAAAGCCTGAATGTTCCTGTGGCTCAGAAAGTCCCATTCCAGCTTTTCCTGCCTTAGCTTCCAGCTTTGATTTCTCATTCTATCACCTTCTGAGACTGCAAATAACTCCCTTCTTTCATTTACATTATTATTTCCCAGAAGTTATTTATAGACTGACATAATTTTCTCTGACTTTTCCTCTTTTAGACTACTTTGCTTAACCCTGTCACTCCCTCACCTCAGTTTCTGTTGCCTATACATTATCAATTTTCTCTCCTCCCTATTACACTTTCTCTAAAGCTTCCCTTAGCTTTGGGGACCAGAACTGCAGACAGACAGGCAGGTTCTTCACCCAGTGATCAATCCCAGATAATGGTTTGTAATTCAGGAATGAGGATCTTCAGGTGCTCCAGGGAAACACTTTTTGGTGTTGCAGACTGCCTCCATGAAAAGCCCTAAGGTGAGATCCCTTCCTTGACAAGTTTTGCAAGATTTGTGCAGAAAGAGCAAGACTTTCACACCAGCCTCTAATTTTAGGATGCTGAACCCCTGTGTAGCCCCTTTTAGAAACCAAAAACATCTTCCCATCTCTATTTTTGTACCTATTTTCTACACATACCTATTTCCTAAATGGTTCATATTTTCACTAATGTAAGATTATGCTTGATGCAATGTAAACATTATTTATCATTTAAAATGTATTGTGTATCATACATGTATCCACCATCTATACCTGAAATAGTTCAGGTTTTGGTCAGTGCAATGTTTAAGTGTTATTTCACAAATTTATTAGCTCTATTCCACAAAGCTTAGGAGATCTACTCCCAAAACTCCCTTCAGGTGTTGTCTTCAAAATACAGACCGATGGCCTCTTACAACTCAGGGAACATACCAAACCTTTATCAGGAACTTTCATTCATTTGCTGCAGTCACCTGATTTGATACGGAATGTGTCTCTCAGAATAGACCTCTAACAAACCTGGTGGGTTTTCTTTCCTACCCAGCTGAGACACAAAACTGCAGCCAGTGACCGAAAAAGGCTTTATTCAAAACTAATGAAGCATCCTGTATATTCACAAGTAATGAGAGCATGAAAATCTGTAGCTCCACCTCATATTTCCAAAAGGTTTACTGTGGTTTATATGCCCAAGACCCTCTTCCCCAGCTGCAAAGTGAAACAGGCGTAACTGGGGAAGCGAAGATCATTCCAGGCAGTTACAAAAACAGCCCTCACCACGTGCACCATGTGGTGGAGGAGAATAGGAGCCATCCTGAAAAGCAAAGCATGTAGATAGTAAAAATGTCATTATGGGATGCACAAGAGCTCCAGAACACCTGCAAACATGGTGATGATAATGGTGATGCTCATCAGCAGAGAATCTAGTTTCAGATAAATGAATGTTCTAAATGTTCTTCCTTGGGCCCAGAGACCTGCAAAGGCCTGTGAAACTTGGGAAAATACAGATGTGGAGGGAACCAACCAAACCTTCCTTGAGAGAAGAGAAATTGCTGTTATGGTGACCATCATTTGTCAAGAGCTTCTTACCCGGGGGAGACTCATGGTAGGACATCCTGAGCTGGGAAAAGTGACTAAAAAGATGCCAAAGCTGCGTTCCTGAGGGATACAGACTGATGTGTCTGAAAGTTCCCTGGTGGGAAGAAGAGGTGGAAACATAAACATGAAATGAATAATGTAGAACTACAGGGGAAATAAGTGCCTGGTCATTTAGCAGCTATTCAGGTTTGTTCTCATGACCAAGACCACCCTGCACGGTGGAGGTGGGACAAGCTCTAAAAGACACTGTCAGCCAAGAGAAAAGTTCCACCAAGGAATCCAATTCATTGTCAGTGTGCCTGTCATTCATTAATCACACTCTCTTTGTATGAGGACGCATCAATTTTCTTTTGTTTTCAATGACACAAAGCCAAAAATCTTCTGCTATCAGCAGGCTTGTGCTGTGGGTGATAAATATTTTTAACAAATAACTTGTTGGGTTAGATTCCTTTCATTTTTATTACAGGTCTAGAAATAAAATTTGCTACAGCTGCATTCACCTGCATGGACAAATGCTCCCTACTCTCTTCCAAAATTCCACAACCATAATTTACATTTTTAGCACTTAATTTTTTTCTGTCATAAAAGTTTGTTTAAATCTCATATTTCAAGAGTCTCTTCAGGAATTTTAAATCTTGATATTTCTTCATTCTCAACAGATTTCAAAGTCTGCAGAAGAAGGTTTATAGTCATTTTTCATCTATGACTGAAAATGACAAATAAAAATTTCCATATCCACGTTCTTTGCATAATTTCATTGTCCCTTCAAAAGACAGTATTGCTTTCATTCCTCTCTTACTCTCAATCTTGCTGTCCAGGTCACCTCATTATCTAAGTGGAGTGTTAGCCTCTGTCAATTACTTCCTTCAAGTCATGGACAGTGAATTCAAATAGAATTTTGCCTCTTGGCAACTTGGTCTGAATGCACACAAAGGTTACATAATAAAAAATCCTCATTTATACCTATTATTCTTGATGGCACTATTTTCATTGAAAAACATTTAGTTTAATGTTTATACATAAACTAAAGAAGAAGAAAGAAAAGAAAAAAGAAGAAAATTCTTAATAAGAAGAAAATTCTTAATATAACAAGGAGGATGAAATATTGAAAATGCAATAAAGAAATCTTCCTTCAGCGTCGTATTCCTTACTCATTCATCACACCGAGTAGGTTGGATACTGCTGGTGCTTTGACAAAGCCCAGATCACAAGATGGCATAAGTTTGAAATTTGTAAAACATTTAGAAGTTTTCTAGAACAGGAAAGTGAGAGAGTCATTGTCTTTTGATGACCTCAGACCAAGCTTACATATCTCAGTTTTATATAATAATCAATTATCAGCCTCAACACAGGCAGAAGAAGAAACTCTGTCCTGAGCATCTGTGGCAAAGTATTATCTTTAGAACCATCTGTCTACAACCTTCAAATCAATTCAAAGCTGACCTTGAAAATTTGAATCCATAATAAGAGCCCTCATTCCTTCACCACTGCGATCCCAAACAGAGCAGAAATTGTGTGAGCTGCTTTATATACAGGTGAACAAAGAGAGTGCTCCAGTTCTCTTTTGTCATTGAATCCAATGAGATCCATTTGCTCTTAAGTTCAGATTCTGCATTTAAATTAAGCACTGCATGCTGAATTGTGCATGCCCTGCTTGATTCAGGGGAACACCTTCCACTTGAACACATGCTCAGCATACTTAACTCCTTCACAAGCTGGACTCCTGAAGTTTCTCCTGGAGCAAGATACTGTTCAGTCATGGCAAAACTGAATTTTCAGACAAGAATAGTTATAGCATTTAATTTAAAAAAATATTTAAATAATATGACAATAAATAGCTTTAAGTCATATGAAATGTTTGTCATTATTCTGGAAGTTCATATTTCGAGTTTATTAAACTTCTGAATTCTTTAGGTAGAACATGTATCTAGTGCATTTGCTATAGTGGAATCCAAAAATATCTTACACTATTTAAAAATATTAAATTTAGCCCTACCACAAACATGTATCCACTTCTGGGATGACCCAGTAGCAATTCTGAGAAAAGTACATAATTTTAACAAATAAAGAGAAAAGCCTCCCCAATTTAAATTAGAGGAAGGGCTCATGCACAAACTGTGAGTTGATCTACCCCTAAATCTGGTCAGAGTATTGAGCAATTCCTAAAATTTTACCAACAGTGCTGGTCCAGCTAATCTCATTTATAGGGCCGCTGTATGTCTGATTTACACCACACCTCAGTTATGATAAACACCTATAGATACAAACAAAAGTTTGCCTGGATGAAGAAAATAATAAAAGCTGCAGGATAATGCAGGCAAGGTTGTTAACATCTTCATAACCAAGTCTGCAGACATTGTAAAAGATGCCTTCTGCTCTGGATCAATTTGTGGACTCAATTTGCAGCCATAATTAAGGAATGAGTTGGTTATGCTGAAAGGTCTGTAGAAATTATAGAACTCAGCTTCTGTGGAAAAATTAAAACAAAACCATGGATAGGTAATGTGGCAACTCTTTGTACCTCTGCAAGTTCTCTTCATTTTTATTCAAACCTGCTAAAGCATTGCAGAAGAGGAAGCAATACTTTGGGAAAATTCAACAGAATTCTACGTGGTCTGAATATCATTTGATAAAACAGCAACTGCAGAATGGGAGTGCTGGGACATGCCAACACACATCAGATTAAACCTTGATGATATTATTGTATAAAGCAATATTAACATCACCATGGATCAGCTACAAAAGGAGTCCAGTTCAGTGTGGCAGGAAATGAATGTTAAACACAATTCTGAAATAACAGTAGAATAAATTAATGTTTAACAGGAAATATTAAACAGGAAAGTAATTGAACCTCTTTCACAAATGTTTTCTTTCCTTAAAGGCACAACTCAGAAGAAAGCTTTGCCCTTGTACTGTTTTTTTTAACAGTCAGCATAAATCTATGCTAGAGGAGACTCTTTGATTTGTAATTAACTTATTTTTAATAGAATCATATAATTCTTAAAGAAATTACATAGAAACATCAAAATCATTATTTTAAGCATTAAAAATCTGCTTTTACTGAAATGCTGATTTTTGATCTGTAGTGATTCCTGCACCTTAAGGTAAATCCAAAGGAGAAAAAGGAAACACTATGAATAATTATGTCTCCTATCCAGCACAACTGTTTCAGCTGCCTTACTCTGCAGGTCATCTCAAGACACGTTGTTTTTCTGTTGAATGCATTAGGAACTTGCAGAACTTTGTTCTCTTAAGTAGTTACTAATCCTCATCCTTCCAGGACTTACTGTTTAAAAATTAATCTGTAGCTGCACTTTGGAAAGACTCCTCTGTTACCAGTTCTGTAACAACTTCTCACAAACACACCAGTTTTGAATCTGGTTTCATGGCTTGGATTGAGGAACATTTTGCCATTTTATAGCTCATTAATTGATCTGATAAAGAATTGGGATGAGTAAAATGCACAGTGAAAAATCTTTCTGCTTATTGCCATCCTATTTCATTGTAATTTTGGCCAGAGAATGATAAAAGTGTGTTAAATATTGATTTGCTCAGTTTGGCTTGGGCTGACTTCATCTCACTTCTGCTTTTTTATTACAAAGTTATTCATAACTCCTAAATGAATCTACAATTTGAGCAAGAGACCTTTCCCCTCTCATTTACGATTGAGAAAAGATTTGTTATTCTGCATCTCGTAAAGTGATCCTGTGTATGAATGTGGCACCTCTGACTTTGCCATGACTAAAATAAAAATATTTCTGCTTTTTGAAGGACTGAAGTCAAAGTGGGTTTAACACAGCTTGTAGCCTCGTGATTTGGGAAGATGCTCACCAGGGAAATCCAGTCAGCTAATGTTTCCCCAATGTGCAATTCAGAGCCCTGAGAAATGAAGCTCTGACTCAGATTTTTCCTCTAAGGAATCCTTTCTCTCATGCTCCAGGTCTCCAGTGACTGCAGCAGGAATTTAGGGAGATTAGCTTTGGTAAACTAAAACTGGTCTTTATGAATACTTTCCTTCCCCTGAGGGAAAACATTGCCCAAACTATCATTTCTGTTAGTGCTAAGAACAAAAAAGGGCATTTTAAAATATCTCAAGCAAAGGAAAAATTTTAATAAACACAAATTTTCTCTGTTTCTTCTTCCTCTCAGTACTTAGAATATTTACCCAACTCTAATTCACTATTTTGGTCAGGATGGAAAGAACTGTACGTTGTACATAGGAATAGGGAGTAAAATAAACCTGTCACCAGGTTTTAATTTGTTTACACAAAGAGGAACTTGAGCCAGTCGGGTTGCTTGTCACCAGATTCCATTTGCTGTTGGTGAGATGAGCCCTCAAGCTTCCAGCTGGGTTTCGTTCATGGCTGTGGAGTCCCCCTGTGCAGATATCGTGTATGTCCTGTGGGCAGAGAGGGTACAAGAGTCATTTTGTCACACCAAGATGGGAATTAAATTCCTACTTCTGGGAAGTGATTCCTCCAGACCGTTTTGGTCACTGCACAGGCCTGGAGAAGCCAGCTTGCATTCAGCTTGAGGGACTGGGTGAGACTCCTTCAGATGTTAAACACAAATCCAGCTACCAAATATCCACTGAAGGCTCTTTGAACATGTGTCCCATTTGACTAATACTGCAGAAGAGATTTTGGCAAACCATAAATTCAACACCTCAGACATTTACAACATATATAAACTCTGTATCTTCTGCAGATGAAATGAATCTCTGTGCGAGATTATGGAATGATCTGCTACATGAAGCTGTGGAAGCTCAAGATTGACTCACTGAGCAACACACCAAAATGCTGGAACTGGTAGGGGAATAATATGAATGATAAAATGGTGCTTCATGTTTCTATCAAGGCACATATGTTTTAGGCCTTTGGAGCAAATTACTGGAATTCTGTTGTTTCACAGTCACTTATGTGTGCTAGGGTGTTTGTGACAGTCTACACTGTCAGATTAACATCCATCATTATCTCCTTGTTCAACCACAAAAGTCAGGCACTTTTCTGGTGTAATGAAGAACTTTATATACTATATATACTATATAATACTTTATATATTATATAGAACATTACATATACTATATAATACTATATATACTATATAATACTTTATATACTACATAAAACAAAATACTTTTCCTCCAAGTGCATAATTAGTGTCTTCAGGAATTCCACAGGTGCGCAGCACAAACTTTGCCTGAGGGTTGTAAATAAAAAAAAGGAGACTTTCTTATGAGATAATTACACTTTGATTTGTCTGGTTTGAGGTTGGTTTTCTTGGTATGAATGGTGCCTGCTGGGTGGCTAAGGAACTGCTACCTCTCCCTGCTGATTCTGTGCCTGAAATGCATAGTATTAACAGGTTAATTATGGAAGGAATTAACAAAATTCTCTTCCATTTTCTTCACTGGCAATAGAGGTCATCAACACCTTCCGGAGGAAACTCATAGGATGATGAGAAAGAAAAGGATTAGAAAGACAGAATTGATTCAACACACATTAAAACCAATAGGGTTTTTTTTCCAAACTATATAAATGGAGTTGCAGCTGGATCTAAAAGTAAGGACTGTCTTATTTCTTCTCCTTGTACACCTACAGTCACTTTACAAATTCTCATGGCAAGAAGAATCCCAAATCAAAATGGTCATGGTCAAACCCAAGAAATAAGATTCAGTGAGCTGTGATTCTTGGTAGATCTTAGTTTGGTACTTTTTGGAACATGGAGTTCTTAAAGATATCCCACTCCCCAAAGAAGAAATTACCTTGATTTCTTCAAAGAGCTCTTGGCCCTCAGCCGTCCCGGCCGGCAGCAGGCAAACTTGCAGTCGATGACCTGGTAAATGATGGGGTTGTACATGGCTGCTGACTTTGCAAGCAGCGTTGGTATCACTGAGAAGTGGATGGGGACCGAGTCTGGCCGTCCGAAGGCTGACCAGACCGAGACCACGGCGTAAGGGATCCAGGCAATGAGGAACCCTGCGCAGATCAACATTGCCACCTTGTGAGAGCAGAAAAGAGACAGCAGGGTTTATCCAGAACAGTCAGACACTGGCAGAGCAGCACAGAGCCAGGCAGAGTGCAAGGGAATTGCATTCCACTGAATGGAAAAGAAAAATGATAACTTGCTTTTTCATATAAATTTACAATATGAAGAAAATCTGCCTTTTTATCTCGTGACACAGAGTAGTTAATGAGTCTGCTATCAGACCTTCAAAAATACAGTAAAGTCTGGCTAAATATGAGGAAACTAAATGAGATTTCAGAAAATAATAATAGCTTGACATTGAATTCAAATTATTTAAAGAGGAGATTCCTTTTGAAATGCAGAGTCTACTTTTTAGGATAATATAGTGACAATAGCAGAGTGTGAAGGTTCTTGAGAAAAGATCTTTTGAAAATTGGGAATTTACCTGACAGTGAGAACGGTAGTAAAATGTCTAGATTTATTCCTCCTAACCCAAATCATGGATTTTCACTCGATTAGAATACGTAAATACTTTAAAAAGCAAGTTTATGTTAAATAATTTAGTTCTGATAAACGAGTTCCTGGTAAATTAGTAAGTGACCACCTTATAATGTAAAAAAATGCAACCATAAGAAAGTTTACTATAAATACCAAAGAAAAACTGTTTGGGGCCAAAATCTGTGATTTGTATACTTTACCTGAACCAGCCTGTCTGCACTCGGTCACAGCCTGATATCACTTCAAATGATGCCATGCCATCATACATCCTGAAAAACATCTGCCTTTATACTGCTGCCATTGACAGATTAGTGCTGCATCCACACTGGTAGCAGCACATGTGCACTCATTTGGAATAAGGCAATTAGCAGGATTAGAATACAAAAAAAAAAAAAAAAAAAGAAATCACCAGAAAGCACAAGGGGTGTGGACATTGCATAACCTTTCCTGTAGCCTGTTCTTTTTGTTGTCTGTCACTGAAGGAACAGTGCAGGTGGGCCAAGGATCTCAAACACAGCCTGCTTGTTATGAATTGTGCTGTGGAGTCAAATGGGTTGTAAGGGAGATGAATTTTCCATATTTATATTTACCCCAACATTATGTTCTCCAGGGTAGATCCAAGACAGGAGGGAAAATTACTGGTGTTGCAACTCAGATGACATTGAATTTTTACATGATCCTTCCAATATGCAAAAAAACCCCAAAACTGCAGCCTCAAATCAAAAGTTTCCATTATTCTTCAAAGGAAATTTGTTGAATAACCACCAAAAAAAGGTAACAATTTGAAACATCCTTTCAAAAGGCAAGTGAAGTTGTACCAGCTGTACTGGCAGCACTGGCTGGGCAGGTACATAGCAGACATTTTCAGATATGTTTAGACATAATGTCCCTTATTGCTGCATGTTGTATAATTCTCAGTTCAACTCAGAAAAATTGTAATAAAATTTGATCAGCCAAGCAAAACTTGCTGCTTGTCTCGCTTTTGGCATGTCTTATAGCAGCTGGTGAATCTTTTACAGCTAAGGAAACTGATTTTGTTCAATACAAGCCTTTATTTTGAGAGATTTCCTGGCACAATAACCAGTATCAAGGATCATGGCTGTCACCACTGCCAAACAGAAAATAGATTCAATCAGAAAGGGAAAACAGGATATGGTCTGAGATGGAAAATTAATTTTAGCAATTCAGTGCATTTTTATCAGCAGTTCATGGTTGAGCCTAACTGATAAATTATTTGCATAAAAACAATTGCAGCATCACAGGACCAGTTTTGGTTTATATCTTCATTAACAGAGGAACATAAACTGTTTGAAAGTTTTATTTCCCTACTACAATAACCTGCTCTCTGTCTGTTTTCTGTTATAATTCCTATACATATCAGTCACCTTAAATTACCATTTACGGCTGATTCTGAAAGCAAAGGGAGTTTTATGGTGTGGAGCAGGGCCACAGGGAGATTATGTGACTTGTAGGGTCATAGGGGAAAGCTGTGGCAGAGCTGCAGAGTGGATCATGATCCCAGGGACCCAAGTGCCCTGATCACCGAATTATGTTTCCACCACTGCTTTTTTCCCATCTTGACAGTAACAGAGAAACTACAAAAACCACCTTCAGAGCATTGTGTTATTGTCTCCAAATCTGCTTCTATGATCCAACACAGCAAATGGAGGAAAACATTCCTACATACCTTGGTCAGCTTCATTTCAAGTATGTGGCTGTTCTGAATCCTGGTATCGTAGTGAGAAACTTCTTTGGTGGATGACTTGACTTTTAAAATTATTTTGACGTAGGAAAACACAATCACCGCAGTTGGGAACAGGAGGCAGAAGAAAAGGATGCTCAGAACAAAAACCTGTCCAGCCACTGAAGCCTGTGCCAGCCACCAGTCCAGAGTGCAGGAGGTCCCGAAGGGCTCGGGGGCGTAGCTCCCCACCCCAGCAAAAGGCACTGTAGCCCAGAACGTAGCATAGGCCCAGATTATTGCCAGGCAGATAAATGCATGATGTCTCTTAAGCCAGGTACCTGGAGGAAAAGTCAAGAGTTACAAGTTCATGTCCAGATGTGTTTGGAATACGTCGTGTCACGTGGAAGGGTCTGAGGCCAGGCTGGATGTGGCTGTCCCTGTGGAAGCCTTTGGAATTGGATTGTGTTTGAAGTGCCTTCCAACCCAAACCATTCTGTGATTCTGTGAAATATGAGGTTTCTTGACTGTTTGACAACAATTCTGTCATGTTCATCTTGGCTCTTTCCAGGTGTCCAAAGTGACCCTGAGCTCACATTGTGCCTCATGAAGACAAAGGCACACTCACATGGAAGGCTCCACCTGTCCTTATTTCAGATCTTTGCTTTAATTTGTGATTAATTAGAACTGAGAAGAGTCCAAACTAAAGAAATCCAAACAACTAGTCAGGGGAATCTTGTCCAGTAATTTCAATTCTTCAATGTCACTTAGGTTTTTTCCTATTCTTTCTCTCCTGTGTTACCTGACTAAAGCTCAAACTCAGTGACTGAAAGACAAGGCTTTACAGTGGAAATAAGATAACTAAGATTTAATATTACTTTTTCATTCTTTTCCAGTACAGAAAATCACCATGTGTATCCTGTCAGCAGTATCTGTAATAAGTGTTTTCATGTAACCTTGCCTTTTTTTTAAGTAAATTCAAATAGAACTTCTGGAGATCAGAACACTGTCTCTCTGCTCATCTTGCATATGGTTTTAATTAATCTAGAAAAAGTTTCAGTTTGCAGAGTTTTCATGATCATCTACAAGTTCAACATATAGGACTCAGATAGAACTAACAAATTTAAATCTTTCATTTTTACAGAAACTTGCAATATGGTTTCTTCCATCTTGGAATCCCCGATTCATTTGTAGTTTCTGACTCACAGGGGATTTTTCACTCACTTCACACTAACATTAAGATTTAAAATAAAACCAAAGCAAAGAAACACCTGTAATTTGGAAGCGTCCCTTTTCAGCTGATTTTACATGTCGAGATCACTGGAAGGAAAATGAACATTGCCTGACAAATGAAGCATTCATGTATTATGTCTGAGAGACAGAAAGGTGCTTTGTTGTGTTCAGGGGTGGAAAAACAAAGCAACAATAGCATAACTATTAAAAGAGAAACATTTTTTAACGACCTAGACAGAGCATGATAAACATGTCTGTTTATTGTTCTCCATAATTTTGTATGGGCCACCATGATCAGACCCCTTGAGAATAAATGTTTTGAGGAGTTTTCTCTCTCATGAACTAAGATATCATGTTAAACACCACAGCTGGTGGCATGAATGCAGCCATTAAATATTCACTTCAGCTCACCTAGTGTGTAAAAAATTGTCTGTGATTTGGGTTGCCACTGAATTATTTTGATAAGACTTCTATAGAAAGAACTGAAATCCTGCTTAATATTATTGCTGATCTAACACTCAGCTAAGGAGACCTCCCCTGCGCTCCCATTTAGGGTAAAAGTATGACACACCAGGTCTGTGATAGCACAACTTAGCACAGTACCACAGATTTTATCTGCTTGCACAGACTGGCTTATTTACACTTCCTAGCTGCAAACCTTCCTTACAGCTTAACATGATCGATATTTCATGTCATCATAAAGAAATCTGTTGTGTCCCTCAAGTCACATGGACAAGGTGTTTATTACTTGTAAAGTCACCTTGAGTATTCCCTGTATTTCGATGGGAATTTAGTCCCTTACATTGCAGGAAGATCATATTTTCTGAACTGTGACAATATCATTTATCTGGAAAGAATTGAGCATATAACACATCATATTCCAGAGGTAGAAGATACTGATGGATATGGTGGTAACACCTTACACTGATAAATTCATTTCATCTTCTCAGGTTCCATTTTCATATTTGAGAGACTATTTCACATTATGACTTATTGCCCTTCCAAATCTCTTAGGTGCTTTAAATAGCTTGCCACACACCGCAGAGGAATTTAGGCATTTAATAAGGGATATTTTTATGTTTGGTCGATAAGACCCCGCAATATGTGCATTACTTGCATCTGTTAATGCAGATAGGCCTTGATAGACATAAAGTGATTTATCTGTGGAGGGGTTACAAAAACTCATGGCTTAAGCAGACAGCAGAGGGACAACAATGAGAGCGTTATGTCCAGCAAAATGAATTTAACTGGGACTTTTTGGATCATGCAAATATGTTTCTCTCCTCTGTGCACTTCCCTCTATCTGTAAGAAAAGTATTCTGAAGAGCTTAATTATTACTTCAGTGTAGTGAACCATAGCACTTAATACAACTTTTTCACTGTCATAAACAATAGTTATCCATATATAGATACATATTTGTCTTACCATAGGACAAGTGGCAGATTTTCAGGTACCTGTCCAGGCTGACAGCTGTCATGGTGATGAGGCTCCCACAGCCAAAGAAGAAACCAGCCCACCCGTACCAGCGGCAGCCTATCCACCCAAAAATCCAGCGGTGGGAAAAGAAGGAGATGATGCTGAAGGGTTTGCCTACAACTTAAAGGAGGAGAGAATGTCAGAAGCCCATCCTCGAGAAAATCTCCTTTCATCAGAAAGGCAAACCCTCTCTCTTGCAAAAACCAATACCCATAAAAGTGCTCAACGTGGAGAAAGGGCTTCAGGCAGAGTATGTGATGATTTTAAGCTGGAGGGTAAATTTAGATGGGATATTAGGAGGAAAATCTTTACTGTGAGGGTGGTGAGTCACTGCCATGGGTTGCCCAGAGAAGCTGTGGGTGTTCCATCTTTGGATGTGTTCAAGGCCAGGTGGGATGAGATTTGGAGCAATCTGGTACACTGGAGTGTGTCCCTGCCCAAGGCAGGGGTTGGAACAAGATGCTCTGTAAGGTCCCTTCCAACCCACAGCATTCTGTGATTCCATGGCTTGTGAGCACTCCATGCACAGGACTGAGGCTCAGGCAGCTGTAGCTGGATCCCATGGCACCAGGGATGAGGTAGGATGAGCCAAGCCCCCAGAAGGGCTGGAAAGTGGGGCTGTACTATAACCACAGGAACCAGAGGTAAACCCACACTCTGGAACCAATCAGGGGCAGGCTTTCCTCATTATGAAACCTCAGTTGTTAAGACAAGTGTGTGAAATATGAGGGTTGTGTGAAAAAAAAAATAGTCTTTCTTCAGTGTGTCCAGCAGACAGAATCCATCACATTTCTCAACTTAGCACCTTCCATTAATTAAAAAAAAAAAAAAAAGAAAAAAAAAAATTAGAGAACCAAGCATGGCTCTGGGAATCACTATTTTTAACTCCAAAATTTAAAGCCCAGATGGATTGAGATCCCCATGGAAGAAAGCAAGGTGACAAGTGGTGCACTGGTAGCAGATCATGACAGAGACACTTCCAGCCCTTGCACTAAGAGGGGTCCCACACAAGCTGTAGTTTGAGTGGTTGGGACATAGTTTTTATAGTTAGGAGATACCTGTTAAAATCATTCAATCACAGAATCGCAGGATATTTTGGATTGGAAGAGATTTTAAAGCCCATCTCAACCCCTCTGCCAAGGGCAGGGACATCATCGACTATCCCAGGTTACTACAAGCCCCATCCAACCTGGCCTTGGACATTTCCAGGGATGGGGCATCCAGAGCTTCTCTGGGCAACATTCATAATATAAAGCTGGGGAAATTCTCCTGAAGCACTCCTTCTCATTGGAGTGGCTAATATGAGCCTTATAATACAGATTCTTAAAACACAAAGAAAATGGGAATATCACAGAGGAGGGAAAAGCCAGCCTGGGGTTTTTCCTTAACTTCTAAGGGTTGAGAGATGAAGATTCTGGTCCATTACAGAAATGCCAAAGAAATCATTGGGATTTCTCTATGTGGTAGCAGTGATATTTATACTAACATCTTTCTTCTACTGAATTAGTGTTTCCTTCAGAAATCCATGTTTACTGACCAAAACCACTGGAATTTGCAGGAATGAGCAGATCTTTGGTCTTCTGCTGTGAGAGTTCAAAAAGGCATCAGTCTGGGGAAGCTGTGAGCCACCATTTTATATTGTTCAGTGATATTTTTGGAGTTTAGATGAGGGCAAAAGCATCTGGCAGAGACAAGGGTAGGAAAAGGGTGCAGTGGAGCTGAGGGCAGAGGTTTCAGTGTATACAGCACACAGGGGACAGATGCCCCTGCAAGCATGGGAATATAATTCCCTTTATATGGCACTGGGGAGATCCCACAGTCAGCTGGGTCCTGATACCCACTGGATTGTCTGCCATCCAAAATATCCTTTTCTAAAGGGCATCCAGCCCTTTCCCTGTGAGCAGCTGAATCAGCCTCATATCAAGAGCCAAAACAACCATCTCTGCAACTCTGGATAAACCTCTCCAAAGCTCCCTCCTCCAATGCCAGGACATCCAGACTGTGGGGTTGAAATAAAAATCCTCCCAGTTGGCTGATACTCTACAGATTGACACAAATGCTTATTTTTTCTGATCCAGAGACAAAGGAGGTTGGCCACTAGAGAGAAAACTATTAGCTTTGATCAGCTGATGGCCACTGGCATTTTCCAATTATTTGGCTAAACTTGTATCTTTGAGGCATTTAGATCCATTCTATTTCACCCTATGGCAAGAAAACATAATTTTCTGCCCCTGTAATGCTGAGCTATTTTGTGGTTATTGTGCCAGGGTGCACATGGAAGCTGCCTTTGGAGACCTGCCCAGTGCTGGGGTGAACAGGAGCTCTGCCTGTTTGATAAAATCAACCCCAATTTTTCCTCTGTGCTGTTAATTTCTTCCCTTCAAGTTGTTCAGGAATGTTGTTTTCCATCCTCCCCTATTATTTACATGCAAATAATAGAGCAGAAATATCTGCAGCAAAAGGCATTTGATGCTCCCATGACTTCCAGAGGAATGTGTCTTGCTGCTGCCAGGCAGAATGGAGAGATAGTAAAAATGAGGGAAAATAAAAACATGAAATTACCTGAAATGCCCAGATCACACACTGCTAAATTAACAGTCATTATCTCAGCAGGCCTCAGCTTCTTTTTTCGCTTTGAGGACATAAAAATAACATACCCATTTCCCAGAGTTGAAAGGATCCCTGATAATGGAAAATAGAATAACATTCAAATTAGAATCATTCTCAAAAACAGCAATACTCCATCTTCCTTGGGAAATTCCCTGATATTTTCAGCCTGAACTTGTGGTCCCTAAGGCTGGGCATTTTGCCCTGAAATGTGATCCTCTCATTGTCTCTGTGCAGCTTCCAGAGACCTCGGCTGCAGACACATCCCTCCCTCAGCAAATGCTGCTTTCCCCTCTGCAGCAGGGCATGGCTTTCACCAGCTGAGCCTGCTCAGACATCGACTGAATGCTCACAACAGAAACCCCAGAATCCCCCTGCCCTGACCAGCACAGTTCTCACTCAAAGGTTTATACAGCCACAAGAATGAAATTCAGCTCTCTGTAATCACAGGAACCAGAATCTGACTAATTTCAACTTTATTAAATACCCTAATCAGATGTTAAGGGATAAATTTCCAGTTTATATATTAATATCAAATCTTAAATCTTACATAAAAAAGTTATTTCTATCATAAGAAAGAAAAATTATAAAATAAATCTGATTATTCTGATTTTAACTTCCAGGTGGAATTAAGTGTATGGGATCCTTCTCATATTGGCTGACATATTTTTTTCCATTTCATCACTCAAGGACCCTCAGGTATCAGCTCTGCAAGTGGTGCATCTGCCATGGAATTAATCACACCAGGCAGAAAATTGTAGGGTTTCCAGTTCCCTTAAAGAAAATGTGTCTTCACTAATTCATGTTTTAAAGAGTTTAAGGTCGGAGTGAGAGTTTTGCTGTGGAAACACAGGACAGCACAGAACATCCCTCTCATGGAGCCAGAAGGTGAAAATCCCAAAGGGACCATGGCCCACTGAGCTTCACACCAGACCAGGGGAGACACGTCAGAGCAAGGGAAATGCAGAAGAGTGAAGAGCAAAGAGTGCCTGTGCTGCCATTGCCCCGCAAAAGGGACATACAACAGCACTGAGGGAAACGCTGGAGAGAAGTTCAGCCCAGGAAAGAGTGAGGAAGGGCATTTTCCATAAGAAGAGTGCTTTCCATAAGTATTTTAGGTTTGACACCTTTGTTTCTCACTACTGAAATCAGTAAATAAACATTAAGCTTTGGGGGCTGGAACCACACGATGAGAGTTGGAGAGAGCTGATCTTTAAGGTCCATCCCACCCAAAGCATTCTGTGATTCCATGATGCTGAATTTATTCCCTCAAGGAGCCTGTTTGCCCACTGCAGTAAGTAAGGGAGTGGATCTTTCTGTCTTTCTCCCCACCCTGTCTTCATCTCCACTGCTTTTTCTTTGCCTGTTTCCTCCCTGTCCCACTCTGAGGGTTGTCCTGAGTGCTTGGCTACCTGCTGAGGACAACTCCTCACACCTCTCCAAAAAAAGTGATAAACTCAACGTTTGATGAGGCATCAAAGTCACCCTTTGTGCTGCCTTGTACATGGGGCTCTGCTGGGGCAAGCTCTGTTTCCAGAGGGCCCCAGCACCCTCCAGCCCCCCAGCAATGCTGCCCTCTCCAAATGTTGTACCTTTGAACACCATGTAATTTTCATCTGAGTCTTCTGCAGGCCAGACCCTGGAAATGTAGTTCGGTAATTGAGTATTTAATTATTTAGTGATTAATTTGGTAATTCAGTAATAAATAATCCAGTATTTAAATGGGTATTTTGTTATTTACTCTGGTCCATCAATGGCACAATGCCCTTGCAAGGGTGCTTTTGTCCCCACAAAATCCAGGAACCCAACCTGGGAACGTCCATGAGGCAGAGAGAGAAATGGTTCCCAGATGCTAAAACCAAATTTTTTATCAAGAAATATGACTGACTGAGGAACCAAAAGTATACCAAACTCAGGAGAAAAATACTTTGATTTTAAATTTTTCTGTATTAACTGCAACACACTGGAAACTTTTTATGTTGACAGTATTGTTTTCTGTATTATTTTACAAAATAAACAGAAGACGAGAAGCTGGCTTATTACTGATCTTAGGTTTTCTCATTAAATTTTATTTACCTTGGGTGAATTAAATTCTAAGAACAACCTATTCTTATGGCTCTGCAAATTATAAGCAGCTCTGAATTATAAGCAGATAGAGGTATTCATATAAGTCATTTTCTGCCTCACAGCTGAGTGAATGAATCTCAGTGCTGTGAGCATTTTTCATGTATTTTAATCCTTTTCTCTCTTAATGCCATTTTCCTCTCCAGTGATATTTAGGATAACTAGAGTGCCAGCATCCAGTCTGAAATACCTTTTGAAAGCGTTTGAC
Organism: Pyrgilauda ruficollis; assembly: GCF_017590135.1. Lineage (NCBI taxonomy): Eukaryota > Metazoa > Chordata > Aves > Passeriformes > Passeridae > Pyrgilauda > Pyrgilauda ruficollis. The sequence continues at coordinate 4,530,979 of NW_024527044.1, forward strand.
ATTTTCCTGAGTCTTTTTCAACTGACTGGCAGTCTAGAGAGACATCTCTATCAGCCAAGTAGCTCTGAAGTTGCCAAGTTGCTCTGAAACCACTGCTCATTATTAATATCAATGTTTCAGAAAGTCCCAGCCCATCCTAATCCCTCTTAACCCCGTGGCTGGAAGGGGTCCAGTGATCATTTGTGTTGCCTTTTGTCTATGCCTGCATCTGAAAATTGCTTATCTGAATCTTTTTTTTAACTCCTTCGTGATCAAAACTCTATGATATCCTCAGGTGAGGCATCCAATGCTCCATTTCTCCTGCTAGGAAATGACTTTCCCAGCAGTCAGCTGAAGCCCTTGCTGGAGCAGGCTCCCAACTCTGGTAGGTTGGAAAAAGACTCTTCAGATGTTAAAAAAAAGCCTCTTTTCCAGGAAAACTGCCCATGGCACTGTGGCACTATTACATACATCCAAAGAGCCAAGGATGTAATAACTAAAAAAGTGGCACCTGCAGAGACAGAGCCAGGCTGAGACACACGACCTGCAGAGAGAGGGGAAAGTGCTTACAAGTAACCAGCTGGAGAAATAAACTTCCACTTCTCCAGCCTGACAGTGGCACTAAACCATTAGAGAAAATACATAAAAAAAAAAAAAAGGGGGGTGGGGGAAGATAGTTCAGGATTTTGTTTTCAATTAAGCTGTTTCATAACAGGCTGAGGAAGTGTGCACACAGTTTGGAAATCAATAGTGACTTGCCAAGGGGTTTCAGAGGAGCTGGCAGCCAGCAGGTCCCTGCTCAATAGTTTGTCACCCTGCCTGGCTGTACAGTGAATCAATCAAGGCAGTGATGAAAAAGCTGGTGGGGGAAGTGGCAAAGAAAAAAGAATTGGATTCTCATAACTATGTGCATAGTCTGATTTTTTTTTCTAGGCAATTAGAAAGCTACACATGGAAATGAACTACTCAAGACAAAGGATCATGCACTCACATAGAATTTATCAGACTAGTCAAGACTCCTGATTTTTCTTCAAAGACAAAAACCCAATTATTTTTCTATTTCAAACTGAAATACTTCAGCTGTACACCCAGTCTGACCCTAAAACCTCTGCAGAGTTTCCTGATAAGATCCAGCCTTGTTCACTCATCGTTCAGCTTTTTCTCCTTTTTGAAAGAAATTTTAAACTCACTTGCATCTTACACAGCTCAAGTGCAAAAAGATGCACGAAAGCAGTCCTGGCTTCCCACCTCCTGCTTCCCTGTCCCTGCTGTCAGGAGGTACCCACAGGCCATCCTCAGGAGGGGCCTCAATTTCTTGCAAAGGAAGCTCAGTGGAAAAATGTGACAGGTTTGCTCTGAAACACAAGTCACCACAGGCATGGTGGTTTATTAGGTTGGAATCATTTAGGTTGGAAAAGACCTCCAAGATGATCAAGTCCAAATTTTGACTGAACACCACCATTTCCACCAAACCATACTACAAAGTGCCACCTCCACTCATTTTCTGAACAATTCCAGGGTTAAAGACTTCATCATTCCCTGGGCAGCCCATTCCTCTGCTCAACAATTCTTTCAGGGAAGAATTTTTTTCCTAATATCTTTACTCTACAGATCCAAGGAATATGAAAATACAGCACTTATATGGAAATGGGAAGATCATAATTAGCTCTAATGAAAGCCACTAGTGAAGTTTGTTATGCACTCAAGGGCAAAGCAATTAACCAAGTAATTTTACTTGGTTGCATTTCAAAACACACACTTAAAAAATTAAGTTAATTTAAGCTAAATGTGGGATATGATGTGTACAGAAACATAGAGGTAGAGCAGAGCTACCCTGACCCAGGCCACTGGGTGCAATGAGTTCACAAGCCCAATATCAAAATGATTATGAGACCTTTTAAAATTATCATTTCACTTTCCTCACATTGCTCACAAAATTGCTCTGTGCCTTTGTGGTTGGCTTTTTGCTTTTCACTGGAAGTTTTTGATTCTTCTTCCTTGCCTTAATTTGATTATGCCTGTGCTTTTCAAGATGTTTCACACCTGACAGGGGTAATTTTTGGAACAGGATAAATCTACACTAAATACAGTGAATATAACAAGGCAACACAGTGTATGTTGGGAGGATTCATCCATCAGACATATTTCTTGGGATTAAAGCTAAGTTTACTTAACCAAGTGAAAAAAAGACCCAAAGAGGTTGTTTTGTACAGTTCAGTGAAAACTTCTCTCTGCAGAGCAACAGAAAAAAATTAGATGTGTGAAAAGTGAGGATACCTACAAAACAGTGCATGAACACCAAGAACAGCACTGAGATACAGCTTCACCTGTCACCTCTGCTGCTCTGAATTCTTTTTTCAATAAAGACATAAGCAGAAGAAAAATGAGAAATAAACAGAAACATAAATAGAAGGGAAATAATAATAAAATCTCTGCTACCTCCACTCTGGAAAACATTACATTAATTTGATCAGTCAGACGAAAAGCAGTAAGACAGAGTAGAGGGGGATGTAAAGCAGTGAATGAGAAACACAAAGGTAGGACTGACTGACAGATCTTGGTATTTTCTGCACAACTCCTTGAACAAGACAATAAATCAAAACTGAAATAAATGTCAAGTAATCATTGTACACCCTGTGCTCAGCCCTGTGAAGGCAGCTGACACCTGGAGCCCAGGTTTTTTGTAGAACAGTTCTGTCCTCAGATGAGTTTTAGTGAGAAAATTGCTGTTGAGCTGTGAAAAACTGCATGAAGTAAGACCATACAGCATAAATGAACTTAAAATATATAAAGAAGAATGGAATGGAATAGAATAGAATAGAATAGAATAGAATAGAATAGAATAGAATAGAATAGAATATGGAATATCCTGAGATGAAAAGGACCCACATGGATAATCCAAGTCCATCTCCTGACCCTGCAGAGGACAATTCCAAGAATCCACCCTGTGCCTGAGAGCTTTGCCCAAACATTTCTTGAGTTCTGTCAGGCTTGGTGCTGTGACCACTGCCCTGGGGAGCTGTTCTAGCACCCAACCACCCTCTGGGAGAAGAACCTTTCCCTGATGTCCAACCTAAACCTCCCTGACTCAGCTTCATGCCATTCCCTCAGGTGTCGAGTCAAATATGGACACAAAAAGACATAACTCTGCCCTCCTCCACAAAGTAAAGAAAGCAAACTATCAAGAATAAGGTCCAGTTTATCCCCAGAAGAAATAGAGACCAGCATTTTCCTGCTAAATGATAACTCCTTGGCATGTGAATACTTTGAAATCAGTCCCTGCTATCATGACTGTGCACTAACCAATAAATAATTGTATTTATTCTGCTTGCAAGGTCACTTTGAACCTTGTAAAGGACTCTAACACAAAAGGATGGGGAGGGTGCTAGGCAGAAAATATTGCTCAATATGATGTGTAACAGAGGACAGATGATGCCAGGAGCTGAGCAATGGTCACATGAACACATAGGAGGGTGTTCACTGCTGGGTATGCTCATGAGAGAGGCTGTGAGAACAAGCCATAAAACCCACAATGCATAGTGAGGACAGCCCTATTCTGCCCAGGGATGAATTAAACTGCTGAGTAGCAATCTATCAGTTATTAAAAACAATAAGTATTTCTTCACTTTTTGCTGAAACATCTACTGCTAGTCACTTTTGGCTACCTGCAGCAGCGTTATCTGTTGATATTAACTATTGACACCATATTTCTAACACATTATCTCTCCTCCCTCCCAGATATTATTTTCTAGTATGAAAAAATGTGTAATTAACATCTAATGAACAGCAGTTTCTGCCTCTTTTCTGAGAGCTGCTAGGATGCAGCAGCACAGTCACATTTCAAAGACCAAATATAAAATCATTACCAATTATTGTCAAATAAAAGCCAGCTATGATGTCAGCTTCTCTAGAAAGCTTTGATGCAAAGGGATCTTCCTTTTGGAGATTGTGTGGGATGTATTCTTCCTGGGAAGAATTGTTGTGATCTGATCCCATCCCACTCATGTCCAGTGAAGTGCCTGAAAAACAAAAGAACAGAGTTTGCAACAGATCACAGCTGCTGTTAGAAAATGTGAAGATATTTTTGTTCCTGCACAGGATCCATCTTCCCATTTTCCATTCTGCCCTGACACTTTCCAGGGCATTTCAGGATACCATTCAAACTTGCATAAAGCATCATACCATGATTTAGGTCATGACTTAATTTACCCAAGAACATCATTATTTACATGGGACCACAACAGGAAAAAGGCGTTGAGCCATTGGAGGGTGTCCAGAGGAGGCCACGGGGATGGTGAAGGGTCTGGAGGAGAAGCCTTTGAGGAGCAGCTGAGGTGATGTGTTCTGTTCAGCCTGGAGAAGAGGAGACTGAGGGGAAAGGAGACCTCAGTGGGGTCTTTAACATCCTCATGGAGGATGTTAAAGAAGGGAAGTTAGTGAAGGGATGTTAATGAAGGGAAGAGGAGGGGCAGGGGCTGATCTGTTCCTTCTCATGACCAGTGACAGGACTGGAGGAAAGCTGGAGCTGAGTCTGTGCTCCTTGTCTTTGTCTATACACATGCTTCTCACAATGCCAAGAAGCTGGGAATGATCTGCAGGGCAGTCCCAGCAGTTTCTTTGTATCCTGAGGGGCACGATGTCTGCAGATGGCAGCTCTGCAAATTTCACAGGCGAGTGAAAAATTACATCCATAAATTCTCCTTAGAGTTCCTTAGGTGTTGTGTTCCAATGCAAATAACTTGGCCACAGTTATAAACAACAATTGGCCATTGGAATTGTGAAGCAGCAGGAGCATTAAACAATAGAGTCATCTAGAAAGGCTTGTTGGGTTTTCTTTCCATTTTCTTTTGCGTGGAAATGGGTTATTGAGGTCAAACATGTTAATATAAATAAAGGGAACCCTGGTAGGGGAAAATGGGAATCTGGCAAACACCCATGAAAATCATCCCTCCAGGACAACTGAAGAGGAGCTCCTGCATAAGACAAAAACATTTCTGCCATGTTTGAAACCACCCAGCCAGGAGCTGTTTAGGGCATTCAGACACCCCAGTTCCTCTTGCTGGTGCTTGCTGGGGCAAGAATGGCACTCATGAACTTAACACTTGACTTAGGGCTTCCATAACTTTTGCTGTGGAACCTGGGACAAGCTGTGAAGCTCTACATTTTTCCACTCAAAAGTCCAACTTGGAAGGAGACTAAAGGAGACAAAAATTATTTCTTTATTTTACCCATTTGCTCTCTCTTTGGCATCCTGATGACAGGCAGTCTTGTCAATAACAGACTTGGGTGGCCAGGTACACCCATGTACACCTGAAGCTCTCACAACCCTCTCCCTACTGTTCTTCTAAAGGACAATAAAAGAAAAAAGAAAGATTTTACTGGAGGGGATTGAGCCATGAAGGCACACTGCTACTCTAGACATAGGAAAGAAAAAAAAATCATCCAGGCATATGGCTCCATGCATCATTAAGTATTTAAAGTTCAGCAGCCTCATTGTGTTTTGGGGTTTTTTTAATTAAAAAAAAAAGGCTGATTAACTTAAAAATAATTTTTAAAAAAATAACTGTTCCAGACAGCAGAGAAACCATTTTGGTTTGGATCAGGTTCTTTGGTACAACAGCCTGGACAGTCTGAAAAGGCCTTGTCTTGTACAAAAGCATGGACTAAAGAGTGAATCTGGGGAATAATCAGGATCATCCTGTCCATCCTATCAAAGCCACAGGTCTTGATCCAGGTTCCACCAGGCCTTTAAAAGGATCCTGGTGATTTTGTGTCCCCTGCAGGGTCCCTGTGTGGCTGCAGCATTTGAACCATGGGGGTGGCTGAAGTGATGCAAATGGAAAAGCACACCTGGGACCTGTCAGCACAATTTGGGTTTGATGCAAATATCAGAGTGTTTAAGGGCATGTTCCTCCTTTGAGCCACAGCAGAATCTCCCACTCCAGTCAGTATCAGGTGGCTCACAAGGACAATATTTTGCTACATCCAAGCAGACAAACAAAGTAGCTTTAAATAGGAAATTTCAACTTCTGTGTATGCTAAACCCAGCCAGAAGTGCAGACGCTGGGTTTTCTAATCTGCCTTAAAGCAAAGGTGCAGGTTTGCCGGACAAATCACAGCCTTGGGACAGGAGAAAGCCCTCTGTGGTTCTCCTAGACATGGAAAATTTTGCTGCTTCACTTGATATAAATTGTTTACCTGCTTGCAAATTTTAATATTGTGACAAACTATGCTCTCCAGCTGCTGAAAAAGAAACACTTTATCTCAGCTTTAAGCAGAGACAGCGCATTATTTCTTGAAAATTTTCAACAAAAATAAAGGGAAATTAATGTCTAACTTCCAAGTATGTACACAAACTTTTCTTATTGTTTTAAATCCTGTCTGGTGAATTAAAAATAAGTTTCAGATATAAGAAGATAAAAAACAACTCTACTTAATTTACACAAAAAATTGTTAGTGACATATAATGCAGGAGATTCATTCTTGATTATGGCTTTAAAAGATATTCATCATCCTGATTAGTCAGGAATTAACAGTGCCCCCAAAATAAAGCTTTATTCCAGAATCAATCTCACTTTTAGAATGCATAAGACAGAAAAGTGTGTAATTAACTGGGCTGATAATTAGTCCTCTTACAATTCCAAGTCAAGAAAAGCCACAATCCTAATCAGCATCTAATGTCTAAATATTGAGTTTAAAAATGTGGAGAGGGACAACTTTCATACTGGTAGGCAAAATGTGGCAAATGTAGGGGACGTGCATTTTCACAAATGCATTATTTCAGGAAGCAAGATTTGAACTGCCAGCTCTGTTGGTTTTATTTACACATGTGTTTTATAAGTTATCCCAGTATTAAATGCTTGATAAAGGTCGTAAATCATCTGATACACAGCCCCTAGAAGTTAATGGTCAGCAACAGGGACTATGAAATATTATTTTAGTAGAAACACAAGGGATCCATGCTTACCAATCCTCATTTTTTTGCAAGTTCCTGGGAACTCCCAAAACATTTTGGGAAGCTAAAAATGGGAGGTGTAGCAAGCCAGGTTCAAATTATTGTGTCCTCTTACATGGGGTTTAGACAAATATGGGCACATAGCAGCAAAATCTGAAGTCCTTAATCTAACTTAGTAAGACTCTAAACGAGTAAGAAATCTTAATTAGTAATTAATCTAAATTAATAAGAAAACAATCACTGTGCTTATGTTAGCCAGCCAAAAGTGGATGTACCCAATTTATGTGTGACAGCTAAACTGGTAAAATGGGGAAAGTATTTTTGTAAATTTGCAGGAAAATGAAGGAAATATTAATGACAACCATTAAAAAAAATCTGAAAAAACTAAAAGCATGTTGTAGCTCAATGACAAAAGTTATTTAGTATGGGAAACAGCAATGTACAGGGAGTGCAATAGGAATCCCAGAAACTGAACTATCCTCAGATGCTGTCAAAATCCTCTGTGGAAGTTACTGTGGCAGGGATGCTTTAATGTGCTTGACAAGAGATAACAAGAAGTCAAATATTATTTCCAAAGTGATGGCCCACAGACAAGTGTAGCAATTATTTGTAAAAGCAGATTAATGGCAGGAGATAAATGGCAACGTGAAACAAAAGATGTCCATAGACCCAGAGTCACCCCACAGAAAGTCAGTAGGGCTCGAATGAAAGATGAATGCAGCTAAAGTGATAACACTATCAATTGTGTTAATTGAGAAAATAATTTTCTGCTTTCTGATGATATGTTAAAAACAATAAAACTATTAATAATTTTATCTGAGTCAGCAAAAGACTAAAGATAAAATGATAAATTAATGCCAGCAAATATTATCTTTTTAAGAGGAAAAAAGGTAATTATCTCCTAATTTGTCCAATTACATTCTGAGTATCCCCACAGCAAAGTTAGTTTGCTCTCAGTGCCTGCTGGGTCCCGGCTCACACTGTCAAGTGTCGTGTTTATCCCAAACTTCCCCTGGGTTCCTGAGGGGCTCCTGTCTCACACTGGGGCTGTGGAAGCACAGGCAGAGGTCCCAGTGGCCACTGCCTCGTCCTGTCACCATCCTGGCTGGGACACTGCTGGCAGAGCCTGGCGACTGTAAAACTCGTGTCTACAACACACATCCTCATTCAAGCACTTCCCAATGGTCCAACCAGCCCCTCTGTTGAGGGACATCAATAACGAGGATCAGAAATCTTATCTCAAAGCAGCTACAGGGCACCGTCCTTTCTCCTGTCTTTTTTTTTTTTTTTTTTTTTAATCTCCTAGTGTAGTAAAATATATCCTTTTAAGAAAAATGGGCTTTGTTTCATCTCACTTAAGGACTAAATTCTGAAGATTCAAGCTATGGACTGGAAATTGTATTTTGTCCTTGTCGCTTTGATTTCTTAAGATTTTCTAAGCTTTCTGATGTTTGCATTCTTGTATCAAACTTTCTCACACACTTTCTGTAAACAACTTATTGTTTTGCATTCCTTTATGGAGGAGGAGAAACTTGATGGACTGTTGGCTTGTCCAGTGTCCCTGGAGAGGTGACACTTTCACCCTCCAATCCTATGTCACCTTTGGAAATCTATAAAAGTAAGAGTCAGAAAATAAATCTCTCTCTTCCTAACCTGAGAACAGCAGTGTGTCTGCGTCGTGTTGTCTTGTGTCCTATAGCGACATGTCCTCAGTAAGCTTGATCAACCAGGCTGCTGGTTATTTTACAGTGGATTTACTCCCAACTGTTGAAGAGGAATCATCACCGTGAATGCACTAAATTAAAAGATGAACATTTTCAACATTTCAGGTGTGCACTGTGCTCCAACACATCACATCCCACTGCTGCATTTGTGTTAATCATGACATAAACCAGCAAATTTAGTATGTCTCATGTTTCTCACACAAGAGAAAAAGAGAGAGCTTTTGAAACAACTGCTTTTGGTCTGGTGATACCAGGAAAACACTTCATGCCTACCTGTCACAGAAGATCTGCCCAAACAACCTAATGCAACATGCCAAGGAGCATTGGAAGGGCAGGGTGAGAGAAGAGCTCCACTCAGACCACAGAATCACAGAATGGTTTGGGTTGGAAGGGACCTTCAAAGATTATTCCATTCCAAACCCCCTTCCATGAGCAGGGACACCTTCCATTGTCCCAGGTCACTCCAAGCTCTGTCCAGCCTGGCCTTGAGCACTTCCAAGGATGGGGCAGCCACAGCTTCTCCAAAACCAGTTCCTCACTGCCCTCTGTGCATGTGGCCCCCATCTCAGGCTAAACAACACTCAGGTATTTTAAATAAAGCCCTGGTGCTTCTATTTCTTTTCAGTTTCAAGACTATGCAATAAGACTTATTACCAGGCTTTGAAAAACATGCAATAATTACTAAAAATAATAATTTAGTGGCTGCAGCTACTTTCACTTTCCTAGGCAGTGCAGACCCACAGCACTGGATCTGCAGAGCAACACAGCTGCTGCTGAGGACCTTCATTTTACCAAGGCTTTTCAAGCCTAAAAAGAAAATAGAAAAACAAAAAGAAAAAAGAAAATTATAACCCTGTTTATAACTGATTCCTTGATTCTGGTTAATAACCATAGATGAAAACCCAGGCTCCCAAAAGGTATTTTTTGACATAAGTACTTCATGCAGTGTGGTTGGAACACTTGGACAAGCACTGGGAAATAATCCAGTTATCAAGGACTGGTTTGTTTTTGGCTTTGCTGCCTCAGAAGACCAAAAGATTCCACACTGCTCTGTTTCTGATGTCCAAAGCTGGGGGCAGAGAGCACAGCACCACAGGCTGCCATCCAGCCCATCTGCTGACCCTCTTTCCAGGACATTCTGTGCTGGAAGGCCCCCAGTGAATGTGAAAACAAATTTAAAACCACAGCAAAAGAAACCAACCCACTCTGATTATTAGAAATGGGTTCAGGCTTGTATCAGTGCTGCAGACACTCATCTTTAATTAATACACAAACAATTCCACTTTTAAATAATATATTTTTTAAAATGGAACAGTTCCACTACAGCAAACCTCAAGAGATACAAACTCCTGACTCAGCCACTATAAAATTTCAATATCAAGCCTCAAAACTTCTGAGATTAAAGAAAAAAAAGTGATTTGAGGTTCTTGTTTGGCCTAATCAATGCAGCTTTGCCAGCCCTACATCAGTTTTGTTCCCTGCTCTCTCCTCATCTCCCACTGGGGTGTTTCAATGTGTCCTTCACGGCTTGGCCAGGCTGTTCCCACCCTGACAAAGGCCAGGACATCCCATCCCTCCTCCTTCAGGACAGAAGTCACCACGTAACAATGGTTGCCTTCCTGACCTCTTCCTTCTGTAGGGACGGCACAGAAGGAGGTCAGGAAAAAATCTTGGGTGTTGCTATAAAACCTGATGTTTTTCCTAAGGTTTAGGCAAATCCAGGGGATTTTCACACAGAGTTACCAAAAACATTATGTTTTGCAGGAGATGAGTTGACAGCAACCAAAAGGAGCTGAGTGTTACCTGTAATTTATCACAGAATCACAGAATAAAGTGGTTTGGGTTGGAAGGGAGCTTAGAGAGCATCTTGCTCCAACCCCTGCCATGGGGCAGGGACACCTTCCACTAGCCCAGGTTGCTCAGAGATCCATCCAGCCTGGACTGGGACACTTCCAGGGATGGGGCAGCCACAGCTTCTCTGGGCAGCCTGTGCCAGGGCCTCACTGCCCTTACAGCAAAGAATTCCTTCCTGATATCCAATCTTACCCTGCCCCAGTTGGTTTCGTTCCATTATTTATCTGGCACTGATGTTTGGTTTCAGGGTTTTGCAGACCCCTCAGTGGCTGGATCACAGCAGGCCCAGCACCAGATTTTCCATGCCCCAAACAAACCCCAGCCTGTGAGGGCTTTAGGTCCCATACCCTCTACAGCATCACCTGGAGGAGGTGGGAATTTCAGGTAACTTCTGCCTCAGCACCTCTAAACCACTGACACAGCCTGTCCTGGCTGGGGTTTTGTCCGTTTGTATTTCATCAGACACCAAGACTTTGGCACACCCACATTTCCATCCTGGTGTACTTTTTTCCCATCTACTGAAGGGAATTCTTACAGCCCCCCAACCTTCTGAGGGAGCAGAAAGGTCTGGAGAACCAAGCACAGAGCAACCCCCTGGGCCCTACCAAGTCTCTCCCCTTCTTCTGCTTGATTTAGAATTTGCAGCAAATTGCTAAACCTCTTCCCCCTGCAAAGAAGAACAGAATTTGCATCTACAGGAGAGGGTGGACCAATGGACTGATGTGTTCTGGTGCAATGGCTCCCAAGTCAGTGATCCGAGCAAGAATAATGGGTTTTGCTGTTTTGGAAAATTATTGTGAACCACAAGGTGTCCTAAGGGATGAGGGAGTAGAAATGAACTTCTTAGCTCTAACAGACTAAGCTTTTGTAGATATACTCTGAGATCTGGAGTTGTGGGCTTTTTATCCCCCACAGCAGCATCTTCAGAAGAAAACTGATTTATTTATGATAAAGAGATCAAAACTGAAATTTCAGATTTGTCTCAGCAGCCTGATATGTTTTTAATGTTTGATGTGAAAAACCAAATGCATTATTGTTTTCAAAATGTATACAGTTAGTTCTCAATATCCAGAGGACACCTAACAACATCCACAAGCCTGAAGTCATCCAAATTATTCAATTTATTTGTGGGTTTTTTCCCCATAGCTCAATAAAACTACAAATAATGCTCTCTGGCCTTAAAATATCTCTGAAAATGTCCACACACACACACACACACACACACACATATATATATATATATATATATATATATATATATATATTTGTCCAGGAACAGAATCTGAAGGTGCTGGGGCATGCAAATCATGGAATATTTCCTTTGGCCTTTAACTGACTTAACAGCAGGTTAAATCCTGTGTTTGTTGTTACAGATGAGTGTCCAGTCTGCTCCTAATAATGGAAATTTCACAGCCTCCCGAGGTAAATTTTTCCTGAGGTTAATCAAAATTTTCAAAGAAAGAAACTTGAGATCACACACTTCTTCAGCAACTTAGATCATTAGGTCAGAGAGACTCATTTTCCTCCCAAATCCTTAATACAGGTAGATCTTTTTGGGGAAGAGTAATGTTAGGGATTCATTTCAGTATTTTAGGGGTGTAATTAGTGCAGATCCAATAATCTGCTGAATTCAGTCTTGATAAAAACCTTGTTAATGCAAAATAGATTATGAACAGAGCTGTGTGCAACAAAGGGAAATTCAAGTGCCTTGAACAGGTAACACACACGGAGAAGGGCAGAAGAATATTGACTTTGCAAGAACGGGGCATCAAAAGTGCTTTTAATGACTCCAAAAAAAATTCAATTCACCATAATAATATACCACAAAATATACATGAATTGCAAGAGGTTTAAGTACAGGAAGGTGAGTGGAAAGCAATAAGATAAATTCACAGGAACCTGAATTCAAACCCAAACATTATTTTTTCTGGTGAATAGAAGCACTGAAAACAACTCAAATTGGGATATTAAAATTAAGAACCATGTGAAGGTAAAAGTTTGATAAACAACAATAGAGATTTCCTGCTGCTTTAGGCCATAAACCCAACCTAACTGCAAAGCATCTCAGGCAATAACCCTGCAACAAGACCTGATCACTCTTTGCAAAGTGCCTCAGCGGTTTGAGCTCACCTTGATCATGAATTTCATGCACCCATCTCTGCTCTCATCTGGGGCAGAAAGGGCCATATTTTCTTGCAATATTTTTCCTGGGAATCCTGGGAGTGACCAGATCAATGCTGTGTACCTTCTACAGCAAAGTAAAGTGACAAATATCTGCTCTACCCCTCTCCTCATGTTGCATGGCTGTCTCTCTAGACCTGAGCCAAAACAAAGCTTAAGAAAACAGAGTCAGACATTTCACAGCATCCGGAGAGGCTGTAAAGGTTTTATTGAATCTTTCTATGGTAGTGACAGCACAGCATTTCACACTCCTGCTTCCCTGAGGCTGACTTGTGAAAAAAGCATGTGCCACTCAAATGTGGGAGCTACATAATCAGCAGAGGCTCTCTAGACAAAAATGGAAAGCAGTCATAGCCAAGCATCATTTAGAGAGGAGAAAAAATGGTCTCAGTAACCCTGCAAGTGGCATTTTAACAAAGAGAAAACTGTACCCCAGCACCACTGGAGAACAAGCAACAAGGAAAAGCCATGAAAACAAGACCAGATGAAGAACAGAAAGGCAGGGCCAGATCGCAAGATACAGCATCTGAAATTTTGGTTCAGGTTCCTGGGGCACTTTTCCATAGAATTTTCCTATTGCAGAGGAAATCCCGTCGCTCTGCTTTGACATCACTGCCCATTTGTCCGCTAAACAAAGGTCCTGGAGGCACACACACACCTGGCTCTGTCTCAGGGACAAACAAGTGGTTTACTGGCAGACCAGCACATGAAATCTCATCTGATCATTTCTCATGTAAAACATAAGGTTTGCAGTAACTAAATGCACAACTATTTTCCAGCTCATAAACTTAATTAGAGTGGCTTAGTCATCTATGTGCAGTCATGTAACGAGTCAGGGGCTGGGAATGCAACTTTCTCTCTCTGCTGGATCTCTCTCTTCTTGTTACAGGCTGACCCTGATATTAAAACTGTTCTTTTGCTGCCTGTTTACTATTGAGGAAGATCAGCACAGCAAATTGGGGTGCAGGCAGGCACACAGAGCAGGTGTCTGCATCCACCTCAGCAAAGAAACGTCCTCCAAATGCATGTAAATACAAGGATTCGCTGATGCCTGAGTCTCAGGTGAGTACTTCAATGCTATTTCAGAATGAAATTAACCTTAGGGTTCTGCTAAATACAAAGAACTGTATTTTCTTTAGTGCAAAATGCCATCACACAACCCTGTGCTGACCTACATTGTACAACTCCAGGCAGTTCCCTTCTGTCTGAGAGAAAAGTTTCTGCAAATGCTTTCTCCCTTGTTGTAAGGGAATGTTTTGGGATACTAATTTTAATTTCTTACTTTGAAATTAACCAATGATCTACATAAAATCAATACCAATAATATAATCAGTATCAAATCTATCAATGTTTTAGGCTCCTGGTATTGCCCAAAGACACAAATGATAAGGTCTCTTCCAAATTCATTCTGTAATAAAGACAGTGCCAGATTTGGGCAGAATTTCAGAAAGACTGATGGAAACACCAGCCCAAAAAGGACAATATTTATCAGAATTGCATTAGACTGGCCAGTCCTGTTACATCAAGAAATCATCCCTGGTTATATCACACATGCCTGGAGAATCCAATGCCTTCAAAAGGGGTGGAGGAGAGAAAAGAATAAATGACACAGTGCAATATCAAAACTTTCAGGATTTTTTTTTCTGAATTTCTTAGGTACATTTCAGAAGGCTGCACCCTGACATCTTCATTCCTGTGATTAAACATTTTATTCCACAGGAAGGAGAAGAAAAATAGAATAGCAATCCAAAGAATTCTCTGAGAAACTAAGAATGGGCAAAGATAATATGAAAATGGCCCTAAATTAAGAACACAGTGAAAATAGGTAAGGTAAGCACCCTGGTGTTTATCTGTTTGCCATTTTGCACCTGCATGTAAATACCCACACTTTCAGCACCTTACCAGAACAGGAGAAGAAAAAGGACTTACCTTATTAATGAACTCTGTATAGAGCATCCCTCCTAGAGCTCCACAGCTGCTTTTATTTCAAAGTCTGGACCACAGTGATCTGTAAAAGCATAAATCCACAGTGCTCTGATGTCTCAAGTTTTAGAGTTCAAGAGGGAGAAGGGAAAATCATTCTGTTCCTCAGCAGGAGCCAATCTCCCTCCTTCTCCCCCTTCCCATCCCGGACTCCCCGACTCTGGATTCTGCTGTTCCTCCCCCTCTCTCTCCCCGGTGCTGCTGCTGCCCATCATCCATCTCACCCCGTGAAATTCCCTCTCTGGAGCATCCTGCCCCTCTGCCAGGCAGCTTCCCAAAGTGCAGGGGCTCCTCAGAGGGAGGGCAGCAGGCAGAGCAGGGGGCTAAGCCAGAGCCAGGCAAAGTCTGTCACAGCACATGTCACACGTGCTGGGTCCCTCCTGCCAGTGCTGCTGGAATCCTCTGCATGCCCCCCCCTAAAGAATGGGGGATGTTTTAAACTTGGAGGTGCTTTTTTCTCATCAAGTTATTCTTACTTTTCTGGTAAGAGAGGAAAAAACACCTGCAGTACTAAAAGATGGTTTCACAGAGGTAATAAAAGCTTTGTTCAGTGTTGCATTTCACTTTTCTTCACCAGCACCACCAGGCACTTGTAAGACTGGGCTGGATGGTAAAAAGGTGTGTGTAAATCATCATCACTAGCCCAAACTCGGAAAATTTTATGTTAAGTAGAACTCTTTCAATCTTCACTGCAGCAAAATAAAATCTGAAGCCTGCAAAAGAAATTTGAAAAGATGAAATACAGGGATTGAGCCTCGATTTTCTTCACTGAAGCAGATTTCTGAGTCTGTACAGCTGAACCTCAGAGTCAATTCTCTTTCATAAGCTCTGGTGAAGAATCACTTTCCTGGGTAACACAGCAAACTGAACCCAGTCCTGAATACAAAAAGAATATTGCAGCAAACATTTTTAGATGCTTTGTAACTCTACACTTACCCTGTCACCTTTCTGGCAGGGGCTAGGAATGAAGAAGCTGCAGAAGTCACTGAAAGATTTTAATAAATTACTTCACTTGACATTTTAATATTAAAGATAAATAGAGATTATGACAATCTTTTGTTTTCATTTTAAAAAATATTGTCATGATTTCATGTGTGTCTTTCTATGCTTGCCAAAGGTGGAAGGGTTGTGTTCTAGCAGTAAAAGACAAAAAAAAAAAAAAAAAAAGGATTCTCTCCTAAAAGAGGAAAAGAAGATAAGACGCAGCAAATGATTTCCAGAAATATTGAGATTCCTCTGAGCCAGGGCAGAGTCTCACAGTAAGGCTGGATACCACTCTCTGAGGGTTACATAAAAAAAGAAAAGTAACTTGTTTTCTCATTTCCTTATGAAAGAACTGGGAGTAGCCCAGTTTTTGGGTACAGACTGGCTCCAGTCAGTTCACCCTTCCTTGGCACACTCGGGTCCTTCAGGCCAAAAGCACTGCATGCAAAGGGAGGAATCTTGAAACTCTAGAAAGGGACTTTCTAACTGACCCAAAATCCAGGGTGCACCATCAAAGACCCCTTGTGGCAAGTGACTTGAGGCCAGTTCACTGCAGGATTAACAGGAGCACAGAGCTTTGTGCTCAGCTGGTAGGAGGCTGCTCTGCAGAACACACTCATCAATAATGCCATGTTTTATTCAGGGGGTGAAGAACCCTGGCAGAGAAAGGTGAAAAGTACATGATTTTCCAAAGAGAAAATTCACTCTGGGTAAGAACTTCAGTCTTCCCAACAGTCAGTGTGTGCCAAAACAGCTGCAGACACCAGGAAAGCTCTTGGGATGTGGAGCTGTGAGCCCCCCAAAACCACCCTGTGCTGCTGCCCCACGAGCCTGGGGAAGAGCCCAAGGTACTGCTTGCTTTGTAGGTGCAAGTCCCGAGGGCAGGGACACCTGGTGTCCTTTTCACCTCCAGTCCTTCACATCAACATGGAGCAGAGCAATAAACATCAGCATTTAGTGAGGGTTAAAGACAGCAGCATAACTCAGGATGGGCAGGACTTGGAAGAGGCACAGGTGGAAAAGAAGGAAAAGATGGGTGTAATTTAGAGCATCATCCAGAGCTCTTGGCACTAGGAGAGAGCAGGAACATGGTTCTGCTCCAAACAGTAATTGCTTTAAAGAGGACTTTGATAGTTGCTACAGAGTCAAAAAACAGTAAATGGGAAATATAAATCAAAGTCCTTGTAGGGCATGTAACTTATCTCTAGGAAAGAGTTTGCAGAAATCATGGCTAGCAACTCATGAAAGCTGGCTATGGGAGGAAACTTAGTTTATTCCCCAGTTTATTGCAGCTGGTGACATTGTCATTGTTAGTAACAGATCAGTGATGTTGTCCTCATCTTAGTTCCCATCTTAACTGGTCTTACTGACTGGTCCTGACTTGCTTTCCTTGTTCAAGCACCAAAGTAGTCAGGGCACTAAAATCTTAACAGCAAAATAATAAAAGAGGTGAGAGGGTTATTTTTTTAATCACAGTCCTTGTCCAGTAGCTTTAAAACTTGGGCTTGCTCATATTTGGTAAGATTCAGTCTTACTACATATGGCAAAATCCCAGCAAAAAACCACATGTGAGTGAAAATCTTGGCACAGTAAGGATTCATAGATGACTGGAAAAGAAGTTCACTTACAAAAATAGTACAAAAATATCCCCAGGCAAACCACAAAACTGAGGAATTTTAGAAGATTTTGGTTGTGCCAGGCCAGGCTGAGGATGTAGTTGAACATTGTGAACTGTCTCATGACTAGTTCAGGCTAGTGAAGATGTGAGACAAGGATTCAAGCTGTTGAACAATTTTTGCAGGAATCTCAGAGGAAAAAACCCCACAGTTTGAAAAATGTTTCACTGACTGAAGAAAGCTAAGAAACTGCTGGTCTCCCTGAGCTTGCATGAACATAAGTGGCATGTACCATGAAAAACAGAGGAATAAAAACCAATATTGAACATGCTTGTAAGGACAGAAAACTGAATACTTTATTGATTTTTTTAGAAAAAAAAATATATACAGGAAAAAAGAAAGGTACAGAGAAAAATATCCTTCAGCCTACCAGTTCATTCATTCAATTATTCTTTCTATTTTTAAAGCAGCTTTTTTAAAAAAAATATTGATTCAATGCAACAGGAAATAAAGAATAAATTAGAATGGCAGCATTTCCATTAGTGATACACCACAGCATTTCCAGGTGACTTTTCAACACACCCCATGAAGCACAGCCACGCTCCATGCTCACTGCTCAGCACTGCTGGGGAATCCTGGTGCAGCACAAAGAACACCAGGCAGGGCAAACCTGGTCGTGTGCCAAGGGCAGGGTGTCTGAAATGCTCAGTGCATTTGCTCACATGGTTATTAAAAAAATAATAATTGTGGCTTGATGCTTAATGTCACACTGATCAGCTGAGATAAAAATTAACTCCCTGCTCTGCTTAAGTGATTTCATCCTCAGCTACAAGAACTGGAATGAAAGAAGGGGATGTGAGTGCAAGGGCTTCATCCATCTGGATGTGTCCAACAAAACTGTTCCTATTCCTGTTATTGTCTCATTGAGAAATAGATGCCAGGACTCATTAGGGGGCCAGGCTGTGCCAACATCCCTTGTCACACAGTGCAGCGTGTGACACACTCAATTAACACCATGCCAGTGCAAAGCCTGAGGCACAGAGGGGCTGGGTGAGGTGGGTGCCATCCTCCCTGGGGGCTCCTCTTCTGTCTGCCAGAACGTGTTAACTGAGACATGGACTCTGCTGGGTCTACTCACTCCATTTTGAATGATATTTTAAATATCCCTGCTGGGGCAGGATTTGCCAAGTGGAGCAGTTGTGGTCATGCCCAGGTCTTCCCTGCTGGCATGACACTGGAGGAGCTCTACTGCCCTCACCCTTGAGGCCTTCTCCACAGTGCCCACCCTCTGGAAGGGAGATAGCTTGCTCAGCAAATGAGTAGGGTAATAACCAAAATAAAATCTCAAAACACTTTTCCCCCACCCCTCCCTTTTTCCAGGGCTCAGCTTCACCCTGGATTTTCTGGCCCTCAGCAGGGCACAGGGGAGGGGACTGCGCTCAGTCCATCACATGGTGTTTCTGCTGCTCCTTCCTCCTCAGAGGGAGGACTCCTCTCGCTCTTCCCCTGCCCCAGCGTGGGCTTCCTCTCCCAGCAGACAGATCCAGGTCCCAGGATGAACTGCTCCAGTGTGAGTCCTTCCCACGAGCTGGAGTTCTGCTCTGGTGTGGATCCCTCCCGCGGGTTGCAGTCCCTCAGGAATGGGCTGCTCCAGTGGGGTCCCCTGCAGGTTCACAAATCCTGCTCCAGCGTGGGCTCCTCTCTCCATGGGGCTCCGTGTCCTGCCAGGACCCTGCTCCAGCACAGGCTCCCTGCAGGGTTACAGCCTCCTTTGGCATGCCCCTGCTCTGCTGTGGGCTCCTCCCTGGCTGATCTCTGCTCCCCACGGACCCCCTGGGCTGCGGGGCCTGGCTGCATCTCCGTGTCCTCACCTTGGCCTGCAGGGGAGCCTCAGCTCCAGCCCCTGGAGCAGCTCCTGCCTCTCCTTCTGAGCTGACCTTGGTGTCTGCAGAGCTGCTCCTCTCACACATTCTCACCCCAACAGGGAGGTTTTTTCCTTCTTTCTTAAATATGTCATCACAGAGGCCATTTCATCTCACTAAGAATGAAGAGCTGAGAGTAGTCAAGTGAATTGCCCTCTAACAATGCCAAATTTTCTAGAACTGGAGAACTAGGTCTAAAATTAGTCCTAACTCTAACTTTTCCTCACACATCCCTCCAAAACACCTTGCACCAACCTCCACTGCAAACGTAGGCAACCTGTCCTTTAGCACGCCTGCATGGAGCAATGCATTTCTCTTACTAAGGCATATAAAATCTGTGTGATCAATCAAGCCACTAATTCTGTCCTCTGGGTGTGCAGAACTTGCCAAAGACAACTTCAAACTAGGCCGCCTGCTGACAGCTCTCTCAGGCCATCTGGGTACATCTCACTTCAAAAAAGGCCTCTCTCCAGCAGTGAGGACACCTTGGGATCCTCTGCTTCCAGCCACTGGTCCCCAGCCTCCTGAGAGCAGGGACAGGGATGGCACAGAGCAAGGAAACAGCCAGTGAAGTGCAGGTGAGCACAGTTGCAGAGTTTATCCTATGCCATATGAAGATAATTTATGTGCAAGCTAAAATCCATCCCCCCTAATGGGAGTATGGGAGTTGGTGGAATGTGAAACATCAAAATTTAAGTATCTGTCAGCTTTTTATCTTTAAACATGAGGGAAAAAAAAAAAAAAAAAAAAACCAAAAAAAAAAAAAGCCACTAAACACAACAACAACAAAAAAAAAATCCAGAAACCACTTTTATCATGGAATCATTCAAAAGAGAAAATTGGTTAAAGAGACATGGATAAATGTAGTTTGATTAAAAATTTGAAATTAAAATTTCTGATGTTAGGTACTTCCTAAAAACCTATTTTTTAATTTCTTCATCGCTGAAAATACACATTAATTCTGAAAATTGAATGAAAGTTAAGGAGTTTACTTGCTTCTCAGTTTCTTAGGGGAATGAGGACTCCACAATCACACTGCCCACAGTTTCTCCAATAACTTTTCAACTTGTTGATTCCCTCAGAAACAGAAACTAGTGGATGTCGATGTGTTTGCAGGTTCCAGGATGAGGGAAGAGATGAATCGGACTCCACATTTCTTAGAAGATTTATGATATTATATTATATTATATTATATTATATTATATTATATTATATTATATTATATTATATTATATTATATTATATTATATTATATTATATTATATTAAAGTGCTGTACTAAAGCTATACTAACTGTAGAGAGAAAGGAATAGATCAGAAGGTTAGGAAAAGAATGAATAATAAAAACTCGTGACAGGCAGAGTCTGACACAGCTGGCTGTGATTGCTCATTAAGTCAAAACAAGTCACATGAGACCAATCAAAGATGCACCTGTTGGTAATCCAGCTCCAGAACCACATTCCACAGCCATCAGATAGTTATTATTTACATTTCTTTTCTGAGGTTTCTCTGCTTCTCAGGAGAAAATCCTAGCAAAAGGATTTTCATAAAATATCACAGTGACAAGTGGAAATCTCTAATTATATCTCTTTTAATGCTTTGAAAAAACAGCAAAAACTTGGATAAAGGAGATGCAGAACCATAGGCAAAGCAAAGGGAACCACCAAATTCACTTTTTGGAGCAGCAAATCCTTTCCCTTGCCATCTTTATCTGAAGAGATGTGCTTGGGTTTGTACCTGCCATTCTTTCTGCTGCAAACCTCACTGCTACTTGTGTAAGTTTTGTTAAACTAATCTGACTTACACCAGTTGGTTTAGCAAGTGGTTGTAATAAGATTCCAACAAAACATTTCTCCTAATTGGAAAAAATAAGACTCCGCTTGTGGAGTCTCCACTGCTCCAGCACAATCCTTTGGGGATAACAATGATTTTAACTTTGTGGTTCTCATTTCAGCACCTCTTTATTCAGTTTCTGGACATACTGGCAGCCTGGTCTGACTACACCCTTTTGAGTCAGCAGCAGATAGAATTGACACTGTCTTGGTATCACTTCCTAAAAAAATATAAACTGTTTGCAGAACCTGGCAGAAGTTATGAAATTAATCAGGTTTAGGGTTTGGTTGGTTGGTTTTTGGGGGTTTGTTTGTTTGGTTGGTTTTTTTTTTGGGGGGGGGGGCGGTGTTTGTTTGTTTGGGATTTTTTGGGTTTGTGGGGGTTTTTTGTTTCTTTTTGTTTTCTTTTTGGTTTTTTTTTAATTTAATGAATGTGATCTGAAATATTTATTTGACAAAAGGATTGCCAAGCACTAGAACAGGCTTCCCAGGGAAGTGGTGGAATCGCCATCCCTGGAGGTATTTAAGAGATGTGTAGATGTGGCGTTGAGGGACCTGGTTTAGTGGTAGGCTGCAGTGGTGGGTTAATGGTTGGACCTGATAATATTCACCTTCCAACCCAGTCTTTTCCAACCTAAATTTTTCTGTGATTCCCTGAAAAGTTGGAATTTTTTAATGAACTCCATATCCTTGAAGTAATGTTCTATCTTTTCTTATGACTCCAGGCTTTTTTCAGCTCCTTTCTCTTGGGAGAAAGAGGGGAAAGAAACAGATGGAATATTTTTTATCCACCTCTGTTGATTCATGCTCTATTATACATGTTCATTTAAAAGCAAAATTTGGTAATACCTGATTCCCAGGATGTCACATGAGCCTCCCCTGGAGTCACTGGTTTATTCACCACAATGAGAAGGTTTGATTGTTGCCTGCCTGACCTCCAAAAAGGAGCAGAGATCAAGGAATAGCAGCAGCCAGATCAGGCAGTTTAACACAAGGATGACTCAGCTGAGGCCACCAGCTGAGGTGTGCAATGTCAACTACATGTGTAAATTGTATTTTCAAGTAATTCTTTGCTCTGGGTACACTTTGGGCACAGCAAACGAGAGGAGAGGAGAGGAGAGGAGAGGAGAGGAGAGGAGAGGAGAGGAGAGGAGAGGTTGCAAAAGGGAGGAAAAGGAAAATAAATGAAGAGTATGCAGCAACAGCAGTAGAAGGTAGGGGGGAAAAAAGAAACATTTTCAAGCTGGTAAAAGCGAGAGAAAACTCTTGAAGTAAAATGGGTTGGAAGATGAAAGAGGCTCAAAGGAATAAAAGAAAAAGGAGAGTTTCTGAAAATACATCCTCATTCATTTAAACTGCATCTTGTATGATACAGCAATCCCCAAAAAATCCCCTTTAGAGTTTCAGGGTAGGGACATCTCTTTTCAGCACCCTGTGCAATTCCACACCTCAGCCCTGTCTATCACTTCCCTTTTCCCCTCTCTCCCTGCTCCCTTCCCAGGCACTGCTGCTTCCCTGTGCATGTTACACATTTTAGTCCTTGGACCAGGCTGGAGTTTATTTACTGTGCTCTATTTACTTGGAAGGAAAACCAAGGAGCTGTGAGGTGTTTTGGAGACTGTTGTGCCTGTTCTGGGTTATGCCTACAGCCTGCTGCCAACACGGATTGTCCCAGCTGGGTAAGAGCAGGTGTGGGGGCAGGCAAGTCTCTGCAGGCAGCACAGTGGTAAGAGGGCTTTACCATCAAATTAAAAATTTTACCACCAAAAAACCCCAGTCCTAAACAGAATTACCTTCAATGCCACAAAAAAAATTTTTAAGTTTCTCACGTCACCTAGAAGGCATTGGAGAGGTGCTTGGAGATGTGAAATACCAGCTTGTGGAGCTTTCATCATTGATCCATTTCTAGTGGATTAATTAAAAACTAAAGGTGTAGTAAGTAAAAAAAAAAAAAAAAAAAAAAATATATATATATATATATATATATATAATCACAGCAGAAGATTGTTGTCTTAAAAATAATTATTTGTTCTGGAAAATAGTACAAAGGAAATGTTCCTCTTTCTCCACTTATGTTTGATTGTAATAGGTGTGAGACACTACGCCCAGGGTTTCTATTTTGCATATTTATATATTTTATATAATTTTTATATCTTTTATATAATTTATTTGTATTTATATCCCATACCTGAGTGATTAATTTTCTCTGTGTTTTTGAAAGATTTCTGTGATAAAACATAAGAGACCATCCAGCTTTTTGATATCAGTGTAACGAGGGCTGTGTTGAGAGCATTGGTTGTGTTGTTGTGTTGGGAAAAGCTTCATGTCAAGATAAGCTGAGCCCAGGGAAAAACATAAGAGCAGTTCCTCACATTATTTCCTAAGTTCCTCCCTTGTCCTTGGACATTACCTACTTCACCCCATTTCCAATTATTTCAGACTTCAGGGTGACTCAGATTTCACTGACCACACCACTGCTGGGAAATCCTTTCCTGGCACTCAGTCTGTCATCTGCACTCAAGCTGAATTCTTCACCACACTGTTGGCCAAGACAAACCATCACCCAACCAAAAAATCCCAACTCTGGGCCAGCACGTGTTGCCAAAAGAGGGCTTGGATGGAGCTACATCGTTTTGGAGACCAGAGTTTGTTCATACAATGGAAATCCTGGCTGGCACAAGGGCCAAAGAGCTGCTGTGACTCTGGATTACCAGGGTCACATCCTACTGCCCACTCACCCTGCCTGCGCTGGTTTAATCTTCTCCTGACGGGCAGCAGGGACAGGTACAGACCTGGTGTATTCCTGGCAGCTTAAATCAGTCAAAAGCAATATTTGCCTTTGGACTAAGGATGATTTTTGTCTCTGTGACAGTTAGATGTCTATATGGAACTACAAATGTAGAAGTACCCCAGTTTCTGAGAAAACATTGACATTTTAATTTCCCGGTCTATGGGGTTTATGAGCACTTTGTCCTATTAAATATTAAAGACAATAAGAGATTGCATTCTTTTTTAAAGTTCTTTGTTAAGATAGCAATTAAAATAATGTCCTCCAATTATCCTGAGAGGCATTTTTGTGTCATCCCACAGCAATATTACACAGGTGCTAAAGGTAGTAAAAGCAAGTCCTGCACATAAAATCTCCTTTTTTGACTAATCATTGTGCTGGGTTGATGGTTGATCTTGATAATCTTAAAGGCCTTTTCCAATTTTAATGATTCCATGATTGTCTCAATGCATTTCTAATAAAAGAGCTACTTCTTCAATTCTTAGAAAGGGAAGCAGAACCAAAAACAGTATATGCAGTATTAAAAAAATTTTGCAGGATTAAAAAAAAAAAAAAAAAAAAAAAAAAAAATATGGACAAATTGGGGTTTAAGGGATTTTTGATCATTAATATGAGAGGAAACAAAAGTACATCTGCTTCTATACAAAATATGTCCTGATAACAACAAAAAAGTGTTGCCTAATTCTTGAAACAGGCATTGTATTATTTGTACTTTTTCTCCACAAGCAAACTAATCACCTCTTAATGACTAATTCTTGTTCACACTACACCAAGTGTTGCAAAGGTAATGTTGTTATTGTCCTCAAATTGTGAGCTATCATTAAATCCAAAAAGCTTTTATATAAATCAAACTATGGCTCAAGGTGATTATATATCTCAGATATTAAGTATATGTTTAATGCAAGTAAATTTAGCATGTGTTTAAATAATTTACTATGACAGTATATTTTTAACAAGATGGTTGATATTCTGAGACCAAAGTAGATTAATTGGGAGATGACAAAATGAGCAGAGTAAGAATTCAAAGGTGAGGAAAACCAAATGAAGCAGTGAAATTACTTAAAATACTCCTAACAGATTATATTCACTGGACAGAGACCAATGGACCGCTGGAGCACAGAGAGGTGAGGATGGAACTCATGGCCACGGTGAGCAGATGAGCCTGGCTCAGTCTTGGACAGGTCAATGAGAACAGACCCAATTTTTTTTCTAAACCCCTCTTTCGTGATGTTTTTACTGCAGTATAAATCATACCATCAGCACCATGGAGAAAATGCTGTGTAAGAGCCCTCCACACTCAGTGGATTAATTTTAGAGCCTTCACATTACAAGAGCCTAATGTCCCCCATGGCAACTGAGTAAAGTCCCAGTCAAAAATGTGCAACCTGAAGTGTTACCCTCTAAAAACATTTTCTTCCTAAAGGAATAAAAGATTTGAAAAGAGGCAAACCCATGATGGTGGATAAGTCTTCACCTCAGCCATTCCAAATGTTCAGGGAGGATCTATTTGTTTATTTTAAATCCCTTGCTGTTTGCAGGCTCTCCCTCTAAAAGGTGACACACCAGTGTTAGGATCTCTGCTGGGATATTGGGAGCTCCCAGTCAGAGGCTGGACCTTATAACACAGACTGGAACCTGAGAAAAAGTCTATCCAAGAAGCAGAAAATGATTTAATAAATAACTACATTAGAAGTTCAAACACAGCATTTGAAAATAATGTCCCCTGGAAGGCTCAGAAGGAAGGATAAAAGATAATTACTGGAATGAAAGCTGGAATTTTTAGAACTTTGAGAGCAATCCCTTGAGGAATGGTAAATGATGTTCAAAAAAAGGCTCAGGCATATCATGACAGGGAATTACACACTAAACAGCCACTGCTGAACATGCCCAGATTATCCAAGGGCATCCACATAAATTACATATAAGCTGCAAGTTTGCACACAAATGTGCTGGTAGGAGCGGGTGTATTGCATATTTCCAAGGTCCCTGAGCTTTTCTCTAGGAAAAAGAGTTTAATTACTTTCTGCAGAGAAAAATAAAGGAGCCATGATTAAATTCATTATTTCAACCTGACCAAAACCAGGAAGCCCAGATCAAACTGAAACAGCACACTGGCAATATACTTTTACAATAAGAACAGAAAAGTTTTCTACTTTTATCCAGCTTTTTTTTTTTTTTTTCCTGAGTAATTGTAACAAAAGTAAAGTACAGAGCTACTTTGGAAACTAGGAAAAAATGCAGGTGTGAGTGAAGCATTCAGTGCTTTTCCTTCATTCCCAAGAACTTTAAAGGAATTCAAACCATTAAATAGGTGACAGGCATTCATGAAACAATGAATATTTATAGATACTTCACTAAATTCTTGTCTTTGATAAGGCCCTTTGTCCGTCCATGCCATGAGAAGAAAAGAGATTTACCTTTGCTCTGTCACAACCAAACACAGAACAGCCATTAAACAATTTCTGCCAGGATAATGTATTTGACTCTGCCTGGAGCTCCACACCAGCCCTGAGAGCTGCAGCCTCCAGAGCTTCTGTCCTAGGCTGGAAATGCAAGATGTGGCTGGGGTGTGTATTCCATTGCCATCTGTTAGAGGTGGGACAGTTTTCTTCTCTTAATTGGGCCACCTGTTAAAACCAGATGGGACAGTTTTCTTTATCTCTTCCAAGACCAATTCTCCCTCAGGGGTGATCTCTACTGTTAATGGGCTATTGAGTGTCACTGCATGACTGATGAAATTACATCATCCTATTGGGAGATGCTCCACCCAGGAGGAGGAGTCAAGCATTCCTATCTGGATATAATCTGAGATTTGGAACAGCAGAGACAGCCTTTGCCCACTGGACTTCCAGAAAAGCAGCTTTCTTCTCCACTGCATTCCCAGAGGAAGACCAGGCCCATCTACAGCACCACTGGACCTTCAGAGGAAAACTCCACCCTTCTCCAGGATCCCTGCTCCAACAAAGCCACAGCTGGCACTGCAGGAGGGCTGCAGCCACCATTTAATGGGACTGCCACCAACACCCTGACCCACAGGGGGTCAGGGCCTGTTCTGACTCTGTCAGTGTTGTTTTGTATTACTTGCATTTTTATATTATTTTTATTTGTTTCCCTAATAAAGAACTGTTATTCCTATTCCCATATCTTTGCCTGAGAGCCCCTTAATTTCAAAATTATAATAATTCAGTGGGAGGGGGTTTACAGTCTCTATTTCAAGGGAGGCTCCTGCCTTCCTTAGCAGACACCTGTCTTTTCAAACCACGGCAGCATCTCTGGAAACACGTCCACCACAGACTGCCTTTATGTGCACAGTTGAGAGATGTCTTATAATTTTATTTTGATTCATTACTGCATTATGGTCCTCTGAACTCCCAGTAAAATCAGGGTCTGTTCAAGCTTGGAAAGGTTTTCTGGCTGAAATCTACAGGCTGCCAACTACATGGGGTTGAGATTGTACGCAATTATTTTTTTCTGAACACTTTATGACATTATAATCCTTGTTTCTTCCTTCAGATTCTAAACTTGTAATGACTACTCTTAAGCAGAAATCTACAGGTAAGATTTTCTTTCTTGCTCCCACAGAATTTCATGAAAGGGTCCCAGATATTTCACAGCAATGTTTTCTCCTTACACTCCAAATCAATTTTAAAATTAGTTAACTAGTGATTTTCTGTATTGATTATACCATCCATTCAATCTTCTTGAGATTTTTGGAATCCTGAAATATAACTATCTCTAAGATTACTGTTCACAAGTCATTGTAGGGAACCCTAAAAGAAATATTTATCTATACCTTTGTAATTGGCTTTTAAACAGCTTTGCAAGGCATAATTTAGGTTTTTTTTTAATTAACAATTTGCCAGCAAAATTAGTGCATGCCTAATTCATGCTAAAGTTCAAGATGATCAGCACATATGAGTGATTTTTTTCTGAGTAAAGTTCACAGCCAGAAATTTCCTCAAGAATGTTAATTTAATCAGGTCACACTGACATTTTCCCCTAAAGAGAAATCAGATAATAATAGGAAAAGTCACATCCCCTCGCATTCCTAATGGAAGCAAGTACCAACAGCACAAAATGTTCAGCTGCTGTAGCCATTGTGCATGCAAAGGTGAAACTGTGCATTAACTTGCCAAGACAAAAAGATGTTTCCATTATTTTGCCTAGAGAATTCTTTCAACCTTTTTCTAGCTGTGATTACATCTTAGAATGCAACAAGCAGCTCCAATGACAGAGTATTTTAAAAATCCCAAATAGCACAGAATAATCTAGAGAACTGATTAAGAAAAGAGGGTTTTCTGAGAGTACATTTTGTCACAGAGGCAAAGCAGCAGAACTGTACTTTATTATGAAGAAAAAAAGACAAATGTGTCAAGCATGGAGGAAGGGGGAGGTTTGTGAATTAATTCCAATGTGTGTCTTGGGCATTTTTTTAGATTAGACACACTTTGGCTAAATTTCAGTGAAACCTCCAGTCAGACGGGTACCAAACTGGTATCAGTTACTCCATGTGGAAAGAGCCTGGAACAAATACAGAGGCTGGGGAAGAAAACTGAGAGAGGATGAACTGGCCTTCTAAAACATCTGTTCATGCTTGCCCATAACACAGGAAGCAGACCTGGAGATGGCATTTGTTATTTGTGTTGTATTTACAAGTCTGTGGTACAACTGTGCATGAGCCAAGTTCTGGTAACAAGTAAATCTGGAAATGAAAGATTTTACAGGGAGAATGCTGGCTCACTGTTCCCATAAAGTGCTTTACCAAATGTTCACGAATTTGAAAGAATCCCAACTTTTTCCATAAAATATTGGTGCAATGAAATTGAGAATAGAATTCCAGTTGTATCCACTTATTGTTCTGTCATTTTTAGAAGTTTTATTCAGGACACAGAAAGATACAGAAAGGTACAGACAGATGCAGAAAGAAAACTCATCCTGGACAACACTCACACCAAAAATTAACAAATCCACATGTACTGGCCATGTAGTTTCTTGTGCAGATGATCCAGGAGTTCCTTTCTCTTCCTCCTCCCTGCCCATGTCTGACCCCACCCATGGTCCCAGCAGATCCTCACGGTGCCCACACCTGCAGTGATGCTCTGGAGCATTTCCTGGCTCGCCCCTCCTGGAAGAAAAGACAGACATGGATTCCTTCCAGGGAAATTTCACTTCTCTTACGGAATGCTGCACAGTCTGTCTCAGAGCTGAGGGAGGGACAGAAGCTGAGGAAAGCATTCAGCTGCAAATGCCTCCATTTGCAAATTTCCCCATTTCCTCAAAATTTCCCTGTGGGAAAAGGCATTAACCTGCTTGAGAGTCCCAGGGAGACGATGGCAAGGTGCAGGTTGAAGGCTGGGTGAATTTTTGCCTGAGTGACTAGAGGTCTTCACCTCATCACCTTTGCTCTAAATAGTTAGGTCAATATTTACAGAAAATACAACGCCAGATGCAGATATCTGACGTTTCTGAAAGTTCCCAGTGAAACATGGCTGAATTTACAACACTTTTCCTACCAACAGCATCATGGAATCATAGAAAGGGCTGGTGCTTGCTGGCATTACTCCTGATATGTTTGGGTAGTGTAGAAGGTGCTTAGCAGTGAGCATGAATTGTTTCCCTGCACACAGAGAGACAGGAAGTGATTATAAATTAGTGAAAATGGGCTGTATTTAACAATCTCATGCATGCTTTCTGCTACACTACCCCTGTGAGGAGTTGGGCTCAGGGAGATGGAGAATTGTTTTACACACTCCCTGTATTTTTCTTACAGACTTCTGTAAGAACCTCTGTAAGATCTGAGACTATGTAGATCTCTAATTCATCTTCAAAATTGTCTGAAAAAGTCTGCAAAAATTATTTAAGATTATGCCACAATCTCAGGGATGAAAAAGCCTGTTATTTGGTTTTGGATTAGGTCAAAAAAGAGAACAAGTTTGTGGGTATTATTCCTTGGAATATGTAATTTTGTGCTTTAAAAACCACTGCCTTTTGGATTTGCTTTGTGCAGATGGCTCTGGTTAATAAATGAGGTTCTTCACAGGATGGAGAGCTCAGAGCTCACACTGCAAATTCCCCACAGGCCTGTGCTCACACTGATGAGAGGGTGAAAATCTATGACATTAAAATGGCAGATTCCATTAGATTTGCACCTTCAGAGTCTGTCTTGTCAGGAGAAAGAAAGTGTGAATGTGCTGAGCAAGATGACTTTGACTTTTAAAAAATGCTTTTATCCAGGTCACGCAAGGAGCCCAAAGTTTCACCTGGGTGCTGCTCCCTGGGTGATGCTCAGCCTGTCCTGGGCCCCTCCTGGCTTCACGTGGGAGTGCACAAGGTTGAAGAACACGCAGTGTTTTCCATGTGACAGAGAGTCACCTGTTTCCAAAGGTGCTCAGCTCACACTGAGCAAAACAAAAGGTGTTGCAGAGATGGTTTTCAGCCCTGCACTGAGCATGTTGAGTAAACAAGCTGAGAACTGAGGAGAACCTAAAGCCACAGCACATCTGAAAATCTCCCACCGAGTTCCTGACAGAAAGCAGCAAACAAAAGGGTAAGAACAGCCAGTGTTGGGTCCACACTACAGCCAGGAAATATTGAACAAGGACTCAAAACCAGATTTTCATCTCAAATTCAACACTGTCAAAAGATAAAAAATTGTTTTCACTGACTCTTCATCATGTGATTGCTTCCAATTCTTTTGGTGGACTATTTTGAAGGGGGCAAAGGATCCTTCTGCTTCTCTCAGAAAATTCCTTTTTTGCTGATAATAAAAGAGCAAATCTCTAAAACATTCAGTTTTTTAAACCAAAAGCTATGACTTCTTTGTAAGCAAAAGGACTTCATTTTATTCTATTCCATATTGTTTTCCTATCTCCATATTTTACACATAATTTCCATCTCTAAAATCCTTGCCTTTAGGGAAAAACTTTTTGCCTTTACTTCAGCCTCTCTGAGAAGCTACTCCTGTATCTTTGAAGACACACACAAAAAAAAAAAAAAATTTGTTTTTCCTCATCTTCCTTAGATGAGTGCAGGCAACAAACAATTGCATTGCTCTGGGCCCCAGCCATACAAGCTCTAACAGATACCACATCTTTGCTGCTGGCCACAAATTGGGAAATTTTAATCCTATCAAAGGCATTTTGCTTAATTGGTTCAGTGATTTATTTTAAATGGCTCTACATATCCAAAGCCATATGAAGTTGTTAACAAAAATAAATTATTCCAGGCACAGACTCCACTGAAACTGCATGAAGAGATGTATTTTTTACTTCACAAACGTTGTGCAGTGTATTTTTATACATACCTACATACCTACACACACCTTTAAGTCTGGTGACAAAGCCAAAGAACAAATCTACCTCTTTCTACCTTTACAACTCCTTACTAAAAAAAAATTTAAAAATTAAAAAAAAAAATCAAGTTAATACACTGAGAAACATGTTGTTAGAAAAAATAAAATTGTAAACTTAATCCAAAAGCTGCTACAGAGATGTCCAGCCTGAGATAGACTGACCCTGCCGGATACTTCAGAGGTAGAAGCTTCTTCAAAACTCAGAATTGGTGTCTTTCAGTTACCTTTCACCAGAAGCAACACAACCACAATGACAATTAACTAACAATATTTATTGTTATTAACTAACAATAATTCTGCAAGAAGAGAAGGGTGTGTGCAGACCTCTTTTTCAGGAACTGCAGTGGCAGGACAAGGAGTAATGGGTACAAACTGAAAGAGGGAAAATTTAGATTGAATATTAGGAAGAAATTATTTATTGTGAGGGTACTGAGACACTGGAGGAGATTGCCCAGAGAAGCTGTGGCTGCCCCATCCCTGGAAGTGGTCCAGATCAGGTTGGATGGGGCTTGGAGCAACCTGGGATAGTGGAAGGTGTCCCTGTCCATGGCAGGGGGTTGGAATTAAATGATCTTTAAGGTTCTTTCCAATCCAAGCCGTTCTATGATTCTAATTTAAGATTTTAACCAGCAATACAGGAAACATTGATTTAGGAAAAAAAAGGAAACACATATTCATAGGAGCAGCACATTTTCAATGTTTATTCCTCATAAACACCCCCCAGTGAAGCACCCTCCACAGGGGCTGCCTTCTGCTGCTGCCAAACAACTGCAGCACTCCAGATCCCCTGGGAGAACTCCCTTTTCCTTGCAGGTTTTCAAACACATTCATTACAGGAAGGAAACCCAAATTCCTATTACTTTAACACAGCTTGTAACCTGATGGGTGCATTTGTGTACTAAATTAATTGTTCTGTCTGCTACCAAAAATGGAAATCAATACAAGTTCAATACCACAAAAAGGTATTGAATTCAGAAAGGGAAAAGACAGGTCAATCTATCAAAAGAAGCTTGAAAGGTGGTTTGATCACATAAGAGAAGAGAAGCCTCTAGTTAATCTCAGCTGTTACTTCTGGTTTAGAATATAAAAGCTTTTAAAAAGTACCAGTGAGTTTTTTCCCCAAAGCAGACATTTTCAAGACACTTAGAGCCAGGCAGTTCATTTTAAAGGAAATTTTAGTGCTGGTCAGCACACTTCAAAGTCCTTCAAGTCTTGTCTTCAATAGATCTTTTGACAGAGCCTGACACACATTCCACTCCAGGAGCTTTACAGCTTATTGATAAAGAAGTCAGAATCCCCTGTTCCAGTGCCCCATCCCTGCTCTGCGCTCGGGGCACAGCAGATAACCAGGGGATTTCTGCTGCACCTCTCCAGCTGCACAGATGAATCCCCCGGGCTCTCTGCAATGAGCAGGGATTAAGATAACATTTTGTAATAATGCAGGAGAAATCCAGGCTGTCCCAGGGCTCCCAACCCAGCCATCTCAGCAATGTGGGAGATTTTCAGCTGCAGCACGACAGAAACAAGGATTGCATGAGTAACTGTCATTACCCAGGAAAAAATGGATCATTTCCTGTGGGAACAGCAGTAAGGCACAGAGGGTGAGGGATCTGATGGGATTTAAACAGGCCAGGGGCACCCCAGCCTAGTTCTGCTCCTTTGTAACACAAGCAGGCAGGATGAAATATTGACACCAGTGGGGCATTTCTGGAAGATAAACAGTCTGAGAGCAAGGATGTGGGCCAAAGGTACAACTAATGGGCAGCAGGGTGTACTGAAAGGGTTGGCATCAGTGCAGGTATACTGAAAGTGCCCCAGCTTCCTTTTCCAGAGAGCTCTGCCTGGAGATGGCCACTCTAACCCCAGAAATTCCCACTGCTGATATCAATACTGCAGAGAGAAGGACAGCCTGGGACAGGGATCAAGTGCTGAGGCCACCAGGGACCATTTCACAGGCTGGGGATCTGCCTTCACACCACTGCACAGAGCCCAGGAGCTGGTGTTTACTGAAAGCCTGTCCAACAGCAGCAGGGTAAGGAAAACTCACTGCTTCTCAAAACACTCCTCTATTAACTTACCCTTCTTAAACAAGGATATTTAAAGCCAAACTCAAGCTAAATATAGCTCCATCTTCCAACAGCCCAGTAATTGCAACAGTCTGCCTGTTCCCTGCCCAGAGGTGCTGCAGCATTAATAGGAATTACATGATAAAACTCAACTTGCACTGCCCAAGGCTTGGAATGATCTTGCTAATCAATCCCTTGTTCAACACTTAATCCTCAAACAGCCCAAAGAGATGATTTATCACTGGTCTCAACCTGAAACAAAAGTACCCAAAGGGTACACATACGTTTTACATGTGGGTTGAAGAGCTATAATTAGAGATTGATGCTTAAGTAAGCAAGAGGGCGCAGAGCTTTTAAAGTTTAGCACTGCTGAACAAATAAAAGTGCCATTCCACTGACTGGCTGCAGTTAAGTAAATAAATAGCCCTCAGATTATGTTTTCCAGTTGTGGAAAAGAACAGCCCTAGCACATGGCTGCAGTAATTAGTGACAGATGAACTATTTTTGTCAGATCAGAAGGGACATGCACCTTTTCCCAAAGCCTGAAGCAGCCCCAGGGTGTCACTGGAGCCAGGATGGGTTTTGGATACAAGGGGAAACTGAGGGGCCTGAAGGAACACCCAGTGTCCAGCCACATCTGATCTGAAACACAGACGGCATGGAAACATGTTCTCAAGCTTTACACCATTGGAAAGGTTTCTCTGCTGCGTCCAGATGGAAGTTACTGAAGAAAAACATCTCCAACCACAGTGTTCAGAGAAAAACCACAGAAAGATTTCATTACATTAAATCTAACAGGGAAGAAATTCTAAAGAACTCCAATGGCATTTTACAGAATCACAGAATGGGTCAAGTTGGATGGGACCACAGTGGGGTCATCTGGTCCAACATTCCTGCTCAAGCATCATCCCAGAGGACACTGCACAGGATTGTGTCCAGATGGTTCTGGAATATCTCCAGTGAGGGAGACTCCACACACTCTCTGAACAATCTGTTCATTGCTCACTCACTGCACAGCAAAGTTCATCCTAAAGTTCAGCTGGAACTTCTATCAAGTTCAGTGATACAGATAGATAAGCTACAGGTTACAGATAGGATACAGGTTCATCTGGAACCAGTATCAATTTGATATTGAGAGAATGAAAACAAAAATAATCTGCTCCATGATAGAGAACATGTTAGAAACTGTAAACTACACAATTAGCATTGCTCTGCCTGCAGGATACAAATGGGACATCTGATCTAGGGGCAGGGAAGGGCAATACTGGTGAATTTAGAATTTTGACCTCATGGCATTCACAGATTTCTGTGCCAAAAATACATTCCCATCATGCTGTTGGCCTAAACAAAACCACTGAAATGAGCCAGAGAAGGAGGCAGTGCTAGGGGAGCCCTTTCCTGGGAGCACATCCACCAGGGATTTTAGGAGCATCCTCCCTGTGGGGCAGGAGGTGAAATAGTGCTGCATGTCCCAGGCTGTGCTTTCCCCCTGAAATGAGACAACTTTGGAAGGATGTGGCCCTGCAGACCCCGTTTGTGTGGCCACGTGCTCGGCCAGTGCTGTGAGCTATGGGAGGAAATGGGATGTGCAGTGAACTGTGACACCCTGGCAGGGAGGGCACTGGGGGATTTCAGGGCTCACCACTTTGGCAGCCAGGGTGGAACAGCTCCAGCCAAGCTCCTGCACATCCAGGAGTCCAGCTGTCCCACACAACACTGATAGTATTAATTTGTGAAACTGGCAGAATTCCAGCTCTGGTGGTTCCCTCTCCTCAGCTGCAATTAAAGCTGGGCTGTCAGCCCATGGCATTCAGAGAAACACCAGTTTACAAGCCACAAAGGACAGCTACAGCTTTCACCCCTCAAATATATTTATTCATTTAATGCTTCTGCACAGTTTAAGTTTGAGGTATTAAAAATAGAAGTTCAGTTCTCCTCTTCATCCTGGACCATGAACTGATTCTCTGTAAAGCTCCCCCACCCCTGTTATTTTTAAATACCTAAATGACCATAAAGCACAGGGGAAAATACTGATATGTGCCAGGTGCTGAAAATAAGCACCATGCTTCAAACATCCTTTGATAAACAGCAGATGAAACAGATTCCTTTCATGGTGCTTTTGCTTGGGCAGACTCCTGCTGAATTCTCTGGATTCTGGAAGGGGTCTGTTTGATTAAAGGAAGCCTTACCCAAGACCATCTATAAATTCCACTGTTTAACAGACTGGTTTAGCATGCACACAGGTGAGAGGAAGGCAGGTGCTGGGCTATGGTAAGTTTGCTTCAATTGACAGGTGCTAGAAAAAATAATTCAATCATCTCATTAATAAAATGACACCAAGAAGCAGACCTTGGGGTAATGGTCTTTTAAATTTGTTACAGCAGCAGACAGACCCAATTTTACCTCTGTTTGAATAAAGCTCTCCAGTGTGCAGATGGGCTGTGTGAAAGGAGCAGGGATGGACTCCTGCAACAAGATCAGTCACAAGGAGAAGGAGAAGGAGAAGGAGAAGGAGAAGGAGAGAGGAGTCCTGAGGACAAGAAATGCCCCATGGCCCAGGCACAGCTCTGCCCTCCAGATCCTCCTCAGCTTCTCCCACCAGAACATCTGGCTGTAGGTTTTCCAGGGCATTTTTCTCCCTCTTCAATAGAGGCTTGTTGACGACATTAAACTGTGTTATTTTGCTTAAATCTTCTATATTCCAAATGTATGTGCAGTCACATGGGTTTAAGTGATTTCTGACAGGGCATTTATCTATATTTTTGGTAGAGAAGGATAAGTACCACTTGTTAGAAACAATGACAAAATTTCAACTTTATTTTCATATTAAACCATAAATTTATCATGACAGGAGTCAATAGTGCTTCTATCAAGGCCTTCATTAGAAAGGGTTTCTCAGAACAAGGACAGATTTTCTAATTAAACCAGACACCCCATCTCACGTGGAGAAATAATCTCCTTTGTTAGGACATTGCACAGGAGATCTCCATCCATTTGATTCAGCTCTGCTTGCTTTCCCATACCTAAAGGGGGAAACTGAGTATTTGCAGAGTCCTCTTTCTTGTTCATCTCTGTCATTGTCTTGCAGGACAGGAAAAAGAATGAAAATTCTGTCCTGACAGATCAGAAAAGGGCTTTGTACAATTCCTCTGACACACAAGTACAGACATGGAGACAACAAATATTGGGAGGGAGAGAACAAGGCTTCTGCAATGCAGAAACAGAATTGTCCATCAGTCTGGGAGGACAAATGGAAATGATGAACACAGTAGCAACAAATGTAATCAGGTTTGCTCAAAAGACAACTAAAATCAGCTAGATAATGCTCAACATTTGTACATCACATAAAAATGAAATAATTTTAGAACAGCTCCACATACTGTACAGCTCCTTATTGCACTGCCAAAAAAAAAAAAAAAAAAAAAAAAGAAAAGTAGAAAAGAAGAAAGAATTGAAGCACTGAAATGGCACACAAGGACAAACTCTCCTCACAGCAGTTTTCACAAAGGTGAGAAACAAGCTTTGTGTTTCAGCATGTTTCCTCCCAGGGCCGCAGCAACATTGATGATTTCCTGCTCCTGACAGCAGGTTCAGGGCCTTTTCTCTCCTGGTTTTCATGATGCTTCCTGTGGTTGTGCTCCCAGACAGGGCTGTCCGTGCTCTGAGCTGGTCAGGCTCTTCAGCTCCCCTCAAACCAGCATCTCTGCAAGAAGTGCTCCTTTTCTTCTCGCTGGTCAAATCCACTGAAGACAACTGCCCACTGCTAGGACTAGGAGGGAAAACAGTCAGGTCAGATTGTGAGTATCATTGTGGAGGTGGAGGGTCCATTTCAAACAGGAGTTGCCTCAGCATCCTCTGAGAAACACCACAAGGTGGTCACCTTAAAATGTGACCCACAGGAAAGGCTCCTGCAGGTCTGGGGAAACTCAGAGACCTGAGCCAGAGTCTGCATCACCCTCTGAGTGTTTTACATTGAGCACTGAACCCCCAGATACACATCCCACTTTGGGCCCCTCAGTTCAGGAAGGACATTGAGGGGCTGGAGCGGGTCCAGGGAAGGGAACGGAGCTGGGGAAGGGTCTGGAGCACAGGTCTGATGAGGAGCAGCTGAGTGAGCTGGGAAAGGGGCTCAGCCTGGAGAAAAGGAGGCTCAGGAGGAACTTCTGGCTCTGCACAGCTCCCTGACAGGAGGGACAGCCAGGTGGGGTCGGGTTCTTTTCTCATGTAACAAGCAACAGGAGAAAAGGAAATGGCCTCAACTTGTACCAGGGGATTTAGATTGGATGTCAGGAACAATTCCCTCACCAAAAGAGTTGTCATCCACTGGAACAGGCTGCCCAGGGCAGTGGTGGAGTCACCATGAAGTCTCTGGAGGAATTTAGAAGTCACATAGATGTGACCCTTGGGGACATGGTTTAGTGGTGGGTTTGGCAGTGCTGGGTTCACAGCTGGACTCGACCTCAGAGATCTTTTCCAACCTAAACAATCCCACATTTCTGAAGCTCTCTGAAAAAAGACTTTTTTTTTTTTTTTTTTTAAACAATCATCTCAGGTGTGACAAACTTCTCCAGCTCTAATGAGTCAAACCCCATGTTTACACCCAAGTTTACAAAAGTGGATGACTCACATCTTTCCCCTCTGTTATGCCACAGTAAACACCTACACGTGGTTTCTTCCACCCAGGTGAGTGACAACATCGACCCGAATTCCCAGGCACACACAGCCATAGTTTCCACATCAAGTTTTGCCCAGTGAGATCACTCAATATTTTTATCAAATGTTGCTGACTCATGGGATTGGTGACATTTCCACCTGTTGTTTTCAGACTATTATACTGATGGTGTCTTGAAAGAATTTTAACTTTCATACTTTCAATCCTGACCTAACACCTGAGAAGATGTGAGGCATCTTTATTGGATCTTCCTGAATCTATAAAAGAATTGTAATGTCAAATTATTGCACAGTCTCTCCTGCCCCAAATGACCCATTTCAGAGAGGTGGAATAGTTGCCTTAACCCCTCTATTTTCTCCTCATAAACTACATTTGAACACAGAGTCACTGGAAGACCCTCTGCAGCTTTCAATACAAGGATCATAACTGAGTAATAGACTGGAAAAAAAGCAAAGGAATTATTTTTCCCACGTCCAAACTGGACTGACACAGTTTCTTTTGGCAGACAGCAAAAACACTGCAGGTAATTCTTGAGACACCTAAAGGGCACTCCCTTTTATAAATACTGTGTGAAACCACTAAGCCTTGGTACCAAAAGAAATCTAAGGACAACAAACAAAAGTTTTCCTGTAGAGGTAGGAAACACCAGCTCAGTGATGTCAACACTTCAGTTCTGCCAAAGTTTTTGTAGGAAGCTGCTAAAATACAGTTTGTTTCCTTGAGGTTGAATTGCTTTAATTGTTCTGATATTTGAAAGAACCACAAGCTCTCATGAGTGCACATCAATTAGCACCAAAGACACTGGCTGGGCTCTGAGTGGTTTCCATCCCTCAGATGAAAGCAGAACAATCCTCTGACATCCTAAAGCAGCCCTGCTGGCATACAGATCCATATTTTTGTGAAGGCAGCAAACAGGTAATTGTATTGGGATTTCTGATTCCTAATTCTGTTCCTTCCTTATTCAGTGACCTTAAAGTAAATCTAACATGAGGAAAAAAGTTACTGGGACTGTCTAGCAAAAGGGCTTTGACATCTGCAGGTGAAGAGATTGTTTAAAAATACCACTTTTAACTTTGTAACCACAGCAGTAGGTTATGCAGCAGTCACATAAATCTATCAATTGCCACTTCTGATATTCAGAAGCTTAATATCCTGAGCAGACTTTTGAGATACCTGTATGTCCTTCAGCAAGAATTTACATTTCAAACATGTTACATGGTGTAAGATGTCGTGGATGGTTCCATTCTTCCAACATACAAATTGGTAAATTAGCCTTTAATGGGAAAATAAATAAACTTTACCTTTTCCAGACCCCACTTCCGCCTTGATGAAAAGCAGTTCATCCTTAAGGCTTCTCTTGTCTGCAGATTTAAATAAATAATATTAAAGGGATCAATTTCTCAAGGTGTAGAAAATGTTCATATAATCCAGAATAAGTACCTTTCTGTCCAGAAGTGTCCCAAACAACAGGATGAAGAATCCCTAAGAAATTGCAAAAACAGTTAACAAAACCAGCATAACCACATGATATTTCTTAAGTTTCTAGATGTCTTTTCATCAAGGAGAGATCTCATCACCTGTGATTCAGGTAACAGCAATGAACAAAATGGGTTTATCCACCCAGGTCACGTGGGCTCTCTGGGAACATCAGGAATGGATATAAACTGTGATAATCCTGACTAAGAACTGGATGGATGGGTAACAAACCAGGACCTTCTCAGCCCACCCAGTGCAGCCTGATCCAAGAAGAGCTAAGGCAGACTGGGTGTGCAGCAGTGTGTCAGGTAACACTGGGTGTTTATGCTGATGAGCTAATCAAAACCATGGAATCAGCTATGGAATGGAATGGTTTGGGTTGGAACTGACCTTAAAGGACTTCCAGTTCCAACCCCCTGCCATGGGCAGGGACACTTCCACTACACCAGGTTGCTCAGAGCCCCATCCAGCCTGGTCTTGAACATTCCCAGGGATGGGACATCCACAGCTTCTCTGGGAAACCTGGGCCAGTGTCACCTTCACTGGAAGGGAGAATTTTCTGTGTAATTGTTAACTGATAAGGATCAGACCTTTGCAGTTATGGACGTTTACTGGTGCACTTTACATCTAACAGAAATCAATCATGGGGTTAATTCTTCATCCCACTTCAAACCAGACCAGTTTGTCCCATGACCCATCTGCACCTAAAACACCAACCCGGGATGCCTGTGCGTGTGCCATGGGAAAGCACTGAGTGGAAGGGAGAGCTGAGATCCTACTTTTCACACACACCTGCTGCCAGCCCCTCTTTGATCCGGTACCTTCATGCCAGGCTCAAGGTCTGAGCACGCACACTACTCCCAGGTTCCCAGAGCTTACCTGGAAGGCGTTCAGCAGTGCAAACACGACGTGGAAGGCCAGGGAGCGGCTGTCGATGATTGTGGCTAATCCAAACCCCCAGGTGAGGCCCAGCAGAGGTGTCAGAAGGGCAATGTTTTTGCTGGCTCGGATCATGCTGCTCAAATCTTGTGACTTGCAGCCTTCTCCGATGGAGGATCTCCCAGTCTTCACCACAACCACGACCACCACAATGAGATTCATCACAATGATGCTCAGGGCAGGGACAACAAAAGCCAAAAGGGCTTTTGTCTCATACCAATTGAGCCAGCAAGCTCCACTCCTTAAATACCCATTTTTTGGTTCAGTAATAGCAACAGTGAGGATAGATATGACCAAGGGACATCCATATCCAATAGAGAATGCTGCGGCTAAGAATACAGATCTTGTTATCTTAAAAAAAATTAATAATAATCCATAGAGAATTAAGAGGCCCAGGGTAAACATCCAAAAAAACAGGGCAAGGTAGAAAAAGTGAAGGAAAAAAGTGGCTGCCACACACAGCTGGTAGTTTAGGGCTGTGTTGTGCACAATGGCAGCCAGGATGAACAGGACATCAGCGACGAGAAGCGAGGCAGCGATGTTGACCAAGCAGAAGTGGCGCATGTAGGTTATTTCAGTTTTCGTGACGTGCTGCCAGACCACAGCCTCGACGAGGAGGCAGAGGACCAGGCTGAGGATGGACAGGCCCAGGCCCACCCGCGTGACGGAGCCCAGCAGCGCGCTGCGCGGCGCGGCGGGGGCCATGAGGATGGAGAAGGATCTGTAGGTGCGGCGCCGGAGCGCACAGACGCAAACCACGGCGGAGACGTTGTGGGCGCGCAGCTCGCACGCCCGGGCGTCCCAGCGCCGCTCGGCCGAGTGCCACCCCACGCACTGAGCCCCCGCCTGCTCCAGCTTGTTCAGCTTCTCAAAGGTCAGCAAAATGCTCTGGAGCTCCTCTGGCAGCGACACCGACAGCACCATCCCGTTCACAAAAGCGGGGTCCAGCTGGTTGGTCTCCAGGATGGCTCCGAGCGTTGGAAATGCAACGCTGATGGCTTTGGAAGCCCTGGGCAACCTCAGCAGCTCTTCCTCTGGAATCACCACGTGCCCAGTAATATTGCCTGTGCTGTTGAACTCCATGGAAAAGTCAAAGCTCTTTTCTGAAGTGTTTCTGTGTATGCTGTAGCCTTTGGTAGCAATGAAGGGCTCCTGGATACTTTCTGACCCATTTCTTAGGAGAAGTTTCCCGGCAAATAAATTCACTGAGTCCAGTAAAATTGAACCAGCATTTCTGTCCTTTACAAAAGCCCAGTTGGAAATGATGGAGCTGTTCAGAATATGGTTTGCTATCCTGCTGTAGCTCTGAAATAAACAAGCAAAATAGAATTTATTTATGTTAGAAGAAACCAAATATTATTCTCCTGGCAGTGCCTCCAAAAAAGCTTATTTAATTCATGAGTGACTTCTATAAAAGGAATAATCCTTTTGACAATGAATATATTCCCACGACCCATCCCAGTCAAACCCAAACATCTCCTTACTAGAATTGTCCTATCCTCTTCATATCCTCCATCAAAAGGTGATTAGAGAAGTAAATATAAAGCAAAAAGGACACCCTAGTTCTATTCCAGATGCTGACCCACAGTGCAGGTCTGATTTTTACCACCCTGTCTGTATTTCTTCCCCCGCTCTCTGATTTCTGAGTTCATCAGAGAAAGATCTCAGCTGTTGTTGTACAAGGCTGCCTTCCCTACAGTGTCATACTTTAGAAAGTGATTCTTCCTTGTACTGTTAGCCCAAGCCTACAATAGCAGTTCCTGGAAACCTTTGCTTTTCAAGAAATATAGCTCCACAATCTATTTTCATCACACATGTACAAGTCAAAAAGTTTCTCTGACAACAAAATATCCCACTCTGGAAACTCTTTCCAGGTGATCTCCATGTCACCTGCAGCCACCACTTCATGGGACAGTGACCATAAGGACAAAATACTTGTGGATGCTCCATAAAGCTCAGAAGCACCTCCCAAAGCCAATAAAAGTAAATACCTGCATTTTTCTTCTAGTGACATTCTCTGATAGCAGCAGGGAAATCTTCTTTAGCAATTCCACTATATCAGCAATATTTCCTGGGATGGCTGGTGAAGACAGGATATCTGGGATGATGCATGAAAAATCAGCTTGGCAGCTATGATTCCCAGCACCAAAATGTTTTGCTCCATCTCCAGGCTTCCCAGACCCTAGCTTTCCTCCTCCTACAAAAGGAAGGTGTCCTCCAGCACCACCAGCATGTCCTTCAGAGCATGGGAGTTCATTTTGGGATATCCTCTGGAGGGAGGAAATAGATTTGAGAAAATTAATGAAAAGCATGAAAATGAAGCCACAGCTACAACAAGGCAAGAGATGCAGTGCTGGGTGTGCAGAGAAGGTGCCAGATGGACTGAAAACCAGGATCAAAGCTCTCCTGAGAAGAATATCATAGTTATACTACACACATGGGGGCAAGAAGGGGCAAGAACTAAATGCAGTGTCTTATTCCTGAAGTAATTTGATTAAGGACCTTGCAGCAGAGGAGAATTTGTCATACATCATCTGATTATTACACACTTTGGTGTTGTCCTTTCCTCAGTTTCCTCCTGCTGTGTTCTTATCTTGGTTTAGATCCACATGAGGAACACCAGCCAAGTAAACAAGGTAACTTCATTTCTGAATTATGTTTCCACACAAGAATCCCCCAAATTTATTTCCTGTCACCTGATTTAAGATTGTGAAAGAACTAGAGCAAAGTCTGATGAGTAGTGGCTGAGGGATCTGGAAATGTTCAGCCTGGAAAAAAGAAGGCTCAAGGTGGGTCTGTATCACTCTTTACAACTACCTGAAGC
The DNA here is from genome assembly GCF_017590135.1 of Pyrgilauda ruficollis. Lineage (NCBI taxonomy): Eukaryota > Metazoa > Chordata > Aves > Passeriformes > Passeridae > Pyrgilauda > Pyrgilauda ruficollis. Next base: position 4,574,124 of record NW_024527044.1, read on the forward strand.
ATTATAATAATGAGGTGGGGGTCAGGCTCTTCTCACAGGGAACAAGTGATAGGACAAGAGGCCATGGTCTCCAGTCACATCAAGAGAGGTTTAGTTATTAGGAAAAATTTCTGAAATGGTGGTCAGGCATTGGAACAGACTGCCCAGGAAAGTGGTGGAACCACAATTCCTGGACATGCTCAGAAATGTGTGGAGGTGGCACTTGAGGACGTGGTTCAGCAGTGAAATGGTGCTGCTGGGTTAATGGTTTCACTCAATGATCTTAGAGGTCTTTTCTAACCTAAACAGTTCTTGATTCCATGAAGTCAGAGCCTGGTATCAAAGTATTCTGTGTTTCAGGATCCCATCTCCCTTTGCTCAAGACTGAAAGCCCATGGAAAGAGGGTCTGTCTTCCCAAGAAGTTACAAGCACAGGGCAAGGTGCACAACAGCATCCTCACCTGAAAAAGGGACTGAACATCCAGGCTTGCACAAGCATCTGACAGCATCTGCCACTTTCTGTCCTCACAGACAAAGCTTGTCTCCCCATGGAAGGAGGGAGAGCAAGGCTGAATACAAATTGCTCCATTATCTTGGCAGGGAATGAGATTTATACAGGCATCTGGAAAACAAACCAAGCAGACACTGTTACAAGGTGAAAGACAGCATACCATGGTCTGTGATGCATCAGGGGTATGAAGTATTGATAACTAATAACATCTCACAAAGCATTAACCAGGCACTGTACCTTGCTCCTCACCAGCCTTTGATTCGTTACTGAGAACCTGAAAAATAAGAAGTGGAACGTAGAGTGAATGTTTACATAAATAAGTAAAAGATGACTCCTTGGCACAAACCAGAAAAGATTTCAAGAAGAAAATAGTCCTTTTGAGGTCCAGGATGCAGAGCTTGTGGCTCTTTGCTCATACAGACCACCTGAGAACTCTCTACTTTACATGCCTCCATATATGAAACCTTCAGCTGGACCCTGCTACTGAAGTGACACTGAGCTCATGCACAGATCTCAGATGAGGGAGTTGTTTATGATGAGGGTGGTGAGACACTGGAACAGGCTGTCCTGACAGGCTGTGGCTGACCCATCCCTGGAAGTGTTCCAGGTCCCTTGATGGGGTTTTGAGCAGCCTGGTCTAGTGAAACTTACCCTGGGAGTGGTGTATGGCACAGCAAGGAAGAAGTGTACAGCCCAAAAGAGCAGGCAGTAGGTCACCCTCACATCCATCACCACTCATGTGCTGATTTCCTCCTGGAATAAAGACATTAAAGAAATTTAGACATCTCTGTTTCCACTTTTTGAACACAGTCTTATAAGTAAAAAAGCAGTTAAACGTTTGCCAGAGTTAAACCTTTGTCCCTACTGCACTTGCAAGGTGATTTTCAGGCATTCATAATTCAGTTCCTTTACTGAGAATGACTTGTGAACCCCTTTTTAAAAAAAAAAAAAAAAAAAAAAAAAAAAAAAAAAAAAGGAAAAAAAAAATCTGTCCAATGCTGTAAACTGCAAGATGGAGAGCTTATTCATTAGCATTTCAGCCTGTGGGTCCCTTTTGAAGTGATGTAGGACAGTCTCATCTCCACTGGGTCCAGTGCTCTGCTCTCCTTGGGCAGTTCGTGCCACATGAGCTGGAAACGTGGGCACTCAGGGCCCAGAAATTAAAATATGATAAACAAGGGCCAGAGTGAAGAGTTATTTCCTTTGCAGAAGTATTCAGACATCTGTTCCCTCCATGAAGTTTCTCACAGTCCTTAATAAAAGCTGAACATCCTGGGATGCAATTTGTTACAGGCATATTTGTTGGAGAAAAATAATCTAGCAAAGGGAATGAAGGAAAACAATTTGATACATCAAATCTCATTATTAGATGTTAGACATGTTGACATCCAAGGCAAAAGCAACCACTGCTGTGGGTTCAGAAGAATTGAGACACTGATCTTCTATCATCACAAGTATAAGTAGATTAATTTAGTTTTAAAAATCAAAAATAAAATAAAAGTTAGTGAGCTAAAGCGCTAAAGCAAGAAGCAAATGCACAGTGACAAAACAGGATGACAGCTTGATCTCAAGAGAAGGCAACATGAAAAACCTCATCAAATTATCATGCCTTGAGAGGAGCCCCTCAATTTTTCCCCTGACACACAGTGATCAGCACAGATGATGCTGATCAGAAGCAGAAGGGGTTCTGCACTGGGAGAGCAGAGATGTGTTTTCCCATCCAGAGGCTCCAAGCTCTCCCATCTGACAGCATCAAAGGCCCAGGCACACAGCTGGCTGCCCCTTTCATCTGTGATGTTTGTCCACCATGCTCTGTTTTCAGATCTGTAGGGTTTATTACTTAATCATGAAATTACCATGAAGGAGTTCAAATAATGCACTGAATTTCTAAGGTAGCTCTTAAGGAGAATCTCATGCCAACCTCTGAATTCAGCTGTTAATATGAAAAGCATTTTCTGGCTTAAAAGCTAGCACCCACTAGCTCTTCTAAGGAAATAAAATGGATCAGGAGAAACAAAGCAAAATATTCAGCTCAATATTGCCAAAGAAGGGGAGGTGGCTGGGAAACACCTACAGGTTTGGGGTGAAAGGCTGCACCGAATTCCTTTCTGATTTCCGCAGTCATTAAATGTTTATTGTCAGCTCCTAGCCCTAATTCCATTTCACAGCTTGGAATCCTTGAGCTCATCGTGTCTCACCACTAATTAATTCACATTCATTTTGTATTTAATTGCAGGTGGAACCCCACCTAGGGCTGTTACCTCTGAGTGAGGCAGAAATCTGGGACATCTCCAAGTACCTCGGGCTCACCGAGACACCGGCCCCTGCCAGCAGTGGAACACGGAGCTCGCTCGGCTGCATTGTTTGACTCATCTTGGAAACCACCCAGTGCCAGCACTGCAAGAGCCTGCCAAGGCAACCACTGTGCAGCTGGAGAAACTTGGGGCAAAACAAGCAAGGCAGCAGCAAGCCACTGTTCCTTTAGGAAAAAAAACATGGGTATAGTGGCACTGGGCCACATGAAAGCACAAACAGGGAAAGGATTTATCTCTTATCATAAACTATCTACTGCCGATAATCCCTGCCTTTGTAGAAGCTGTAAGCATGATAACTTCTATTCCAGAGGTTTCTGTTCCCTCCATGTACCCGGACACAGGCACACGAGCAGCTGAGGTGTCAATACCCTCTCATGTGAAAAGGAGTTTCCAGTAAGGGGACACTTCCACACCCAGCTCATTGTCACCAGCTGATGATCCTACTTCTCCAGTTCATTCCAAAGCCCTCAAGAGAAGGGAAAGAACAAGGAGAGAGTGGATGGACAGTGGTTACAAGAGAGCAAAGAGAAAAAAAAAAAATACCAAAAAAACAAAGAAACCCCATGAATTCAAAAAGTAATCCCTATGTTTGTTAATGCTCACAGCCTTACGTTAAAAATCCCTTACTCTGACTCCTGTTGGTGTAAAATTGAAGTATCTTGTAAAACTCTACAGAACTATCTTCCTTTCCTCTACCCCAAGCATATTCTTGATTTTAACTACTGGTAGAATGCACTGCACAGCAGTCTGGCCCCATGTGGGCACAGCAAACAGAGGGATCTGTCCAAATAATGATAAACCCCCCAGTGCTGGACACAAAGTCTCTGGCCAAAGGGTCCCTCATCACCTGGAGTCACCTCACTCCCCTGTCCACTGCTCCAGAAAACAAACTACAGCTACGTTTACAGGGAAAGGTGTCCTCCACAAAAAAGTTACAAGCACGCTTTTTACAAAGTTAAGATTTATACTGACCTTCCAATAATTTGTTGAAGAAATATATTTTTCCAAATACTACAAACTTGTAACTTCAACATTTATTAGAAGTATTAAACCCATTATTACAGAACTTAATCTATGGGTTTTAGGGCTTGAATGGCCAGATGGCTTGCTTAAAACTCAATAAACCACCATAACATGATAACCTGGCATTGCTACCAAGCAAGTAAAGGCTGCAGCAGGAGGCTTTATTGTTCACATGGTCATCTAAAGATAAAAAGTAAAGCTATTAATTCTTCAGAATGGTATTATTTGTATTTTTAAAGGAATCATATTTGGAAGGTGTAGCTTTAGGTGAAGCAAGTTCTAAGAGGAGAGTAATCTTTATATGTAGCCATAAGAAAACTCCTCATTTTCTTGAAATTGACAACACTGATTAGAGACAAATTAAAAAACTACAAGGAAAAAAAAAACCCAAAGGTTAATTGAAATATATAATTATATTCACAGATGTAAAGAGAACATAAAATGAAGGAAAGAAGTGTAAAGTAAAAACAGCCTTAGTAATTAAATGCATTTTAGATTACGAATGAACCAATTTCACAGACCACTGGTAATTCTCCAGCAGCTCTGCAATAATGATGTTCTGTGGCAGTACTCACCGTTTTCAGAAGTCTGGGGAATACTGTGAGCAAAGTTAACCCAGCCAGGGATCCCCAAGGTCTCAGATGTGACTCTCTAACCACTCATCTGCTGCCATCCTGCCCCAGTCTCACTCTCACCCAGCCCTGCCTGGGTGCCCTGACGCACTTGGAGATTTCCCATGAAGAAATAATGTTGGGCAGCAGCTGCTTCTTTTCTTGCCTGACTGAATTAAAGCTGAGGAACCTGCAGATGAAGGTATTGCGCTGCAAAATGACAAAACACGTTATAAACACACCCACAAATCTGCCAGATTGCCACCTCTGCCAGGAGTCCACAGGGATGAGTCACACCTGTGGGCTTGGTGCCCTTCCTGCTGCTCTCCTGTATTTCATGGAATCATGGAATGGTTTGGGCTGGAAGAAACCTTTAAGACCATTCAGTTCCAACCCCCTGCCATGGGCAGGGATACCTTCCACTGTCCCAGGTTGCTTTAAGCCTCTTCCAACCTGTTCTTGAACACTTCCAGGGATGGGGCATCCACAACTTCTCCAAACAACTATCTCTTGAAGACTTCAAAACATTAATGATGAAAATCTGGTCAAGTTAATGCACTATCCTTCATAAATGCAAGAGCACACTACTGCCAGCACCTGGTGCAGCTGAAAAGCTCAGTGGGGAAATAACCCTTTCTTCAGGGCTACCCCATCATAAAGAGTGACAGTCATCTGCTGAACCTTGTGCCATGGTCACTGTTGGATCTCTAAATATCACCTCACCTCCAAGAGCCAGATCTCCAATAGCCAGAAATGTACAGCAAGTGGTTTATCACTACAGAAGAGCAATTCCTAACACTCCTCGCACAGGACTGACTTGGAAGAGCTCCGGTCATTATTTTTTTTTTTTTTCTACATTCCTGCAGTGTGTTTGTCAGGAGCTTATGGGGCTTCCTGTCATTTTGTCTGCTGTCACAACTCCAGCCAGTTCTCAGTCACAGGCATGTCTCCAGTTTTCACCTAAAGACAGGTATTATTTACTGTTCTGCTTTGATACAACCAGCCTGACATCAGAATCAAGTAGGAATTTAGTCAGGCATAATCAAGCACAGTCAACACAACCTGGGAAGGTGAAATCACTTGTACTTGATACAATACTAGATAGAGATCAATTGAAAAAATAAAGTAAGAAAAGCTAAAAACTGTATCATGTCAAGGTATGGACATGTTCCAAAGGGCTTCTTGCCCATGTCACCTGGAGCTGTGCTTCTACACACTCCCTGAACCTTTACTGTGATGGCAAAACTGAACGGTCCTTGATTCTCAACACCTCCTCAACATCAAGAGTTCTCTGAAGGACACAAAATCCAGCATCCTGCAGCCCTCAGACACCCACACGCTTCTCCCAGATGGAAGCAGAGTCAATCTGGGCTCCCAAGGGGCTTGGAGAGATTAAAACCATGAGTCCCAACAAAGAGGCACTGCAAACCCTGACCCCAGCACCACCAGTCTGACGCTTTACAAGCTGGTTGGGGTTGTTTGCATTCCTCAGGCACATACAGGGAGGGGTTTGTCTTCTCAGCGCTTGCAAAATCCAATTACCCAAGATCTGCAACCAGCTGTGCTCATCACCTGCTTTCTCAGAGATCAGAAGCATCTCAGGTAACTTTTAGAGCAGCCAAAAGGCAGCTGTGTGAACCTGGGTTCACCATTTCCTTTGGAGAGGTAACAACAGACTTGTGCTATCTTAATGAATACAAGGTATTTATTTAAAAGTTCAACAGATTCAAAAGTTCAATTGCTGTACAATTCAAATCTTGCAATAATCACAGGTTTCCATCAGAAATTCACTTCTGTGTATATTAATGAAAAAAAGCATCTTTGTGGAAAAAATCGAGTACACTTGTAATTTTGCTTTTTTTTAAACTATACCTTGTGTACTACCAAAAGATTTTTAGAGAATCTTAAGATTGATGAAAACCTGGCAGTTTACAAATGCCCTTCTGCTGTTCCATTCTTTATGTGCCTATTCCCTCTTCCATATTCCTATTAAACATGCCATACCCTCAGTTTTCAATTCTTCGCTATATACTCAAGAAGGGATTCAAACATGAATTTATCTGTTACTGAGTGGCAATATTAAATTAAGTCTCTGAAGATGCACAGTAAGGTCAGTTCAATATGGGCCAAGAGGGAAAAAAAAGCAGGGGAATGAATAGATCCTGAGAAGTTAAAAATTCCCAGTTACATTTGCAAAGGAAAACTGAGCTTTCCAACTGTTTGGATCCTAAGCCACCCTGATAATCAGGAGCCAGAGCATCCCAGTGAGATAATGGAAATCTGAAAACTTTAAAGGAGACTATTATAAATACTTTGCTTCCACCCCCCACACTCCTCCTTGGAAAGAATTTAAGGGCATACAAAACAATCTTGAACAGAACTGAGCAGATGCCTGAAGAGGTTTTCAGACTCATTTTATTTGCTGAGTTTGGATAGCATGCATCATTTTACAGCACCGGTAGACAAGTCAGTGAAGCACACTGCTCTCAGGAACTTGTACTGTGGAATGTCTCAAAACCATTACCCTCTCCCCCTCCACTCCAGTACGTAACACTAGCTGAAGACAAGACAGACACACATCAGGGCAACTTCCTTATGGCTACAAATACTCATAGCAGCGACTTTTAAAGGAGGGTTTATTAAATCAAGTCATTGCACTTGGGTCATTTATTGCTATAGCGAACAAAGGCCATTAAATAACAAACACCTCTCATTTGTGGCTTTAGCCGATTGTCTTGTTCTCTTCATCCTCTGCAAGCTCACACACAGGCACAATTTCTGCAGAGCAACCCCTTCCAAGATTTGTTTCGTGCTCCAATCACAGTGAAGAGCTTGTATAACAAAACTGGGTCCCCCATTAGGTTCAATTCTTGTTTTTATCACCTGCTTTACAGGCATAAGTTCCAGGCAAGAGTTGAGTGTCTGATGAGAAGCACATGATTCCTCAAATCATTTGTGATGCACTTGGGCAATTCAAGGTTAAAAGCATTAAGAGTGAATCAGCTTACTACCAATTTGACTAGCAAATATTACTCCATACCTGCAAAGTGTATTGATCAGATTTCAATGAGATTTCATGAACTATTTGAAACAGTAATGGACAAACATTTCCCAATGAACTTTTTGACATTTGTATTTTATGACACAAACTGTGGAAGAATCCCATGGTGTGGAATTACTCTCAAGCAGTAACACTTCCATGTCACTTGAACAAGTGACATACTGAATAATTACTATATTATGACTTCCCATGAAGAGAAGCTTAATTACCTTCTTTTATTGGTGAAGTTGACAAACTACGTGGCATGCTTTTGTCTTTTAAGTTATAGCAGACCTAAAGGAGTTGAGCTGATTAACAGAACTAATGAATTTGACTGACTTTCTAAAGCAGTATGTTTTTTAATTCTTTAATCAGACAAACACAGCAATAAACACCATTGTCTCCCATCACTTTGCATATTATTTGTGTATTATTCTGGTGCAAGTTTTGAGCCCAGGGGTTAAAGATAATGGTAATCCACAAGATCTCAACTTCTTTTCCATAAAGACACCACCTTGGACACCAGTACAATGATGTCAAAGCAATTGTTCCAATCGCTTATTAAAACACAAAGATGTTACTAAGTTTAGAGGTACGCAATATACTGAGAAAGTTTATGGCATAAATATATAAATATTGAGAGCTTTTGAGAGTATCAAAGTTCCAAAGGGATTTATTTGGAGATATATTATAAACAAAACCTGACTATTGTAAAAACAAATCAAGATGCATACTTGAACCACTAGAAAGACTGATGACTTCAGAAACACAGAAGTACAGATGCTGTAACTTGAGGTTTACTCTTTCATGCTCTACAATGTAATATTTTAGGCACAACAGGTTGAGTTGAGACTGGACCCTCCCTTTGTTTCTGTATTCCTTGCATTTTGTGGTTTAACGGTTAATTTTGTCATGATTTCACAATTAAGTCTTAAATCCCTTTTTAATCCAATAGTGCAAGTGACAAACCGTTCTGCTGAACTACTGGAATTAAATCATTCAATCTTTTTACAATGCATAGGAGTTTCACCTGCTTCATTGCACTAACAAATTCCTATCTCATTATTAATACTATGCTGTTCATAACTTGAGTATTCTCACTGCAGACAAGCACAACAGCATAACCCTGGGTAAGACTGCCAAAATTATACAAATTTTATATATTCCCTTTTGCTTGTAGGGGAAAAGTAGTGACTACAATTACAATACAGTCATTCCATCCCTTCCAACAGACTATTTTACAGATTCGTTGCAAAGACAGATCACCCTATTTATAGTATAGATCTCTTTAAAAATTAAGCTACAGGTATTCAATAAAAATCTATTAAGAATTCCCTCTCCTTTCTATACAGATTCAGTAGTATTTTCAAGCAAACCAAAAAAAATAAGGTCTGCAATTCCAGCACAGTAAGAAATAAGGCCTCTTTTATATTGGCAAAAAAATTACACCATTACTCTTTTTTGTTTTCTTATTTTTCTGAATATAAGACTATATTCCTTTTTTTACTATATTTTTTCTTTAAGACTGTAGAACTCCAGAGCATCCATTAAAATGAAATAAGAGTCAGTTCTCCTTGCGTTCAGCTTTGAATTCCTGGCGAGTTAAAAACATTGAGTCCATAACCGTCTCATGTAGACATCACTGCTTTCTTCAATTTTTCTATTTCAAGCTGAAAAAACAAACATTTTGAAAAGAAAGTCATTACTAAGGTAGCTATAAAATTTTCTGAGCTTTCACCAAAGTTATAACCTTTACATTGCAAAGACATGTATTACACCATAGAAGCATCTGACAGTACAGTATTTAAAGTTGATTTGCTAAAAGAACCGGAATTTAAAATAATTAAAAATTTGACTACAGTTCTGGTATAATCTTTTTAAAATTAAAAAAAAAAATCTGACTGATAAATCAGTTTATCTGGATAAACCCTCTCTGAAAAAAGAAGTCAAAGCTGGGTTATGCAATCACCTGACAGGTCCCCACGTAATGCTGCCCCATCACCTGAGAGCAGCTTCCTAAAACAGCCTTTCATGCAAAACACTGTCTGGATTAATTTGTATTTCCTGACACGGACGTAGAGGACACCTGGAGTTGCATCCTCTTCATCTCCACTGCATATTTAAGGCATCTTCATTGATTGCTTTAGAGTCACATTAAAGAGAGACGCACCAGAAGTTTCTCTCATGTGTTTCAAGTAGCTTTGTAGCGAGCAAGATGTACTATTTCACAAATAAAATGCCCTTTTGTACCAGACTGAAATAATTTCCTACAATGAGCTCATCCTATTAACTACCTAATGGCATCATATTGCACTGCAGGTAGTGTTCTTCATCAGTAAATTGAGGAGTGGCATTCATTCATAAGGGAATTTTTCAGATGCATTCTGTTCTTTTGGAAAATCATCCACACTTAATATTGAAACAATTCACCAAAAATTTAGAGAAATTTACTTTTGTTTTTCTTTTGATTACTTAAATTAAATAGGACTTTCAATCTTATAAATGCAAAGTATTAACTGTCCCTCCTGGAACTTGTCCAGTTGGACATATTTCTAGAAAAGAGCAGAATCCAACAGCACTAAACTGAACTGCCACCCCAACCACCACACTTATTGTTACAAATAATATTCCAGAAAAAGAAAGCTGAACTTGGATCTTCTCTATACATCAAAATGCCTCATGAGGCATTCATTTAATCACAAAATAAAACAGCAACACAAAAAGAGACTGAACAGGCTTGTTAAGATGTCATGTTAAGATGTTTCCTGTGACATCAAATCCCAGAACAAAGCCTACACACCCCTGAACTCCCCATGCCCTCCCAAAGCGGTAACATCACCTCCAGATTGCTTCGCAACAGTTTCTCTTCTTCCAAATCCTTCTTTAGCTTTTCCAGTTCTCTCCTAAAAATAGTTAAGATAGAAACAGAAGTTATAAGGGAGGAAAAGAAACTTCACATTACTGAGGACAGGATGCACAGGCCTTGTTTAAATTTTACAAGAGAGATTCACAAAACAAGGCACATGCCCATCAGTGAACAGTTCCTCACATCCGTTGGACCACAAGTTTCCACCATCACTCAGCACTTCTTACCTACTGCTATTCACCTATCCCTAATTTTTAATCCCAGTTTTAAGGAAGCTACTTACACATTTGAGCTGTTATTTAGTATTTAAAGTTGAATTCAAGCTAAAATAACCTAAAATAACATGGCTACTTCTACACAGAGAATATATTACTTAGAATACAAGTCATGTCAATACTGCAAGTACTTATGCACAGTGCTACACAAGGCCTGCACCATGTATTTATGTCATTACCACAAAAAAATAACTACTTTTCCTCACAATGAAAGCACAAACTGTTTAAGAAATACTTTCAAAAAGATGTAATGGATGCAGGAGTGCAAAGTAGGACGGAAAAATGTGTACAAATTCCAAAAATACTCTGACATAAATTTGTACGTATTTAGGACATTTAGTAGGATCAATTTCAACAGAAAATACCACTATTAATTAATAATATGTTATTAGCATAGAATAATTAATATGTTATTGGCATAGAATAGCTTTCTTATTTTAAAGTCTGGCATTGAAGACATTTATAAGATGTTTATATAACCCCTTGCAGATTGATAAAGGAAATATTTACCCATGCTCTTTCTTCAGGGCATCTACTAAACCCATTAAATCATTAATCTGAGTCCTGAGCTCTTCCACAGAAATTTTTTCATCATATGTTTCTCCTTTCAGATGCAGGTCTCCAGGTAAAAAGTCGAGTATGACAGAACTTGGTCTCTGAGATGAAGGTGGAATCAGTGGGCTGAATGCAGATGGCTAAAAAATAAATTGGCAGAAAGGTAAGAAGTAAAATCTTTATGAACTGAATGCTTACAGCACACAGATTGTAGCAGGATGGGAGCTAAATGTGCATAAGTTCCCTTAATTTTCTACATAAAAGGTAAAAAAAAAGGTCCAGTTTGAATGCATTACTGGTGTATATGAGATAGTTACTTTATACAGCTGTTAATTAAGGATTTACCTGAGGTTCTCCTGTAGTCACAAAAAAAAAATTACTTACACTTCAGTCCTCTTCACTTAAAAAAAAAGTGCTTTAATGGATTCCACTGGATCATTATAAACTTCTGTGCACTCCACTGATCTGCTCAGCTATTCTGTCTGTCAGGAGACTGAAGGCTGAGCAGATAAGGAACTTATTTGGGAAATACCACCTGATATAGCAGTTCTCATCAGAACTCCTGCACTTTGCAAGTATAAATAAACTTCAATACTAAATTTCTTACTATTTATACTATATGACTGAGCTCACTTGTACATAACTACAAGCACTGGCATTCAGGTGATTGTGTGAACCTGTACTGGAAACGCAAACAGGATGAACCTGTCACCAAGATCCCTGGTACTCCTTTGGCTCCTTGGTAGCATCATACCTTCTTTGTTTCAACTGGCTTTGGTTTGGCACTTTCTTCTTCTTTCTGCACCTTCAAAATTTTTTCTGGACCCACATTTTGACTTGCCTGGTAAACCATTCATAAGGAATGAAAAAGTTTTCAGAATTAAAAAGAAAAACAACAAAACCTAAAAGTAAATAAATAAAAAAAAGCCTTTCCCATGTTTCTAAAAATGCAATATTAAAGGGGAAAACCAAGTAACAAAACTTAAATTGCTACACCAGCAGACTTTTCTGTCCCTGACAGTCAGAACTTTCCTTCCCCACATTGAGCTGAACTTAAATCAAACACAGGAATCTTGGGAAGGATTTTCAAGCATATTTGCAATATTTGAGTCTGTGACGCTTTTGGGAGCCTGTAGGTGCTTCCATAAAACACAAATGGGCAGTAACTGTAGATGGTTACTGGCATAACTATGCAACATCCAGTGGCAAAAACTGATTTCAAGGACACTGCACCACCTGCTTCTCATTATCTGCCAACCTCACATCAGCGCTAAGAACACAATCCCCGTGTTACAGCAGCATAAAATTTATAGTGGCCAACTGTCAGTCACTAAAGACACTTTCAGATCTGTGTATGTACCACACCTATTGCACCATCAGTGAGGCCAGAAGATCTGAGCATTTCCTGCAGCAACACCCCATGGAACAGAAACACTCCCTCAGCTGCAACACAGCTCCAGCTGTTTCCCTTACATTCGCTTTCCTGCTGGGAATGGATCTCCCTGCACACAAAACCTACAGGAACTGAACCCCTGAAGTATTTTGCTCTTCAGATAAATGCCTCAAAAGACTGTTCCCCAGTGTAGTCCTGTTTCCTGGGAAGCCAGTTTTGAGTTCCCTACGAGGAGAACACCCCCAAAATACTCACAAGACTACTGCTATTGAAACGGGAAGGCAGCCTCCTACCAGGCATCTTGGGCCGGTTCGCGGTCGGGTGTGACAGATTATCTGAGGTAGCTATTACATCATCAAAGCTTAACAGATCTACAAAAGATGAAAACAGAGACCACCATCAAGACCAGAAAGGTTTGCTGAGTTCTTTGTATCCGTTTTTTTTTTAACTTGAGACACAAAAAAAGAATTATCAGAATTCTTAGTGTTTTGAGGATTTTCAGCATGTACAACACATGAGGTATCTGAAACAACTGCATGACTTTGACATATCTGGAAAACTGTATTTTCCCCCTTGGGAAAAAAAAAATTAATTCAGCTAGAACTTAAATTCAAGTAAATTTGTGTGAACAGAAGAAATGCTCTAGCAATGTAGCAGCATCTGCAGAAAATATGTTTATTACTTCCTCTCAGAGCTGCCATATTCCACTACTTGAGAGTGTATTTTCTTGTCACTGAGCTTGCATGAAAATCATGAAAATGCAAGTTTAGTGACCAAGACAAAAATAAAAGCAAAATGGTAAATTGCATACTGGTGTACTCCACACACTGGTGAAAGCTAACAAGACATTACTTGCACCTATGTCTGTGCAGGGTAGATTTTTTAATGTTGAGTGTCTAAAGATAATACACAACTTCATAAAGACTTGAATAAAACACTCCAAAACTCCACTCTTGTACTTTATTCAATCACACAGATCTCTTTGCTCATTAGGCTCTTTATCCTCACACCTCTAGGAAAACCCTCTCTCTCAGATCAGCAGAAATGCTTTACATCCTCTGGGAACAGGCAACTTCAGGAAAAAAGTTGATAATAGGAAAAACTAACCACAACTAGTCTCAGTAACGTAAGTATTTCGCCTAAGTAACAACAGGACTTGGCCTTTTCTCCACAAAAACAAACATACTTACCTGGCAACAGATGTTTAGTGAGATTGAGGAGTGCTTTTTATTTAAGCATTGACATAAGATTACAGTTATTATATATCATTTACAACCCAAAATCATCACTTATTCTATAGACTAACTTAAACGCCACACAATATTTACTACAGGCACCATAAACAACATTCAAGATTTTGGGTTTGATTTTTTTTTTCATGACCCCTGATTCTTACTTGACATTATGATTTAGCAAATAGAACCTATGGTATCTCTTTTCCTGCATTCCCATTAAGGTCAGATAAGAAAAAAGCCTTGGGTACACCGAGCCAGACCATTCATGCCCCTTCAGTGTCTGGATGTCTTAAAATCGTCTGATGAACCCAAGTTTTACTTACACATTGTCAAAGCTATTTTATACCTGTAGGTACTAAGTAGGTACTAAGTTTTCCACTGAATGTTTTAATTGATTTTAATCTGTTCTCTGCATTAATATCCTTGGAGGCCTTAGAACATTCAGCTCCTTTGGACAGCTCTGAGCAGACCTACTTCATCACCCATTCCTTTATAGCACTGTTACCAATCAGTTTTGCTGCTTTTTACTTCTATTCAAGAGAATGTCAAGACAGTCTTTTGTAAACATGCAATCACACCTGCAATTAATCAAGCAGGGAGAGAAAAAAAAAAAAAAAGAAAGACAAAACGGAAGAGTGATGAATGGCAAGCAGCTGACGGAAAAGAGGATGAGGGAGAAATAAATGAGAAGGGATTTCTGTTCCAGTCTGTGCCAATAAAGTACTTCATTTAATACACTGCAAGCAACAGTGACCATGGGGTCATCTGCATGGTGTTTACTCAATTCTCCCCAATCCCAGAGTACAAAGCTGTCAGACTCACAGAGGGCTTTAGGCTGGAAGGAATCTTAAAGATCACCCTGTTCAAACCCCTGCCATGGTCAGGGGCACCTCCCACTAGACCAGGCTGCCAAAGGGCAAATTAGGATTTGTGTTAGTTAGGTATCATTAAAAAGGTAACAAGAAAAAATTTTATGCCTTCTTCCCCTCATTTCACTAATTTCTGACTTTAAATGATCCTTTTGTCATTCCACAGAAATGACAAATCATTTTGCCAGAAATTTAAGTAATAATTATAAATTTAGTTGCTATTATGATTGGAATGCCAGTCCTGTCTCCACAAACAGTAAACATCAGGCATATTAAAAATATATTAAGAAAAATGTAAAGTTTGAAAAAAAACCCACAATATTTGACAAGACTTGAAGACTGCTAGGGTCCTGAACTGTGCACTATTTAAATATAGATGGTGGGATAATACAAAAGCCAAGGAGTTTTTTCCTATTTCTAAGAGCTTCTAAAGGAATTTGTTACAACTGAGAGAATTGTTCAACATTAAGATTTTGCCAGCAGATTCCAGTCAGAGGGAATTCTGACTCTACCTGAAGTTTTGTTTTTACTCTTCCAATTTATTGCTTTGGTGTAGGGAAGAAATTAAAACACAGGTTGGTGGAGATCGGGGTTTGGGTTTTTTGGTGGTGATGGTAGGTTGATTGGTTTTACTGCGGGCTTAGGGGGTTTATTTGATTGTTTTTCTTTTTAAACAACATTTTTAGTTATTTTAGAGAAAATTTAACCAGTAAACCAATAGAGATACTGATGAAATCCATTGAAAGTTCACAGTCTACACCCATTTCAATCAATAAAATGATTTATCAAAATAGGATTCTTACAGACAGCCTGTCAGCAATTGTTAAAGGAAATCCCATCATAGTGCCAAAAGAGCAATACCACACATCTGGAGGTAATCTGGGTCAACACAAGGACGTTATGTCTGAGCAAGAGCATCTTTCTAAGAAGATGAGCTAAGCCTAAAGTTACGTAGCATGGAGTATTAGAAATGTCTCTTCTACAAGCTTACCATGGATCCACCACAGAGCTGTTAGGAGCTTCGACAGGTACAATTAATGAGAGGCTTTGTTAAGATTTGTGAATGTTTCAAGTGTATTCATAGCAGCTTGTCTTAAAAAGCCTTCACAAAAAGAAGCAAAGCTGAACGGTGGCTGAAGAAATCATGGTTCCACCATCTCATGTGGCTGGGGTTTAAATATCCATGATGCAAGTGACATGTATCCAATATTTTAGAAGGTAAGAACTCGCATTAATCTGTGGAGTAAAAAGATGCTGCCCTTTCTCATATTACTCATCTTGCTGAGATTTCCCCCCAAAAATTCAGGGGACAGCTATAAGCTATAAAATATTTAGGTGCCCAAAAGCTTCAAGACTGTGTTCTTTGTGTGTACAGAATGATAAAGCCATTCAACCTTCATACACCAGATGTGCTAAAGGTACTGAACATATTTCACTACAAACAAACACAAAGTTTGGCTTATCAACAGCTCAACTATAAATTTTTTCTTACTTTTAGTCCCCACCAGTTCCTAAAGGAAAAGCCTACTTAAAGTAACTTCTTTTAACAGCTAAGGAAAACAGGCATTCAAACAAACAAAAAAAAGTGCATTTTTAATAGAAACCCCAAAATTTTAGTACAAATAATTGCAACTGAAAACCACACTCACGATGTTAAGAAGAGGATGTGTATGGAATAAAGCATTTGGATTTCCTTAGAGATTGTTATCTTACCAAAATGGAGAAGGGTAGGGTAATTTCCTGACACGTAAGAAGGGAAACATGGCAAACAGGATAGGAAACAAAATCTGGAAAGAAAAGTCAAGGAGAGGAATGTCTAGAAAAAGATTCTGAACAAAAAAATTATTTTACAAAGCAGGAAAAAGAAACATTTGTAGAAGAAAACAGAATTGCTTTACATGTTCAGCATGCCAGCATTACAGCTTTAGTCTTTTACAGTACTTGATTCTAATCAAAAAGAGAAACATTTATGCAATTTTTCAATTAAAACTTCAAGAGGAGTTATTTCACTGTGATCAATGTTTCTAAATGGTTCTGATTATTTGTCCTTATCTGATGGCAGGTGACATAATTTTGGCATGGGGTGGGTTGTTTTCTTCTTAACAGAATATTTACAGCTTCTTATGCTAAACTGAAAGTGGCTCAATCTAAACCTCACTTCATGGTCGAACTAAGTTGCAAAAAACACAGGACCACAAGACCCATATTAAAAAAAAAAAAAAAATTCCTAAAAATTCATCTACTCCAGGATCATAATCTGAATAGGGGGGAAGAAATAAAAAACAAATACTCTGGTTAAGCAGTTGCCAGCCCCAGCCATCCATTTTCCCTCATCTTTTATTAATATCTATTCTAGTTATTGTAAGGTTAAACTGTCTTAAAAGTTATATAAGGACCTAACATCATATTTTTTTATACAGCCTTGGCTGCACAGGATATTATGTCTTTAGCAGCACAGTATATAGAGAATTATAGTATGAGATTCATTACATGTTACTGGCAGAAGTTTGGATCAGTCCCTTTTCACAAGAGCAGTAGGACTGACTTATGCAGATTGTTTTAAGGAAAGTCAGTTTGACAAATAGAGGATTTCTGAAACTTTCCTTCAACTGCAGCTCCTTGACCCTTCTCAGTGCTGCAGCTCCACATGAGCTGCCTGAGCCTGCTCTGCACCAAACACAACAGAACAGACCTCACTCATAAACCCCTTGTGCCCTCCTGTGCCCTGCCCCATCTAGGTATTAAAATCTTTAATTTCTTCAGAAGCCCATAAAAACTTACGTTAGCAAAAAAAAATTTTTTTAATCTATCTGTGTAAAATTCTTTTTCTATCACTGAATTGCAGTATATACATGAACACCTGACAGCACAGGTACTATGTTGCCACCCTGGTTATTACAGATGTCAAGATAACTGAATGTAAAGAAAAAAAAAAGATATTCCAGCTGTTTTCATAGGGAGTATTTCCTGAGTTTAAACGATACCATGCTATACAGTAACACATCTAGCACAACCCTAGAGATTATCACAGAATTTATTATACTAGCTAGAAAGCTGATACTCATAGAATGGCTTGGGTTGGAAGGGAACTTTAAGATCTTTACCTTCCACTATTCCAGGCTCCTCCAGGCCCCTGGCCTTGGATGCTTCCAGGGATGGGGCACCCACAGCTTCTCTGGGCAGCCTGTGCCAAGGCCTCACCACCCTCATATTAAAGAATTTTTTTCTACTATCTAACCTGAGCAGCATAACTTCTGTATTAGAAACATATATGAATTAATGTTTTCTCATTTAAAGCATTTACACTTAAAAAGCATATTTTAATATGCTCAATGACAAAAAGTCAGGAGTATTCTTTTCCATTCCTTAGCTGCTTCAGTTCTTTCAATGCATTATTTTTATCTTCCAGATGAATTTAATATATTTTGGACTAACTATTCTACAACTAGAATACTGTAATTTACCTTAAAATTAAATATATTTATACTATTTTTAAATTTATTTTTACTAAAATATTTTCTGAGACAAAAGGTTGCATTTGAGATATGCAAGAAGAACACTGCAGGTATAATTCACTACAACTTTTTCAGAAGTGATTAATCATAAAATATAAATAATTTAGAGTTTAGAAAAACATGCCCACAGCAGCTGATCTCTGCCTAAGTGATACACAGAGGTCAGGTATCAGTTGCACTGTCAGTCTAGGGCTAATGGTATCCATACAGTAGTTCAGAGATTCTGATCATTAAATGTGGGTGCTTTAAACACTATCACAAAGGTTTTAGTGGATATATTTAGAATTAAGGAGATGCCAGGTTTGGCTCAAGGTGCTTTAAGCAAAGCCATAAGCATGTATTCAAATGTACAATGCTCCATGCTTTTTTAAGGCTCCAATTTAAGATATGATAAAGTCAAAATCTGGAATAGCTCTGAACTAAAGGAGGCCAAAGGTAATGGCATTACTAAGAGTTCTGAAGTTAGCTAGAAAAGCAGTTATCTGAATTGCAAGAGCAGAACAAACTGAACCAGCCATTAAGAAAACAACTTCATAAAAACTCAAGATGAAAGTGGCAGCAAAAAAAGCAAGCTTTCAAATTAGAAGGACAAACCATTATCTCTGTCTCCTTTCCTACCCACTGTTCCAACCCAGAGCTCAGCAGCTACCTGCAAATACCCTGCTGACATCTGCTCATCCCCTGCTGACTCTTACCTTTGGCTGCCTCCAGCACTTCTAAAAGAATACAGAGGCATAAATCCACTCAGTGGCATTTTGAGTAAATCACTCAAAAAGCTTATTCCAACCCTGTAAAACACAGCAATCCAAACAGAAAGGGCCAAAAGAATATTTCATTTCTTACCTGATTCTTTAGAGCTCTTTACCACAAGTGAATCTACCTCTACTGATTTTGGTCTGAGTGACAATGGTTCAGAGTCTAACTTTGGTTTTGCTACTGGCTCAACTTCAGATTTTGGTCGAAGAGTAACAACTTCTCCATTTGTTCTGTGTAAGACAAAAAGACAAAGCCTGCCTAGTCAAGAGATGAAATAGTTTAAAACATACCAAGAATTAGAAGCAAACTGAAAAATTACAGTAGATTTTATCACTTTCTAAAGCCTTGTTTTAAAATCAAGGCTTCTGGAGAGCAATTCTACTCCTATGAAAACTAATTCTTCTGTTCAATCTCTTGCACAGGTGTCAGATGCACACAAACCCATGTGAAAATAATCCAGAACTTTCACTACAGGACACACTTTGGCATTTCAGTCCAAAATATTACACTTCAAATGACCGGTGAGCTGAATAACATTTTCACTAATATTTCTTGAAATAATTCAGAAACTGACTCCTTGACATTAAAGAAATCTTTCTGTACAGGAAAAAGGGCTGACAAGAACAAGTTATTTCTTGATGGATAGGGAAAAAGCCACCTTGTAGCTTTTGTCCTACCATGCATTCCGTCCGTATTTGCTCACATCATTCACAGACAACAAAAACCCTGAGAACAACAAGGAAAAAAATCCAAAGTAATGCAACCCCCATCAAAATAAATAAAAAATAATAGGAAACATTTTCCTTTACAATTCTTGCCATCACAAACCCATGCTGAGCAGGCCTGATTATCTGGTTGGCCTGCATATATGCCATATATAAACTGTGCCCCTTTCACTAATTCACCTCCCAGAGCCTGTAAGTTTTATTGCAGTAGAAAAAGAGACAGCAGCCTGATCTTCCTGAAACAATGCTAAAAATGTTCAGATATTTAAATATCTCTAACATGTAAAGGTTTCAATTATTAAAGGCCCACAGCTTACTACAGACCTCTATTTAACTGCACATGTGCATCCCTTTAGAACAATAATTATTTTCTAAGCTGAAAAAGAATATGACTTGTAGTTTTAAAAAAATAATATTTACTTGGGAAAGCCTCCAAAATACCAAGTGAATATAACACAATTCTATACTGAAAAGTTATTTAAGGTGCAAACTGTTTGATGCAGCAGCTGTCTGCTTTATTTGCACAAGGCCAAGTGTATCACAACCTCATTTTCTCATGGTTCTTTCAAGCCAACTGAACATCCCAAAGGGACAGTTACCAGTCAGCTGCTGGTTTACACTTCTGGGTAAGGGCCTAGCAACTGCTGCAATGGAGACAGAAAGGAAAATTCTATGTATGGGAGACTCTATGGATGCAAAATTACTTTTAGTGAAAGTTTCAAACTCATGAGGAAAAAAAAATTAACTGGATCTAGAAGTATTTGTAGCCAAGTGAGAAGGCTCAAGAGTAGAGAAGTTGAGTGTGGCTCTGTAATAAGTGCTTCCTTCCCCAGGAGCAGACATGAGCCACAGTGAGTACCTTTAGCACGGGTATCTGTGCTCAGTTCTTCCCTTCCATTTATCTTACCCTATACAAAGTGCTCAAGCCTTGAGCACTGAGGCAGCTCAAATTTTCCAGGTTTTTTTCAACACAATAATAATTCTCAAGGGCCATGCCCACATTCTTTTACTCCATCCTGTTACTGTAGCTACAGCAGTCATCAGATGAGCAATTTCATCTGCCCCATGGTCAGTTATGCTCTAATGCTGACTCTGAGATTGATTCAATGTCTCAGTATTTGAAAGGCCTAAGTTCACATTGATAAAGATGTGGAGAAGTAAGAAAATGGTAGGTATAAGGCAAAACTTATCCTTGCATCCTTTTCACCCTTAAAGCACACATTTCTTCCCAACTCATCCATGAGGGAAGATCACACAACAAATCAAAGTGAATATACTTGGTGCCTGCAGTTTCAGTCATACTGACTTGGATGCAGATGATGGCAAACCAGGTTTGTCTGGACGTTTTGGGTGCAGGAGCCCTGCTCTCAGTAGGCTGTTGGTCTTGCTTGGAGGAATAGGCTTCTTGGGTGGTACTTGAGGAGCTTGTGGCTTCAAAGGCTTCGGATCCAAAGCTCCTTTTTCATCTGACAAAGGAAGTCACATTTTAAAAACCCACGTTGTCTACAATTCTTACACTGCTAATCAGTTAGAAAGCACCTGCTGTCAGAAATGCCTTCTCTGAAGATCAAAATGAAAAACACATATGTAAGTGTCTTAAATGACACCTTATCAAAACACACAAACTACTTACCTGAGCTCAGAAAGATTTATCTTAGAGTAAGATAAATCTTCCTACTGACATGAAACAGTAGTAATAAATTATGGATTCACATTATTGCACAGCAAATGACAGGTAAGAACCAAAAATCTTTGTACTGCTTTGTCTTTTCTACCAATTCATTTGATTTTCTTTTAAAGAGGTAGGGGTTTTTATTTTGTTGCAACTAGACTTCTTATACACACAGCAGCATAATTTATTTGTGGAAGAAGGGGAGGAGAAAAATGAATTTTTATCTGAATAGCTCAATTTATTTTATCTAAAGTCTACCTTCCTACAAATAGATAAAAATTAGGCATGGATAATAATTTTTTTAAAGTTGTATTTATTTATTCAATGACTGCACGACCTAACTGAATCTTGTCCAGAGGAGCTGACATACAACATATGGGACCCTGAATAATTCAAGCTGCTTTACAAGCAGTAGTTGAATAGGTTTGAACCCATGTGTCCTAAATCTACCCTGCTGGATAGAGCCAGAGCAAACCTTCTACTTTGCCCTGTAAAACCATGCCACAATTCAGTATACACAAAGTACTGAATATTCTAAAAAATAATTTAGGTCACAGCAAGGGGTTACAATTATTTACAGTTACTGCCCTTATAGGACAGTAAATCAGTAAACTGGGATGGAGAGAGTGACCTTCAGCTTTGATTCTCCCCATCCTCCCCTCCTGCAATTTGCTTTTAACCAAGTATTGATGTGGTGTGAAATGTTTATATATGCTATGGACCTGGGAGCTGGGCTGGGTATTTGTTTCAGCTCCATGCCAGCAAAGTGCCTGAACTGCTAGGTCTACGATTGATTTCCCTTGGACAAGTCCTGCAGCCACTGAGCACCCCTACAACCCCAAAACAGGAAGAAGCCAATGTTCTTTCACCAGAGTATTGGGAAGCAAACAGATCGTAGAGATGCTTCTGCCAAAAGCATTGCTCAGGGGCAGAATTGTTTTCCTGCTCTGGAACACTTGAACATCAGGAGGAGAAATAAGCAAAAACAAAGGGGCTGCCATCTCCCTGCAGTCTCTCAGCACGGAGCCAAGAACACAGGATGCTGAAGCAGTGGAAGGATTTGCCACACGGTGGGGCTGCCTGCCCTGTCAAAAGCAGCACAGCAGCAGCACCATCCTCTCCTGCCTCCCCACCCAATACACAACACTGCCAGTTTTAAACTCCCAACACCAGCCAGCACTAACTGCAGATCAATCGGCTTTATTGGAGCTGTGCTCAGCACAAGTTGAGAACTACCCCTTCTGCTTTTAAAAATAAGAGAGTTCATAAATAGGGCAGAAAAAATGCTGTCATCAAACTCTGTCCTGAACTCTCATCTGTCAGTTCTGCCTTCTAATACTCCCACTCAAAATCTGAATATAAAAAATGTCTATAGCTAAGTGGAATAAGTTAATACCAAAGGCCAAGGTTCACCATGAGCACAGAAACTGGGAATTTCTGCTGGACAAAATGACACGTCTTTTTTGGATTTTGTTCCTCAATGAAAAAGAGTGTTGGCTAAAAATGAATAGTTTAGTAATGGAAATAAAAGATACAAATCTGAACACATTTACACTGGAAAAAAATTTCCACATGACACCACTAAGTGACCTTCACTATAAATACAGAAACAGTCACAGAAAGTCTAATTTTTCATCAATTTTTGATTGCAATTAAAGGCAGATTAGTCTCCCAACAGGCATAAAAAATGACATGGTTTGACAGCTTCTGATTAGAGCTGCTCAATTAATTTTTTTTTTTTTCTGAGAACTTGTTACAGAACAATTTCATACTTAATAAGTTCAATTACTAGTATTAACAGGGCTATTTTTCCACAAGTACAACTGCACTGATAAATGGGCATATCTTCCAGTAAAACACTAGTGCTATCTAAAAAAGTAATTTTTATTACCTGATCTGCAACTGAATCCATAACAAATTTTTCCTCCTTCATTCCTGTAGCTCAGTAAAGAAGAGCTCTCTACCTTACATAATTTTGTACAAGATTTCACATTCCTATGTTTTTTGGATGATGTTACTTAATATTTTTTCCTCTATTCCTCCATGAACAGTTGAGCTCAACTATGCAAAGATTAACACCATAGTCCAAACAGAACCAGTTTAAAATTAAAGTGGCTTCAGTTTAGAAGAATTTAAAAAGACCAGGTGATAAATATTTCTGGAATCATACAGTTGATCTCAATTCATACCTGAAGATACTGCTCCAAGAGACAGAAATTACTTGTTTGCACACATACAGAACAAACAGAACTGACTTTAACAGGTGTCTTTCATATTCAATACCTGAGAAGGTGCCTTGTTAAAATGGGGGTAATAAAAACTGCCCAAGGAAGCCAAGAAACCTCACTGGTAGAAATGCTGGTCAGCCACAGTTCTCCATTCACAGGACAGAGTGGTTTTGTAATTTGGTTAAGCTGCAGGAACATCAGGATTTCTTCTGCAAGGCCCAACCAGCACATTTGTTTAAGCTTCTCACTTTTAAACACAATCAAACTTTTTCACTTGCCTAGTTTTTTCACACATGGAAAGAAGCTTTTTAGAATCTGTTTGGGTGACAACAGTAGCTTTGCCTCTGGAAAAAGGTGTTCTTTAAATTTTAAGAATAAAGTAGTAAATGTCTCCAAATTCAGGGGAACTTGAAAATATGGAATATAGGAAGAATTATCACGGTAAGAAATCTCTATTCTGAGACTGTGGCATCTATCTAAGGAGTCTTCTATCTGTTCTGTGTAGCTCTTTCAAAATACTTTTGAACAGACTGATTTTTGCAGCAGTTAACCTTTGCCTTTCTAATAATTTACTACTGCTGCTCAAAACTGCAGCCACTGTTACAGAACTACACCTTCATAAATTTAATAGTAACTATGTTACTGTGCAATATAATAACCAATCTTGAGAATGTCATGTAATAATAAGAAATAAACATTTTAACAGAGTTTAGGAGTTCCTCTAACCACTCCAAAGACATTTCTGTAACATCACAGACATGACAACTTCAGTAGATGGTGTCAAGGGAGTTTGTATGATGGCTCCTGAACAGAGACCCTACTGCCAGAGCAGCCAAGTCACCATGAAGAAAACTGTCCTTACCTTTTTCTTCTGGCCTCAAAGAAAGCAATTTCTTCTCTCCAGTTGGCAATTCAGGTCTTGCAGCTGAATGCAAATACAAACCACAGACATTTTTCAAAGAGCTTTAATTATCTTGGTCACTAACTAAAAACAAGACTAATGCCAAGTTGTGTCTTCTCTTTTGCAAGGAGTGTAATACCATTTATAAACACTCACTTGAGCCCAGAAAATGGTGAGCCATTGTTAAAATGTATCCAAAGTAGGCTCCATCATAATTTTAAAAATATACAGCAGCAGCAAAATATATAAAGTATGAAAAGTAAGCCAAAATGTGACTATGGCTGCATTACTAGGAAATAAAAAGCTACTTCTAAATTTTCTTTTGAAGTCACGCACTGCTTCTGCAATTTAGTATTTTCTCAGACCACCAGACATGTACTACATACCTGGACTTTTAACTGGAGGTGGAGGTTTCTTTGGCTTCTGCAAATGAAGAGGAAAAAAACCAAAGTCAAACAGGCAAGCAGATATTCTCTGTATCCAAGACAGCCTCATTTGTGTTTTGTTTTGCATACTGTAATGTGGAGCTTGTTTACCAGCTGATTTCAAAGTATTTCACAAAGGAGGCAATCAATTCAGACAGGAAACACAAAGACCTGGAACAATTCCTGTGATATCTCCCAGACAACCAGTTATAAAAATTCAGAATCAAAATTCAGGTCTGTTCAAATGAAATCAGTGATTCAGCAACGTGCATAAACAGATGGGAAAAAAAAAAATCCTAAATCCAGTAATTTCATCTTTTGTAGTCCAAAGAATTGCTCTAGATCACACTCATTTTGATTTCAATATGTAAACCTGAATCTTAGTTAGTATAATGCCAATTTAAAAGAGTAACCAAGTAATTTTTTGAACCAAAAGTGTTCACTTTCACTAAAAACACATTTCTGAATTGAGTATCAGAGGAATGGCTTCAATTAACTGACTTTTAAATTACAAGTGTAAGAAAAAAACTAATAGATGCTGACAGCATTTGTCTCAAAGGCTACAGTTACATGAAAAACATTGAGCATTATATTTAAGTGGGAAAGATGGACAAGCTATGCCAGCCATTAAAAATGTACAAAGTATCACAATGTAACAGTTTGTACATTGAAATTACTATTTTGAAACAGTCATTCATCACTTTCTGATACACTTGGAAGTTGAATCTCGGTCCTGCAGAATTGAGACTGGCACCTCTCAGGAGAGAGCTCAGCCACTCATCCTCGGAATGTGATTCATTAAATTGCTTTAGAAGAGGGGCCTTTCTGGTTGTACTGAGGACAAGATTCCCTGATAAAATGATACAAAAGCTACAAAACCACTTGTTCTTCACACTGCTGAAACCATACAGGCTCTGTCTAACATAACCCCTCCAAAAACACCCTGCAGTAGGTATTTTTCAAACAGTTGCTATGGATGGATTTCACTTCTGTGCCCCTACAGCTATTGAATAAGCTCTTCTTAATGCAACAAGATTTTATTCTAACATGTGAAATGTAATTAAGCAAGCAGGAGAACCCATATTCAATTTCTTTCTCTGGTTTCAGAGGACACAAAAGCAAGTGTACCTAAGTAACAAGATTCTATTTTCTTTCTTCTCAAAAAAGTAACTACATTATCCAGCTGTGCAGCATTGCTGCCTATACCAGAAACAATTAAACAGTTCAGCATCAACTTGCCATTATACAGTTCTGCTCTGTGTTTTCATGAAGTCAGTATCAAATAGCTGATTATGATCACCAGCCATCCAATGCCTTGAACCTGAAAGCTGCTCAGTGCAAGGTGAACCCCGTGCTGAGACACTGCACACAAAGCAGAATAAAGGATCAAAGCAGGGAAATGCTGCTTAGGGTAAAAGAATGGTGTCACCCCCTCTGTATGAAACAACTCTGTATTGTGAAATAGCAATCCTACCTACACTCTCTTCTTGTATTTTATGGCATTTATGCCGCCCTTGCACAGCTGAGAATCCATCTGTAAAGAAAATTCTGACTGGGGGGGGTAGGTAGGTTCCTGTGTAGTTGTGAGGCAACTCAGGATAAATTATAAATTAATACCTCCTGATCTGGAGCTGAATCCATTCCACCTGATGTACATTTGGGAATTACAAAAAAAAACCACAACCACCTTTGCTACACAAACGTGACAGAACCAAAACATCACACTAATCTCAACAAAAAAAAAAACACATTGTAAAACAAGGACCAAAATTACAGGATCACTGAGTACCACATGAAAACATGAATTTCCACAAGTTAGTACATGAGATGGTGAAAAGATATTTCTAAATTCCACCCAAAAAATATCCTCCATATACTGCAGCTTACTGCAAGTTTTGACATGGAAAAATCCCAGTCAGGTCCAGAAGGGTCATTCAACATTTTGTAATTACAGTTACTTAAGGACTTGAGATGGAAAAAAACAACAGCTTATCTCTTTCCTAAACAGTAAGGGTTTAATTCAGTAATCAGTAACACCATGCTATCAGAACTACACCCTTTTCTAAATGACCTGATCATCCTCATTCATTAATTTCAAAAAAACATGCCTCACTTTACTATTTACGGACAAGTTAAACACAAAGATTAACCTTTTCATCTTTCTTCTTTTATACAACTAGGTCAAGATAAAGTTAAAACTACCACAACTGTAATATTTTAAGCAGCATAATGTGCTGTGACCTCTTTTATTCTCTGCATTTTCATTAATAGTTTTTTTTGTGATACTAAAGAATAGGTGTAAGAACTTACAGGGAAGTCTTTATCAGACTCTTGTATTTGAACAGCAAAGTTATCTGGGAAGACGCCTTCTTTACCATTGAGCTCTCCTCTCCACCAGCCTGGCTCTCCAGTGTCCTAAAACAAACAACAGGTCACTTCAACCAGTATTTACTTCTACCCCAGAACAGACACAGCTACACAACAGCTTCTTCCCTTTTACTCACAACAAAGTAATTGTTTGTCTGAAATTGGCTAACTTAACAAGGGGAAACAGGTACAGATCAGATCAGGTTTGGTCAGTTTTTGTTTGTTTTCTAAAATGCAGGATGAAATTATATTACATCATATAAGATAAGGGTGTAAGGATAAGATCTGCAAAGGGAAGGAAAGTACATAAACCTAGTTAAGACCTAACACACAACATTTGATCTTCTCAGCTTCCTTGACCAGCAAGTTATTCAGTAAATACTCCAAATGTTATTGGCATGACGCACAACTTTACTAAATAAAAGTGATTCTGATGTGATGGATCAGCTCCACTGGTCTGAAAAGGGTGAAGAAGTAGAAGAATATACCTCCCTGAGAGAAAAAAATAACCATACTATGAGAAATGAAAATACAATATTGGGTAATTAATTCAGTGGCAGAGAACTCCATTACATGATGTTACTGGATGAAGGCCTTTGTCCATAACAGAAAGTATGATGTAATACTTTACCAGCATAAATAACAGCTTTCCTCTGTGCCTCAGATCCAAAAAAATCACAGAAACCTACAATGATTTGGGCTGGAAGGGACCTAAAAGATCACCCAGTTCAAACCTCCTGCCATGGGCAGAGATGCCACTTAGTTTGGACAACTCTTCTTATCTCCACTTTGGACCAGTGTGTGCTTGGGATAAATTGGTTTAAAAAGACAGAGGCAAAAGATTGAGTGGAGATGGGGCAAGGGTTGCTGAGTTTACAAAAGGACCTTCCATAACTACTCTTTTCCACTGTATTTATGATCAATGATGCTCATAATATCAATTATTTAATTCCATAAAATTAAAATTTCAATAAAGAAAAATGTGTTAAGTCTCCTTCTGCAACTGAGTGAAAGTTGACGATTAAACTTTCCATTTTTTAGGAAAGTAATCATTTCTTAATATAGGCAAGCATATAAACTAACAAAAGACTTCAGAATAATGCAGGGAAATTAATTATGGGTAGGTTTATTTTCTGTTTAGAGCCATCTCTGCATCAAAATGATCTAACAAAAAGGTGCTTTCACAATTCAACACTAATGAGAACATTCAACTAAATAATCATGTTTCTCTTACAGACAGAAAGTATCACTAACTTCTGTCTGGTTATTCTGAATCCCCAGGGAACAAGAACTGTTTCTGAAGGTAAAGGGGCAGTTTGCAAAGCTTTTCCTATCTCCTCACTAAAAAGGCATTTGGTACTGAGTGTACACTGATCCCACTGGCCTTTGAGGACCCCAAGATAAACTCCCACTCTGGAACAATCTTTGGAGTCATCTGTATCTCCATTAAGTGCAGAAGCAAAGAGATGACTCTCACACAAGAGAAATCAGTCTACAGGAGTATCTACTCCAGCAGACCCTCCTGCTTCTCAATTCATACACAACCTCTCTGCACAAAATTCACCAAAGCTATACACATGGTCAGAGCAGACCAAAAACTTTCTTACCTTACTGATTATTTGAATGATCTCGCCTTCTTTAAAGCTAAGTTCATCATTTGAGCCATCATAGGAAAATATTGTCCTGCAATATTCCTTGGCTGGAACAGAGGAGCACAATTAGTCTGGATACCATGGGCAGTAGCATTCATTATAACAGCTCACTTATGCTGTCTGAGAGCAGAGAAATTCACACTGCAATCACACTTTCCTTCTAGACCAGCCACCTGAGACTGATTTATGAATATTGAAATGAAAGGAAAAATAAGATTATATACTTACTGAGCAAAGGAAATAGATCTTTGAGAAGTTAAAAGTATAAGCCCCAAAGCATTTTTTTTTTAACAACAGCAACTTAATTCAAGCCCTCTGATTTCAGAGGGAGAAAAGAGGCATTAAAAGTGTAGCAGTTAAAATTGTAACAGCACCATGTACCCCCCCAATAGCATTTATATATTCAATTTTGAGCTACTTTACACAACAATGATTTCAAGATTATTAGAGTTTTTATGTATTTTCTCAAAATTCATCTAAATTTCAAATTTGCAATCCTCATTAAATACATGCAGCTGTTTTCAAGTGACATCCTTTATTAACAGGTACAGCTACAGAAATTTCAGGCAGCAGCCTTCAGAAATTGTGCAGTGAAACCAAGTAACTAAAGCAAAGGCACTCCTTGGCTAAGCACCTGAAACTAGAGCTCATCTGAGCCATCAAGTCTCAGCCACAGCCTCTTCTGCAAAAGCAGAAAGAATAATTCTTTTCATTTGGAACAGTTCAAAACTAATCTATTTTAAATTGTGGTAACAATTGAAAAGGCAAGAAGATTTGTTTCCCTTTCCCACACTGGCACAAAAACAACTATGAGAAAAGCCAAAATACACAAACATAAACTTTTTAACCCCAGCATATTTAAAGCAATTTAGCAGATAAAAAGGTTGTATTTCTGTATCTAGCACACTAAGAAAGAGGAAGCAGACAAAAAGGACTCTTTAGGTGCTGCATAACCAATCAGGTGCTTGGCACTGACACCACAATCAGCAGCTGCTTCACCCCAGTTAGAGCAGCACACCATCAAGTCACAGAATCACAGAATCATCTGCAATTCTTAATGACAGCTTTTGCTGGGTGGCAAGAGAATAAATCAGTTGCAGAACCTTTTTGCTGCTGTTGTGTTTTGTTTAATCAAGATACACATCTTTAGTTAAAAACGCACAAATTGTATTCACAAATAAAAATGAGTAATAACCACTATGTTAAAATGCCAAAGTATGCCAAGCTTAAATAGATAATATATATAGATATTGTATCCTAATATAACTGGGGGAAACAGGGGTCAAATGGTGTTTACTTTACTTTTTAAAGAAAATAATTTCATATACTTGCACTGGAGGCCAAAACAAACTTCCAAAACCAGCAGAACCTCACTAGGCTAGGTTGGCAAAATAAGCCAACCTAGCCTAAACATTTCAGAGATCTGCATTTATCTGCTAAGAAATGAACACAGTTTATTTTAAAACCTGGTCTCTCAAAACTGAGGATGAGACACATCAACTACACTATGGTCCACATTTAAATAAAACATTAAGGAAGAAAAACAAGCTGTCTTCCTTAGGTTTAAGATGTTCTTATCTGGTGTCTATAGGTATTACCTACTGATTTTCTCCTACAGCTTCTATTACTGTCATATTTAAGTTCCTCTCTGATATATTTGCTTCTCTGGGAAAGAGATCCAGCTTGGCTACAGGATTAGACCAACTTCCAGGCTTGTAGCATAAGATGCACCTGAAACTATCAAAGGAGCTAAATACTGAATGTTTTAGGTGTCCAGCTTTGAATGTTGGAATTTCTTCCTAGGCAAAGTTGAGCTAATTTTTATGCATATTTTTAGACAAGTCATATTTCACCATGCTCAGAGCTGCACATTATCTTGTTGGTTCTTAGAGCAATAGCACTGGAATGGTTTAAAAGCAAGATGTTGCAGTTTTCTTACTTCTGCAAATTACGCATTCCATAGAAAACAACGCACCAAAATAAGGTACTTCCACATAAAAGAAAAATATACTTAAAATTACAATACAGAAGTTGACAAAACATCTGCTTTGGAACCAGGGAAATGAGCAATCTACACATCACATAATCAAAGTTAATTTTTCATACGGGGTTGGCACTCCCACAAGATGTTTTGTGTTGGCTTAAAAATATCTCTCTTGATACAACTGTGCAATTTGGCAGCTCAATGAAGTCATAAATTCTTAAGAGATAAAAAAGAAAAATAAAAAAAAACAGTATAAACAGAACCACAAGGGAACTGGATTATGAAGGGAACAGACCTCAACACAACGTTAACACCAACTTTCTGATGAATGCTGCCACCTCCACGGAAAATCCTGAGCCTACAAAGGAACCTGTCTAACTTAGGGACAGAAATTGTGCTGGGAGACTGGTCCATGGAAATAGGTCTCCAGCATCCCATCAGAATCAAACCAGGCAGAAAGTAAACAACATGTCAACAGAAAATTAATACAAAATGACTGTTGCAATAAAAGTTCCTACTGCAGCCTTATTTTGTTCTGGGAGACTACCCTACAAATATTTTTGATTCTTTTTCTAAAGAAATGTAAGCAAAATTCATTTAAACTTTTTTGCACTTGTATAACTCCTCAAAGGTACAGAACATTACACAAAATTTCAGTACACGCAGATGTTTTAGATTTTAACAGAAAAAAAAAAAAAAGGTAACCAAATAGTTCATAAGAAAGGACTACCACATAACAGATTTAAATATCCATCAGCCTTACCTTTTGGTTTACTTTCAGCTTCTGGTTTTATTACTTCAGGTGTGTTTTCAGTTTTTGTTGTACTGGGGAAATGAATTAACTTTGTTCCAGGGAGATGGTTAGGTAATGGCTGTATTAAGGGAAAAGAACTTTCTTAACAAAAATTCTTTAGAGTTTTGTTTTTTATTAGGCTACAGAACACACTGAATTTTTCATTAGCTGAGATGATGAAAATTACCATCTCCAAGAGATTTAATGAGTTTTCCCACTAAGTACTCAGGTTACTGTATTTACTTCATTACAGATACTGCAATTAGAGTTTGTCTGCTGGTTAAAGAGAGAGCACAGCTTTCAGACTGGAAGTTGATCTCAGGATGTGGCCAAATATACTTCAGCAATTGCATTTCAGCAGTTGCAGGTGTTACCCTCCCATTAGCCTGAATATTGCCTCCTCCAGCACATAACAGCAGCAGTTATTTAACAGCTCTGCTCACAGTAACTTGCTGGCCATTCTTACTTTATACTGGAATAAGGCAGAGATATTCAGGAGCCACACAGCATCTCAGACAAGCAGTTTCTAACTACTCAGACAAATGAAAGAGAACATGAAAACCCGTCCCAGCTTCCCTTCACTCTCAGCAATTTGTACAGAACAGTTCAAGTGTCACTAGAGATTTCTCACAAATGAAAAAACAAAGAGGCATTGCCACAAGTTTCAGAGTTAACATCTAACCAAAATAAATTACAGAATAGCTCGTTTTGCCCCTCAGAAAATTACTGAGCTGCCAGGCAGATTCTGACAGCTGCAGCTGCATCCACTTCTTCACATCCAGAGCTACAAACACAGAATAAATAAGATCTTACAGTCAGTACTCACCTGAGAAGCCCTAACAGCATTTCTGATATGAAAAATCCCACTGCCTTTAGTTACTCTGCTCATTTTCATCTATAGTTCAACTTTGCAGATCTTCTACTGTCAGAGGAACTGGATTTAGTCTCCTTAGAGCCAGACAATGCCTGTAGGCTGATGCCTGGTGTCTCTGACATACCATGGAGGAAGCCAAGGTCACTTGGGATGTTCCTGCAGTACCTATGCAATTTAACTCTCTCCAGAATGATATATGAAGGAAGCACTAAAATAACCCTCCTCTGAGATTAAACACCTCCAACACGGAAACAGTTCTCTGCATTTCCCCCTTCCAACATAAGATGCAATTAGGAATGAGAGAGGAACTTTAGGCAGACAGGGTATAAATAGCCTGAGCCCAGGCGGGATGCTGGGAGAGCTGGAAGGCTCTCCTGCAATGACACTCTTAGGCACTTCAGACCCATCAGTGGTCAGCCTTCCTGGGCTGAACAGCCTGAATTTTCCAAGGGATAGGAGACTTCTCTCCTCTACACAGCTTTCTTGTTTTTTCTTACTGTCTTAAAAGACTGACAGTGCTCTCTGAGCATTTCATCAGCTAACCCCAAAGCAAGTTAAGCACAAATCCAAGGAGGCCATCTATTTTTACAAAAGCTTCATGAGAATTATCTCCCTTGGGCTCTCCAAGCTGTTCTGTTAAGTCTGTCCACCTCTGGGATGACTTTGGCAACAAGTATAAGTGGAATATTAAGTGCTAAACTAAATTGTTTATTTCTCTGACATTAAGCTATGCAAAACTGTTTTCTCACTTCATTTCCCCTCTTGATGCGAAATGATCTACAAGACCTTTCCAAACAGGCCAACCAAAACTGCACAGCACCAGCATATGTCATTGCACATACACAGTCAAACAGAACAATTCAAAAGGTCTCAGCAGACTTCATATTAACTGCACAATTTTGGAAAGGCTCTTTAAACTCCCAGGTGACAAGGTAGACAGTAGGGAAGCACCCTTCTGAATGATCAATCTCATGACAAGAAAGCAAACTGGAAGCTAGGCCCTGAAAACCTACTCTAACAGCATTCACATGAACGTGTAGTGATCACAGACCGGCACAGCAAGGGACAAAGGGGAGGAATGAGGAGAATCCATGTGACTTCACACAATCATGGAAAAGTTTCAGCTGGAAGGGACCTTCAATGACCATCCAAGTCCAACTCCCTGCCATGAGCATGGACACCTCCCACAGAGCCAGAGCCCCATCCAATCTGGCAGCCTTGAACAATTCCAAAGATGTGGTACCACCATAACTTGTGTGGTTCCAGCATAACCTGTTCCAGCACCCCACCTCCCTCACCATGAATAACATCTTCCTCATCTCCCCTCTTTTCTTCCTAAGTCTCCTCTCTTTTTGTTTAAGCCATTGCCCCTTGTCTTCTCATTACAGACCTCAGTGAAAAGTCTGTCTTTATCTACATATTGAAAGGTGGCAGTAAGTTCTACCACTGACCTCCTTTTCTAAACAACACCCTCTTTAGGAAGCAACATTCCCTGAGCTTTAAACAGAAGGCAACACACTTGCAACTTTTTCAAATCAGCTGATGCTCTGACCAGACCAGAAACAAACACTACACACACCATGCCACTGCTGTGAGCATTGCTATTGAGGGAAAACATATTCAAGGAAGGCTCTGAATCTCCCTCCTCCCAGGGACTGGCCTCACTTTTTGCCCTACACCATTACAATTATTACCATGGCAGAGGAAAACAAATCACTCACCAGAACAGCATTAATGATCATAACCCACAAACAAAAATTGAAATAGACAAAGGCTTTAAAAGTCTTCTTGATCACCTGAGTCCAAACTGAAACTCTGGACTATCTCAGCTGCCTTTAATTTACCAAAAGCTGAAAATCCATATATAAGCTTTTGGAATAGTAAATTCAAGTTAAAGAACTGAGCATTGTTGCTGTGCTTCCAAGGGGGGGTAAGAGCACTCTTGAGTTCAGATCAAAACAAAATTCAAACACTGAAGAATAAAAGTGCTCCTTTTCCCACTCAATCATAAAAAAATGGGGAAAAGAAAATGCAAAATTCTGGAACTGCATTTCTCAGGCTTACACAACCAGTAATTTATGAAGCTTGGCAGCACTCACTGAAGGTAATGGCAGTTGACACCTAGAACAGCAATCTCAACATCCACCGAAAGTTGAGGAAAAAAACCAAATACGCCAAAACACAAAGAAATGCCAAAATAGTCCTTGTTTTAAAAGACAAGTTTAACTTATATTGGTAGACTTAATCTTCTCCCATACTATACATAAAGTCTGTTACAAGGTGAACCAGAGGGACCTCACACTGCAGATGTGTTTGAGATGCCACTGCGTATTTTACCACATAGCTCTGAAAAGAGAATTTATTATCAGCTTGGTTTTCAGTCACTAATAGTTTAAATACCAAGACATTTGAATAGACCTTTTGGAATCAATGTTAAATACAACTTACTGTGAAACATTCAAGGGGATTTGTTTTGTTTTATAGGCAAGAGCTCTATGAGAGGGTAATGGTCAGATTCCACATCTCCTAAATTATTTTTACAGGAAATCTCAAAAGAACAATATGTACCACTACAAACCTTATCTTGCTTTTTATCTTCTGATTCATTACTGGATAATCTTGTTTTAAGTTTCACTGAGCCTTCCTTAAAGATATCTCCAAACCCAACACCTCGGATTTTCTTTGGCTGTGCTGGTCCCAAAGCAGGTTCACCCCCATTTCCTGGAGAGGTCACAGGTGAGGTAGGACTATTAAAAACAGGCTCTGAAAATAAAATAGAAAGGGAAAGCTATTTTAAAATCTGAAATTATTCATTTGCTCTTCTGGGAAAAAAGTGGAAGCAGAACAGCTTTGTGCACTGCTCCTGATAAAGAGCTTTTCCAGGAACACCACTGTAGCTGTAACACCTCACATTTGTTCTCATTTTGTATTTAATGTAAGACCAACTTAAATTACACCAGTTTTGTCCTGATTACTCTTGCAACTAAATCAACAGCTCACTAATATTCTTGCTATTTCAATTAGCACTCAGGTTCCACAGTGTTTTCCATTAGTTTTATGAATCGCTGCTTATGCACTCTCGAAAATGGCATTTTAGTTCAACATTTAAAAGCTTCTCATTTGAACAGCTACAACCACAGAAAGCAATAATCAATAAAGATCCATAATTAATCCAAACATGCTTCAACTGTCACAGGAAAACAGAGTGTATTTCAGTGGCAGAGTGATGCCTCTCAAGGAACCAAAGAGATATTTTCTTATTGCTCAAAATGCTCCAAGCATTCAAACCAGATACAGTTGTTGGAAATTAATCACTGCTGGATAACTCAACTATTTACAATTCTTTTAATCTTTCAGTTTTAAGGGACAGCATTTATCCACCCCTCAGAAAAGTATTTCAGAGAGTAACTTAATTTTGTGGCTAAGAGCTTTGCAACATTTTTTTAATTATGGTTAGATCTGTTAAAGCCCACAAATTAGTATACACAGTCAAGCAACTTTTGCATGCAGAATTCCAGGAGACAGCCATGTGAAAACAGACAGCTTTTATAAACCAAAGTCAAAATGGCCTCCACATCTTTTAACCTTTGGGTCAAGTTCTTTTCAGCACATGCAAGCCTATGAACTGCAATAAAGATTAAAGACTCTTCCTTATATCATTAGTTTAAGATATTTTGATAGTGCTGTGAAGCTAAGTTGCTCTTGACTTCAGTTGCTCACCTTTTGCCTACTCAGATGCTCTTTATTTAGTTATATCCCCCTTATACCTCATAGGACAGCTAAACATCCCTTTGGTGGACAAAGTCCAGGCTGCACCTTTGAATGACCACAGGTGAGTGAAAGAGGAAGTTACTGTTTCCCAAGGGTGAGGAGGGACCCTGACTGTGAAAGTACTGAGCATTAAACACAACCCCTGGGGGATGGGGGGCTGAACACTCCAACTTTTAAGGTACTGACAGAAAATACAATTACTTCAAATTACCGTGCAGTGTCACTGATCTCAGTATTCAGGAATTAAGATCAATGCATGCCCATTTATAAATTCACTGCACCAGACCCCACTAAACTCAGGGAACTTGATCTCCAAGGAAACAGCCACTCAGCTATTTGGGACTGCTCAAGTCAAACTCTTATTTTATGCTACTGTGATTTCCACAATTTCAAAAAAAAAAAGAAATTCCAAGCCAGGTTCTTTCCTATGTCTGAGCAAGCCCTTGTTTGAAGCAGTCAGTACTGGACACCATGTAAATGAGGGTGCACATTACCACAAGTTAAAAAAAAAAACAACCTGTTTTTCTCCAATGTTAGACCACTGTCTTTTAAAAATCAATTAACTTCTGCTATGATGTTCCCAAAACCCATTCCTGTTTCAGCAATACCATATCACAAGTCCCTTTCAAACTGATCTTCACAGACTGAAATATTTCTAAAGTGCATTTTCAAGGGAACAGAGTAATTGCCTGTAAAGCACAGACCTGCCTGGCACCACTCAGCTACTGTTCAGCCACAGAGCATCTGCTTCTGCCCCAGCTATACAGTCATGGCCAGAAAAGGACAGCCAAATGTAAATCCTGCCTTAAAAACATCTTATTGTTAGATTAAAACAATCTAAGGCCTAAGAACTGGGATCTCCTTCCCTGGACTCATTTTAAGTTGAGGCTCTCCACACTGTTTTGATTCCCAAATGACTTGGTTAAACACTTGAATTTTCTGTTTTAGAGAGCTCATGTCTGTGAGAATAAGACTGAAAAAAGCTATTAAACAAAAGAATAATTTTATATCCAAGTCTAAAAAATATCACCTTTGAATATGATAAAATTTCTAGCGATAAAGTGTGTAACACACATTTGCAAGATTAAGACTTTGACTGCAATTTTATTATGAGTGAAGGTGGGAGCAGACAGCTATCCTCATACTCAGCATTACACTTTCTGGAAAGAAATTGGAACATCATTCTTAGGAAGACTGAATTCTTTACAACTTTGTTGTACTTTAACCATAGTACTCCAAATTATACCAGAAATCAAAAATTACTTTGCTAAGAGTTGGCAACAAACAGAACACTACCTGTGTCATCCAGAGCATCCTGTGTTTCTCCATCATCTGTTGATTCCAATTCTTTCACAAAGTTTGAAGGAAACATCCCTGCCTTGCCATTCAGTATTCCACTCCACCATCCTTCTTCTACCTGTATAGAAATATTTTGCACATTACCAATGGAGTAAAAGGAAATTCCTATCAATTTCATACAAACTCTACAACCAACTTTGGGGAAAGTTCAAATTAGCACCATTTCTTTATAAAGAAACCTACCAAACATGTAAAAGCATTAGACAAAAAGAAGAGGAAGAAAACAATTTAATGTTACTTGTATCACTACAGCAATGATCCTAACAGGAGATTAGCCCCATTCCAGTTAATCCTAAAAGGAAGCAATATGTTCATCAACTTTCTCAAGACAGAGTAAGAGGCACTGCACATTTCACACAACAAAGAAATATTAATCTGTTCATGAAATACAGATGAAACTTTGAGTCTGTGTGTCCATGGAAATTTTTATGTGTTTTTGCTGTCCATCTGTCTTTTCCTCTGTCTTGTCCAGTTTCCACCAGTCCTGCTCTCCAACTGACCTCATATCCACAGGGCAGCTTCACACAATTTTGATCAAAAGAAAAGTTTCAAAGATAAAATTTAATGTGGGGTAGATCAGAGAAAAGTCCTTCAGGACATCAGAGAAATGGAGAATTAAGCTATCCACTCCCTCTAGCAGGAGGCTGAACAGCACAGCCTGGCCCTACATGCACCACAGGGGCAGAACTTGCCCATCAGACCTGACCAACCTCACCAAGTCCATGAGAATTTTGTGGTGGCACACAGCAGTCCCAAGGCCAGCAATACATTGGAAAGTTTATCAGGAATACCCCACATGGTCTAAAGCAGAACAAGCAAAACCAGGGCAGGAAGAGGCGATGGGGCAAAATGATGCCAAAGGACCAAGAATTGTGCCCTTTGAATTTATGAACAGTTTTCAAAATTTATTAAATAAATTCAGTTTATTTACCTAATGAGCACAAGTTAAAAACTACAACTAAGATAAATTTTCAGAATCTTTTTTTTTGGGTTGCCCTGTTGTGAGGCTGGAAAGCTGTTTTTAAGAAAGGAAAGCAAGAGGAAAAGGAAAAAGCAAACCAAGCAGCAGCTGTTTGCATTATCTTTTTTTAGCCTGGCTTTTTAGGTCACTATGCCTGACACACAGGCATAGTTTTTAAATGCCAGTCCACCTCCAGGCAAGCAGAGCCCAAGGAGAACCTGGCAGCTGCAGACACTGGCAATGAAAAGAGCACTGTAGTTTTTAAAGGCATCCTGGTGCAAAAATACAGCTTTGTTGTGGATGGTTCAAACTCAGAGACTGGTCCTCTGAAACAAATTTTAGGCACAGATTTCTGGCAAGTGCTGCCCAGGCTCTGGCAGCTCAGGTTTAATGGAACACATAACAGAAAACTAAAGTAAAAATGCCTTTATTCACCCACACCACTCACTCAGGAGCCATGAGAAAGGGACTTTTAATGGTTACAGAAAGTGACTTGAGCATCCATTTATTCTTCTGCCAAGAGATGTGGTCAGCAAAGCACTTTACAGCAAAGTGATGCCAACTCAGAGGCACTCAGGAACAAACCCAAAATTTCTCGGGCACACTCACTCAGCCTCCTCACCATACTGCCTTTATATAAAATCCTGACTACACATAAACTATTGCCAGAAAAGGTTTCTTTCATCAGCATTAAGACACAGGTTTAAAAAGTTCTCCATGCTTTGGGGGAGAACATCTGCACATCTGTTAGCAGCAGCAACACAGATGACAATTTCATAATCCTTCTCTTCCATTCCAAAATATTATCATATGATCCAATTTCCACAAGAGGGAGGTACAGCTCTGGTACACACACCAGAACGTTTTTTTTCAGTGTGAATCCCATTGACTTATTTGTACGAAAAACTCAGATTTCCAAAGAAAAAATGGGGAAGAAGGCTGAAATAAGCAGCTTACCAATCTGTTGTGTTTTTCTTTTTTTTTTTTTTACTACAAACTTCCCTGATAATGTTATATGATATTTTATTTTGCTTGAGAAGACAACATGCAAATACTAAAACTATAATACTACAAAAATAAATCTGCTATTTAGTGCTGCTCCTGAGAGGAGAGAGGGGAAGATATAAAGGAGAAACAAAGGTTTTAGAGCAATGACACAGCCACCACGTGTGCTCTGCGCATGTTCTTCATGTGTAAAACCCACGTGACGTTCTATAAACAAAAAGCCCTCTGGATTCAGCCAGCACACAGCACAATTTTCTTCCTGAAAAGTTACTTCTGCTCTCTTCAATATCAACCATTTAATTTCTGAACCCATTTGCTTTCACCTTTGATTTCATGATCAGTGGTGTCATTTATATCAACTCAATTTACAAAAACCACTCAAGGGCTAAATATTGAATTATTTCCAAGTAACTAATAGAGCTGATCCCCTCACAGAGCTTACTTGCCCCACAGAAAGAGGTGACCAAACAATTTTTCCTCAAAGTAACAGTTACAAGTCATCTGCATGTACAGAAACAGCACCTTTTATACATTAACAGAAGCAAGCTACCTCATAGTACTGAGGACAAATTACCTAAGGCAAGTTATCCCAGCATATTACACAACCCGTGGACAGTATTTTCTATCATTCTTTACATTTGTGGTCCCATCAGTACAGTTTCATGAAGCAGACAGACATAGTCTACACCTGTCAGGTCTCTTCTACGTCACCATGAAAACAGTATGCAAACAGCTCTGTGATCATAGTAAACTGCACTATTTTTCCATCAGGTAGCATTTCCCTAAAAATTTGTCAAGGAAGTAGCAAAGACTGGGTACTACAAAAACATATTTTCAAATCATTAAAAAAGGAATAAGCATGGCAACTAACAAAAAAAAACCCTCTAAATAATAAAATATAATCCACACTTCGTTAAGAAACCAGATGAGGAAATGCTCTAATTTTTTTATTCTGTTTGGCTACTTGGCCATCTCTGGTACATGACACTGCACACCCCTCTGAAAATAATTCTAGGTGCTGACATGTGCAAGCAAAAGAGTTGTTTCCACAATAGTTCACTGCACGTGCTCCCTCATGAATGCCTACACTGGACTATCCAGTCACAACTGCCAGTGCAGGCACCATCCACAAATTAAACTGCTGAGGTTATCCAGGAACACTCCTCTAAAAACACCCACACACAAAGGTATTTATGAAACTGCGAGTTTAGTGAGCAGGTTTTGCAAGTCACTTGCTCTGTTTACTCTCAGATATTAAATTCTGAAATTATTGGTGCAAATGCATCTAAGGGAATAGTTTTTTCCTTGCTAGGAAAATGGAAGTCTCCTTGGCAACTGTCAGGTTAAGCACTCTCTTCCCAACAGGGTCATGCACATGAAAAACACTCTCTCATAAAGCTACTTAAAAAGCAGCACCAACAACACATGGCTAGAAAGAAAGCTTCACTCTCCCTCCTCAGAGCCCCAGGGAGGAAGAGACGGCACCAGTGAAGGTCAGAGCCTGCCATGCAGAAGTTTTGAACGGAGTTCTAAAAAGATTCCTTCCACAATCGCTCTGATCTTTACCGCAGCTTCCCTGACAGACTTCACATCTGGAAGAGACACTCCTCCGACAGATACAAGCTTCCCACCACTGCTATTGAATGGAACAGACACCAAGGAAGCACGTGGGTAAGAAAAGATAAGAAACCACCACTCCAACTCAATGCGTTTACAAGAGAACTTGAAACTGCCAAATCAAGTCAAATAACATTTTTCATCTATACCAATTTGGAGTATGTCAGCCTAGAGAAAGTGGTCCAACAGTTTTACCATGAGCATGCTAAAGCCAAGGATCACACAGACAGGGCCAAAGAACTGCAAAACCCTTTCAAAAAATGAATGTGTAACAGATCACAATTTATTACTGTGATGATCAAATATTTCTTTTAAACATCTAGCATTCATAGTTTTAGTATTAGATCCTGAGAGAAAAAGCTCCAGAATTATTAACTTTAGCTGCAAAAACACTGCTTCCCATGTTATTTTCCCAACATGTTTGTAATACAAATAATCAGCCAAAAAAGTGGTTTGACTCTCAGCACATGAATGGCCAGCTCTGCAGAACAGCTTACCTCATCGATGATGTCAATCACATCCCCCAGCTTGAGCTCCAGCTCATCCTCATTCAGCGGGACGTAGTCGAAGAGCACTTTGCACTGCCGCTTCTTGGACCCTGATCCAAGGGAAACATCAAAAGTAAGAACACTCATAAAGGAGAATTCATCTTTCCTACATTCTGCTCCTGAAGACCCAGAAACCATTCCAAAAAGCCATGCAGCTTTTGATCCTGATTTTGTGGTTTGCTTGGGTGACCTTAGGCTAGGGAGCCATAGTTCTGATAAACGAACACTGCACCTTACCAACCTGCTATAAAAAGCATGTTGACACAAGCAAGTCAGGTAAATCCCCACTACAGTGATTTCTCAAGCTATTTCCCAACCAAAATTTGCAAGAATGGCAATCACTGCCAGTTAGTACCCACTTGGAAGAAAATGTGCAAGTTTGAGCCTCCAGTCCTTAAATAATCTTGAAAGTAGGAACAACTTTTGTTATGCACCACAATGGAGAGCTTACAGACCTTCTGGCCTCTAACAAGGACCACAGCTCTGAGGTAATGCCAACATTTGCTGGGCTTATATTTCAAAACCTGAACTAATTTTTATCTGTGATTTAAAAAATAAACCCTACCTTTTCTCAGTGCCAGTATGGCATCTAGTAATTCAAAGTGTCAATTAGCAGTCTGACAAAGGCAAGATTAAAATCAAGTGCAGTTTTCAGCTGATTGCCCCATACCATTAAAGTGCTGCAGACAATAAAAAGGCAAAATGACATCTTAAGAGGGGAGAGCATTGAAGTGGCTTCTGAGAACTCAAGCCCTGCAGCCACAGTGGTGTGCACCCACACTGTCTAATTACTCTGCACATATCCTGCAGCGCTGCTGCTGAATGCAGACAGTTTATGCACTTCTCCTTCAAACAAGAGGCCATGCCTTCAGACCTTTTCCACAACAGAGCAGCCAGCATGCTTTTGAAGACAATTATCATCTTGAGTTATGACCCATGCATGGTCCCTATCCTCCTCAAAAAAAATCTGCCACAGTTTAAATGAAAAAATCAATCAAAAGCTTGGAGCGGTAAAGCCTAAGCTTATAGGAGCTGTGTGATTTCCATCCTCTCTCTCTTATACTTTGTACTCCTTCCACACTCAAGCTTCAGCAATTAAGATTAGCTGTGTAAAAACATTTCAAAACACAGATACTGCCTCCAAGATTGATCCTTGTCTTTTTACAGCACTGTTCAAAGTCCAGAGCAAGGCATTTAGAAAACCACACCCAGCATCTCAATACAAAGCAGGCCAGGCAACAGAGTAATAACCAGCATTTAAAATGTCTGAGAGAGGGCTCACCAAATCGAGAATTTTCTACATGCTGGTATATGATCTATGCAAGAAACAAATAAACCAGAAATATGAAGCTTTATGGGTTATTTCTAGTAACACATAATTGCCCACGTAATATACCCTGCTTTTACCTCCACTGGAACTCGTGCACGAGCCCAGAGGGATTGTTCAGTTCAGAGTAATTGCAATAAATGGTTCAATAGCCTTTACTGCCTCCTGCAGTGCTTTCAAGGCTTCTGTTTGGTAGGAGATTAACTGATACCAAAAAAAGGCAAATTTAAAAGTCACTGCCATTTGGCATAAATTTGATCTCGGTGTTCCTTTTCATAGTGTAATTATATCTAAATGGGAGTGGGAGGGAACCCATGGATGCATTTTACATGCAGAAACCTCCCTCTCCTCTGAGGTCTGTTTCCAGTGACACAATTTAGGAAGTACTGCCTCCCACTTTTGAAAATCCCTAGAATAACCTAGGAATGGAACCTGTCCTCTCAGAGAACAGAACTCCAGCTTTACGTGCTGCTGCAGGACTGCTGGGCTGGCAGCCTGCAGGCAATTCTGTCCCTTTCCAAAACAACCTGTCTGGCTTCAGGTTTTTTTGTTTTGTATAGGGTAAACCAAATTTAGCTCTTTGTTGCTGTTACTTAGCACACCTTTTGTATCTTCTTTCTGCTAAACCACAGGCAGACATCTAATTGATAGGAATTCTGCCTGCAGCTTACCACCCACCTGACACAAAAATACCTGAATTCAGGGAGAG
This sequence comes from Pyrgilauda ruficollis, assembly GCF_017590135.1. Classification (NCBI taxonomy): domain Eukaryota; kingdom Metazoa; phylum Chordata; class Aves; order Passeriformes; family Passeridae; genus Pyrgilauda; species Pyrgilauda ruficollis. Next base: position 4,617,985 of record NW_024527044.1, read on the forward strand.
CTGCATGAAAGAAATGAAACCTCATTTCAGCAAGTGAAAAACCAGAAACACAAAGACAACTTAGCTCTAAAAAGCAAGTGATTGCCCAGGCACATAGCAAATAGGATCTGCAGGAGCTGTTCAAACAGTTTTCCAGGAAAAAGGGAACAGCAAGTGAAATGGAAATGCAGAGACTCTCACTGCACCAGGTAAACAGCTGTGTGCCTAAAGGGAAGTGCTTGAACACCATTTTCTCCAGAAGGATGAGAGTAGCCAGAGCCCTGCAGAGTTTGAGACCAAACTGTATCTTCTACCCTGGCCACAGTCACCAGCATGAGGATGTGACATGGAAAATATGGGAGCATTCCAGGTTGTGACCAGGACCAGAACAACAGCTGACAGCTGAACAGGTATCACATCATGTTCACAGAATCCTACAGTATCTCCAGGTGGAAGGACCCATAAGATCATTGTTTCCCTTCCAGAGCCTGGCTGTATTTATCTAGGAACAGCATTAATCTTTCAGGTTGGATTTTTCCAAAGTCTGCTGTGTAAACACCCAACAGGCAGCTACATGCTTTTGCCAACATGCATACACAGATCCGAGTCACTAAAAAGTGATTTTAAATCCTTAGTTCCTGGAACAAAGTCTCAAAAACTTTGTAAAGGTGGTGGTGGTCCTGTTTCAGTGTTTTAAATAACAACTGGTGGAATACAGGCAAAACCTCAAAGCATAAACATGCCAGAACCATAAGTTCTGAACTTTTTTTTTTTTTAAAAAGCAAGCTTAAATCATAAATGCCTTCAAAACCTTTTAAGACAGAAGAAGCCACAGTAATTTAAAGCAATAGCTTACAAGAGATTGGTATGACCAAATACAAATCATGAGCCCATTTGCTGGATGCAGGCAATGGTAAGCTTTCTTCGCTAGGCTTCAGTCACCTTGATATAAAAACTAGCACTATAACAAAGAACCCACAGATACAGAAGCACCAGTGCTACACTCCTGCCATCCTGTTTATTGGAACAAAAGGAAAACTATTATTTTTTGTTAACACCACAAACTGCACCTTATTTCACACCAGAAGCGAGCCTATCAGAAAGAATCTGAACTATACAGTGTTTCCTTGTCAAAGCCTTGAATTTGTAGCAAAACTTGATGTTTTCATATTTCAATATTTCTTTTAAAATGACCACAGGAAAATGTTTTATTATCATGAACAGGCCTGCAGCTCTCCATTCAGGTACCTGATAATACAAACAGAGCTCTCTGACATCTGGAAGGAGTCTAAATCCTGTTCACAGGAAAATTCATCCCTATTACTGATGTTAAAAGCTACATTTAAGCTTTCTGCCCATACATACAGGAGCAAAATTTGTCTCTGAATAAGTTTTTCCTCCTATGTTACTAGTTTTCCACATAACCTTAAAACTAAGTCATGCATTAAATGATTTATGTTTATTTTAAAAATGCACGTCAGCAGCATGCGCAATTGAAGGAATTGGAAAGACCACGTACTCTTCTTGAAGCCTTTGGACGGGGGATGAGGCTGAAATCCTCCTGCTGGAAGCCCATAGCTGCTCATACGCTGCACAAGGCTGGCTACATTGCCAGATTTCTCCCTCCTGAGTGGCACAGCATCATCCTTGGGCTCTACATCCTTTTTAACTTCCTGAAACAAGAGATTTAAAAGACTTAGAGGCCACTTAAATTACCCAAGAGGTCAGTGGTTTTAAACAGGTACTAATACATTTCAGGTACTTACCCTTTGGGGTATAATGACATATTATACTCAAAAATCACGGCCTTCATCCTACAACTGAACATAGCCAAGACTGTAATAAATTTGACCTTTCCATACAATTAGTTAGTAAACAGGTAAGGTGCTGAGAAAAATCAGAAACGGGCAGCATTTTAGCCATCTACTTTAGCTTTGAATCCAGAAGTCTCATATTACAACTTTTATGTAACAGATTGTATTTGAAAACATTTTTAAGAATATAAATATTACTTGAATGACAGACCATAGGGTAGGATACTAAAATATTTTCATACATAAAAGAGTATTAGGTGATCATCTCTGTCCCAGAAAGCTCTCATGTGTTTACAGATGAGACATGCAATTGCACTGCTGAAAGATGTGAGCAGAAAAGAAAGTGAGCTCCAAGAAACAGAGTGGGAGCAAGCGAGAGGGAAGATCTAAGAGGAAAATAACAGAGATACCATTTTTTTGGTTCATGTCTCCCACTCTCCTAATCTTTCTAAATTAGAATGTTAGCATTGAAATTGATTGTGCCAAACTAGACTGAGAAGCCTATAAACATGAAAGCACCAAACAGCAAAAAAGGCCAAGCAGCAACAGTTACTCTACTGCATCAGCTCATTTAATGGGATTCCACTGGAGAACATAAATGCTGAAAGAAGGAAATCACCACTTTGCACAAGACCAAACCCATTAAGTCGGATCAATGGCCCATCTATTGCAGAACACAGCTTCCAGCAGCCAAAATCCCAGATGCTCTTTAGAGCTCCTGCAGCTCAGATCCTCCCACGTTCCCAGAGCACCCATAAGGATTCCATCAGGGAGATGGATCACCTCCCCTCCCTCCTGCGCCTGCAGCTGGAGCTGCTGAATCCCTTTCTGCACCCATGGTCTTATCTGCCTCCACAGCACCCCTGGGGACGCAAACACCCGTAAGTACTTGCAGCTTTTTGTGATCCACTTCACAACAATTCTTGTATCCACCATCAGTAGCCACTGGTTAAAAACTCCATGAGTTATTGCAGCTGTAGTTGCAATAAAATATTTAATACTTGAAAACAGAATTGGCAAGGCACATATATACACTTACTCATGTCGTGTGAAGTCTTGAACATGAGCTTCAAGACAACAAAGCCCATACAATGATAAAATGCCAAAAATATGAGAAACATATTCCCCAGGACCTGTCTGGTGCTTTTTGGACTACTACAGTCCAGCTTTCTTACTTGTAGCTGTCCAGCTGGAAAATTCAGCAGGTTTGAACACCCACTGATGCTTTCAAACATACTGTGAATCTCAAGTTAAACAGACTAAAGCACCTTCCAATTTCTCAAAAGAACAGAGCAAGACTACAGACAGCAAGATTTTTCCTCCCACTCCTCTCCATTACATAAAAAAGGCTTTTTAAAAAACAGTCGAGTAGTTCCTGCTGTTACTCTCCTTCCTCCACGGTGACTTTTGCCCTGGAGATCTTAGCTCTGCTGAGATCCATCCCATCTTCCAAGTTCAAAAAAACCCCAAAACAGACTAAAAACTAACCCCTCTGGAATAGCATAGTATCCTGTCTACCTCTCATTTGAGCAGACATTTCATATTTCAACGATTTTGTCATTCTCATGCCTACAGCTGTTTTTTGGCCCATTACTGAGAAGTCTGATAAAACCATAAGCAATAAAATTTGGCTACAGCTGAAAAGTTTGTCACCTCCAAAATGCCTTTCTAGCTGCCTTGCTGTCAAGGCTATTCTGCTCATCTTAAAAACATATTGGCACTTGAAAATCTGCCTGGAGTGCTTCTGCCTGCCCCTGGATTTTTAATTTTTTTTTCTATGCAATTTATACAAGTTTTAAAATCTCCAAGCTGCTCCAGGAACTAGTACTTCCCCAGGTTTCTCAATTGTAACACTTTCTAGTGAGGAGACAGCTCCAGGCTCCTTCCCAAGGTCAGCACTCTGCAAAAGATTTCAGAAGCGGCTGCTTCAATTGCTTTGTAAAAAGCACAGAGATACAAAAAGGAAGTGGGGAAGTCCCAAACAGGCAGCTTGGTCAAAAACAAGACTCTTTTTTTTTTTTTTTTTCATTTATTTATTTATTAGAAGAAAAAAGAACAAAAACCAACACAACCACTTCCAAATGCTAGAAAATACTGTGAGATAAGCACCAGCTTAATCAGTAATTTGAATTAAACAGACAATACACTTTTAAGTTCAGCATCAAAGGCAGCAAAATAATGGATAGGTTATAAATTACAGGAAATTATAAGCAGTGCCCACTACAAAAGACCAAAGATCCAAAACCAAAAAGAGGAATGCTTGAGCAACTTTCTTGCCAGGCTTACCTGAAGTAGTGACAGGTAGAAAATACTGTGGGTCTAACACAAGGCAAATTTTAGCAGGAAGTACAGTGGAATTACATTTAAAAATATCCACATTAAAAAACAGGATCTAAAATAATTCTGTGTGTAGTCATTACATGCAGAAAATCTTGTTGCCCAATGCAAAGGCTGAAGATTTACTGATGAAGAATTTCCTCAGCAGCCAGAACAATCAAAAACAACAATCAGACAGTGGGAGAGCCCGGCAGCACCAGGAAGGCACTCTCTGTACCTTCCTACCACAGCCAGCATAGGAAAGCTGTGAACACTTCAATACACAGTTAAGAGAAATCACCCTAATCCAAGACACAAAAAAGCAAAGAGGATGCAAGAAGTTCAAGGTGATTATGATAAAAACAGGAGCAGAGAGACTGCAAATGTCAGATTTACAAGGAGCAGATGTGGGTATGGGGCTGGTACCAGCCAGGTTTGAATCAGAGTTGACAGTGATGTTTTTACTTTGTGTATCAGAAAACAGCACTGGAGCATCACAAGGAGCTGCTTTGCAGCAAGGAGAGAAAAAACAACCACACACGAGAGTTCTGCCACAGCAGCCAGGCACAAATCTAGTTTTGACAAAGAACTACAAACGTGTCAGTAAGCAATGCCTAAATGGGCCAGGAACGGCTTTTTTTCATATTTAACCCTCTACCCTTTGTAACCCTCTTGTAAAGCAAGAACTATTCTTTTGTTCTCATTGGTAAAGAAGAACTGCAACATTAATTATCCTTCCTTGGGGCATTATAAACTATATTAAACTTAAACCAAAATGAAACAAATTCAGGAAGCCCTGGTCTCCACACCTGCATGTGATCCACTTCACCACAACCCTGTAGTTCACATCAGTCTTTTAACAGTAGGGAAGTGCTCCAAGATTCATTTTCAAAAGCACACTTCAGGACCTCTGACATACACACCCATCACCCCTGCCAGCATCTTCATCCTGGGTTATCATCCTCATGACTCCTTTCACAAAGGAAGTAATTTCTACACAAAGACCAACTGGATCTCTCAAAACTGACAGTTATTGATGCAAACATTAATTCATGCCCTGTTAAAAACATTATTAAGAGTTTGCAATTCTTACATCTTTTCCAAACAGCTTGCTTGAACTTCGGTGTTGGAAAATGATACTGCCACAGGCCTCATCTCTGAGGTACCACTATACCCAACCTGAGCATGCCCAAGACTCCTGTCCATGGGTTTCACAAGGCAGTTTTCTTTCTTTGTTTTTGGTGGGTTTCAAGTCAGCCTTCTATACTCAAATTATCAAAGAGAGTCTGTGTTGTGACAATACCAACAAAAAACTCCAGGACACTTCATCTTGTTCTGAGGTGAGGCCACTGCCAGCCAGCAAAACTAAAATGGAAATATGACATTAACTGCAGCTGGAAATTTTAATATTTTTATTCTGCCAGTCCATTGCAGTTCAAGGCTTGTCAGTGTTTCCATGAGCAGCGCAGATTTCATGCATTTATGACTTGGCAGTACAAGGTCAATACAGACTGTGTCTTGGCGCAAAACACACTCCACTGGGAAGCAACCATCCACTTGTTCTGTTGTGAAGTACAGCAGCAGTCATAAAGGTTTGAAGTTTTCATAATCTCCACTAAATGTGTATTTCACAACACTTACAAACTCACTGCAGCCTGATAGACAAAAAACAAGCCTATAAATTTAACTAGCCAAAAAAAAAAAAGTGGTTTTTGCTTTAATTGCATCTGTCGCAGTTTAATAATCCCTCAAAGAAATGTGTATGTTTACAAATAAAAATCTCAAAATCGTTTAAGCAGTGTGTGATGCAAGAACTATTCTTTGTATGCAAACAAAAATGCAACACATGTAAACGCATGCACAGCCTCATGATGCTGTTAAAACAAGCGGGCGCTCCTGACCTACTTCCGAGGCAGCAGGAGCAGCCTCCCTCCAGCACCGCCTGCCCAGCCGCGGCTCCAGCGGGGACAGCTGCATCCTCCCCACTTCCCTCGCCAGAAGCCAAGAGCTCTCAAATCAGGCAGGCAGTGGAGATGCAGAAAGCAGGTCAGAGTGTCTGAAAGGCCAAGAGTTAAAAATACAAAGTCTATTCCTGAATTATAGGGCACAGAGAAGTTCATTATCCAGCAAATCTAAATCCTTAGCTAGATTCTTCAAGCATAAATATTAAGGCATCAGCTGCCATCTCCTCCTATGTATGCCATTATACAAGGAACAATCATCTTTAGACTTCTTACATTAATTCCACTGTAACATCAGTTTGTGCAAAAATGATGTGCATTACTCTAAGTGGCTGAGTGCATTTTAAATCAAGATCTCAAGAAGCAGATAACAGTCTCAATCTCTAAAGAGGCTGAGATAAAGAATACACAAAGATAAATGTCTGAGCCTACACATACAATTATCTCGTCTCTTTTCTTCTGCATCAGAACAGCAATGAAGAACTCATGGACTGACAAATTAAGTCCATGACTCATATTTTACTGAGTAGAAAATACGTAACTCAGAGTTGAACCTGTCATTTTAGGGGAGAGGGAGGAATTGGAAACAGGCAATAGTTCTGTTTATACAAGTTCACAGCCTGCAAAATCCCATTCCTGAAAAAACCACATAGAAATGTGACTGTACATAAATGCATATAAAAATCTGTACAGCTGCCTACAGAGGAGAGATTGTCATATGTAACCTGTTCAAGAGCAATGAAACCTCAGTTCCTGGAGCACAAAAAATCTTCACATAACTAATTATTTAGGCACCATATTTCCTATTTTAGTAACAGCAACAGACAGGCAGGCACATGGCAGCCTTAACAGCTCCAGTCACTTAAATCTTAGATATCCCACATCCTTTCATTTTGCCTGTGTCTCTTCCTTGAGTAGAAAACATGATTTCTCATCCTCAATGTTGGTGCCTGGAGGCAAAATATTTAATAAAGGCAATGAAAGAAAGATGAGTAACGTGCATCTATTCCTACCTGTCTCATTACTTTACCTGAGCTAAAGGGAAACATCAAGAAAATCCATGGACCAAAAGAGCTGAGAAGCTGCTGAGCTCCTTCCCTGAAGCATTCAGGAGGTCAGAGCAGGTTCTAACTCCCAAGAGAAGAGCTTGGATGGGAGAGGTCAGAGGCTGCCCCTGACCCTCCAGAGAATTAAACATTATTCTTGAAAATAGAAATAAATCACCTGAAGATAAAAGCAGCTACCATCTGAAGAACAGACAAGATGGACAACCTTCACTCCTGGAGAGTGTAACAGGTGCCATGGGTTGATTTTTGGCGCCTTAATTTATGGTCAAAGTAGGGAATGTTTAACAGTGAATCACTGGGTTTAAGTATTGACCCACCATCAGGCTGAACCAACAGAGGCAGCATCACTCCCTGCCTTTGCCTCTTCGTAGTCTGACTTGTTGCTTTCTATTAAACCACACCCACATCACACAACACTGTTTAACAAGTTACCAACATTTTTACATGTGTTATACTCTATGCTAAATACAGACATTTTAATCATACTGTCTCCTTTCGTGAGAGGAAAAAAATCATCAATCAGGCAAGGCATCACTACTTTCTCACAATATGCAACATGTGGAATAAGTGGGATCTCCAGGAAGCATAAAAAATTAACTGAATTGCTTCAGATTTACAGACTAAAACCTGAGTCATCAAATAATTGTGATACTTGAAGGTCAAGAACAAAGAGCTGAACCTTCCTACATAAGGAACACTCTATAGAGGTAACATTTTTTATATATAGAGGTAACAAAATAAGATTTTGATACAGATTATAAAAATACATGCATATAGTTTTTATAGATACAAATAATTCAATTTTGTCATGGAGAATTGGATACCTATAAACTTTGCACCAAGCAAGTGTCAAAACAGAATCTCACATGAAGTCTTGTTAATATTGGCAAAATACAAGAGACCTCAAGCAAAACTTAAAAGCCCAGATACAGGAAAGCTCAGCAGTCAACTCATCAGGTCTATCAACAGCAGAGCAAGGATACCTAAATTAACATGAGTAAACAGAGGAAGCACAGATCTTTACATCAGTGCTTCAAAACCATTTAATTAAGAAAAGAGTTCATTTTAAAATACTTCTGAAAATAATACCTTAAGAATATTTTATGGTCTTGTCATGTTCATAGCCAGATAAAACCGCTTTAAAACACTGATTGCATTTCTTCTCTATTATATTTGCTAATACATATATATGAAAATTTAATTATATTTCTTGTAATTGTTTTATAGAATAACAGTTAATGTCCTGTCAACTATCAGCCACAAAATAGTGCTTCAGATCAATGAAATCAAGAATCACACGTGGCAGAAGGCAAGACAGAGCTCCAGCTCCCAAAGCACATGTGTTTTATCAGCTTCCCCCACATGGGAAGGCAGGAAGACATTTCTTTCCCTTCTCCCAGTTAATTGCCTCTGCTGTTGGTCCAGAGAAATGTGGGATCCAGTAACCACCACAGGTTCACTTTGATGCCTAACACAGAACATCCCTTGTTCCTTCTCATCATTATCCTGTCTTTCTGCCTCCACTTTGTTGCAGTGAGCTTTCTTCTTCCTTGCATCGTTTTTCCAGGGCACCATCTCTTTGCATTCCCTGTAAAACCTTCAGCATTTCACTTATGGCCACAAGTTAAAACACTGACACATCCACATCCCTTCACAAATCTTGCCTAGGACACATGTTTAAATGCTTAAGAGATTGCCAAACAAGGGCTAAAAATATAAATCTGGAGTCTCAGTGGATATTAGAAAAGGTTTAAGGATTAGGCGTTATTAGGCATTACCAGAGATTCAAACATTAACTTTTAAATTAATTATTTTTATCATTAATATTTTTAACTGAAAATGCATCTTGCTTTCTACTCCTGTTTTGAAAGCATCTATGTAACATGCTTATGACCATCAGTTTCTAAGAATTCAACAGCTTATTACACCAAGTCCAAAGCTAATGAATTCACATACATATACCAATATATATTTTTACAAAGTGAAGAGCATCAAAAAAGCTTGTTAAGCCCTAGAAATATTTACCACAATAAACTTTCAGATCAGCTCATAATATTGAATAAAGCCAGCGTTCAAGGAACACATACATTTGAAACTCAATACTGAAAGCACTACAATAGAGAAGACCTAACTTCCCCCTCAAAATTATGAGCCACCAAACAAAAAACTCACAATTGGTGCAAATAGTACAAGATGACAAGACAGAGATCAGCTACGCTTGTGTAGGCTTAAGCTTCAAGTTCACACTTAGATTACTTCATTCCACCTCATAAAAAGCAAAAGAACCGATTTAATATTAACTGTGTTGGGTGTACACACACGTTGATTTATGAGACATATGGCAAAGGACTACAATTACATGGCTGGAATGTGCAGCCAGAGCCTCCTGGGATGTAACAAACATTACAGCAAACAGCACCTGGATAACTGACCTCTTTGGTCTTATTACATATGCTAATTCCAGAGTGTATATTTATAGCTGTATTTTAGACTTCTGTACACAGGGAAAGTCTAAACTTAAAAGTCATGTTCCTGCACAAGCCCACTCAGTCCCTGCTGCCCGAGACGCCAGCAATGCTTTGTGCAGTTTACTCAGTGATGGTTGCAAACACCTTCTGATGAAGCACACCCTGTTTGCAGCCTCCAGGCAGGGAATGGTTGCCTTGCTCCTGTGCTTGGAGAGAAAGCTATAAAATTACACACGAATCAAGTGTAACAACTAAATAAGGACAGACAAAGGAGCAGACTGCTTCACGTGAGTACAGGAATAAGGACATGTATAAACCTGCTGCTCCTTCCACACAAACCATCGCGCTCGATCAGAGCAGCTCTGGGAGTCCCCAGGAGTGTGCCGTTACCACAGAGCAACATCACAAGCTGATACGGCATTTAGGAAAGCAAGGAGGCACAGGTACAATCTACAAACGTGGACAACTCAAATCAGAGGGAATGATTAGCATATTAAGCAGTATTCACACAGGTCATTAATCATGCTTTATCCTGCTGTCCTTCAGAACAGCGCCTTAAGTTCCCTAAAGTTCCATATCAGCGCTGCCACTGAGCCAAAACTTAGAAGCTCTTTCAATTTCTCTCATGCTCTTGACAACACAGTATGAACATATATATATTTCATATTTGGAAAGATACTAAATATTACAAGAACCACCAGTGTTTTCCCCGTTCTGTGTTCACATTCAGCCACTGAAGACTTCACAATGCCACATATTTTTATTCTTACAATAAAACAATAGTTTGTGAATGCAAAGTGAAATCTTTTTCTCAGGTGATTTTTTTCAACATCTTAAAGCACAGGTCATCTTGGACAGGGAAAGGGGCACATCATTTCAATAAATTTCCTGCAGTTAAATAGCTCACTTTTGAGGAAAGCGTCTGTGACATTTCAGATCTAACAGTACATCAAGATAAATATTTCAAATAGTCAACTCACTTGCATGTTCTTTCTTACCAAACAAGACATTTATACTGCCTTGGAATATGAAATAATTCACACATCCCAAACCAACACCAACAAAGGAAATTCCTGTGTGGATGTGGTGACAGCTGAAAAGACAACCTGACACACAGGTGCCCACAAGTGGCTGTGTGGGCAGAGCTGGATCAGCAACAGCAGCCCTACAATGCTAAATCAAACACCTCCACACTTCCCCTCTTCATGCCAGATACAGTCACATCACAGAGAGAATTCACAGGGTTGGGACCCAACTGGTCTGAGCCCAGGCAGTCAATCCAGTGACTCAACTGGAAAAGTCACAGAAGTAAGAATAAATCACAGTGAGCTCTGAAAGACAGTGAAAATGCTGGCCATTGGTTATATCTGTCAATGTTTTCAGTTGATTTAATTTTCTTTACTGTTGTTTTTAGAAACAATAGTTTCCACATCCTAAGCAAGGCTCACCCAAGCCAATTACCAACATTCCAGTTGGAAAAAAACTGTTTCCTTGTTTATTCCAGCCAAAACAGCTGGATAGCAGAGACTTGTCTCTCACCCCACAAGCACAGGCATCATTATCACCATTCTCAAAATCCCAGGCATTTGCCAATGGATGGGATTAGCAAGTGCAACTCATGCAAAACCACAAGGTACCCCCTGAAATGACACTCTCCTCCAGTGGCCCTGTTCCCCCAAAAGCCTGAAGAAAAATCAGCAGGAACAATGGGTTGACACCACAGTATTGGCAACAGGTGTTAAAGCACCAGCCTGAGTGCTCAGCTTCACTCCTTGCCTGAAGGCAAAGAGCCCAGCGCTTCTCTCATATCCTCAGCACTGAAACCGAAATTACTTAATATGGCTTTCAATCTTGCATGTAATCTTTGTTTCTGAGAAACAAGAACTGCCAGCTGCGAAGCTAACATTACCTTCTTACCAGCAGGGCTGCCTACTCTGCCTGGGAAACAGTGCTGCTCCAAGCACTCAGTGTCACCTCCCTGCACAACTCACTGCTAGTGATGACAGTTTCTTCAAAACAATAATAAAGCAAAAGAAAAGTCTGTATAAATTGAAATATAATTTGACCAACAGGACTGATAAATTGCTGTATATCTTGTTTTCTCCAAGCCTTACTTGGATGCAAAGATTTTGGACAGAATACTTTAAGGAGCAGATGCCAACATTTTGGAAATAGGTATTTTATTCTATTCCTTAAATACATCCTACTTATTTCAAACTAAATGCATATGGCTTAACCTATACCCATTGCTTTAAAGTTTATTTATTCATCTGCTTTTTTAACTGATGTTACTACACTTTTTAATCATGCCCAGATTAGAACTAACCTAGAAGAGTCTGTCTTGTCTGCGATCCCTCCCAACTCCACGATTCCTGTTTAAAGTTCTGGGTGAAGTAAATTTTTGAAAAGGAATTAAGGAAGATGCTACGCTTGAAGGAGCTTTCAGCCAAAACTTCTCTCACTGGCTCACAGCACACTTTTGTTTAACAGCATCCCAACAGTGAGAATACAGGACAGAGGCAGCAAAGACAGGCTTAAGAAGGTAGGTCAGTGGTGCTACTCTGAAATGTTCGTCTAGGGGTGATGAAAAGGGAAGAAAAGAGGCTTGGGCTGTGTTTAGCTTCCACAAACACACAGACCAGGAAGTTGAACAGAAAGAATCAACTAAAAACAAATCATCCTTTTAGAAAGGAACTCTTTCTGCAAGCAAAGTGGTTCTATGCAATCTATAAGCATCTCCCTATACTACAGAAGGGGACATGAGCTAAAACAACCCCAAGTAATTTTATTACACAAACAATTCTAAGACCAAGAATTTACACCATATACTAAGTAAACTCTCAAAATCATATTGCAAGCATAACTTTTAAATTCATGCTATCTCCACTCACTACCTGAAACACAAAGTCTGTTTACAACATTTGATGTTAAGAACATATGGAAAATAAAACAAGCTTACCACTTCCAAGGACATATTTGCTCGAACACGCCCAGCGTTGCAGATTTTTTTTATTTAGGGGGAGGAAGAAAAATGTCACAGCGAGCAAAGTTCATGCGTTAACCTGGAGAGGATCCAGGCTCGGCGCTAGAGCAGCAGCAGCTGCTCACACCTGGGCGGGCGGGAGGCTGTCCCTGCACCAGCTCCACGGCTGAGGGGCTGCATGGCCCAAACGCGCTCAGAGCAGTGCCCAGCTCGCTCACCAGAATGTCCCCAGAGCCTGCTGGCAAACTTCTCTGCCTTAACTGATGAAAGCTACTGATTAAACTATCCACTGCTCCTCCCTCATCCGAGTTACTGCCGTGAGCTTATGATCAAACTGGTTTTACTACCATGTAAAGCCTATTACTCACAATACAACTATTTACAAAACTAAGATAGCAATAAATGAAATAAAACAAGGAACTTCTTAAAAAACTTCTCAGCTATGTAGAGACAAAAACCTTAAGAAAATAAGCAGAAGGATGAACACTATATCATCACTTCCAGTTATCAAAACAACAGGTGTCTGGAGAGTGAGGAGAATTACTCAAATAAATCAACAAAAATGAATCTTAGTCCATCTTGTCAAAGTAAATGAAAAAAAGGAGTTAAGACTCATTGGGCCAGAGAAAAGAGGGAGGTCTGGGGGATTTCCTGAAGGAGAGGAGGCCTGAACTCTTAATCTTTACTTTCAGAGAACTGTTCCTGTATATTATTTAAAGTCTAGAAGCAAACAGAAGTAAAACCCAACCCAAAATCAAAAAGTCTTCCACATTCCACACACATTAATATCTCAAAAAACCTCACATATGCCATCTAACAGCATTACTACACTTCTCTATATCACACTGGAAACAAATGAATGTGTGCACATTTTTCACCGGGATGGGTTTTAGAAAGGAAAAGCTCCTCTCAAAGAAAACAATAAAAGTCTGCTAGGTTTCACTGCTAAATCCTTTCAGGAATTTATGAAGTTGTTTATTTTAAATTACCCATACAGGAAGAAGTAGAAAAATGGCAATAACAATGTCAGAAACAAGAACTCTAATTCAACTCCACTCAAAGAGGATATGCACTCAGTTTAAACAGGAATTTCAGCTGAGGTTTTGTTAGTAACACTGGAAACTTGTGCACTCCAAAACCCAGCTCTGCAATACAGGCAGAACATCTTTAAGAAGCTGCAGCACTGAAAAGTGAATTCAAGGAAATGAGCTTCACAAGTAGGCAGTGTACTTGCCTGCACTTTTTTTTTTTTTTTTTTTTTAACCTGGTTGTATTCAACTGTACATTTACCACCATCTCCTGGTTTTAGGACTGCTTCGGACATCCCACACACAGAGCTCACAGCCAACCTTTACAACCCCTCCCACTCCCCACCCCACACAGTGGCACTGCACAGTAGTATCTGAGGATGTTTCAGAAGCTTTATGGGGTTCCCTTTAGCTGAGTTTACCAGTTCTCTTTCTTTTAAAGAAAAATTATGCAAGTTAGCACCAAGAACTGCACATTTTGGGTAAAGACCATCTCAGACTGCTCATTAACCCAGCAAGTGATGGGCTCACAGAAAGCATCCTGGTCCCAGCTGGCACCAGGAACCAGACATCACCAAGCTCTGGTCATTCTCCAGGATCTCCCCATCAATATCCAAAAGGCTTGGGTAGAAGCCATTAAAACACAACCAAAAAGTTACCAGATGATGTGATAAGGTACCAAGCATCAGCATTACATCAGTATCCACAAGAAGCTTCCATCAATTCCCTTCTCCATAGGAGCGTTTCAAAGTCACATACTGCTTAGCACACCCACACTGTACAACAAATAAACTCAATTAAAAACAGTCTCAGCTTCCTCTGCTGCACTTCTGCCAGCAAAGACCCAACCGCTACCACTGCATGAAACAAGCCTACCACCACAATTTAAAATTATGCCGCATATTTAGAAGACTTGGGAAATAAAAGGAAGACATAATCAAAAATCTATTTCCTGTTCTAACAGCCCAAAATGAAGTTGACAGCACTTAGTCATACTTTAGATAGAAAAGACGCATTTGTCAAAGCATGAGAAGTGGCATAAAATAGCAGTAAATCCGATGTATGGGCAGAGCCCAGAAGAAGGGAACAGAAGGGGACTGATCTGCTTTAGCAGTGAGGATACAGTCTGAATCTGGGGCATCCAACATATTCAGGCAGCATGCAGCAATAATCCTCCTGTCCACATTTTACTTGTCTTTCAAACAGGCAAGAAGCAGTCTTGTGCTGCCCAACAGCCAAGGACAGTTTGCAGCTGGCACCAAGGCAACAAGCTCTTTTCCTGCCCTCACACAGGATGAAGAGACAAACTAACAAAATTATCAAAAACAAACTAGCTTGAATTAGAACCTTCCTCCCAATTCTCTTCCAGTTCATGAAAATCAAAGGCTTTTATTTACTTTTTAAAAATAATTTATCTTCTCCAATAACATCTAACATTTGAAAAAGAAAACATGTTTACCCAGTTTAATCTGTCATATTTATTATGTTTTGAAATTTTACACATGAAGGCAAATCTAGTGGATAACACATGCACTTTCAGCTTCAAATTTTAATCTTTTCCAGATCAGCACAAATTAAAATTTACCATCCATGGAGAGGCTATATCCTGGCCACAGTTCAATTCTTAACAAACCAGTGAATATATATATGTGTCACCAAAAAGCCACAAATTTAACCACATAATGCATTCGGGCCAGATCCTCATTTAATGCATGAAATTACACTCATAAAAGGAGAGTAAGAGGATCCTCTCAGGAAGCGATAAATATTTAAGCAGAGCTCCAGAATTCTGCAACCAAATATGTAAAACTTGGTGCAACCTTTAGTACTGCCCACAGCAATTTGTGCTCTCTGGTCACATTTCTGTCCTCTTTCAGACTTTTGTGCTCCTTCCCTTTCATGTGGGTCATGAGAAGTCAGCAATACTCATCTCTTGTCAGCATCCTCACTGTTCTTACCACTCCCAATGGTGGTGGCTGCTCTCAGCACAAACAAATAAATCCACCTCTCCAGGAGCTTTCCTCATTCACAGGACCAAAGTCCAGCCCTGCTTGAGCTCATTTCCACCTCCCTCCAGCAGGCCACCCACACCTTGCAGGTGTTAACAGCACACCAGGCCAAGAAGGGACATTTGAGTTCAGTTGCTGAGGCTTAGTACTTGCAGCAGTCTGGTCATAGTAATATCCCATAGATCCTGCAGCATGATCCAACAACCTCCTACAGCAGCAAATGAGAATGATTTGAGAGGAGGCACAACCAACAAACAACAACGCCACCAAAATACTTTTCTGCAACAGCTTTCTCAGAAATATTCTCTCAAACTATCGCTACCTGTAAATTAACTTTTACAAAGAAACTGTAATTAAATTGACCATGAAGAAAACACTCAACTTTCACCTCCCTAACAACTAATGCTTTCCCATAATCTCACCACTGCACAACAGCCTTCCAGCCTAAACATACCATCTAGAAGAAAAGTTCAAGAATGCAAGTTATCCCTGTTGTCATGAAACAAAAGTGATCATTTTCTTCTACACAACTTCCTTTCTGCTTCTCCAAACCCCTACACCTTCTAGAAAACTGACTGTCCCCTGTAATTCAGGACATCCAACCATGCCATGCACATATGAACAGCTGGAAAGTTAAAAGTACCTGCAGCTGAGATGCCAGGATGGAAATAATTTTAAACAAAGTTTATAAAAGCCACAGCTGCAGAAGGACAAGAAAACACCCAACAAGCACGGTAATTAACACAAACATGTCACATCTGACCAATCTTTGCAGCAGGACAAACTGATGACACACAAACCAGCAAAGAGCCGAGGCAGATGCTTTCTCCCGACACAGCACTTGAGAGCTAATTAAAAATATCAGCACAGTGATCATCAAACACCACTTGAGGTCAAATTACTATTTATACAGGACTCAAAACCCAAAAATGACTTCGAACTAAACTACCAACAACTTTAAAATGTTAGCAAATTAAAAGCATTTGTACGAACTTTCCTTTGGTAAGAGACTCTCTCTGAGAACAACTGGATTGTTCCCATCAGTCTTAAAAGGAAAATCTTAAAACCCCTCACAGTAAATCAGAAAATAATAACTTCACTTTTTCAATTTTTCAGAAAAATTGTCAAATTTAAAGTAAGTGTCAAGAAGTGTTTATAGCACTGGACCAATATCCCCTTAGGTTTTACATGAAAGCATCACAGTAAGATGCACTGGATAGTTTGGATTGCAAAGAATTAATTTCACTTCAAAAGGGGCAGGAATACCTACATTCACTTGGACTATATGGAAGTGTTATACCAAGGAGCTTGCAGAGTCCGAAAAAAAAGGCAGTGCCAGCAGCAGAGTCCAGGGTAAAGCAGAATTTCCCCTTCAAATAAAGCAGCTTGATCCAGGCTGAAGAACCCACATCAGCACAGCCTGAGGATGCAGTTTTTCATTATGTATCAGCTGAGCTGGGACCCCACTTTGCCAACTTTCTCATGGCTGGATGTCTTCTGTAGGGGTAGGTTTAGGGATTTTTTATATTCTTGTTTTCTTAATCAGTTCATCCCACTAAAGCAGGTAACCATGGCTACAGACAACTTGGTTGAAGTCAGAGTGACACAGAGCACAATGCAAGGATACAGGCCAAAATAAATGATAAAGTAAGAACACACAGCAGACCTTAAATTTTAAAAATCTTCACAAGCATACTTTAAAAAATATCAGCACCTTGAATGTCTTCCCATTAAAAAAAATCATCCTGTTACAAATACAACTTTTGTGTATTTCAACTATTTCAGTAACAATGACCCAGCCACACCAACACAGTAAAATCAAGCCAATGCAGAAAACTCACCTTCACAAAATTGTCAGGGAACATGCCCCTTCTGCCATTTAACTCCCCTTCCAACCATCCTTCTTCTTCCAGTTTTTTCACATTCCTGATGATTTCCCCAACTCTGATTGTTAACTCATCATCATGCACTGCATCGTAGTCATATTCCACAATATAGTCCACTAAAAAGGAAAAAAAAAAAAAAAAAAACCATGTACAATGAATACAACCCAGACTGGGAAATGCAACTTGAAAGCCATGCATGTTCAAAAGACAAACCTTACAATGAATGCTAAAAACAGGCATCTCCCTCACAGCAATGGTCATTTGTGAACTGTGACATTCCCACATATTTTTGAGAGGGAGAAAAAATTGGAATATTAGAATAAAGTAAATTTAGGAAGAGGACACCAGGTCATATTTTGGTGGTGGTGGGTAGGTTTTTGTTCATGTCTGGTGGAAAGAATTGCTGGTAATGTTTTTTTCCCCACTAGGTTCCAGCTGAAGATTTACCACTTATGAATCACTGCCCACAGGGCAAGTGCTTCTGACTCAGTGCCCATTCGGGGCCAAGGATCAGACACTGTGTGTATGGTACATACTTCCAATGCTTTGTTAATCCTCATACTTGACCCTGCTACTATGTTTGCAAAAAACTAATTGCTGAGCACACAGAATTTTTGCAGGTTTGATCCAAGAAATGCAGTACAGCCAGAAGGTGTGTGATTGACAGTATCACACAATGCAAATTGCAAATATGTAAAAAAGCACCTTCCTTCAGAGTCATTTGGTTTGTATGAAGTAGAATAAGCAAATGAGCTTTATTTTTGATACAATTAAGTTTCCTCAGAGGAGCACAGCAGTGTATTCACACACTTGTCCATCTGCTGCACAACATCCATTAGAGTTGCTCACTGACAGCTTAAGGCTTGTTTGGCAATAAAAAGCCATTTGTTCATCAAAAAATTCTGTTCATGCCTGAAATTTCCACAAACCTGCAGCAATCAAATAATCTTCCCTCTCACTCAAATTCAGTCAAGTATCCAGGCACTACCAAATGTTAAAACACTGTCCTCATTGAAACCTCCCTCTCCTCTGCAGATCACAATGCACAAGAGCACAAGGTTAAAAGACAGAGATCCTGAAAGGTTGTAGAAGTTCGGTTTTTTTGGTTTTTTCCAGGTTAATCTATTTTATCAGTGCATAATAATACCCAACAATTAGTTAAAAAATGAAGGAATCAAATAGGAAGAAGCATTATTTCCTTGTTATTGAACTCACAGCTGCATTAAACCAATATGTAATTCCAATCTGTGGGCAGTTTTAATCACAAGTGCAGCTGCAGTGATTGCAATTAAGCCTTTATCCCTCTGCTGCCTATGGACAGCCAGAAAACGCTTAAAACAAAACTACATGATGGTGCCATGAATGCAAGAGATGCTTGAATGGTATGTCTGGCAAACTATTTTCTGAATGCACCCATTAACAAAGGAACCAGTAGATATAAACATGAAGACTCAGTTTTGCCAGACTTAATTTCAAGACTTTTGAAGACTTAATTTTTAAACTTTCTTCCTTTAACAAAAAACAATAATTTTCTTCCTTAAAAACAGAAATCATCACCAGAGTTACCTGCCTATGATACACACCTGGAACTTCTAGCAAACGCTTTTTGTACTGTTGACATTTATCTTTGCCAAATGTACTCTTTAAGCTTGTTTCAAAGCATCATATTCCCCCATTACTGCCTGCAGCAAGCAGAGTAGTTCTGTCTTGTTTCTGCACACAATTGTCTCTTGAGTGGCTGACAAAATATTGCCAAACATACAGGAAATTCTGGCAGTCACAAATCATAACGAGAACAGCCATTCATCACCTAAGAGTCTGCAAATGAAAACACCACCTTCCAAGCAACTCAACCCAGCCATTCTGGAAACCTATAAATGTAGAAAAATGTAAGAAATACCCACGTGACATATTTCTCTCACGATACACTGTTTTGAAGCACATAAGCAGGTAGCACATCTCTAGAACAGCTTTACAAAGCTAAACATGGAAAATGGATCACAACAGAGCACCAGTCATGGCAAATGCTCACAGCAGTGACTTGAACTGCCAAACACCTGGTCCTTTCTCCACAGCAGCGTAGATAATCACACCCACACTGTGTCAACATGAACCAATTCTATTGAAAGCTTATTTATTCCCTTGGGAGAACGTTTCTATATTTGTGTTTGAAATGCACAGCACATTCATTTGGTCACCTTTCCAGACTACAAAACATCAACTTGGTCATGCCAACAACAAAGAGAGAACCTGAAGAACCTCCCAGTCATCATCCACATGTTTTTATGTTCCAAAGACAAACAGCAGTAAACAGACATCAGCTTCTTACACCTGAAATTGAGGTGCTGAATTTCCTCCTGTATTTGTGAGTGATACCCAAAGCCACACTTATTCTCATGGATACATACACAAAAGAGGTATTAATTCTGTTGCCTCATCTGTGGAAGTGGAAGGGACCATGGGGAATGTTAAGACAGTCATCCCATAGATTTTTTTCATATGATGGCAGAGGATCAGCAAGGAGCTACACATCCCATGTCTTGCTACCATGTGGCCCTCAAGAACACTTACTTTTGCTTTTCAATATTAGCAAGTAGCCCTAGTTGAATCATCTGGGTGATGGGCAAGAAACCTCTGTACTGTCAAAACAGTCCAGATTAAATAAACCCCCGAAAAATACTGAAGTATAATATTTACCCAAGTAAAAACAGAGTCCAACGATGACAGAAAATGTTTTTAAGGAATCGCAATTCCTTATAACAACACTAACTAGACATTACATTAGTTTACTGATCATACTTCTTAATGCTTGTACTAGTTCTGAATGCTTCAGATTCTCACTTAAAAGCTTTACTCAAGAACAGATACACTGCAATCAGTCAGAAGTAAGATGGACTCCAGTAATATAAGCTGGTCAAAATTGGTTTTAAAAATTCTCAGCTGGTAGAAGGTGCAGCAGAACTCCTCAGCAACACAAGCTATCAAATGCCCCTATCTTATCTCCCCTCTGCTTTTTACACTGCTGTCTCCTTTTCAAACCTCACTCAAACCAATTATCTGGAGCTTAAAGTCCATAACAATCAAGTCTCAAATGAAAAATAGTCTTAGGCTTAAGCAGGAACACTGAGGTTTACTGTGCTTTTCTAGGACATCCACGACACACTAAAGTTCACCTGAGAGGGGCAGAGAAATTTTTCCTGAGTTTTCACAGTATCTGCATACAAGGAAAGGCTGAAGGAGCTGGGAAAAGGCTCAGGGATATCTCATCAATCAGGGTGTGGAAAAGACCAAGCAGTGCCCAATGAAAACACAAGAGGCAGTGGGACAAAATGAAAACAAACAAATGCCACTTAAACATACACTGTCATCCAGCAATGACAGCTTTCCAACACACTCAGGAAACCTTCCAGATGGTGTTTTTTGAAGGTGCTGACCCATTTTCAGGGGCAACTGACTGATTAAAATCAACACACCTACAAAAAAAATTATTGACTGGACATACCTGGGGGAAGATGGGTCTACGGGAAGGGTCTGCTCAGCTCTTGCTCTTTAGCAAGATGACAACCTCATAAACAAAACAAGAATGAAACAATTGGGTTGGACATTAGGAAGAAATTCTTCACAAAAGGGTGAAAAGAGTGATCAAATATTGGAATGACCAGCCCAGGGAGATGTTTAAGGAGAGACTGGATGTGGCACTTAGTGCCGTGGTCTGGCTGACATGATGGTGTTTGCTCATAGGTTGGATTCGATGATCTCAGAGGTCTTTTCCAACCTGGATGATTCTGTAATAAAACACACCAAACCCTCAAAGCCACTCAGCTCACTCAGCAGCTACAGACTACATTATTCCCCACAGCACAAAGTGCTGTGCTACCTAACACTTCTTTGACAAAATAGGTCCCACTGTCAGCCAAGACAACAACACTGCCTGCACCAGGCATTCAGTCACTGCTGGCAGAGCTGGACTCCCCACTTGTCCAAAATAACACAACCAGCTTTTCTGCCAACCACATCCCAGTACCAAGGCAGAAGCCAAATCTCCCAAAAAGCACAGCCACATTATACCCATCTCTGATTTTAAACAAAGGATGCTTTCAGCTACTCAGACACCTTCCGAAGATGCCTATAAGAGGTAACTAAGGCCCTCTGGTAGCCCTAAAACAGCAATCAAACCATAAATCAAGGAAGAGTGGAAAATATATCAAAATTCTAGTGTGCCTGTGTTTTCAACAGAAACAGGCACTCATCCAGCAAAGAGCACAATTTCACATTCTTGGTACTTTGTTTAGGGTATTACAATGTTGTGAGAGCCCAGTGACTTTTCTGTAGTAGACAAAAAAAGACAAACCAGATTTAAAATAAATTCCATTAAAAACACACTTTAATAGCTTATATATTTATTTTTTTTTTTAAAGAGGGGAGAGGGATTCATCAGATAACTGAAATCCTTGTATATACTGGGAAGCCTTGCTGAAACTTGCTGCAGGCCTAGAGGGACAGAGTCCAATGTGAAGCAGCAAGAATTGCTGCAGTGCTCCATATAGGTCTCTTCAGGCAAGTTTCAGGCCAGTTCAAAGTCATTTATTGGATCAACAACTCTGGAAAGTCGTGTGACCTCCAGAAGTACCTTGCCAGCAGAACTGCAGTTATGTTAGAAACTGAACTTTTGCTTTTCCAATTTAGCACAACAGACAGTTGCTAGATGGCTAAAAGAAACTTCACTAGTACTGTTATTTTCACCTGTACAATTACCACATAAAACAAAGCCTAACAATCTTGTTATTACGAATGGAGTTACAAAGATACTTTATTTTATAGCAGACCAAGTTCAGAGTAAAGACAAAAGACCACAGAGGACACAATCTTACCCTTTTCACTACCATACTCTTCAGAACTGTTTCAAAATCAGATGCTGAACTTGAGAATGATCCTTCCAACTGCTTTCCCACAAAAATGCTTCTACCACTTATGAGCTATAGAAATTCCAACTGGTTTAATACTAATATAATAGTCTATGTTCAGCCACTTAAAACAGACCTTAACACTGAAAAAGTAGCTCAGGTGTTTAAATGCTGAACAATGAAAACACTTCTGTAAGTGTTAAACATAAGATGTGGTCATAAGAGTGTTTTCTTTCCACTTCATTACCATATAATTTCCTGTCACCCTGACCTGAGTCACTGATGACAACCCAGATGCTTAAATAGAAAGGCCTGACAGACTCCTCACTGCACTTAAAATTCTAGCTCCTGATCCCAAAACTGTGAGCTTTGTCTACAAAGCTCTCCTGTAAAGTCACACACGAGGTGAGCACCAGGCTTTGGGAACCAAAGACAAATCCCTCCTGGCCAAGAGCTCCCACTGCTCTGCAGCCAGGCTCCCTCCAGGCTCTGCATCTGCTTCACACTCCTGATTACAAATGACCAGAATGACCAGTTCCCTTTGGAGTACAGACGTAGGTTTGCTCTTCCTCAGTCTGAGTAGGGGAGTGCCTCACATTTCCCACTATCAGGGAAACCTCTCTGAGCTTTGCACACTGGTCTTGTGCAAAAGTCCTTGCCTTCCTTTCACACCCCAATAACCATCCAGCTGAGAACAGCCGAGGGACTGAACTTTGAACAGATGGAAACATTCGGTATTTCCTACTTCCCTTCTCATGGTGTCCAGTAAAGTTACGTCATCAACAGAGAGTGGGAAACCCAAAAAGCTGTATTTCCAACACATCTTAAGCCAAGGATGTTGTGATCCCCTGCTTTCTTGTGTGTGCATTCAGTGATCCCTTCCCTCTGCTCTCTGCTTAAATTAGTAGTAATTTATAACATTGGTGAAGCAGATAAAGAAAACAGCCCAAGAGAAAGCTTGCAGTGACAACTTTCTCTAAGTTTATCTCCGTAATATGTCTCACTGCAGGGTCAGACATCGGACTGCTTCAAACACACTTTAGATCAAGCTCTACATCCCTGTTACATCCCAGATCAGCAGCACACTGCTCAGTGAAGCTCCAAACCACTGAGAACAGCCGAGGGACTGAACTTTGAACAGATGGAAACATTCGGTATTTCCTACTTCCCTTCTCATGGTGTCCAGTAAAGTTACGTCATCAACAGAGAGTGGGAAACCCAAAAAGCTGTATTTCCAACACATCTTAAGCCAAGGATGTTGTGATCCCCTGCTTTCTTGTGTGTGCATTCAGTGATCCCTTCCCTCTGCTCTCTGCTTAAATTAGTAGTAATTTATAACATTGGTGAAGCAGATAAAGAAAACAGCCCAAGAGAAAGCTTGCAGTGACAACTTTCTCTAAGTTTATCTCCGTAATATGTCTCACTGCAGGGTCAGACATCGGACTGCTTCAAACCCACTTTAGATCAAGCTCTACATCCTTGTTACATCCCAGATCAGTAGCACACTGCTCAGTGAAGCTCCAAATCAGCCTCGTTTGTGGTGGTTCAGTTCAGTGTGGAACAGTCTCGCAAAGTAATCTGAATTTTCACTGAAACAAAACCCAGGAACGCACTTAATGCACACTAATCTCTAACAGGCATTGTGTCCATGGGACAAGACTAAAACTACAATGATATAAAAATGTCCAAAACTTGAAACCTGAATATAGTCCCTCACACAAGTAATTTCCCCCTACAGATCCACTCATCTTGCCCCTCACCACTTGCTGCTTTGCTCAAAGCTGATATCTGCCATGAAACCACATCCTAATATAACACATTATTGATACAAGGCCACTGGATTCCTGTCAATTCTGATGGTAAGGATGCAGTTCCATGCTATTAAGAAACTGAACAAGTGTAATTAGCTAATGGAGACCACACAGTCCACACATATTTAACTGTACAGTCACCAGTTTTGAGCCACACCACACAGAAGAGCAGACATTTCACTGAGCTGAGCCATGCAGAGCCAACAAACTCACGTTCCACATGGAGGACTCACAAACAGTTGCATCACAAGGGCTACTGCAAGCATTAAGCATCACCAATGAGATGTTTTACCTTCACAGGAGCTCAGAAGGAGGTCAGGTGCCTCCTGTACAGCCCCTGGAGTGGCAGTGACACATGGCAGAGCCATTTCTACCTGTGCCTCCTCCCAAGGGAGCCACCAGTCATGCCAGCTCCAGTCCAGATAAACAGCTCTGTACCAAAGCAGTCACACCTCCTCCCGCTCCTGAAGCTTTGATCCCAAGTGCCAGCCAAGCAAACTCTGCTGTCACAAGGAAGGGATGTGACAGAGGAGGTTCTCTGCAGTTTAAGATAATGCTGACCTCATTTATTCAAATTTTGACTTATGGTCAAAATTTGCTTACTTACTTTAAGCAAAATGCCCAGAGCCATGAGAATTTTTTCATTAGCTTATAATAATACAACACAATGCCAATAACATAGAAATATTTTCATGCCATTCTATGTACATTTTCTTTTAAGCATACACAATTAATTCCCAATTTGCTGTAAGCTAATTATTCCAGTCATGGATTGTTTCAAAGACAGAAAACCTAAATCTGTACAATTTATTAGTTCAGGTTGCTAGGCATACCAACAATCCTTCCAAGCACTAAAGATGCCTCCAATACATACACAGTGTTGGACCCAAGCTGATTCTACATAAAACCAGCTCAGCTATGTCCACCCAGTCCCTGGAAGCACCACAAACACCCTGCTGTCTCCCAGTGGGGACTCAGTTTGGATGTTCTGTTTAAAGTAATTTCACATTGAAGTGACTATGAGCCTTCACTCTCTCTTCAACATACCCCATCTCAGAAGGCTCAGCAGGTTCAAAACAGCATTAGATGAGCAAGGGCAGTCAGACACTGCTGCACTCAGGCTAAATTCCCAACAAGCCCCTTTCCACTTCCTCAGCAATGGGCTGACCAGCCAGAGCTGTTGGATATGTGATGGTTTACAACACCTGTTAAAAACTTAGGAAGTACTCTCCAGGGCTTACACGGAGGGTGTTTTAAACTGCTATAAAGATAGCTTTTAGGAAAAAAAGAATGAAGTCAGAAAAAACACACACCCCAGAGAAATCTAGCAACAACAAGCAAACCAAAAAATGGCAACAAAGCAACTTTGAAACTCTCACAATATCCCATATCTCATGCAAGCCTTTGCTTCCCCGCTCCTGAGCTCCAACAGCCCAGCTACTGTCAGCTTCCCACGTTGATTATGTCCTGTGAGCTCAAAGGGAAAAAAACTACCATTGCAACAGAAGAAGGAACAAGCTGGCACAAAGGCACTTCTGCTATATTCCTACGAGGACTCACCACATTTTCTACTTTCTAATGATAACAGGCACCTTATTACATCCTTTCAGTATATGCTTTTTCCCAAGGTCTGTAGTGACAGCACTAAAGGCACTGGTTTTAAACTGACAGAGGGGAAATTCAGATTAGACCTCAGGAAGGAACTCCTGCTGCTGAGGGTGGTGAGACAGCACCTGGAGCTGGCTGGGGATTGTACTGTCTGAGAGTTCGTGATTTGGATGTCAGTGGCATGGCAGTGAGAAGGTAGTTTTGGGAGAAATGTTTAGTGGCTGAAACTAATTTCAGTTTGGCCAACTTCTGCAGAATTTCCTGACAGCTGTAAAGGTAAAATCAAAAGTGTAAGTAAGAAACTTTAGTGACAGATATGAGAGATCTCAGGGATTTTAAGAAATCTGTGAAAGTTACAGGATGTCTCTGAAAAAGAACACTCTAATGACAGGGATTTGTTAATTTATTTGTATGTTTTATAACAAAAAACACCATAAAATATATTTGTGCCTGAATCACAGGATAGTTTGGGTGGGAAGGGACCTTTAAAGAACATCCATGGGCAGGGACACCTGCCACCAGACCTGGTAGCTGCGAGCCCCATCCAGCCTGGCCTGGAACACTTCCAGGGATGAAATACCTGCAGGTTCTCTGAGCAGACTGTGCCAGTGTCTCAAGTCTGTGACAAGGCAACTTGAATAAAGTTTTTTTTTTCCTTTTCTTTCTGTCCACCCTGCAGTATCTGCTATTTTTCCTTAGTTCTTTTGTAACTTGCTCTGTGCTGCATCACCTAGTTCTAGCACAAATATTTTCTGCTTAAAGCAACAATTCCTCTACATCCACAGCTTGCCTAAAAAAAAGGAAAATAAAAACAAAATAAAAATAGCAGTCTACCCTTGAGACAGTCTAAAGCCAGGAGACTTGGTTCTGTCAGCACAGAACTCGTCCATCTGGAAGCCGCCCTGGATCCGCCTGGCATTTTTAGATTGGGTAAGGCAATGGTGCATTCTCCAAGATATGACTCACCATGCATTTTTAATAAAAAGTTTGTGTTGAATTTTACAGCTCAGTAAGAATGCCTGAAATAATTACGACAATGAACAGTTGAAAACAGTTTGAAATGTAGGCTTTTCCTCCCAAATTATTTCAACTAATGAGAAACTCATTGCATTCTAACAGCAACCACCTCAAACATCAGTTTCTTGTGCTGGCTTGGGTGCAATTAGCAAGAGACTTTGGGAAGGAAATTAAACAGTATAGCAGAAACCCTGCCCAGCAGCCAGCTCTGAAAGACACAAACCACATATGCCTCCTCTTCCCACTCCAGGCTCCTGTAATTTTCTGGAGTGCATTATAGTGCTTAACACTGTATATAAAACACAAGTGAAAACTGAATGTTAGTCAATTTTCGCTTACCTAAAGCAAATTGTCTTCACACATGCTCTCAGTTTTACAACTGTGCTGTAGGTAAGTCACCATTGACAACCAGATGGGAAGAAACATGTTTTAGGGATACTTCACTCCAGATTTATCAACTCTAGAAGAAGTACCCCATCATGTCTCCTCCAATATTATCAGAAATACTTGTCTTAAACTCAGTCATAAATTTAATAAATTGTGGATTTAATTTACCCCCTCACTTCTATGAGCAGAATTGCTGGGCTCTTCCATTTACAGCACAAGCCATGAAATGGGAAGTATTACAATAAAACCTCAACCACCCCCAGGTATTTAATACTTTATAAGGATAGAGGAGGTCAAAATGTTTTGCCTGGGAAGTGACATAGAGCAGAGAGCGATCGTTTGTGCTGCATGCAATTTCCCTCAGTGTGAGCAGAGCTCAGAGCAAGAAACCAGCCTGGAAATGAGAGGTGACACCTGCAGGAAAGGCAGCAAATGTCTCCATGAGCGGAACTGAAAAAATGCTACTAATTCACATTGCAGAGAAAACCAGGGATCTTTGAGGGCACAGGGGAACATATTTAAAAAAAAACACACCACTTTTTCTGAAGCCATGACTCAGACATTGTTCCATATATAGATTTATGTCTCTTCCTCTGTTCCTTCCCTTAAGTTAATTTTATAACATCTATCTGGCAAAGCATTCAAGGTGAGTCACAAAACACTGAATTACAAATTCTGCTAAAACAAAGCCATGCCAAAAAGCACTGAAGAACAAAAGAATCATACCTCATCTAAATTTTGTTCAAATCCAAAGCACCAAATAAGCAGTGAAAGTACCTTGAGGTCAACACCGTATTTATAATTGTTCCCTTACAGCCTTCACTAGATAATTACCTCACAAAAATAAGTTTGATGCTGAAGACTCTGTTGCTTATTTGAGAACTCTTTTTACAAAATAAAAAATTGTATTTGAAGTTTTCTTTCTTCTGTCAGGACTCCACACTACTATAAAAGCTTCAGCTTCTCCTGCACATTTTTTTTTTCAGGATTCTCCTAGCCAAAAAGGACATCATGATCATAGCCCCAGGTTATGAATTCAAGAGTTATGAAAACAAGAAAATCTCCGAAAGCCTTTTGGGTTTAAATGAAAACTCCTTTTACGCTCCAAAGAAATGCAGAAATGCTTTGATAGACAGCCTACAATTTGGCACATCTCTAATTCTGAATGACAATTAGTACTTGTGCAAACATGGCAAGAATCTGGCTTTGAAATAAATTTACAGGAACTTAATAGCATTATTCGGAGCACGCACAAAGTGTTCCCTTCATGTGTAAAAACAGCCATGATGCAAGAGTCTGAATGGTCCCAGATTGGAATTTTGCAAAAACCACAAAATATTCTTAGCATTACAACAGAAACAAGTGTTTGTATCTGACTCCATGCCGTCAGGGCATACTAATTGTGACAAAGTTAATTTATTTTTTAGTGTGGACATTTTAGTCAAGATAATAAACTGAACATCTGATGGAATAGCATGGAAAGAAATCCCTATGAAATGGATTTTACAAAAGCCAGTCAAAACAGCAAATGCTCAAGGGCACCCTACAATCTCAATCAGACAGTTTTAAAGGAGGCAAAATTGTTTCATTAGGTCAATTATGTTCTAAAAATTCACAGATCAAGTCCTTCAAATATCTATTTCCACATGTATTTAGAAGGATTTAAGTAATTCTTATTAAGATCATTATTTCAATCTGCATGGTTTGCAATGCTTCCAATCACAGGAAAATAGGGTTTGAAAAGACCTCTGGAGGTTACTTATTCTGAACTGCTCAGGGCAAGGTTAATCCCAAAGTCAAATCAGGTTGCTCAAGGCTTTGTCCAGCTAAATTTTAGAAGCTTGAAAGGATGGAGATAAAATAGCCACCCCAAGCACCTTTTCTGATACTGAATTCTCATAATAATTTTCCCACATTATATTCAGTGGGCATTACCTCTGTCCTAACTTGCAGGCATTGGTTCATAACTTTTCACTGTACCTCTGAGGAGAGTAGGTTGCTTTCCTCTCCAGGCTATAGCTGCTTCTTGCACACCATATGCACCAGCCTCCCAACCACCCTCAACTCTCCAGCTCAGGGGCATTCCTGCTGCATTTGAGGGGACGGAGGAGCAAAACTGGACACAGTATTGGAGCCTGCCTGCGAGTGCCAGGGAGTAGAGAACAACCACTTCCCATCACCTGCTGGCTACTGACCTGCTCGTGCCCCCTGGCAGACTGTAAGGTAGTTCATTACTACTGCAGCACTCCCATTCACTGTGGAGGTTTTTTAGGTACCTGGTCATAATCTTGAGCATTTGAAGAAATCAGTGTTATGTGAGCACCCCTACCTGCCCATCCTCCTGCTTCACTCCCAATAATTCTTTCCCAGTACACCCACTTGGCTCAAACGTGCCAGAAGAGCAGCATCTCTAAAGTAAGAGCTGTACATTTTTTATTTTTAGGTTTTTTTGCAGAGTCAGCACAGAAGCACTCAAATCTCAGTCCTTCAGTGAAGGAAGACTTCAGGACTGCCCCAACACTTGCCCTTCTAACCTGATGGCTGGCTGATCACCAAATATGCAGCTTGGAAGCAGCTACAGCATGTGCTGTGTCTGGAAGAGCTAATTGATAGTAACACCATGATTGGTATTTGAAGAATTTGAGAAGGGATCAGAGGCCGTACAGGGGTTCATGAAAAGCAGTCCAGGATAGCAGAAAAGCAAGGGACAGCAGCTGCTGCCATCAGGAGACAAAGCACCTAAGGCAAGTTCACAGAAAGCCAACCCTCACCTCCACTGTTCTCAACACAGTCACTTGAAGGAGTAGTTTGGATTTCAGAAACACAAAGAAAATACTCTCAGTTGCTCCCACATACTCACAAGTACCGGCATAATCCTGGGGACCCAGCTACATACACAAAAAAAAAGTGAAATGAAAAGAGAAGCCAGCAATAAAACCTTGGCTTTTTCAAACACCAAGGTCAGGATTGAGCACTTCAGTTGCTGCTCAGAACTGAAAAACCAGGATACAGCAGTGAACAGCAGGATCCAGCAGCTCTGTGTTGATGGGAAATCAGTACAGTCTCCTTGCTGCATGGAGATGGCAGGCTGTGCCTTATTGTACTGACAGCACATCTCCTGTTTCATAAACAGCTTTATTTCATCTGCTGTTCATCCAGCCTGAGGCTTTCTGTTACTGGTTATCTACCAGGGCAGGTTTTCTCCCACAACCTACGTATTAGAAGCTATTTACATTACAATCCATACATGTGCCTTATAGTTCTCTCCCAGTAAAGATGAAGCACTAAGACTGAAACAGCAAACCCTTCCCACAAAATAAGCATCTAGTAAGGTGATGAGCACATGAAAACAAGAGGAAGCAATTTTATACACTCTTAATTGTGCTTTTACTTGACAACCTCACAGTGTTAATTTTTATACATATATATATATATATCCCTATAACACACGATGATTTTAAAAATGCCTTCAAGCTCTCCTCAACCTGCAAAGGGTGTCAGCTGAGACAGTTTCCAATTCCTCTATTCAGATACTGGTAGGCTGTAAAAGCAGACCCTGTTATACTTAGGCTTCTGATAATGTAAATGTGTCAGTGTAATGGTTTTTAGTATAGTCTTCCCCTTCACAGACACTCTCCTTCCCTGTGCTGAAGGATGAGATGTATTTTCAGTAACCTGTGGGTCAGGCAAAGGAAGTCCTGTATTTGATTTTCAAGAGCAAAACAGCACAGATATGATAATTTATCCTTAATTAAAAGGCTACACTCTGCTGTTTGCACTTCTCAAGAAAATCTGCTACCTCTTTATCTACCATACCCATGAGAGTATGTGATTAACATATTTGCTTTTATCTTCATGGCTTCAAAAGCCTTGCTCACCTCAGCACTTCCACTGCTCCACTTGCAGCACAGCATCTCATTCCACCTGGCTTCTGAACAGCACCAACTCAGCTGAACACAGCAAGAAGTGTTGTTTGGGACACTGAGGTTTCAAACAAACAGCCCATGGCCCACCCTGCAGACACTCATGCAACTTGTAAATCCTGCTAATTTTGTTAAGTCTTGTACCAAAATCTCTTAACAAAAGAATATTGTTCACTTAACCTCCCTAGGGCTTTTCAGGATCGACTGCTTTAGTCGCTTACAGAGACCAGAGTTTTACACTGACTCCAACAGTCTGAGGCTAAAGGAGTGACCCTGCATAGTCTCTCCCTACGCATTCTCATTTCACCACCTCTTCCCCTGTGCTGGTCTCACAGTTGTGCTGCTCCAGGGTGTGTCAGTTTAGTTTGCTGCCAAATCAGCCAGCTGGTTCTCTTCCAGATGGATTCAGCCTTAGCCAGTGCCTTGAACTAGATCATTGTATGGACACATGATCACTAAACCTGCCAAAAGGGGAGATTAAAGAACACACTGATATTTGCATTATCCAGGGATTGACCATACCAAGAAATTATGGATCTAGCATTCTCCTGGCAGTTTGTTCTAGTAATTAATAACTTCCCTGACAGAAACATTTAGATGTTAAAATGAGTGCAAATAGCAATGTGATTTACCTCAAGTTTTAGGCAGGCTTATTCTACTTAATCTTGCCCGTACTGGTTTATGATAGTGCTGAAAAAGCCAAACTACATAAAAGCATTTAAGTGATGGGAACATTGCAAGTCCACCCAACTGCAGAAAATCAGGATACAGAAGAACAGATGCATACTTTTACATATTGTGCTCAGTCCTCTTCTCTAGACATAAACATTATTGAGAACAACCAAAACCAACACCTACAGAAATACAAAAGGCATCTCAGTAACAGGTTCTAGCTGTTTAGAATCTATTTTCTCTTTAAAGGTATTATTAAATCAATAAAAAAATTGCAAATTAGAGGTACAGTTTAAAAGGAACATTTGGCTGGTTTAAAATGGATTGGGAGGGATAAAAAAAACCCTTTAAAGATACAGAAAAAAAATGCTGTGAAATAACCAGTTTGGTGGATCATGAACATTTATGGAGAACAACTAATATAGACACACCGAAGAAACTTATGAAATTATAGCATGGGTCTAGTGCAAAGTAACTGCAGGTTAAAATGGAAAAGGAAAACATTCTACATTTCCTCCTCTCCAGGAATTCTGTCCCATCCACTCTCTTGCCCAGGAGGTAAGGACTGCAGCCAGAGCAAGGCCATCCAGCTTGCTGACATGATGGCAAAGCTGGCACAGGAGTTTCTCCCCACCAGGCAGCTCCCCAGCTCCCAGCAGGGCTCACAGCCACTGGATCCGGGCAAGCCAGGCACAGGCACTGCACAGCTCGGGCCCCGGCCAGCAGCAGCCTGGAGTTATCTCTGAAGCACAGCCTGGAACTGCACCCACAGTGTGACAAGGGAGATTAAATGCAAAGCAGCCTTAAAACAAATCTGTTCGTAGCTCAAGGTACAATTTCAGAGTTAAGTGATGAGATTCTTCCCCACTTCATAAAACTAGTGGTTTTGTTTCTTCAAGCAGCAAAGATGGAGACCCTTCTCCCTGAGTGCCAAAGATGCATTGAGAAGAAACAACTTTAAACATTCTGACAAGTTTGCTTTTATGTTTTTCCTAAAAAATGAAGAAACAGTACAACTTGGGAAAATAAAAACACACTAAGAGGAATGAAGGTACACTGGTATGTTACCACTAAAGCCACAATTGAACTGAAGAGCCAAAACTGGAAGACAAAAAATTTCTATCAGGGCCAAACTGACAACTGCTGTAAGTGTGCTGCAGCTGATACCAGCATCAGTAGCACCCTCATCCTCCTCCTGCAGCCATGAGCTCAGTCTCAGTTTCTGGACAGCCAGCCTGGCTGAAAGCTGATTCAGGAAGACAGGGAAGTTTCAGATTTAGTTCATACAAGCAAGGGAAGAGAACAATGCTCATTAGTCAGAGGTAAGCAAAGGCTCAGACTAAACTTCAGTGCCAGCTTAAAAAGATCGAACTATATCCACAGTCAAAAACATTTGACAAAACCAACCACTTAGTAATTTTATCAAGGAGGCAGAAATTGATGACTTAAAAGTCCTCTTTAAATAGTAAGTCAGGCAAGTTTCCAGGAACTCTAGCAAAACTGCCTTATTTAAAATTAAAGTAAAAATCATTAATAACTGCCATCCACAAAAATCTATTCACAGCTGCTGCAGAAGCAAAAATAATGAGATTGCCTAGCACTGCTTAATTCCAAAACCATTTGCCACTAATGACAAAAAGTACTATGTTTACAGAGATTTATTTACTGTTAAGAAACAGTGCAATCTTAAGCCATTTAAATAATTTAAAGCAACTCTTTATCTAGTTAAAACTAGAAAGCAATAACATTCATTTTGAGTTTCTTCAACAATAATGTCAAATTTAAACTCAATTTGCAATCACAAAGTTCTTCAGCACTAAGTGAAGAGCAACTGCAGTCCACACCTGTAACACCACTGGTCAGCACTGCTCAAACTGCTGAAATTACAGGAAAATGCTTCATTGTTTTAATTATTCAAAATATTATATTTTAATTTATTCTGCTGAAAGCAGTCCTGGCCTAATACATGTTTCACAGAATGTTCTGAGTTGGAAGGGACCCACAAGGATCATTGAGTCCAACTCTTAAATAAATGGTCCATACAGGGACTAAACTCATAACCTTGCTGTTTTTAGCACCAGGCTCTGATGAGCTGAGCCAATCTCAGGGTCATGAGCATATTATAGGCAATAAATATTCCTTTAAGAAAAGTGAACTTAATATTCTAAATTACCTCATATTATACTCTCTACAGTGTACATCACCCTGAAAGTGGAAAGATTTAACTCATTTGGCAGACAGACACATACTGTGATTTTTCCTTCAGTCTGATTTAGGACTCTGCCAGTGGCAAGACTTAAATTTTTGTTCAAAAATATCTACAATGCATCATTTTCTTTGTTCAAGATTTCTGAAAAAGAATTATTTCATAGTGATTGTATATGAAGAAAGTCAATTCTGCATGGAAGTAGCAAAGTAAAACACAATCCCACCCAAAAACTGTTGCTGGCATTAGTCAGAGACAGTAAATAGCAGTGCTGATGAAATGAAGTCTGAAGTTTATGCTGGGAAACAGGGAATAATTTAGGGTGAAAGGACATGTATTGACACAGCAAGAGTTCACACCAGAAAAGAAGCAACTGGAAAGGCAGTTGTAGTGCTTCAGTCCTGCTGTCACCAGTGCACCAGGACAGCCAGGGGTGATGCTCAAGCAGGGTTGTACTCCCACCACCACAGCACTGGGGAAATCTGTTTCCCAGCACCCCACATCCAAAGTAAAGGACAGCAAAGGCTCAGGCACCACCTCTACTGAACGCTGGGAACATTTTAGATCATTAGCACATTCACAACTCAGAGCAGAAACAAAAAGCAACATTATGGAAAGTCTGGTTTGGAAAGTCTAGTTATGGAAAGAAACAGCCTAATGGAATTTAACAACCTTACAAAATACAGGATACAGTTTAAGAAAAAGACAAACAAACACACAGTTTAAAAGCAGCAAAAGACAAAGGCTAAACCCCTGACAGGGACCAGAACACATTTTAAGCGCCCAAGTTGCAATCACAGCTGATAGAAATCGTTACACCCCAGACCAACTAGCAACAAATTTCACCTGACTGACTCACCACTTCTGTCAAGATGATTTCAGTTACTTCAAGCATTTTCATTGCTGCTCTTTCCAAACAAATCATTTTTAGCAAGCTAGGTTAAGGAACTACCAGACCAGCAGTCATATGTGACAGCATCTCGAGGAAGCAAAACAAATGGGAAGAGCAGAGCTGTGACAGCCGGAGCGGGACAGAGCAGGCAGCCACCTCACTTAGCCCAGACAGCGCAGTGCGCCCGACCACACATTTCCTGTGTTTATGCAACAAAAACACACTAAGGGGAAAAAAAAAAAAAAAAAAAAAAAAAAAAAAAAACAAGCACAGGCAGACAATGGAGAAAGCCCGTGAAGGTGAGGATAATTCAAGGGCAAGGTTCTACCAAGCTGAAACTAAAGCTCTTAAGAACTGTTAGAAAAAAAAGAAATCAAGACAGCAAGTATAATTTCACCCCTGCATGAAGTTAACTCTTGAATAACATGAAAAACTCTTTTCAACAAGACGAAAACATGATCAATACTAAAATAACTATCCAGTAAAGGTGACCAGCACCTGGAATGACTGGCACAAGACAAAAGTACATGTAGAGACACTTCTCAGTATGAAGCCACCAAACAATCACCCACCATTCCTCAAAAATACAAAGAAGTCTGGCAGAACAAGGAGCAGTTTCAGGGCAAAAAAAACTCACGCTGAAAGGATATATTTCCCCCACTCATTCCCATACATGTTAAACAGGGATTGCCACTGTCACAGACAGTGGTTGGCAAAAACCACAAGGCTTTTTTGACCCCTTAGGGATGGACAACCACTGACTTGAACTATGTATAAAAAAAGACCTCGTGAAACCACAAACACCTCTGAGAAAGTTCATAAATCACTTACTGCCAGACTAGGGGTTTTTATTAAAAGAAAACCAAAAAAAAGAAACTAAAAAAACTTTCCACTACAAACCTGCTTTCCATATCCCTTTCCTTCCTACCTGTCTCCACAGTCAGAACCTTCAGCACAGCAGTTCTTACAATCTTGGGGTACAAAAATCAAAAAAACAAAAAAGGCAAGAGCCGAGCTGACAGAATCTCTAGCACCTTTTGACGCAATTTCTGCTCGTCTTCACCGAAAGTCAGGATCCATCAACTCTTCCCAGTTACTGTAATTTGGTTTCCCAGTATTTTAGGCACATATCTTCCAGAGTCAATTTTACATCACCCTCTCTTATGGCTTTGTCTGCAGTAAAGAAAATGGTAGTACAAAACCACTTTGCTGACCACCACAAGTACAGCTGGTCAACATCAGGCTCATCAAGTACCTGAGTACAGAAGGGTTTAAAAACATGAATTCTGATAATCATTTTACTCTACAATAAAGTCTGACTGAAGCTCAACTGCACATCTCACCTTACATATTTCTTGGTAAAAATAGCAGCAGCAGGACTCTTCATCTATCCTATCTCATTTGCTCAGGGGTGTATGAAGTAGATTTTTGGTTGGGATTGTTCTGTGAGGTTTGTTTTTTTTTTTCCTTTATGAATTGAAGAACAAATCCTGAAGTAATGTTCTAACAGGTTCTTGGAATAGTACTGAGGAATACTGAAACTGCTACTGTCCCCACAGCAATATGTTAAAAGCGTTAAGTCTGCTTACAAAAACCTTCTAGATTGTTTTTTGTTGCCAACATGAAGCTAGCAAAAGGCTTCACACAAGTATAATGTTCAATGAATGTACTCTGTAGACCAAATATATTTATACTTATTCTGTTGGCAAAGAAGAAGTATATCTGGCTCCTTAAAGTATTCCAAAATTATAGTTTTTTCTGAAGATAACATGTAGCAAATTCAGATATACTAACCATGGGAACCACAAATCAAAGTCTGCACAAATTTTTGGAAATAAAAAACATGGGGGGATACATATAGCTAATAAGATACTGACAGATGGATTGCAGTTTTCCACTGTGGCAATTTATCAGCTGCTGCTGGAATGCTTCCTTCTCAGTTATAAAGCCATATGACAGTTAGCTGGAAGCTAATCTCCCCAAGTTAATATCAACCCAGGACAGCAAAAGACAAGTCAATAAAGTCTTTTCTACCTAGAACATCTGAATTCATTTGTCCCATTAATCTGTTTACCAAGCTGTTTCTAGAGACATACACACATGATTACAATTCTCTACCTTCTGCACTAGATTAATGACAGGGCTCAAGGGTGTCACTGGACATTACCAATAACTTTATATGGTCTTGTGTGTGTCACCTCTGATCACATCCCCCTCCCCATCCTTCAGACGCCTGAATGACACGTGCTCTGGAAACATTAATTTCCAGCTACCAGAAGAACATGAAAGAACTTGTTTCCAAGGCATTCTGTACTTCTGCCCTTCTCCTTTTGGTTCCACCAGAGTCATACTGGCTGTTCTTACTTCTCCATAAATCTCAAAAATCCTTGAGTTCATCAAAAAAGCCTCAACATTCCCCTCTAATCTGCCTCTTACATGTAAAACCCCTTCCCCAAGCTGACATAAAAGACAATCTCTTATCAAGAGCCAGCTCCACCATGACACCAGTAATAAAATAATCGACTAATGACTTCTCAAGCTAAATTGGGAGGCAACTACTAATTACACTAAATGCAGAGCAAGCTACAGTTACTTCTTTTTCCACTCTTATTTTTAGTGATGTTTTATTGTACATTCCTCACCCCTTTTGATCACATAAAGAAGTACTTGGAAATCTGAATAAAGGACAATACCTTCAGAGAAAATCTGTTTAAAAGGTTCTGGGATTATTACACAATCCTTTCTAGAGCTTGGCCACCATCCTGGCAAGAAGTGCTCTGTAACTGCACATACTCACAAATTGTTACAGTAGTAAATAACCCACACAACAGCAATACTCGACACAGTGTGTGCACCCACTCAGTTCAGTCATATCTAGAACAGTAATAACATGTTGATTATGCTCATCAGAAGAGGATTTCCTTCAGAAAAGGAAACTTGAGGACAAAACTACATAAAACCACGTCACAGAATAATAATATACAGTCATGAACTGGACTCAGTCCCTATACAGTATTCCTAACTGTACTAATTGAGTATACTAAGGATTTTAATACCCCAAACCTACCATAGGTCAGTCCTGAGGTTTTCTCATTTCAGCATTACAGCCCGAGTTCAATATGTTTAATTAGCACACTAAGCCTTTATGCTTTAGGAACTACCATCACCAGCCACTACAATGACTGGGCAGACATTTCTCACTTGCAAATAAAACAATGCAGCCTGAAAATAAATTAAGAGCAAGTCTTACCTATTCTGAATAATCACAAAAAGCATCGAAAAGTGAGATGCTTGGTTTCTACCAGAATTTGGAACAATAATTTCATTTTATATTTTCAGATTTCATTTTAAGTGTGCTTTGACTCTCGCAAGACAACTTCCACTGAGATGAACACACTGAAAGCAGATCTTGATAATCAGCAGAACACCAGCCAGGAGGAGCTTTTCTCGCTTCACTAACTGCACGTTTGATCTGCTCACCGTGCACTTCTTCATTTTCATGCACAACGGGGAGGCAGAAAAGCTATATAAAACCCAGGTATCCTTCCACTTGAAAAGCTTTACTCCCATTCTGATGGAGCATGTTTGCACACAGCAGCATAAGCACACGGGACACTGAAGCCACTGCCACCCGTGCCCCTGCACACGGTGCTGCACAGCAGAGCAGAGCAGGGTGGAGGTGTGAGAGACAGACAAAATGATCCGCGCACCGTTCTGGACCCCAGTGAAGTCCGAAGTCTCTATAAAGGGCAAGTCGCGATAAGCAAAGACAGCTCTCAAGAGTGGTGTTTAAGTTCACTCGCTGATACTTCCCTATGCCGACGCTTACACTAAAAACGAGACCATCACAAATGACTGTTTCGTGTGAACCTGAACTGGCACATCCCGAACACAGGAACATTCCCAGTGGTTCTACGCTCGCTCCCTTTAAAATACAGAGAGCGCTTCCGCCTTGGTGGAGAAATGGGCGAAAGCGCAGCTGAAATTGACGCTGAGTGAAAAAAAAAAAAAAAAAATGCGAAAGGGCTGGATTTAGCCATGAAAACTTTTATGCTCACCAAGCCACTCCCTGCAAGCAGCACCAGGCGCTGCTGTACACCTCGCTCTCCCCAGCGAAACTCATGGAACCCCCCGCGCCTCCTCCCAGCCCGGCCCCTCCGCAGCCCCCGGGACCGGCCGGGCGGGACGGAGCGGCCCCGGCCCCCCGCAGGAGGCAGCGCTCACCGAGCACCTGCCGCGCTCGCCGGCCCGGCAGCTCCGCCGCCGTCCGCCGGGTACCGACACCGCTCCCGCCCCGGGCATCTCGAGGGCTGCCCCGGGCCCCGCGGCTCCGCGCCCTCCCCTCAGACAAAGGGCGGCGAAGGCGCCCCCGAAGAAGGAGCCGGTCCCGCCGTCCGCCCCGCCGCGCTCACCCATGCTGCGACCGCCCGCCCAGGCTCGGCGGAGCGGATCCAGGTCCCGCCGACACGCTCAAGCCGGGCACTGCGGCTCCATCCGTGGCACTACGGGCGTGAGAGGGGCGGCGCCGAGCCGCAGGCGGCCCGGGGCAGAGGCGCCGCTCACCCGTCCCGTCCCGCCGCTCCCGCTGCCGCCTCAGCCGAGCTCGGGCACCGGCGGCTCCGCCCCGCCCACGGTGGGGGGCGCCAAGTCCCGCGAGAGCCGCGCGCCGCCACCGCCCCCACGCCGTTGCCAGGCGGGGGTGACGTCACCGCCGCGGCTCCGCCCCGCGCGGGGAACTCGCTCCGCCCCCGGCACCGCCCCTGAGGGCACGGCCCGCCCCCGGCACCGCCCCGGCACCGCCCCCGCGTCAGACCCTCATCGCCCCCGGGTTAGACCCCGCGTTGGACCTCTCACCAGCCCCACGGCGCTCTTGTCATCACCGCCCTCATCAAACCCCCCGCTCATAACCCCCTCACAGCTCCCTCATCACTCCCCAGTCAGCTTCCTCACAGTCCTCTCATAACCCACTCACCTCCCCTCACAGCCCTTTCATCGCCCCCCTCACATCCCCCTGCAATCCCATCATCACCCCCCTCACAGCCCCTTCTTCAGCCTCCTCATCACTCCCCTCATCACCCCCTTCACGCAATCACAGAATAGGGCAGGTCGGAAGGGACCGCGGTGGTTCCACCTCCCTGCTCAAGCAGAATTACCCAGAGCACATGGCATGGGATTGTGTCCAGACAGTTCTGGAAGATCTCTGGTGAGGGAGACTCCACCCCCTCTCTGGACAATCTGTTAGTGCTTGGTCACTGCACAGTAAGGAAGTTCTTCCTCATGTTCTGGTGGAACTTGCTGGGATCAGTTCCTGCCTGTTCCTCTGGTGCTATTGCTGGGCCCTGGAGAAGAACCTGGGCCCTGCTCTGAGCCCTCCCTGCAGAAGGGACAGACCAGGATGAGGTCCCAATCAAGGCTGAACAGCCTCAGCTCCCTCAGCCTTTCCGTGTAAGAGAGATGATCCATTCCCTTCATCATCTCCACAGTCTCCACTGGACTCACTTCAGGAGCTCCACGTCTCTCACAGAGCCCAGAACTGGACACAGCACTCCAGACATGCCTCAGCAGGGCTGAGCAGAGGTGCAGGATCACCTCTCTGATGTGCTGGCAATGTTCTTCCTAATGCACACAGGATTCCTTTCACCTTTTTGGCCTCAAGGACTCATGAACAGCGCCCTCCCCCTCAGCACTCTCTTCACTGCTGGGGCCACACCACATCCCTGCCCTGCTTCCCAGCACAAAGTCCTCCTCTTCCTCTGGGTCTGGAGCACAAATCTTATGAGGAAAGGCTGAGGGGGCTGAGGGGGCTCAGTTTGGAGCCTTTCACAGAAAAGTTGATTACCCACTGGAATGGGCAGCTCAGAGACAGTGGAGTCTCATCCCTGGAGGGATGTTCAGACTTAGCCAGGGTCCAGCTGACATGGTGCTGTCTGGTCACAGGCTGGACTGGATGATCTGAGAGGACTTTTCCAACCCAACCATCCCCTTGGCCAATGTCATTAACATCATGCATGTGTTTGTGGGCTTGTGCACTGCTTTTGAAGGGTTTATAGGGTAGGGGTCCTTCTTGTTGGGAGGGTTTTCTTTTTACTTCAGATGCATGTAGGAAAGTGCTCCAAGCTATATCAGGCTGCCACTGTGTAGGTTTTTGTGGGAAACTCAAGAATGAGTGAAACAACTACTTAGAACTGAAGCAATTTAAAGAAAAAACCCTGACCCTGAGGCCAAAAGGACAAGTAAACATGGTCTGGTTTTGATGAAAATCAGGGAATATAACACAGCAGGGCTCTCTGAAGTGAAAATATTCCCTCTTCTTTGCTGCAGACATCCTTTTATGAGTGGTTCCAAATGAGCTGCTTCAGCCAAGCTCAGGACAAAATTAGCCTGAAAAGAATGTCAAGTATTTCCAGGAGTCAGCTTTTGCTTAGCATCTTTCTCATGGCACAGAAAGGGAAAATGAGTCAGATCATGACCACTAAAGACAAAACATGAAGTCTGAGTGTATAAACATCTATATATCACATTTTATTATGGTATTTTATCTGTTTCACCATACTTTGAGGCAGGTGCTTCCATTTTTTTCAACTGCAGCACTGAGAATGTACAAGTCATAGTCAGAATTTCCTTGAAGCAGGTGCAGTGTTTGCTGATAAATGGCCCCATGATGATACCTTTAAAAGGAAAATTTATTTTTCATAAAACTGCAACCCTCCTGCACCCCAAGGTTTAAAGTACTTAATAAGAAGAGGAGGTTTGGGACAGAAAGGAAACATCAGCCTTAGAGTTTGAAGTCTCTTCCAATAAAAATTCAGAAAATAACTTCCATGAGAATGAATTATCCTCATCTGTCTAATGTATCACTTTTTTCCACTTCCTTCGTAGAGCTACATGCTAAAAAAGAAGGATAAAGGATAAGAGGAATTATAAATTTTATCTCATGTAGCAGTTTTTACTTTTTTAAACTCTACCACAAAGCTAAGTGTGCATGAACAAGAGGTGAGAAATAAAATATCAATAGTGTACATGTTTATAGAGCATTGAGGGAGCTCCATGTAGCCTTCTTTCTGGAAGCTGGCCAAATCTCATTCCAGTTCATATTCACTCATAAAGCTGCCTTTGCCCCTCCCTTCAGCCTAGAACAGGCTGGAGAGCAAAGCCCTGGTTCTTACGCTGTGCACAGGTAGGATAGTGGCTTTGTGAAATTCTGTTTTATTTCAACATGCCTTGATAACTCTGGCCAGGCCTGGCTCAAAGCTTCTTAGCAGCCTGAGTACAAAACCTGAGTTTTATTCCAAGCCATCTGCTCTGATGATAAAGCACCAGCATCTGCTGGTCCTGTGCTTCAGCCTCCGTCCTCTTTCCAGCACCAGTGAGGCAGAAATGGGATGGCTCCTGAGGGAGCCCCTGTGGGAGGCTGCTGAGCCCAAGTCTTTCTCTGTGGGTGGGTGCCTGCGATGCTGCTGAATCCGTCCCCTGCAGCCTGAGCAGTTTTCTGTGTAGAGCTGGGCTGTGCCCTGTGAGGTGTGTGGCACTGGCAGCTGTGTCTGCCCCACGCTTTGCTGAGTCTGACAAGACTTCACAGCACTGAGGTTTGCAAAAGTGCAAGAGACTGCTCGTGTGGGACTCAGAGCAGCGTGGGGACCTGTATTTAGCAATCTCATATGGGCTGGCAATTGTAATACATGGAAAGAAAATACATCTGTGCCAGGCTATTGACTATTTTCACTCGACTGTTAAATCATGTGACTGCTTCATTTCTTTTCTCTATGCTCTATGTCTGGTGAGATGTGCTAAATGCTTATTTACCGAAAATTGCCTTCTAAATCACCTACAATGAGTTCCTTCCTCACTTTCCACTTCAGTAAAAGCTGAAATTGTAATGAGCCATTTTCCCTTGAATATTAGTCAATAATTGGTATTTATGCAGTCCTTTGAAAACAGTTTTACTCATATTCAGACAGATGTACAGGGAACTCTGGCTCTTGCTTTTTATTCCAACCTTCTTTTCAGTTCCATGTGTAGAGAACTGATATTCTGACTCTATGGAATTATAAAAGTGCATATTTGGTTCAGAGTATTTTCAAATCAAATTAGGTTCCCAAAAATAGCACAATCATCTCACAAATTTGTTCAAGAAAACTTTTTAAAATGAAAGATTAGCATTTTAAGTGTTTTATGATTTAGCTTAATGGAATATCTGAATTTCTACCATGCTTTTGAGAGAGAAAGAGTTGTGACATACTTGCAGATCAAGATAACATCCACTGTTAACATCAGTAACTGCTATAATTTTATTTTACAAGACAGATCATAGTGTAGTTCCTGCTATGCAGGTTTATAACACAAGATAAGAATGATACAATTTGTCACCACTAGAGCTGATTTCTTTTCTCTCACAACAACAAAAAAAAAAAAAAGAAAAAAAAAAAAAACCCAAAAAAATAGTAATAATGAGACTCTTTCCCTAGTACTGCTACAGTGAACATTTCACTTGACCTTTTTTGCCACTGTGGTCGTCTCAAAATTACTCCAGTATTTCCAAATAAAGAAACCTAAACCAGAAACTTTCAAAGCTTCTCTCTAGAGTGCAAAAAATAAAGGAACTGACTTTTTTTTTTTTCCAAAAAAAAAAAAGTATGTCAGCTGTTACCACACAGTGGTTTCATGCACTTTTGAGCAGCACATGCACTGCAATAATTGTACATTTCCCTTTAACCAAATAGTTTGCTCCCAAAGATTCCAGCTGAATTGATTTTTCATGTTTTTAGT
Source organism: Pyrgilauda ruficollis (assembly GCF_017590135.1). NCBI lineage: Eukaryota > Metazoa > Chordata > Aves > Passeriformes > Passeridae > Pyrgilauda > Pyrgilauda ruficollis. The sequence continues at coordinate 4,661,682 of NW_024527044.1, forward strand.
TCTCTAATGCATTTTTCGTTGCAGCAACTTCCTGCACAATAACATCCATCATCCATTGACTGCAAGCAAGCAGCCTCTAGCACTAAGGAATTAAACAGTCTGGATGGTAAAATCTCACCTTTTCTTTTCAGCAGCAGTTCTTGCCAGATAACAACAGTACTGAAAAAATAGGATTGTGTTGAGAAGTTTAAAAATTATTTGGATGAGCAAACTCCCTCTGCTGGTTTGAAGCAGCAGCAGATATATTTCATTTAAAAACATACAAACAGGGAAAATATTCATTCAACGCACACAGTACTTTTCCCTTCACTGCATAATCAGTGAAGAGTGAATCTGTTTATTCCACAGAAGGAGACAGGACTCTTATTAAAAAAAAAATAAGGGAGAAAATAAAAAGCCACAGAACAGGGGTTTTTTTGTAATTAAAAATTTTATCAAAATGCAGATTTTCAAGCAAGGGGAAAAAGAAGGTTGCATACTAATATTGAACCTATTTTTTTTTTTTTTACCCTGTTGTGGAGGGGGTTACATAGAGCATGTCCAGAGAAGGGAATGGAGCTGGGGAAGGGTCTGGAGCACAAGGGAGCAGCTGAGGGAGCTGGGAAAGGGGCTCAGCCGGGAGAAAAGGAGGCGCAGGGGGAATATTCTGGCTCTGCACAGCTCCCTGACAGGAGGGGACAGCCAGGTGGGGGGTGGACAGAACAAAAGGAAATGGCCTCAAGCTGTGCCAGGGGATGTTCAGACTGACATCAGGAAGAATTTCATCAGTGAAAGCGTTGTCAGGCACTGGAAGGGGCCACCAGGGAGGTTGTGGAGTCACCATCCCTGGAACTCCTTAAGGAAGACTGGATTTGGCACTCCGTGCTTTGGTTTACTTGACATGGTGGTGTCCAGCCACAGGCTGGCCTCAATGATCTTGGGCGTCTTTACCAACTTTAATGATTCTCAGATTCTATCATTATTCAAAGAAGCAAAGCAAACTTGGGTTTTCATGTTCTTCCTACCTGCTGCAGACTCTCCATTAGGGAAATCTTAGCAGCTCCACAGGGTCACAGGCTGGACCCTTTGGGTACAGCACAGCTCCCTCCAGCCTGGTCAAGAGCAACCAGTCAAAGTCTGTCTTGCAGATGATTGCTAAAGGACAGTGAAAAACTGTCACCAGGTGGACACAGCAAGGATCACCTGAATACAGCCAGTGATACTAAGGAATTTGTGGGGCCATTTTTCAGGTTGCTGAAATAATCAAGTTCTAGTGGCATATTTTTCAAACCATGGTATGTGGGTCAATGCTGATCTATAAGAACTCTATAAGCAGTGGTCTGCAAATAACTGCAAATTACTTTGTAACCCAACTATATTTTGTAGTCTCACTCATTTGGCAAGCAACCAACCAAAATGAGGGAAATTATGGACACTGGAAGTTTATCCTGATTTATCTGGAAACTGTTGTGACAACACCACAAACATGGTTTGTTTTTTATTGGTTAAAATCTTAGTTGGAAAAGTGGAGGAACATCAACCAGCGGAAACAAATTCCTCAGTCCTTCGCTTCAACCACTCTTGGTCTATTTCATCTATTATTATCAACCTCCTCAGTCAATCATGTTTTCTTTGCTATAATCAGTTCAGCCTTGACTAGTGAGTACTGTTCCTTTTCCTCATGTCATTTCTTTGCTACATGCCAAAAGCTCCATTTCACTGGGCTGACAATAAGACAGGGAGCCAGGACAAGTTTCAATTCTGTAGTCTCATTGTGACATATAAAAATTCATTCTTCAAACAGGACCCCATGTTGATTTAAACATTGTTGTAGATGACAGCTTGTCCCGTACTAAATATTTTTAAAGTTCTGAATGAAGTATTAGAAATGTCACTCCTGCACAGGTATGAAATAAAATACTTGTAACTGTTGAATCTTGAAAGAAAAGAGCTGGGGGAGAGGGAGACATTTGTGAAATTCAGGCTAAGTATAGGCAATGATTAATCATGTTTCTGCCATGAGGCCATTACAGCAGCAATCTGAAAGAAGAGTTGCCTTACCCTGATGACAGCTATTATGTTTTTTCTTTGACCTCTCTTCTGAGGATGCAATTCATTTATACTGGGTTATTACAACTAATTAAAACAAAGCTGCAAACAGCAGGGAGTGTGTGGAGCAGCTCCATCTGCATTATGCTGATAAAAACCAGTTCACATGGACATGCAGTCGTTAACACAGAACCATATGTGTAGCTGTGTGTTTCAAAGATATTCTGTTTGATTTGAACAGAGGAGAGTTTTCATCCCACAGTTTGTAAATCACACTGTACTTAAGAAGGAGAAAAAAAGCAAACTGTGCTTTTCACTGGATTTTTTTTCTCTTCTCTAATAAACAACCATCTACCTCCTTCCTTTCTAGGTACATTTGGTGTTTTGCATTTGTATTATGTCCCTTTGGCAGCCCCTGTTTGGGATTTCCTTATATTAACATTTAGCACAAAGGAATCTCATCTTCAGGGTCCAATGGGCTAATGGTTTCCTTCGGCATCTGAATAAATCAACAGCTGTGGCCTTCAGCCATTTTGTCTTTCCAAAATAAAAGTAAGGGGAAGCTGCTTGTTGTTGTAACCGTTCTCACACATGCTCTGCAAGCAGGATACAAAGCCTTTTTCTGGGGAGATAACTTCCCACAAAACATACCGCATTAGAAATGTAATTTTCCCCTCACTCCATCAGTAACAGCAATGTAGCCCAACTTGAAGTGATCAGAAGATATCAGGTTTGCTCAGAAGTCTGAGTTTTATTAAAACATTTGATACATAAATGCTCACATCACAGTAAATGCACACACGTTATATATGTGCCTGCATTTCTGTGCCACAGGCAGGATGACGGTATCAACTGAAAGTGCTTTTTTTTTTTCAAAGACAGTCACTGATACCTGTACAGGCCCTTTGTGCTGGAAGTTGTGCTGTGGTTGCCAACAGGAGCTGAGGCACTGACACAGCCACTGGAATGTGTCACTCTTTGACACTGAACTTCTCTTTCTGGCTCTCTCACTCCTCTGCTGGTTCTGGTGCTCATCTGATGATTGTGCTCAGTAAATTTAGTTTCGACATCTGTTGGGAAAATTTAAAGCAGGGAATTGTTAGTCTTTAGAGCAGTGTGGACTTGTAATTGAACTATGTCTGACTGGAATTTTTAAAATTCCAAATAAAACCAGTCTATCACCAAAAGGCTGGATTAGTTGCAGAAACTCTGCACAAACTACTTGCTCTCAGGGTGCAAGCAGAACTATTTTGGGTGTGATTGTCTTGTGGGGTGGGTTTTGTGGTTTTGTTATGGATTGTTTTTTAATGGAAGTACAGCAAAGACACACCCTGAAGGCTCCAGGACACAAAGACACTGTTTTCTCTCAGGAGCCTTTAGGAGAAAGGGATGTGAGGTTACCTGTACGTTTACATTTTCCTGTATTGATCTGCCTAAACTGACAGTGCCATGAGCAGGGTGCTCCCATCAATACCCCAGGCTTCCACAGAGAGGCCAAGACAAAGCAGTGCAAACACACTTCGTGCCTTAAACTCAGCACAAAGCCTCTTCTCTCCTCATCCTCCAACAATGTCAGATTGTCGTTAATTTTCTTGAAACTGGCAGCCTTTTGTGAGTGCTGTTCAGGCGCTTTTGAGTTTATAAATAGCACTCCCAAAGGGCAGTCATTCTGTACATCTGTGGAATTGCCAGAGTTGACCAAATACCTACTGTTAGAAAATTCTATAATAAAGCACTATTTCCCCTGACAATTACACACCCTCACTTTCAGCTATACCAGCTGAACTATGTGTGCTTCTAAAGTAAATGCTTCAGTAGATGCTTCTGGGAAGTGTATAATTATTCCCAACAAGCTACTAAAGTTGACAAAATAATGTTTCCTGCATTTTTGGTTCTGAAAGTTATTTTGTAAATAACAACTGATGAAAACATTAGGCATTACTACAAGGAAAACATTGCCCAGTGCTAGAAAGAGCACACATTTCTCCCTGCTTGGCCCCAGAAAAAATAAAACCCTATAGATTATTTTTTTTCTGTTGTCAAAAAAGGTCAGAATTATGATTGAATCTATTAAATATTTCCAATGAGAATGTAAGTTCTCCTCTTAGTATGGTACTTGTGACTATGAAGAAGGGCCCCTTGGCAGCACTTTGAAGGCTTTCACTCAATATTTTTTGTTGTTGTTATGCAGAGTAAGAACTTAGATGTTTATCTACATTCCTGCAGGCTTGTATATCCTCTCCCTCGGGGCACTGATGCCTGCTGCCAAGAATACACATCAGGTTTTCTAGAGAGGCAGCAAACTGAGCCAAACAACAGACTGAGCACTTCAGGAGCACCTGATTACCTTATATTTTCCCTCCTAAGAAGTTAAAGTATTGGGGATTATTCATTTTACCACAGTGTATTCCCTCCCACAAAAGCAGAAGAATATGTTTTATGTTTCACTCATTGGGTACAAGTGTAAATTTTGACTCTGTATTCCCACTTTATCTGTTACCAAAATCTCAGCCTTAAGGGGGAAAAGCAGCTCCTGTTCTGCTTTCAGAGCCAATGAAGTTAGAGACACCAACAGAAGATTGGATTTACAGCCTGATAAGTAAAATGTTTCTGAATTCCCATTCTAAGTGGGATGATGAATTGAGATTATTGCTGCTTCTCCTGATAAGTGTGCAAAGAACTGCAAGTTTTTTGTTTGCAGAGGAAAACACCACTAAGAAATTAATATGGAATAGTTTGTTGCATTTTTGGACTTGCATATGCCCATGGGGAAATGCAGAGGGGAACATGTGACAGTGCAGGGGAACGTGCTCCAGCATGTCCCTGAGTTGCCAAAAGTGTATCATCAAAGGTATTTGCAAACCTGAGTGTTTTTTCTAAGGAAGCAACATTAAACTAATTCATCAGCTGATTTGTGAGTTGATTACCCATAAATTTGGGCATGGGTAACACATACTTATCCTACCAAAAGTTGAATCCTTTAACTGACACTCTCCCAAAAACACCCACTGAGAGAAGAGTTTACAGACACGATGTTTCCTATTCTTTTTCACTTCTCCATCTGTGTTATTTCCAGCCCGGACTGGAAAATCAGCATATCTTCTTCTATCTAATTTGTCCTTATGCTTCAGCCCTTCATGTCAAATTCCTTCTTTTTCAGAAATTCATGTTAATATTATTCCAGAGCTCCGCTGTATTCAGGAACTCCCTGTCTCCATTAATTACATTTTCCCACAAACAAGAGGGAGAATAGTTTTGTTTAAACACACTGGTCTGCTAAAAGATCATATTTTTTCAGAGTGAGGTCCTGTAAGATAGACTTGTCTGATATAAGGGCAGAGAGCAGCACATTATTGAAGGAAGGAAATTTCTTGTTTCAACAATTTTTTCACCATAGAATCAGAGCTCTGTCATGTGAAATCAGAATTCCAAAACTTATTCCTGTTCCAATTTGTAGTTAAAGCAATTTGTGCAATGAGTATTCTAAAAGCCACTTGCTTCTGGGGAAAGAAAAATGGTTTAAACATTCCATGGTTTTCTTTCAGTGTTTATGTTTGTTTCATGACTTGTTGATAAAGACCAGATTTAGGGAGTTTAGTTATCTTAAAACAGTTCTCTGACATCCCAGGTGACTTCTCTGTGATCCCTTTTCTTCTCAACAAGCAAAAAATCCAAGTGTCATTGACTAGAATATTCTTTTGGATTTTAAGATAAACAGTGAGGAGAGGTTCATTTCATCTGCTTTTAGGTGCATGCTTCAGCTACTCTGCTGATGCAGATTCACTTGACAATCTGGGGAAGGGAAGGGAAGGGAAGGGAAGGGAAGGGAAGGAGCAGGCACTGATGGGAAGCAGTTCATCAGATCCTCAAATAAGTGCCTGAGTGATAAAAACCCTGGAGAGGTGCCATCATCTTTCTAATGGTTGTGGAGGGAAAATACACAACCACCTTGGACTTACCTAAAGTTGGATAAACCAAAGGCCATCATACAAATTCCTTTTGCAGCATCTCTGTTTGCCTTTAATTTCTGCTAAACTTCTGTTTTGCTTGCAAACAAAATCAACAGTGCAGTACAGACAATCCAGAATTAGATTTAGCTCATGACTAAAGCTTACAAGCAGCACTAATCAGAATCAATAGACACAAAATGGTGGTGGATGTGCTTAGACTGGAAATTAAAAAAGAGATATTATGGGAGAGCACTGCCATGATATTCTAGAACAACATTCATAGAGGAGTTTGGAGAGAAGTGATATTAATAGTTCTCAAGATGAAGTTTGTTCCTTTTATGTAATGGATTATTATTCAGTTATTTGCTTTAGTAGCAGGAAAAAGGAGTTAGTTACATTGTTCCCTAAGTCCATGCATTAACATACACACATATCAGATGTGTGTTTGTATGTGTGCATGTGCTGTATGTATACAGCCCTTTATTCATCTTTTAGAAGTCCTGGGCACAAGGGTCAAGCTCTTACCAGTCCATGGAAAACAAAGGGCCCAGGCATCTGTGTACCTTCACAGGCTGGTACAATGTACAGCATGGCTTTCTCTATTCCCGTTTTGCCTTTGACGTCCAAACATGCAGGAGTAACTCCAACACAGCACACAGCTGCCAGAGCAAGCTTAGCAGTGCCAAATCTGAGTCCTGCTGACAGCAGTCATGGTAAAGATCTCAACGAGCTGGGCAGTCTGCAGTCTGAAGTCATAGCATGGAAGGATGGAATTGTTTAGTTTGGAAAAGACCTCTGAGAGCATCAAGTCCAACCCTTCACCCAGCACTGCCAAGTTCACACAGCCAATAAACCATGTCTGCAAGGGCCACATTTACTCATCTTTTAAACATCCCCAGGGATGGTGACACAACCCCTCCCCTGGGCAGCCTGTTCCAATGCTTGACAACCTTTTTGGGAAGAATTTTTTTTCATAATAGCCAAACTAAACCTCCCCAGTGCAACCTGAGGCCATTTCCTTTAGTCCTGTCACTTTCTACTTGAGAGGACAAAGCACCCCCCACCTGTCAGGGAGATGTAGAGTGAGAACGTTCCCCCTGAGCCTCCCTCTTTCCAGGCTGAACACCCCAAGCTCCCTCAGCTGCTCCTCATCAGACTGGGTTTATTAATGGGTTATCACAGTCCCACTTTCCCTCTGTTTATTTTTCCCAGGAAGGACAGTCTTCAGATTGCCAGAAGGGCATCCTTAAAGGGGCAGGTAGAGGCACAGACCTGCAGTAATGGCCACAACTCTCTCCTGCTCTAAAAGGTAAAAAAAGAGGGGAAAAAAGGCTGAAATCAAGAACTGCAGTCTTCTCTCAGCTTTGGCTGTCGTCCCACAATAGTGTGTTACCAGTGCAGGAGTGCTGAACAGTGCTGTTTGACAGCACTGATTAACCCGTGCTCGAGCAGCAGTGATAGGTGCCATACACATGCCAGACACTTAAACTGTCTCCTCTTGTGCAAGCTGTGACCTAGAGTATCTGTTTCTGTCAGGTGCCAATCCAGCACCTGCCACAAGTGTCTAGCTCAGAGCAAGGGAACAGAGGGAAGTCCCAGTGACACATCTTCCAGCTGTAATCCCAAGGAAGTGTCACCGGAGGACAATAGAATGCGTCTTCTGCAATGAATGAGTGGGTGTTATTACGAGACACATAAAGTAGGGTTGAATTTCACCCATACCAAAAACAAGAAAGAGACACAAAATATGCCTAATTTTACTACACTCTGGAGATTTTCTCTATGAGGTCCTTGAAGAAAGTTGTAGTGGGATGAGTGTCATGGCAGTATCTGGTAACAGCATTGTAACTTCCATGAGAAAATGTGATGCATGTGATGTAGTAATCTCACTCTCCTGGACTGCATTTGCAGGGAGGGAGGGAGAAAAAAAACCAAGAGCCATTATGTCATTTTTACATGGTGACTTCTTTTCTTAGAAAATGAGATCTTTATTCCTTTTACTTACTTATTTTTGTCAGTACAACAGCACTGCCCTACGCAGTCCTCAGTCTCCTATTGCTCTGCTGTGTCACCTTTCACGTGTATTTGGGGTTTTTTAAACAGCTTAATCTACCTTTGCCCATTCCATTTTTCTCCTTGTCCTTCTCACCTCCACATTTACTATTCATTTTTGTTTAAATTGTTTATCCATTTTTATTTCTTTCTGTAAAACCATTTACAAAAGAGTTGGTATCTAATCCAGAGGTCTGTTCTGTGTCTTGCCATTTGTAGGAAATGCTGATAATTTTTTGCAATAAGCTTCAGGATGATGATTGTCTTTGAAGTACCAGCTATTCACCTGCTGCCTTAAAAACCCTCTCAAGTCATTCCCAAAAGAAGTTGTAACAGTCACAAATGTGTTATAACTGCCTGTAATTTTGAGTGTCTAATTTTATGTCACTTGGTTTCCATAAAGTAACCTCTAGCCCTCAATTTCAGACAGCGTGCACGTGGGAGCACAGCTTGATCCCAGCAGCAGCGGGGCAATACCAAAGCAGGAGAATAGAAAGTCCATGATCTGGGAAGGCAAAGGAGCTCCAGGCACAGATGCAAACCAGAGAAGCTGAAAAGACAGGAGGTCAGAGGGAGGAAAAGACTGATAAGGAGTTGTAGCCCACACAGCAAACACAGACCAGGGAAACAAAAGCCTTCTCCAGGAAATGAGCACAAGTGTTGGAGGGGAAACTTACCTCACACAAGAGCTTTGTATCAGACAGATCTGAGTTGAGCCTTGGAGACCAAAGCCTTTCACCTCGGGAAGTGGATAAATTTCTGTGTTTGAGGAAGCCATCTGGAAGATGTTGGATTTTCATTTAAGTTCTTAATATTTGGAGAATTTCTGTTAAAAAAAAAATAAAGATAGTAAAAAGACATGAGAAAGGGGAGGAAATTACACAATTACTATAACACAAGAAAAACCTGAGCCAATTCACCAAGCCAAAACAGGCCTGGAGTGACTGGTCTGGTCTTTCACAGCTTGCAGCTTTAGGGCATGAAAGTACATATTAAACAAGAGAGAGAGGGAATCACAGTAAGAAGAATCTTAGGGGGAAATTTGGTCTTGGGGTAGAAATGATTGAAGATGAGGAATAATGGTCAGAAAGGGGCTGCTTACTAGAGGAGCCAGAAGAGAGAAGGAGCTTGGGTTGGCTGAAGGGTTGTTCAGAATTGAGTCATCAGCTTTTTTTATCCTGGGAGGAGAGTAGGGTTCAGAGTCTGCCCTGTAGGGTGTTAGCACTGGAGACACAAACTCTGAAATTACAGGAGACTTCAAATCGTTTTACTTTGTTTATTGCTTAACTCTGGGAGAAGTGCTCCTGATCATTACATGCTATTTTTTTATCTTCTCCACCTTTAACAAATTCCTTGAACTTGTCATATTTAACACAGTGATTCATTAGTGTGATGGGAAGGGAGATTTTCCCAGGTGTCTGGGCTGGGGATCAAACCAATCTTCACAACAGTCCTTCACAGATAATCAAATGGCTTATGGCTACCATCCAGGGCCCTCCAGAAACATTATAGAAAAGCTGAGAGCATTTTATGGTTTACTTGGGTGTTGGAAAAAGGCTGCAGCTGCATTAAGCACTGTGAAACACCTGTCCCCAAAAACCTGCTCCCAAAAGTCCAAAATGTGGGAAATTACACAGGCCACAGTTCTGCCCAGGGTCAAACTTTATTCCAAGAAGTACAAGAAAACAGTATTAGTCCAGCACAGGAAGAGAATCAAAAGGACTTAATGGAAGAAGAGGAATCCAGAAACAGGCAGATTTTAGAAAAACAGAGTTTAGCCCAGTAGGATCTGAAGGTTGCAGGTTATTTCTTCAAAATATAAACCAAAGCTTCTGAGTATAGTTTTTGCAAAGTGTAGTCAGCCTATGACAGTTTATTGTTTTTCTGAGAAAGCTTCCTTTGTCCTTGTGTTTTTTCTACAACAGATATTTATAGAAAGTGTAGTCATAAAGTTGCTAAAAGCACTTCCTCTAAATTACATAAAGGTCTGTCTCCCAGTATCTCCCAGTATCACAAGGATCTTGTGACATCACAAGCTTCCCAATACTTTTGAGGCTTTTATTTTACAGAACAGAAGAGCTCTCTGACTCTTACCGTACACTATTCATGTGCTAAAGGAAAACACTTGCTCATAGGAGACAGCCACTGGCAGAGAGTAGCTGGAGCAGTAACTGCAAATGGTTCACATTGTCAGTGGTGGTCTTGTTGGGATTTTCAGATCTTTAAAATATTTTCTTGAGCTGGTTTTTCTTCAGAAGTCGTTTATTCAGATTCACCAGCACATTCCATGTTGTTCATTTTCCCTGGAAAAAAGTGTCTGTGATTGTGGCCTCTCTTTAATATCCATCAAAATGTTGTGTGATTCTACCTCACCCAGTATTTTCACAGTAATGTAGCTGTGCACCTTCTGTTTAGATATGGACTATGTTCACCTTTATGGATGAGAAGACCCTGGCATATTCCCATTAAAATTAGACAGTTTAGAACATTCTGAAAAAAGTAAAGTGCTTGGGTTAATTTTATATCCAACTGAGCATAAAATGGTTGATTGCAGTGTTCAAGAGGAAAACATGAGATTAAAGAATTGATCTAATCTGCATTGTGGTTTGTTAGAAAACATCATGTATTTTAGTGTGCCTAAACATGCACATTGCTTGGAGTTCAAAGGAAAAAAAACAACCATTTTTAAACCAAGCAAAAGGTTTAAAAATGTGGAGAGCACAGTTGCATAGTAAACAATCCCATGAGCTCATGCTGTGCCCTTTCTTTGCCTGCCTTTGATGTTGGAGCTCCCATTTTAATTGTACAGACTTGGTCCTGCTGCTTGTGAATTTGGTGGGAAGACCTCCATCAACTTCCATTGCGAAAAAAAATTACTTCAGATTCTTGTACAGCTTTTTAGGACAGTGAGGCAGTTTTATACTTTTACTGTGTGATGGAATCCTAAAAACTCCCTCGTGTAGGAAGGAAACAGAACCAGGGCTGTGTTGCACTGGCTTTCTGCTCCCAGGGACAGGAGGAGCTGCACCCCTATTTTCTATCTGTTGACCTTTTTCCTTTCTTCACCAAAATGCCAAAAGGAGACAAGCAATGGAGCAAAAAGGATCAGTGGAGGTACAAGGGAAAGGAGCAAAGGAAGGATGGGGGTAGAGGGCTGTATTGAGTTGAAATAGCACCATAAAATCTTAGAGGGGTTTAGGTTGTAAGGAAGCTTTGAAGTCCATGGCCCCTGCAATGAGCAAGGACATCCTGAACTACATCAGTTTGCTGAAAGCCCCATTCAACCTGACCTTGAATGTGCCATGGTGGTGGCAGAGAGGAGGTGGCTCTGATGCCTCCCACACTGTGCTGATGTTGTAACACAGTATTTTTTGAGGGGAAATGGGATACCACTTCCCAAAATCCCATGTCACCCATTGTGGATATAATGCTGCCTCCTTCTTCTCAAAGGTGTGTTATTAGTTCTTATGCAGAGAACCATGAACACAAGATGTGTGATACACTGCCTACATTTCCTAATTGCTACAGAAACATTTTGACAGCAACCTTCCCCCTCAAGGAAAGGAAGAAAAAATGACACAGAAAAAATTGGAAATAACTTCACTTGTCCAGCTTGCATCTTCCTAAGCTCCCTCATATTCAGAAAAGAACAATTTCCCTTGAATGTGACTCTGTCTGTGACTCAGACGCCTGCCAGGGGTCACTTCCAAAGGTGGTCTCCACTAAATCAGTAATCCCTGACATAAGAGCCTGTGGCAATTATTAATTGAGAAGAAAACCTGTCTGAGGCTACTCCCAAGAGCAGACTAATGGAGATTGGCCCTAATCTGTACAGATTGTTTGAGATTAAGGTTTACAGTGCTATAGAAAGATTTAGAAAGTGCCAGTGGAAGCCAACACGTCCCAGCCTTGCCCTTGGCTGCTGCCACTGTTTTCCCACAGGAGACAGAAAGTGATAAACCCAAGCAAAGAGCCCAGAAATTGTAAAATGTCTTGAGCAGGAGCTGCAGGCACCAGGGAATGCAGAAGTATTCAGAGGGAGGGGAGCAGAGGGGCTTCAAGCATTGCACAGCTCATTATGGCTTCCACAACGTCTGGCAGCATCACACACTTCTAATTGAATTTGGAATTGAGGTGATTTCCCAACACATTGTTTTGCTCTTGAAACCTCTCCCTCGATTCCCCTTTTGCTAATTTACTAACAAATTAGGGTGTTTGCTGTAGCAGATGAAGCAACTTGCACTCACAACACTGGTTTAAAAATAGTAACGAGAAATGGAATAGCTCAAATACAGGGTGTCTACTTGGAGAGTAAACACGTCTTCAGTGTTAGCTCAGCTTTTAAAACAAACTCAGTAATTGCTTCCAGAGGTAAAATATTTGCAAGCTGTTATTACAGCGCACATTCATTAAAGGGAAGGAAACACAGTTGTCTCTTCGGAGCAGGCAGGCAGACAGGAACAGGGAAAGCTGTGCTCCATAATTAATCTCCAAGAGCTGTCAGGTACCTGTACCTCTGACAACTCAACATTAAAACCTTATCTGTGGAGCATTCATCCATGCTGCTCTTTCCCAGGCTAGCAGAAGAGGTTGTGAATTTGTTAATTAATTTCTGGGAAACGCCATGGGTATGTTTCCAAAAGCAAACAGCCCAGGGAGATGTTAAATGTCTTGAGCACAGGATGTAAACCTGCAAGTGATTTCAACGTTTGAATATTGTGTATTCTTCAAAAGTGGAAGGGGAGGGACTATGCCAGCTAGCTCACGTCCTTACACAGATGTGTTTTTTCTTGAATGTGGCTGTTTCACGTCAGAGAATGTGATCCTGTAGCTGCTAAAATTGACAGCCAGCTTCTTCACACCAGGATGGGCTGGAATGGGGACTGTCTGGAGATAACAGAGGCAGCACTTCACTTTCTACAGATTTCTTTAGAGTTGTGCAATAGAACATATCTCTGGCTCTTGTTGTTCACAGAAACATCCCTCACAGACAGCAGCACTTTCGATCATGGTTTTAGTTCAACTTCTCCTGTCCTTGACATAATTTGGAACAATTTTGCACTAAAAATAACCAGGCAGGAAAAAAAAAAACAACGAAAAAATTAAAGCAAAACATAAATCTACATTGTTTCCTTCTCAAGGGACAATAATAAGGTGATATGGCAGTAATAAAATGCCCCATATCTACATTGCACACATGCTGCATCAGAATGGCACAATTCTGTTCACAGGAGCACAACCTAAAATTAGCTGTCAGGGGCTCCATACCACAGCAAGCTCAGTTAAAATTCTGATGCTTAAAAAATCAAGAACCTCACTAGCACTGAGGACATTTGAAGCACACAGCCTGCTTTGGAGCTTCTAGCATTTTCAGTGGGAACATGGTACATGTGAATCCCAGGTGAGGGTAAAACTCACATGTTTTACAGTAAACACTGGTCTGGATTAAACCTCTCTGGACTTAATTTAAAGGCTACTTAGAATTTAGAAATTGGGCAACCCTCAGCAGGCCTGGTTCACTCCAGTTGTGTAACGTGCACGCCAGTGTTGTGATCCCCCATACACAGCCAGGAGGAATGCTTATCTTTTGTAGGAACCCCACTGCCCACATCTCTTGCCCAGGAGGAAGACTTCATATTACAGCTGCAGTTTTTCCTGAAAGGCTTTGAATCCCCACTGTACTGTACTCTAATTTACAGGATTGTCTCAGCAAAGACTCCACCTCTGGTAAGGGAAGGCCCTTATGGGCCAAACATCCATGGCATGCAGCCCTTTTTCTGACTAGGGAGGTGTTTGTTTGGGGCTGGAGCCCCTTAGGGAATTGCCTGATGGATTTTTTATGTGGATCTGTAAAGCCAAAATTTGGCAAAAAGCAAAGAGAGACCTTCAGGAAGCTCCTACCCTTGGGAGCATCCTACTGGTGGTCACCATCCATTGGTCTGGAAACTTCCCCATTCAGCCCACAGAGAATTTAGGCTCTGTGAATTCTGCTCCTGAACTGTATGCTGCTACCATCTGCCTTGCAGGTGTGTCTCAGGCACCTGCTGTGGAAAGGAAGCAAAGATCTTCAGATTTCCAGACTACTGCCCGTTTCTGCCATCTTCCACCCTCTTTTGCATAGGTTCAAAGAAAAAAGATCATAGGAAGATATTATTTGACCAGGAGCAGCACCATATGGTTATCCTGGTTCCCTTGCACTCTTTATTATTCAGAAGGAGCCTCTGTACAGAGGAAGGAAATTTTATAATGATTGTCTGCAAGGATTTCCAACAATCAGAACTCATGATCCGCAGGGATTATTTGGTTGATGGTGAAAAGTGTTTCATTTATCCTGCTGCAGAGGAAGCTAAGTGACTCACTGTTTGAGATATAACAATGATTTTTGCCAGACCAACTTCCCACAAAGGAGAGCATTTAGTGTAAACAAATCATTTACTGTGGAGCAGGACTGGTTTGCAGTGCAAGAGAGGACAGAATTTACTGCAGCAAACGCAAGCTGGAACAGTTCATTCACTTGGGACTTGAAAACATCAGTGCAAGTGTAATTTATGTAATTTGATTATTCTATCTCCCTTCACAATTTACAACAAGAACACTTATTTTCCTCTTCTCAGGAGTCTTTTTCTGTTTAAGGATTGTTAAAATCTTTTCCAGCTGCTCTCTTTTCTAGAAATGTCTAGAAGTTTCTAGAAATTGATTAGTTGGTTATATCTTTCCTGAAGTGTTTTTCCCAAACCAAGGATATGTATTCCATCTGCAGCCTTGTCTATGCTATCTAGACTGGCAAGGATATTTCAGCATCTTCCTGGTGGAACCAACTGATTGTCTACAAACCTGCCTTGACTTCTCTTAACTAGATGTTTTCTGCATCTCACAAACACTGTTCTGTTCTTTTTTTCAGGAAATGCAATCAGGTTGATTAGTGACAATTCTGATATACCTCCCTTCCTTCTTTTCTGAAAACCGTCACCCTGATTGTTCCTCTCCAGTGCCCTGGAACCTCATCTGTTCTCACCACACTGTTCTCAGGGAGAATCACTAACATCTCATCCTGCTTGCAACAGCTACTAAACCATTTTAAATAAACTTCCTTTTTTTAAGTGACTACTGAAGGAAAAAAGGCCTTAAACCTGTCACCCATTATTATTTCTCCTTTCCCATCACATGTTGGACTAACTTATCTTTCGTATCTTTGGAGAATGTCCTCATGTTATTTTTCATTCCATTTCCTGGTTGTATCTTATTCTGCTCTTCATGTTTGTCCCTGTGGTTATAGTAGTCATAGGAATTCATCACGCCCAAACCCATTTGATTCAGGACTTCTGTCACACAGAGCAGTAGCTTAGCTTTTCTCTGACAGATAACAGTAAGCAAATGCATTTTAACTAAAATACCACAGATTTTTTTGCAATGGTATTTTTTCATTTTTATAAATAGACATGCAAGAGAGGAATAATTTGACCACTGAAAGCACATTTTATTCTGTTTGAATATCTGAAAGATATTGTGATTAAACAGCTGCTCTAGCAAAGGTTGGATAAACCCAAACTCAAATATTTTCTGAGTATTTTCTGAATGTTTCCCACACTAGCCAGGAAACAGTATTTTGACAGTTCTGAAGTGCCTCCGTAATACTGTTTTTCTCTGATATTTCTTATTTCTACTATTTAATATGTTTTTATTTAAACATAATTGAGAGTTTTGACCATAGTTTTTTTGCAACATTTCTCTAAGCATGATTCAAAGCACAAACTGAGCCTGTTCCAAAATGAATGAAAATGTGAAAGTCCAGATGCTTGATTGCCTTTGTGAGCTGAGGGCAAAGCTTGAGCCACCTGGTATTTACCAGTTTTATTGCTGCACACTTCCCATCTTTAAAATCCTCTTCAATCATTAACTGATCTCTCACAGCTCAGCAATGCAGGTAAAGTTTCTCTCACAGCTCAGCAATGCAGGTAAAGTTCTTTCCTGCCTGGCAGGAAGAGACAAAATAGTACAGTGAGTTGAAGAGGCACAGAGGGAGTCCCCATCAGTGCCCTCATTCAGAACATGATTTAATTAATCTTTACATGATGGTAAAAATGGCTGCATCTTCCCTTTTAGTCAATGAGTCATTCATCTCTTTCACATCTATGTTGCACATCTTTGTCCTCTTGCTTTTTACAAATAAATTCTATTTTTTTTTTTTCCATCTGCTTGGTCTCTACTTTCCCTGTGAAAACTGTGGTGCAGGGAAAAGGATCCCGTGTCTTGCTCTGGGATAATCTCTGCATTTGTTGGCAGACAATCAGGTAAAAAGCAAAGCAGAGAGATTTGGCACAAGACAAAGTCTGAGTGTTTGGTTTTATGGAAAATTTTTTATTGTTTCTAGGGGATTTTTTTCCACATCTCTTTTTGGGAATGTTTCACTTATTCTGCCCTTCAGTCCAGGGAGAGAATAGGAGCCCATTATATGAAAGCCTGAGGTTTGATGTTACAGCTATTCACAGGAAAGTGGGACTTTCCTTTTATTGTTCACAACAAACATTTTCCTTCATGAGAAGCATAATAGAAAGGCAGTTTTGAAGTTAGGGGAAAAAAGTGTTTTGCTCAATTTTAATCAGATATGAATTGCTTGTGAAGTTTTACAAGAAATATATTGTTTGAGCTAAAAAACACCAGCTGATACTTCCTTTCCTTTTTGAATGCATCATTACTAAATAAATATGGGAAAAGATAAAGTGAAAGTATTCTAATGTTTCCCAAAACAACCCAACCAATCAAAAAAAACCTAAAACCAACAACAACAGCAACAAAACAAAACCAACCAACCAAACAAAAAACTTGTTTAAAAAGAGCTAATAACTTGTGTTGCTGGGTCTCTGCATATGGTCTGTGTCTGCTTGGGGGTGAACTGCTCTGTTCCTGGGTCTGCAGCACCCCTGCGTGGGCTGAGCCAAGAAAAGGGATTCCTCATCTCTGCTTGCAGGATTCACTGCTAGCCCCGGGTCATTTCCCACCTGCTCGGCAGCTCTGTCATGAGACATCTTAGAGGTGTCCATGCTCACGCTTTAACTGCCAGTTTTTCATCACTTGGCAGAAATAAATCCCTGTGCTTTTCAGAATCAAACATGACCCAGAACATAAACATTTCAGCATTTTCCAAACCTGGAGTTCTGTTAATCACAGGCAAAGCTTGACCATGCAGCCCCTTCTTTTATGGAATTTTGAAATCTTCTTTCTAACATATGTTCTGGTATAACAGAGTCAAGTAAGACTGGAAGCCAATGAATCTCAAAAGAGCATTAAAAATATTATTCTTTTCTAATTTTAAAATACTTTTCCTATTCATAATGATTTAATGAAGTCACGCCAAAGATTAAATTGCACTAATTACATCATTTTTGAAATTAAACCTTTTTAAACTATAATCTAACAAAGTATAATTAACACTGGCATGTGCAACCCTTAATTAACCATGGAGATTTTATAGATCCTGATGTTTTTAATGAGAAATTTCTTGTAGGAAATTTCTTGGGTAATTTTTTTCTTGTAAAGTCCCCAGGACAGAATATTAAAGTTACTGTAATGTAGGAAAGATCTTGTGTTAAGTAAATGCATGAATAATTTGCCTTCCAGCATTGCTCTCTAGAGGGATGTGTTTGTCTCTGTGCATCCTTTCCTAGGTGTAAATATTGGGAAAGCTCTCCAAGCAAAACAAGAGGCACAGAGTTAGCCTTATGCCAAAAATTCTTTCCATGTGATCACCACCCCACTTAAGAGGGCACTTGGCCATTTTTGCACATCCAGCAGGGAAGTACAGTCTGCTCATTGTCTTAGATGATGTCACATTACTTCAAAAAACACATCCAAAACCATGTCAAACTTAGGCTCTCACAAGAAGACCCCTGAGGAAGGGAGCATCTGGCAAAAAAGAACTCCATATTTCTCCATGGTGTCTTGGTCATGGCACTCATTCAAAAAGGATTTTAGATGGAGAAGCTGCCTGAAAAAAAATTATTTGAAAGATCAAAGGAATGGTATTTATTACACCAAAGTTCACTGTAGCTCCTGAGCATGGAGGAGAGGCAGTCACAAGATGCCTTCACCTTTTTCATCCTCCCTCAGCCTGTGAATACCATGAACCCAACAGGAGAGCATCCCCACAGCTGATTTCTGCTAGAGCTCTGCACACTGCCGGTCCCACAGCCAGGTGCTGAGCCCTTTTGTTTGGGTGAGCATTGTGGCCTGCCCAAAAACACCCTGGCCATGCAAGATACCCCCAGAGATGAGGAGACACCATCTTCACCACCCCATGGTGCTCCTGCTGGAGCAGGCAGCGCATTCATCCCTCAACCCCTGGATTAAAGGTTGGGCTTAATGGTCTTAAAGATCTGTCCCAACCTAACCAAGGTGATGATTTTACTCATGTGATGTGCCTGTGTGTTATCAAAACCCAGCTGCCTGAAGCTGGCCCTGCAAACCTGAGTTTCCCACCATGCAGAGCTGTCCACTTTGGTCAAGACCCTCATGCACAGCTCCATGGAGCCATCACCAGCTGATTTGTGTGGGGCAGTGGATCAGGCCAAAAGGAATATGATATTGTTGATCGTTGTCTTGAAGTCCTGCGGCCTAATCAACGCAAACTGAGTGAAATTCACCAGGAAAACTGAGAGCTCCCTCTCCAGATGGATCTAAGAGGAAAGCTGAGCAGGGTTGGCTGCAAACAAACGTGTGGGAGGTTGTTTGAAGAGATGTGCTGTACTTCCCACGCTGACCAATGCCACCTCCATGTGATCTTGGTGCTCTCTGCTGCATTCTGCCAGGGACAAAGCAGGGACAGGAGGCTGCAAAAGCCACAGCATCTTGTGGGGACTCAGCCTCCAATGCTCCCTGGGAATATTTCAGAGGTGTTTTCCTGAGATGTTTCCTGGGAGTGCAGGGAGGTTTCAGCAGGGCTGGAGGGAATCAGGTGGCTCTGCCAAGTGTTTGTCACCTGATGTCTTTGGCATGCATCAGTTCTGGGAAAGATGTCAAGTGAAAATGGAAGACAAGTCTGTATTGACAATTCAGACCAAGATGGTGCAAAGCAGATGAAGATGACTGGCCCAGCTCAGAGCAGGGAAGTGGTGGAGCCACCATTCCTGGAGGTATTTAAAGGATGTGTAGAACATGGCACTCAGGGACATGATTCAGTAGTGGGCTTGCTGTGTTAGCTCAATGGCTGAGTGAGATCTCAAGGGTCCTTTCCAACCTAAATGATTCTATCATCTGCTGTCTGATTTCCTCCAGTACTTTTCTGATCCTAATTTGTTACCACCTCCATCTTCTCCAAAGCCATACAGACCTTCCCAGAAGGGAATGAAGGATTCTCATCATCCAGCAAAGGGCACCTGCCCGCCTGCAGCACCGTGTCCCTTTGGTGTCTCCCACTGGCAGCAGGCTGAGAGCAGCACTGTCACACTGTTGTTAGATGGCACTGGAGAATGTCTTCGACTTGCAAATGTTCTTTAATGTAACACCAAATAAGACAATAAAACCTTAGGGGGAATGTGGTGCAAAAGGCAGATGTGTCACATCAGGGAGGCAAATAAAGCACTTCAGTGACAGCTGCCTTAATGAAAATACTCCAGAAATACCATGGTGCAACCCAGGCTTACTATGGGGTCATTTAAAAAAATCCTTTAAATCAAAGAAATAAATGTTATAAGTAAGTAACAAATGCATAAAGGGCATTTTTCACACTTTTGTCTTGAAATGCACTGGTGACACACAGAATGAAGGTGCATTCCAGTATAATGGGCAAAGTTTTTTGCAGTATGTAACATGCTATTTCACACTTTTTTTTTTTTTTTTTTGAGAGAATGAACATGTTTATTATTTATACAATACATAGAACCTGCCTATTCCTATCAGTATTCTGTGCAGACACGGAACTGAAATATTTGTTCAATGCATATCAGTCCCTGTTCACAGAAGTGTAGATATGCCAGGCTCAGGGAAAAGAGGCCAGACATGTGCTCTGTGCCATGGGGAGAGTCTTTGTGTCAGGAGTAGCATGATCCAGTTTCACCTTTTCTGCATATTCTAATTAGCCAGCAGCAGTCTTCCACCCTGTACCACTCTGGGCAAGCCAAAAATAGCACAAAGATACAGCTCTTTCTCACCTTCCTTTTAAAAGCTTTTTTTTTTTTTTTTTTCTTCATCTTTATTTCTGATTTCATTTCACCACTGCCAAAGTATCACAAACTGAATCACCAGGGGTCCTCCAAACTGCAAAACCAAGTGAGGTCCTGGTGGAAAAGAGGCTCTTGGATGGAGATAAATGCAGCTGGAACCAACAGTGTGAGCCAGGGTGGGAGGAGAGGGGAGATGAGCCACCCATAGGTGCTCACCTGGGACAAGATGAGCACCAACTGCAGCAGTCATGAGAGCAACAGTCACCCTAAGGTCAGCTTGAGCAACCTCATCTAAGGGAAAACTTCATGGCAGGGAGGATGGAATAAAGTAATTTTTAAAGATTCCTTCCAACCCAAACCATTCTATAATCCTCTCAAACTCCATCCTAATGTCCACATTTTACTACAAAAGCAGCTCTTTCCAGCCTGCTGTAAGCCCTGCTTTCTGTGAAGCAGCCACCCTGCAAACCCAAGAATCGCAGCATCTGTTTATAGCTTTAAAGGAAAGGTGAGTTTCTACCACAAAGGCACAGGGCACTTTGCAAAGGAGAATCATGCTCCTTCTGAAGCCTCCTGTTTGCACACAAAGAAGTGGGTATTGTGGTGGAATAAACACACAATCTGTTTTGCAGACCCAGGTCAGGCAGAAGAGGTTTGTTTGTGCTGCTGTTGGAGAGAAGGCAGCGATCCGTATGATCTGATGCAAAATGAAAGTGCTGGGGCTTGTGCACATTTACAGCAGATAAAAAACCGCCCAGAGAAAAGGCATGGAAAGAAACTTTGTGAGAGCAGATGTGCCCCTGCCTCATTGGTAACTCAGGGACTGCAGCCCTGTGGCCTCAGCACAGCTCTCTGCTCAGCCTGTCCCTCTTGCTCCAGATGCTGCCGTGTCCTCGAGCAACTTCCAGGTCTGTGTCCACGTTTTGTGTTATTTCACAGTGCTGTGATTCCAAGCAGAGCTCCTGCTTGAGGAGGGAAGGATCTGTCTCCCGGCTTCCAAGGATGCTTCAAAAAAAATTTCATTTCTTCCTTCTTTGTCTTGCACAACACATCCATAGCTAAAGATGGGGCAATGTTGGAACATTTCTTATAAAGAGCAGGTATCAGGCTGGCAGAGTAAAACAATTCCTGTGCTGAGTTGTGGGCAGGAGCCAGACTACACAGTCTGTACTGCCCGTGGGCTGTATTGCAAAAAACCCCTCAACTGCTTGGACAAAGTTGAAAAAAACTACAGGAGAGTTAAAAAACATTTAAAACTCCCTCCTTGCGCTGCATCCCTCTGTCAGTAGATGGCTCTGCAAGCCGTGGCGCTGCCGGGTTTATCCCTGTGGAGCTGCGCGGGCGGCCGGGGCTCAGGATGGGCGGGATGCAGCCTGGCTGCAGCGCTGCTGCAGTTCCTGCCTCCTGCCTGGGGAAAATGAGGTGCCCCAAAACCTGCAAAACCCCTCGGGTTCTGTCTAGCCACTGTTCTCTCTGGCATCTTTCCCAACCTGACTTTATTCTTTATTTAACTGACGCCCATCCCACCGTGCCGGCTCCGGAGGTCCAGCGCAGGATGAGCGGAGTCATCCATCCATCGCTGCCCATCCCACTTCAGCTGAGCGCTGATGGCACTCGCTGGGTGGGTACCTCAGCACAGCAGCCCTGCCCTCCTGCCCGCAGCATCCCCGGCACCTCAGCCGCATCTCCAGAGCGGCATCGCATCCCAGAGCGCTGCAGGCACCGCAGCTGCCCGTGGTGCGCCCTCGGGCACGCAGCAGGCAAAGCCGGCAGCTGCCATCCTCCACACTGCAGAAAATACAGCTCAGAACAGAGGCTTGTAGCTTCTCTTCCCATGCCTAACGCTGGAAGCCTCTAGAGGTCCAATCTGCTTGACTTTTTTTCCTATCCGGAAGCACATTTTACTGGCGTTTGTCTCCTGTGACCATGCAGAGTCAAAAATTGTGTTTCACAGAGAACACATTTAGGTTGGGGATGCAAGCAAAAGCACTCTTATGGAACAGCACAGGCTTGGAACAGTCAGGGGAAAGTTCAACCTTTCCACCTAGATTGCTATGGAGATATCAGGGTGGCAAACGCCTGAGTAGTTTAAATCGTATAAACAGATTTTTACCCACACAGTAGCATCCAGGCTGGCAAAAGGGGCTTCAGCTTTACCTGTTATCTTAAAAAAACTGAGTTTGTTCTCTAAAATTAGAATAATAGAATTATTTAGGTTGGAAAAAGCCCTTAAGGTCCTCAAGTCCAACCTTTAACCCAGCACTGCCAAGCCCAGCACTAAACCATGTCTCCAAGCACCACATCTACACATCTTTTAAATACCTCCAGGGGTAGTGACTCCATCCAGCCCCATAGGTTCCTGTTTGTCCAAGTGGTGTAGCAGATCACTGACCATTTCCCCTTGGATTTGGGGGGCTTCATTTCCTCCTCATCTCTGTTTTCCAGCTCAGGGGCCTGGCTGTCTGGAGAACAACTGGTCTTAAAAGACTTAAATATTGAGGTAAATAAGGCACTAAGTACCTCAGCCTTTGTCACTATGTGTCCCCTGCATCCAATAAAGGACAGAGATTCTCCTTAGTCTTCTTTTGAAGACTATATATTTATAGAAACATTTATATATTTAAAGAAATATATGTGAATATATTTATAGTAACATTTTTTATTGTCCATTACAGCAGTAGCCAGATTAATTTCTAGTTGGGCTTTGGCCCTCGTAATTTTCTCCCTGCATAACCCCACAATATCCTTGTAGTCCTCCTGAGTTGCCTGCTCTGCTCCTACTTCCAAAGCTGGTAAAGTCATTTATTTAGCCTGAGTTCCAGCCAAAGCTATCTTTTCAGCCAGGCCAAGTCTTCTCCACCAGCTCATCTTCTGTCACATGGGGACAGCATGCTCCTGCACTTCTAGGAATTCCTCCCTGAAGAATGACCAGCCTGCCTGGACCCCTTTGCCCTTCAGGAATCCGGTACTAGACTGTAACTGTGGTTTTTGTGCTCTCCCTCACCACACAGGGTATGATTAAAAAAGGTCTCTGAAGTTGCATCCCCTCTGAAGGTAGGGGATGGCCATTTCTACACTGAAGAGGCACAGAAAAATTTTCCTCATGGGATTGAAGCTGACTTGAAGGAGGTTGCCTGGGAATGAGGGGCTTGGTCACATCATTGGATCTGGGCTGAAAAGACCCCCCTTTATCCACACTGAGCCCCTTCAAAGCCCTTCCATCCCCAAGGAGACACACATTGTTCTGCCTCTGCAGAGCAATTCTCAGCTGGAACCTCACCTTAAACTGGTACTACAGTCCTGTTATCAATGTTTTGTTGTTTCTTTTTAAACCCTGCTGCCTTTCCTCCCACTACCTCCACTTTTCTATTTCCTCTATGTCTGAGTGTTTTTATTTATGAAGATAAAAGCCATGGAACTTTTTAAACCCTGCTGCCTTTCCTCCCACTACCTCCACTTTTCTATTTATTTCCTCTATGTCTGAGTGTTTTCATTTATGAAGATAAAAGCCATGGAGAAGTGAAAGTGAGAAACTTTCCCACTTGAATTTCCACAAAGGCAAATCCCTGAGCTGCCAGAGAAGATCCTTGCATGGTGGCAGTGTGCCTGGTCCCAAAGAGGGACACAAAGGCCCCCATCTGTGTGAATGCAATGTCCAGGCACTGGTGCCCAGCTGTCTGCACGCTCATCTTGGTGGGACAGCCCTAGACACAAACTTGGCCACAGCTCTCCCCAAGCAATTCCTGGGCTGGATTCAGGACTTCACCCAACACAGGAGCCATCCCCAGCAGCAAACTGGATGCACACATTCCTTTAAAAGGTAAAAGTGTAATGGGATGGATGCAGCCTTATCACACCATGCAACCTCAAGGTCAGAGAAAAGGCAAAGAAGACTTTTATAAGACAAAACTGAAAGTGATGATGTTTCAGAATGGAAATAAAAATGTTCTCTCTCAGCAATGCTGAGCTTTGGCTCCCTTGACAAATTCCAGACAAATCAAGGGAAGAGCGTGCTCATTTGGACAGACAGTGGCTGAAAGCCATTCCTCCAGGGAAGCTGGCACAGCATGCCCAGCACACAGAACAAACCATGCTCTGCCTATTCCCACCTGCCCACCAGAGCCCTGTGTTCAGCAGGGTCAGCTTCTCTGGGGGATGTCCCATGGGCACTGCAGGGCACCATTTGGAAGGGAAATGTAAAGAGCTGCAGCTCACATGCACTATAAAAATAGCTACATCCATCTACAGAGCCACTGCCCTGCTTTTCAACTCAGTCCCACGTCCTCCCTGGAGCTACAGCTCCCAAACAGATCTGACTGTGCAGAACCCGTGTCCACACCGTGGCTGGGCAGGGCTGTGCTTCAGGCATCTTTGTGCAGACCACTTCATGGGCCAGTTTGGTGGAAATGTGGAGTTGTGGAAGGCACCAGGTGCCTTCCCTCCTGTCCCACCTGCTCTGCTTTGGCAGAAGGCATGGTCACAACAGGGTGGCACAGGAACAGTGCCAGGCACCACAGCTGGGTTGGGCAGCTGGTGTGTCACAAGAGCCCAGACTCCAGGATGCATCCCAGGAATTCCATCCCTGAATGTTGTTGTCATGGGTAAGCCACCTATGGCACCATCACCAGGAACCTTCAGTGACTGCTCACATTTCTGCTCTTACCACAAAATTTGCAAAAGGCCCCAAGACCTCTGGAGCAGCCCCACAATTCCAAAAGGGCTGCCCAAGCCATGAGCAATTTGCTGCTGGGGTTGCCTGGGCTGTTGCTCCCTCAGATCCTCAGCCTTTCCATGCCTCATTTCTTCACCACTGAGCACAGGGAAGGAGACTCCTCCTGCCATTTGGTCAGGCTGTGTAGGAGGAATAAGCAACCCCATAACTCAAGCCAGGACAGCCCTGCATAGTGTGAGGGCAGTGCTTCAGGGGCAGCAGCCTTAGGAATGAGCAGCAGTGCCTCTCTCCCCTTCCATCTCCATGTGCCCTCCAGCCACTCCTTTCCCCTTTTTCTGGTGCCCATCTCCTTCCCACTGAGCTGAGCTGCAAACTGAGCTCTGCCTGTGCCTTGGCAGGCTCCACATTGACACCAGGGTCAGAACCTGTGCTGAGGCCCTTCTCCCCAGGCTCAGTCTTGTTGAGAATCCAAGCAAACAGGGGCTGGCCTCCGTGTTGGGTTTTATCATTACTCATCCGGCTTGGGCAGGATAGGACAGGGTAAAGGTTGCACAAGGAAGATGCTTGGTACCTTGTAAAGGGCCAGCCTGAAGAGCACTGAAATCGTTGGAGCATCTATTGCCTAAGGATGCCTTCGTGACTCACAGCAATGAAAAGGAGCCTTGCTCTCTGTACTGGGCCCTGGGCTGCCAGACAAAGGCATCTCAAAAGCATCCTGGGCTGGGCTCATTGGTAAATGGCAAAGTTCTCAGGTGTTTATGAGTGAAAGGTGTGTTTGATGACTAGGCTTTAACGTGTTAATGCCTGCTGTGCCCTGATGTGCAATGTGTTCACTCTTTTAGAATTAGCCCCCAAGATTTGTTTCAAATCAGCCCTAAAGGATAACAGCCTGTGTCTAAAAACCTCCTGTGTCAAATTGTTTCAGGACCCTCACTGTGTTATCACTCAGGGACTGAAATCTGTAATCAAAAGCTCTGCTGAGCCTCCACTTTATTTAAAACATTTCCCTCCTTGAGAACAATCTTCACATCAGCAGCAAGGAATGCATCAGCTCCTTCATTGCTGAGCAGCACCAGCACAGCTGTGCATGGCTGTGATTTTAAGTTCTGATATGGAGGAGCTGATATGGAGCTGCTTTCTCAGCAGTAGAACTGCTATCCCTGCTTAACCAGTCACATTTACTCCTGACTTTAGCCCCCAGCCTCAAATTAGCATTGGGGCACCCTGGGCTTGTGCACGGCGAGGGCCCACGGGGTGGAGGAGCAGAAGGAGGGGGAGCAGAGCTTGGGTTTGTGCTCACAGCAGCTCCTGTTCTGTTGGATGAATGGAACTGATGTGTCTCAGAGACCCTCAGCAGCAAGGGGAGGGATGTGGGAGTATTCCTGAGGTGCAGACTGGCTGCCCATGAGTGCAGGAATGAAAGGGCAAAACCCATTGGAAAGAAATGTTTGTTCATCCACAGCAGTCTCACTCCCAGCCTTGTCTGCACCTATGTGCTCTCCAGGTGGGCCTGGCTAAATGCATTGAAGGGTATGAAATTGGTTATTCCCTTTCCTACTAGTCCTCCTTCCCCTCCCAAAACCACCACTGGACTTCTTCAAAATCTCATGCCAGATTCTGAGGATCTCTGTAACAAAATAACAAACCCAGCAATCAGTAAAAAGTCTCCATGTAGCTGTTGTACTGAACAGAGGCATCTGCCATGGTCTCTCCTGGCAGCTGCCCATCCCCTGAGCAGCCTTGAGACCCCTGGGCATTCTGTTGTTTTGATCCAAAAAGCTGCCAGGTATCTTGGAAGCCAGATTTGCTTTCAAAATATTCCGTGTTTCCAAAACAAAACGGCAGGATTTTGCTTTCTTTAATTTTGTTTGAGGTTCTCTTCTAATCCCACATTAAAATAACTCTGCAAATCCCAGCAAAATTTCAAGGAAGTGGGGCTTCCCAGTCAGCTCTGGCATTGTCAGCCCTCTTTTACCTCCTTTCTCTTGCTGAGACTTGGAGGCACCACTGTGCTAGTTTTAGGGAACACTGTGCCAGTTTTCCAGAAGAGCAAGAAGCAAGAGGACAAGGTCTTAAACTGAGCCAAAGTCCAGGGGTTTCCATATCCTTCTATGTCATCGCTTCCAGCAGCTTCCTCCCCTTCTTCTGTTAAAGAAGGGCTCTCCTTGAGGTCTTCCCATGGAGGAGCTGCTGTGGGGCAGTAGCCCAAGTGTCAAAGCCTTACAGGGTGTAGGATGATCCAAACCCACTGAAGGAATAACCAGTTAGCCTGAAATGGTGCAGATAGCTCCAGGCAAAATAAAATTCTTTGTTTCCTTAACTGGAAACTGGAGGGAGATCAGTACAGGGATCAGTACTAATTCCAGTACTGACCAACTCTGCCACTAGTCTGAGGGAAAAAAAAATTAATATAATTGCTGTTAAGAGCTGGGGATTGCAGAAAGACTGGTGGGATAATCAGTAATCAGTGACAGAGCAGTTGTACCATGGCCTGTCTCTCTTCCAACAACGTAGGATGAATATTGCTCCAAGCACTGGGATGTTCAGGAGAACAAGAAACACAGGCAGTGCCTATAGAATGGGGACTCACTGTGTCTAGAAGAGGATTTGAGGGATTTAGGGGGATCATCTGTACCAGCTCTCAGTGTGATGTTGCAGCAAAAAGGACTGAGACTGCAGAACAGATGGGAAATCTGTGCCTTAGTCAAACACAAGCTGTTGGACACAACAGGAGGAGCTGGTTACATCTTGTAATTCTGTGTCAAACAAGAAAGCAAATGAGATGTTCCAATGGAGTATAAGTTTTTGATTTGCCAAGGGTCACACATGATATTTATCATAAAAAAGAAATGTGAAGACGTCTGTGAAGCCCTGTGGCCAACATCCATCTTCTGAATCTTTCTCTCTCTTGAATGAGAAATATCAAACAGTTTTCACTGCTTTTCCTTTCTTTTCCCCCCTTAGATTGGAGTGGGCTGGCTGAGAAAGCTGTGGTTGTGAAAGGCTGCACCCAGCACTGGTATTGGGAAAGTTGCTTTTGAGCAGAATTCTGATTACAGCACAACCTTGTCCTGCTGCACTTTGCACTCAATCCTGCCTGGATCCTATAGCACAAACCTTCTGCAGATCCCACTGCTGTGGGCACCCACTGCAATGGGAAGCATCATTCCCACTCAAAGGTTCTCCTGGTCCCTGCTGTTAATCATCATCTTGGCTCTCATATTGGCTCTCATATAATTTGCTCTGCCTCCCTGCCCTGCAGCAGCAGTGGGTCACCAGTGAAATGGGCTCAGAGCTCGGATTTGGTTTGGAAAAACATCCAGAAGGGGGAATGCTGCTGGCAGCACTTGTTAACTCAGTGTCAGAGCTGCTACGCCAGGGACGTGGGAAGTGACATGCAGTTCATCTGGGAAGCTTGGCAGCACTTTCCCTGCAAGCAGCTCAGCTGTGCTCCTCAGGGAGGGAGGAGGAAGTGTCCTCATTTCCCCGCGAGCACGAGGCACAGTGTACTCCAGCATGTGTGCATGAGAGCTGCACCTTCACCTGGGGATGGGACCAAGGGACATTTCCTTCCCTCTTGCAGAACCACGTCACAAGGGAGATATTGTAGTAATACACAAGAGATCAAAGATGTTTTTCTGCTAGAGGGCTGGGAAGAGAAGGGTTATAAGGTACTTTCCCATCCAAGCTTTTGGGAACTCTGCTGGAGTTGCAGAGAGCCTCTGTGTTCCTGCTGGCCAAGATCTGAGCTGCCTGGGAGGGACAGGAGCTGCTCCAGGGAGCAAAGCCAGGGACAGGGATGCTAGCAGGTTCCTTGCAGTGTGAGATGGACCCTGGAGAGCAGCAGGGAAACCACATGAGCTGGCAAATTCACCTTCTCAGTCATTGCTGTGCTCATGCTCTCAGCTTCTCCCTTCCACATCTTCTCACCCCCAGCTCTTCAGCACAAAGCCTGAGCCAATGTCACCACAAAAGCAAGGACAGCCCAGAGAGCTGTGGCTCATCTCCCTTTGGCGAGGTCTCCATGCTGACCTGTTCCTGTAATCAAGGAAATTACAGCCTCCTGATTTGGACCAAGGATGACATTCAGTCCTAGGAGAAGAGGGAAGAGGAGCGAGTCTGGTTTCCCAGGGCTGCTCCCTGTAAGAGACCTGCTGAATGCTCAGTAGTTTTGTTACAGATCCTGGATAAGCAGATCTGCTCAATGAACAGGATAGGCACAGCCTGTATTCCCATTTCAAGGTGTCCAGTGCTGTTGTGTGACTGTCATTCCTCAGTGTGACCTTGGAAGTGTAAAACTGGGCAGGGGTGGGGAGGGAAGCATGACAAGTTTGTTGGAGCACCCATTTCTCAGGGGAAGGGAGATTTCTTCAGCCCAACAAGTCTGAGGACTGGGATGAAGGGAAGGTGGAAGGACAGTGGTACCAGCACATCTCCTGCTTGCTACTTCCCAGAGAGTGCTGAGTATTCCATTGCTCCATGTGCCAGGACAAGGTGGGGCAAGCCAGCTGGGCCACTGGTCCCTGAAGGACACTGTGCCACAGCCAGGGCTGCAGCCATGCCCTCTGCCTGGGCACTGGGACTTCTGTGGCTCTGTCTGGGCCAGCTCCCAGCTCTCTGAGCATTCTGTCCTCCAGTATTGTCTTTCTCTCCCTCCATCACACACATATTTGGCATGACTGATGCTCATTGATTTTTAACGCTGAATACACTTTTCCTGCCCAAAGCCTTCCCTGAACATCAGCTAATGAAGCCTCTGTGCTCCCCTCAGAGACTGGCATTGGCCATGATGATCCCTGTACCAGGGATTTGCCCAAGAGCATGAAACAGGTCAGCTCCAGAGCTGGTCTTGAGCCTGGAACTGTGCTCAGGCCAGACAGGTACGTGTGGAGTATCCCACCCCTTCCCCTGGGAAGGACACACACAAGTGGTGGGTAAGGTCTTCACCCAGGGTTAGGGGACAGGGGACTGATGGTCTGTATGGGCTAAGCTGCACACCCAAACTGCCACAGCAGGTGTAAAACCATATTGGGGTACAAATTCAAAGAGGGACAACTTAGGTTAGATATAAGTAAGAAATTTTTTACTGTGAGAGTGGTGGGACACTGGAACAGGTTCCCCAGGGAGGTTGCAGATGCCCCAACCCTGGAAGGGCCCAAGACAAGGCTGGATGGGACTTGGAGAAAACTGGTCTAGTGGGAGGTCTCCCTGCCCATGGCAGGGGGTTGGAATTAGATGATCTGTAAGGTCCTTTCCAGCCCAAAACACTCTGTGACTCTGTGATATACAGTACAGAGGATAAGAAGCGTGGCCCTGCCTGTTTGTACCAAGCCTGTCAGCTACAACTGCAGAGGTGTTTTGTTCCCAGCAGAGACCATCCATCACCCAAATTAAGGCTCTGAGCAGCAGTTCCTTGGTAAAGGATGGATGTTATTAGCTCCAAAGCTCCTGTGTCTAAAAGGCAAAATAATTCACCAGCCTGCTCCTGTTGCCTTGGTGTGCCTGGCCCAGGGAGCATCCAAGAACCAGGAGCTATCTGCATCCCAGCACTAACTGCCTTCATCATCATCATCATCATTGCTAATATTATTACTACTGTGATGGTCTCCCCTGTGCCTGCCTGCAGTTTCCTAGAAAGGGCAGGTCACTAAAGCACTGGAGGTACAGCACACAGTGCAAGCACAGCTGGAGGAGCTGGGAGAGCACTTCTGTGCAAAAATGATTCCCATTTTCCAGATAGAAGCTTTGCTTCCAAGCGGCAGCTGGATCACGTAAGACAAAACCAGGGAGCAGGAGCTGCTTTGATCTGCTGCATGGAGCTGGAGCATCTCATCACTGGAACCCAGAGGTTCCAGGGATGGCTCAGCACAGAGGGATGCCTGTGCCTGCAGGCTGCTCTGCATATTTCCAGCCAAGCCCCCTGAAGGATACCTCACTCTTTATGTCAAGTTGTTCCTTAATGTGTTTTCTTTCCTAGGTGGCATTTCGGGAAATACATAAATGTCACCGGTGTGTTAAACGAAAGACAGATGAAATACAGTGAAAGGCCCATAAAAATGAAATGTGTGTATGCCTCAGCCTCCCTCTTTTCCACTCACATTTTTCTTTCTTTTCATCTGGAGCGGAGCAGCTACAGTAGGAGGAAAACCAGCAGGAAGGAACTGGGCAGACAGCAGGTGAGGAATGGGGCATGTGAAGTAATTTCCCTAAGCCCAGAAAGTCCATGGGTTAAGGTGGTAAAATGTGTCAGTGCCAGCATGACCCGGTGCAAGGTGTGTTTAATCAGAGCAGCAGACTCAAGCTGTCCTCTCCCCTCCAGGGCAGGGTGTGCAGGGGCTGCATTCCTGCAGCCCCAGCCCCACTCACCTCCTGCTCTCCCCCATGATCCCAAGGGACTGCATCCCCCAGCTCCATGTGTAACAAGGGGTTGCAGGGATGCTGGATGTGTTTGTCATGGTTTTCCAGGAGCAGGAATGCTGTAGCTATCACTCCCAGTGCTGTTCCACTGCTTTTCAGGTAGTAGGAGAAAACCCACAAAGGATTGTGTGCCAGGGCTTGGGCTGCTTAAAATCCTTCTGAATGGGATGCTATAGAGCAATATCAGCTTTTAATGGTGTTTTTAATTATCCCACAAGTCCTTCCAGTGCCTTGAGTCACACCTTTTATTTGGAGTGGCAATGAGGTGAAATATTCACAGGCACAGATGGCCCAAACAATTTGTGAATGCTCCACCCCAGGAAGTGCTCAAGGCCAGGCTGGATGGGGTGTGGAGCAGCCTGGGCTAGTGGAAGTTGTCCCTGTCCATGGCAGGGGGGTGGAACTGGATGTTCTTTAGGGTCCCTTCCAACCCAAACCATCCTACAATTACGTAAATAACACACGTTGGGCTTTCCTGGGTGAGGCATATATGGGCACTGCAGTACCAGGAGATGCTGCAATGGGGCTGTGCAGATCCACGTAGTGGGTTGGCATGGCCAGGTTGTGGTTGTGGGAGAGCTACAGGAGTGGCTTCTGTGAGAAGCTGCCAGAAGCTTCCCCCATGTCCAGCAGAGCCAATCCCTGGCAGCTCCAGGATGGACCCACTGCTGGCCAAGGCCAGGCCAGTTAGAAATAGTGGTAATGCCTCTGAGATAATAAATTTAGGAAGAAGAATAAAAAGTTCTTGAGCAGGTGTAATTGCAGCCAGAGAAGAGCAGAGTGAGAATATGTGAGAGGAAGAGCCCTGCAGACACTCTGACACCGTGCAGACACACTGACAGCTCTGCAGGTCAGGGGAGAAGGAGGAGCAGGAGCTGCTCCAGGCACCAGAGCTGGGATTCCCCTGCAGCCCATGGAGGAGCCCCCACTGCAGCAGGTGGATACCTGGGAGGAGGCTGTGACCCCGTGGGAAGCCTGTGCTGGAGCAGGGTCCTGGCAGGGAGCTGTGGAGAGAGAAGACAACGCTGGAGAAGGTTTCCTGGGAGGACTTGTGACCCTGTGGGGTTCCACGCTGGAGCAGGCTGTTCCTGAAGGACTGAGCCTGTGGAAGAGGGACCCACAGTGCAGCAGTTTGGGGAGATCTCTTGCCCATGGGATGGCCTCATGCTGCAGAAGGTTCTGGAGCACTGTTTCCCATGGGAGGGACCCAGGGTGCAGCAGGGGAGCGACTCCTGTCCCTGAGCAGCGGGAGAAGCCACGGGTGATGAACTGACCACAACCTCCCCTCCCTGTCTCCCTGAGATGCTGGGGGAGGAGGTAGAGCTGGGAATGAGGGAGAGGTAGGGGGAAGGAATTTTTAAGGTCTGATTTTACTTCTCATCCTGCTCTGGTTTTGTTATTAAAAAATTCAATTATTATCTCTAATTCAAGTCTGTTTTGCCCGTGATGGTATGTGGCGAGTGATCTCTCTCTGTCCTTATCTCCACCCATGAACCCTTTGTTACATTTTCTCTCCCCTGTCCATCTGCAGAGGGGAAAGATAGAGAGGCTTTGATGAGTGCCTGGCATCCAGCCAGCATCAGCCCACTACGCCCACAACCTTAGCTGGCTGGTTTTTTGAAAATGAAACCCACAAACAAAATGTGCAGCAGATATTAGTGTTTAGGTGATGTGTAACGATGCAGAGCTGTGTGTGTGCCTGGGGAAGTTAGAGGGGGGTCTGTAGCCTTGATTTCCTGGACCATATGTTACCCCAGATTTGCCAGGGAGGAGCAGCAGTGTGCAGAGATGGACACACTTAGAGGACAATGTTTATTCCCCGAGACCTCATCTCACCCTGCAGTATTATGTTGGATAATCCCAGAGTGATAATGGGAGTGATTTTTGCTTCATCACCTTCTTTGCTTCAGCCTTGCTGGCAGGGGAGTGGTTATGTCACATCCTGACCTCAGCAAAGCAGGAACACTTCTGTTCCCAGGCACAGCCATGGAAACAGTTTTCTAGGGGTTTTTTATTTATTTTATTTTCATCTCTTCTTGCTCTTACTGCAACAAGTCACTGGGTGCATATATAAGAGACAATACTTGGCCAAATGCACAGGGGAGCACAAAGAAACACTAAAATGTACCAGAAATCAATGTATTTACACTAGCTTTCACTTCTGGTGGTTTCAAGTTGTTCATCAAGCCAAAGCTGGTTTTTCCACTTTGTACACCAGCATTTATAAAATCAACATGTACAGCCTACAAGCAAGTGTATGTGAACATATTCTTGTGTCCCCACAATTTACTGCCTCCCTGGAATTACCCCTCTGTGAGTCCAGAACAGATGTCGCCTTCATACTTACAATAAATCCACCAACCGTCAAGCCTTGCATGCAGACATGGTGTAATTTTATTTTTTTTTTTTTGTTTAAATTGGACAGAATACAAACAGAGGAAAGAATTTGTTATCAACAACCAAAAAGGGAGAGTGTTTTTTTTTTCACACACGAGTGTGTGAAAAGCCAGAAGGCAAAGCACAGATGGGAATCTGGTGCCTTGGAAAGTGTGCAAGCAGTTTTATGTGTCAGTCATATTTTACTGTCTTGTCCACTGTGTCATGAATCTCTGCCTGTATCTGCATGTAGAAATGCCACAGCCTAATTATTAGCTATTAATTATATGCTGGATTCAAGTGAGAATTACCATAATGTGGCACAGCATCCATAAATACGAGATCCAAGAGGGGCAGAATGGCCTTTTGTTTCCCTCTGCAGAATTATATGCATGACCCAGTTTTTTTCTAATACTGCAGTGGCAGGAGAGACATAGCATTGTTTGTTCCACACAAAATGGGGAGGGGGGAAGGGCTCTATTTTGAAATGTACAGTAAATAAACTCTTGCATTGCAGAATAAGACCAGAGAAAGGATGCTCGAGTCTCTTGCTCCAGCCAGCCACATTTGCAGAGACATCTCACAGCTAATTATGATACTTGCCTCAACAGTCTGAGGCCACTCTCAGAATCCAATTTTCATGTTAAATGCCCCTCTACTACTACATGCTGGGTCCCCTGTTTGCAATGCAGGTTGGCTTGACCTGCTGGTTTGGGTGGAGACCTGCGAGCCCCAGCCCCTGGCGCCTGCAGGGTTTGGGGTTCCCTGGGTGGCAATGGAAAAGAAGAGGGCTCAGTGCTTTGGCTTGGATGCCTGTGGAACACCAAAGCTGGGAGGTCCCCAAACACCTTGTTCTTCAAACAATGTGGTCACTGGGATGAGCAATGACAGAAAAGGCAGCCCATTCTGGCTGGGAATGAAGATTTTGGTGGCTGAATTTTCACAGCTGAGAACCCCCCGCACCTTGGGCAGAGGTCCATAATTAAAGGAGAAGGGGGAGGATCTAGTTTTCTTGGAGAAATTGAAATGCTGGTCTAAGGGTGACCCAACAAAGGGAAAAGGACAATGCAGTGATTATCAACTTCCCCCAGGAGCCTAGGAGATAAATAATTACACCGTGAATTCTTAGCCACAATGATGACATAATGCACAGAGAATGCACAGCACAGAAACCTATTTCTGTCCTTATGGAGAAAATCTGGGAAGAGCAGAGAAAAGGAAGGCAGTCCCAGAAGGGCACACAGTAGGGCCTGGGATGTGACCATGGCAGGAGAGATGAGGAGGAGGAGGTAGGAGAGGATTTTCCAGTTATCAACAATACTGAAAATGAGGGACGTTATTTTAATTACCCACAACTGGAAACGAAACAGAATCCCAGTCCAGTGAATCCCTAGGATGCTGGGGACAACATTTCAGCTCAGATGGACAAACAGTACATTCATCAGGCTCTGACCATGAGGAGCCAGCTGGGAACTGAAGGAACAGTGATTTTGGGGAAGGCAGTCACAAAGTGGCAGAATTAATCTTTCTCACAAACAGGGAGATGCAAGAGCAGGGGCAGAGGGAGGCTGGACCCAAACCAGGTGATTTTGGCACACGTGGGAAAGCTGTGGATATCTCCTATGGGAGAGGGAGAGCCAGCACAGCAGGGAAAAGCCCTAAAGACACTGGGTGGTTTATCCTGCCAGGAGGAAGGCAGAAAACATGAACACTGAGCCCAACACCAGTGGCCCTGCTGCAAACCCAGGGCAGAGGGAGGTGGGAACTGTGGGAGCTCGTTGTGTGTTTACATCAAAAACTGCCCGGTGAAACCACATGGTGAAACCACACAGGAAGGCCTGAAGGAGTTTCAGCTAGCAGGGGTGGGAAACCAACACGAGGATCTGTAAACACATCAGCAAAAGAAAGAGGAAGGAGAGGAACCAAGGGATGACTTGGGAAAGGCCAGTGCTGTGTTCACAAAAATGCTCCTTGTCAGCAGCTGACTGATTGTAATTAGCAGTTAATCAAACCAAGGGGCGGAGCAGAAAGAAACCATCCAGAGGTGGTTTAGGTGGGACAGATGAGATGGAGTCAGCACCAGCAAAGGATGATCCTGTGGGAGGTGAGCAGTGGAAAGAGCTGAGATGTTCTTCCCAGTCACCCTGGGCTAGGAAATACCCTATGGAGCAGAAACCAGCAGGCACAATATTTCCCTTTAAAAAGCAGGATTTATACATAGGACCCTAACCCTGAGTCTTGGAAAAGACCCAGAACAAATTATTAAACAAACAGCTGATACAAAGCCAGAGGAGAACATAAGGATAAGAAAAGATGAATTTGTCAAAAACAAATTGCCCAAACCAGAGTAATGTTCAGCTCAGGGTCCCTCTTGGGCAGCTGAAATGTGCATGATTTAGGCCAAGCTTTTGAGATAGTCTCATTTGACATTTTACCAATTCTCTTAAATTAAGGAAATATGAGAAAGTGAATTTAGGGACAATTTAATAAAATACAGCTGGACTCACTGCAGATACACATTTCAGTCACACAAGGAGGAGATTTTGAGCCAAGTCTTCCTGGATCAGGCACAAAGGTGATCCTATTCAGCATTTTCATTTACTGACTCGAGTGATGGCCCAGGGAATGCTTTTCTAAAATATGCAGGTTGTGCTGGATGTCAAGCACCTGAGAGGACTGGATGAGAATTCAAAATTACCTGGAAAAATTGCAGAAAAAGCCTGTCTTGAATAAGTTGAAAATCCAATAAATAACAACACAAACTGTGGCTCAGACAGGAGCATATCAAATGCACAGTACCCACTGGGGAGCTCTTACCCAGTGACAGTACAGCAGAAATGGAAGGGGAATGGCAATTCACAAGGGATGGGGGTGAGAAATCTGCAGTTGGGAAAACACCAGCAGAAGCAAATCTCCTTTCTGGATGCAATGCTGTATTGCTGTGTGTAAGCCAGAGGAGGTAATTGCTCAGCTTGCCTCCATGCTGATAAGGTCTCAGCTGGACCAAGAGTCCTATTTAGGGCACACTTTGGCCAAGATGTTAATTAATTAAAAAAGATTAAGATACGAAAAAAGTAGAAAGGTTGGAGGATTTAACTTTGTTTTGCCAGGAAGGGGAAGCTGTGATAAAAAGCTCTTGGATACAGCCAATTCTTACAAAGAGCAGATATTCAAGTGTTGCAAGAGCAAATCACATTAAATTGCATCCGGGCAGGAGCTGCATCCCTGTTAACCTTTTGCCTGCCGTTTTCTGTCCCTTGTCCCCCAGCACACCCTCTTTGGGTGCAGGGTGAGCAGCACATGGGGCTCACTGGCCACACCAGGGCTGAACACAGCAGCAGGAGGTACCTGGTGCCCCATTCTCCATCTCCCTCCCCTGTGTCCCCTCCTGCCCAGGGTTCCTGGCTCTGGCAAGGACATCTTGGCTGGACTGCCTCACCCAGCCACACAGAGCTGAGCACTGCTGAGCACAGAAGCAGGGAAAAGGCAGCCGTGGCTCTGCAGCACATGCAGCAGGACAGGGGGCTGGAGCTGCATGGTCCAGTTTAAGCACCAGAAAATGTGTGTGTGGCCACCCTTGGAGTGTCCTCCAGCCCCTGCCTCAGCCCCTTGGACTCTAATATGGGCTCAAGCTGTTGGATACGCATCAGTTGAAAATAAACCCAGCAATAATTAAAACACTGTGCAACGCTTTTCCCTTTGGGGAGTCGGGGGGAGGGAGGGGGGAAATCTGTTTGTATTTTTGGCCCGGTTTTCCTCATTTTCTGCCACAGAAAACAATTCTTCTTAATGATGACTGTTCCACATTCCCGCTCGTGTTCCTCGCCTTTGTTAATGTGAAGATTTAAATGCACCATTTAATGCCAACATGGGCCAATGAACTCATGGCTACACTCGCACTCCCAGGCTGCCAGGAGGATGCACGGTTCTATGACAGGCAATTAAAAATCCCATTATGGGACTACAGAATAAGAAGTAGATGATGTATTAAAACAAGGAACATGTTTAATTTATAAATCCAAGTTATTGCATGCTGTGAAGCGCTAGGGAGAGAAATGAATAAAGAAAGGACTTTGTAGAGCTGCTCGCTATTAAGTATTATAAACAGCAATATATGTCTGGCTGTCAGAGCCTCCTGGCAGCTCTGCATGCCAGGCAGCCCTCTGCCTCCCCTTCCCCCAGGGCAACTAATTTCTTCTATTTCCAAATCCAATAAGAATTTTTGCTGCATTAGCCAAAAAAACTCATAGCCTCAACATCAGGGAGTGTGACGTGAGCAACCTGGCCTAGGGGATGGGATCTAAAGTGGAATTGCACAATTGCTCTATTAAAATTCAGCCACGGTAATTAAAATTTGATAATAAAGACCTGCTCAGCACCTCGAAGCTGTAGGGATGAATTTCTCAGGCATGTGCCTGTCCCTCCTGTGCCCAGAGTGGTGGTCCCAGCATTGCTCTCCTGGTAGCTGGATGCCTGGCTGGGAGAATGGGCTGCCAGGGGCTCCCACATTTCATTTTTGGAGGGAAAGGGAGAGGTGTATCACATAGATTACACAAATAATTGCATGGATGGCAATTGCATGGATGGCCTCATCCTTCCAAAAAGGACTGATGCAGCAGGGTGCAGTCCTGGTGTAAACCCCCCCACCAAGGATGGCTGTTGGGTCAGACTGAGGTCGTGAAGTACCTGAGCCCAATTCTCCCTCCAGATGGGAAGGCTGAGGCTTCTCCACGCTCCCTACACATATGCTGCAGCTATTCTCTGAAGAGAAATGCTTCTGGCCACAGGAGCTCTGGGGACAGAGGGATCCTACCAGGGACACTAGCCTGGGATGACCCAGCAGCCTGATCAGAGGAAATCCCAGAGAGAAGTCAGGGAGACAGATAGAGAAGAAGAAGGAGAAGAAGAGGGCAAGATATCCAGCAAGACATCTCGGATCCACAGGGAGGGCTGGGAGAGGAAACAGCCCATTAGCAGCGTCTGGGGGAATCAAAGAGCCATTGTGCACCGGGCTCTGCATGCAGCTTTCTCAGCGTGTTTCCACCTCCTTGGGGACACTGCTCCAGCCTCTCACCTCCTTACGTCAATGCATTTCCCAGCAGATTTCCCCATCTGTTTATTATCTCTGGTGGTGAAGGGTCTCATGGGGAGCTCTGCCTGCTCTGCATCTGCTCTTGTGACAGGCTCCATTCTGTCTGCAAGAGATGAATGAGCAGCCCTGGGGCGGGGAAGTCCTGGGAATAAATACTCTGCTCTGGGGAAGGGACCTTTCTGTGGTGAGGGTGAGACGCTGCACTGCTGCTGTGGTGAGCTGGAGAAGAATGGGAGCCGAGGGGGTCTTTGTCTTCATCCCCAGAAAAGCAATGACGTGTTCCTACATGTCTCACTTCACATGAATGATGGAATGGTTTGGGTTGGAAGAAACTCTAAGGATCATCTCATTCCAACCTCTCTGCCGTGGGCAGGGATGTCAACCACTGGACCAGGTTGCTCCAAGCCCCAAACAACCTGGCCCTGAACACTTCCAGGATCTACAGCTCCTCTGGACAATCTGTGATAGTACCTCACCACCCTCTGAGTAAAGAATTTCTTCCTAACATCTAGACTAAAACTCTTGTATCTTACTTTAAAAACATTCCCCTCTGTCCTATTAGTATCTACTCATGTAAGAAGTTGCTCTCCCTCTTTTTTATAAGCTCTCTTCAATTACTGGGAAGCTCTCTAAGGTCTTCCCAGAGCCTTCTCTTCTCCAGGCTGATCCAACCCAACTCTCCCAGTCTGTCTGCAAAGGAGAGGGGCTCCAGCCCTTTGAGCTTCTTTGTGGTCTCCTCTGGACCTGCTCCAACAAGTCCATGTCTTTCTTGTTCTGAGGACCCCAGATCTGGACACAGCACTCCAAATGGAGTCTCACAAGGGCCTGTAAGGATCCTGCTCTCCCGGGGTATTCATCAAGGAAGAACATTATTCTGCCATGTCTCCACCAAAGGCAATGCCTGTCTCCTGACACACTCGCTGGCCAAAGGACACACACGGCAAAGAAGGGTGATTAACAAATCCCAGACCAAACATGCCCCACACCAAACTGTCTGAGAGTTGGCCCCAGGGGGACCTGGGCACATGGGGAAACAACCAACAAGAAGAAGTCCAAATGACACAAAGCTCAGCTCCTGCGATGCACCAGTGCCCGCCTCAGAACAGCTGTGTAAACAGAATGTGTGTGGAGGGACATCTCACCCAGGCAGCCACAGGGACCCCCAAAGCCAGAAAGGACACATTTCCCCTTCCCTCCTGTCAGTACCATGCCACTGGAGGACAAAGACACCCCTAAACCCTGAGGGTTTTGCAATGACACTCTGGTGTGAAAAGCTCTGTGTCCCCCGGTGCTCCCCAAGTCCCCACCTCAGCACTGGGTGGTGCAGGAGGTTTTTCTTGTGAGAGCAGTTCTGCTGTTCCTGGTTATATCACTGACCCATATTCCTGCCTGAGCTTCCAGCCATCACAGCATCCCAAACAAGCAGATTTTCCCCAATAAGGTGTGGGTATGGTCTGCTAGAAGGGACTTTCCAAACCATTACAAAGTGAAAATCCCTGTGACTTGGGAAAGTCCACAAGACACTTGCTGCCTCCACACTCTCTTTGACTTGATACTGCAAGGATATTCATGGACATCATCCAGGGCAAATGCTGAGTCCAGTGTTTGGGAAGGAATAACCCCCAGGCTACAGCACAGGCTGGGGGTGACTGGTGGAGGAGCAGCTGTGCAGAAAGGGCATTGAGTCACATCAATGCATCATCAAAGGCAAACAGGCCCTAGGGCTGTGTTTAGGCAGAGCATTGCCAGCAGGTAGAGGAAGGCAACTCCTCCCCTCTGCTCAGCCCTGCTGACACCATGACTGGATATTGCAACAGCCTCCAGTACAAGAGAGATGGAGACACACGGGGAAGAGTCCAGGGAAAGGCCATCAAGACAGTCAGAGCTCACACAGCCCTGTGGGATCACACAGCCTGGGAGGGGAGGCTGAGCGTGCAGCGCTGGAGAAGAGAAGCTCTGATGTACCTGCAAGGAGGATATGGAGATGATGAAGTCAAGCTGTACACAGAGGTGCACAAGGGGAACTCAACAGACACTGGACATAAGCTGAAGCCAGGCAGGTTCAGACTGGATATGAGAAAAAATGTTCCCGCTATGAGGAGGGCAGTTCAGCACTGATACAAGGTGCCCAGAAAGGCTGTGCTGCCTCCAGCCTTGGAGGTTCTAAAACACAACTCAATAAAGCCCCAAGCAACCTGGTCTGACCCCAGAGCTGGCAGGATGAAGAGGTTGGGCTGGAGACCTCCTGCAGTCCCTTCCCACATGAGCTATCCTGTCATCCTACAGTGCCCAAGGCCATCCCATGCCCAAGACACACAGTGCATCTGTGGCTCAGCAGTGCCAAATGCTGGCTTTCCTCTCTAGGAACAGCCCTGGTGATTGCATCTCCTCCCCTGCTGGGGGACCTCCACCAAACCCACAGCTACCAGATGGCCAAAAGCTGCCTCCCCCAGCACTAGCAGGGAGAGGGGGAGCATGGAGCCTCCCGGCACTCTCCCAGGCATCCCTAACCACAGCACATTGTTCTGGGCATCACACAATAACCCCAGACAGAGCAGGGCATCGTGGGGGTGTGGGATCCACAGTCACGTCCGGGCTGCTGCGTGTCACCCCCCGGAACAAAGCCTTGCGGGAGGGCAGGGGGCTGAGTGCCTGGCCTGGGGTGCAGGAGGGAGAGGAGGGCAGCTCTCCTTCCTCTGTCCCAGTCAGAATTTGATTATCCAAACCCAGCGATCGTAAGCGTCCCCCACTCATCTGGTAACAATAACGAGCCAGGGAACAGCTTGTCCTTGCCTGGCACTGCACCACTGACCAGGCCATGCAGGCAGAGCACACCTCCCCACGCCCCTGATCCTCACCCATGCTCTGTGCAGCTACCTGAGAGGTTGCAGAAAGGTGGGGTCAGCCTCTTCTCCCAAGGTAAGTAATGAGGATTAGCCTCAAGCTGCACCAGGTGAGGTTCATCAGGAGGAAACTGGACATCAGGAGGAAATTCTTCATGGAAAGGGTTGTTAAACATTGGAATGGATTGCCCAGGGAGGCGGTGGAGTCACTGTCCCTGGAGGTGTTTAAGGAAAATGGGACATGGCACTGAGTGCCGTGGTCTGGTTGACAAGGTGGTGTTTGGTCATGGGTTGGACTGGATGATCTCAGAGCTCTTTTCCAACCCCACTGATTCTGTGAGTCTGAGTCACTCCTCTTCCACTCCTGCTTGCGCACAAGCTGAGCCTGGTGATGGAAACCGAAGGTCTACATGTTCCTGGGTCAAACTCCTCTCACTCCATGACCTTTAGACCTGGGCTCAGCACGAACAGTATCAGAAATTGTGCATAAAAAATGGCTGTCCTTGGATTTTGACTCTATTTAGTGAGTCTTATTCTGAGAGAGGACAATATGGGGCTCCTGCTAAGGGCATCACTGATGGGTAGTGGCTAGTGGGGATGGATGGATGGATGGATGGATGGATGGATGGATGGAAGGATGGATGGAAGAATAGCTGATGCCTGGGAGAAATGCACAGTCTGCAGCTTGAGACCAGTGAACTGGCACAGTGGGAGGCTGCAGGATGGAGGCAGTAGCCAGTTTTCCTAGGGGCCATGGAAAAGCAAAGAGAAAGGGAAAGATGAACATGCCTCTGTGTACTTTGGATGGCGTTGTTGTTTGTTGTTACATTATCTGCTTTCCTGCTTCCCTTGCCTCCCTTCCCTCCAGTTAAAACAGTTCCACTGTTTTAAGTTTCTTTGTTCACAAGTGGGGAAGGATAGCTGGGGAGGGAAGCAGGGGAAGAATGGCTGAGGCATGGTGTGAGGGAAGGAGGGCAGAGGCAGACATGGAAGGCTTGTAGGGGAGGGGAGTCCCTTGAGTATTCAGGCTGGTTTGACTAAATTTTCCAATGTTTCTGGCTAGAAATTAGTGACGTGTTTTTGAGGACCCTTAAAAATTAAGGGTTCATTAATTGCTCTCTTGTGCTGCCAGAAAGGTTACATTTATTACAGAATTACCTCGGTTGCAGCATCCAGAACTTTGAGGGATGTGTCCTGGCTCATTTTCAAGGACAATTTGCTCCATAGACATTTCAGGACTTGAAGAGAAGGTTTCCAAAGGTGAAATGGAAAATGTGCTAAGAGCAGGAATGTGGTAGCTACATGTCCAGCCCTGTGCTTCCTCTAACCAAGCTTATCCCACGGCTGTGGCACTGGGGTCCCACCATCCCAGTGCCACCCAGCCAGCAAGTGCCCCACAGTGATGGGGAAGGGCTCAGGGTGAAATGAGCTGCAAGCAAGGCCTGGTGCAGCCACAGTGCTCCCAAGGCCCTTCCCAGCCATCACCAGGTCACAGCAGTCATTCCCAAACTGCTGTTGGGGTTGTCCCAGGGATCTCTCAGCAGCCTTGCCCAGTTCCCTCAGTCTCAGGCCTTTAACCTCAGCTGTCATTGTAACCCCAAATGGCATCTCTGCTTCTCCTCTGACCCGAGGTGACCTTGTAGCCAGCTCTCCTGCAGCATTTGTATCCATACTGATTATCTTTCACCCACAGGCTGCCTGGAACCATCCCTCACGCCCACCCTATCACCCTTGCATCAGCTTTGGTGTTGCGCAGCCTCCACACACCCAGACTACTGATCTGGCACAAAAATAACTGAGTGGAAAAAGGGAACAGGCTTCTGCTAAGTCAGGGCCAAGTTACCCAGCACAAGAGCTAAGATAAAGGGGAGGATGGGCTGGTAGCCTGGAGCTGCAGGAGAAAGGACAGGAGTGAGACCTCTGTGTTGGCAAGCTCCCAGGCTGGTTCAAGCTGATGTGTTCAAACCATGGCTGAAAGGGATTTGAGCTCAGGGTGTGGAACCTATCCCTCCTTCTCCCTCACATCCAGCTGCAGTTTAACTGGTGGCAATCAGAGCAGAAACAATCACAGAGAGGGTCTGACAAGCTGCTAAGGGAACAGAAAAACTGCCCGGTTTATAGGAAGGACCCGGAGGCTGGTGAGAAGGAAGGGATGTGTCCTTCCCAGCAGCTGGCCTGGGAACTCCTCACTGATTTACACAACCAGCCGTGTTATTCTTTCCAGCAAGAGTCCCCACTAAGGATCCTCTCTTCCCAAGTCATTTAGCACCGGCGCTAATTCTCAGTTTCCTGAAGGAGGATTTGCAGGCAGTTAAAATGTTCGAAGGCAGGAGAGTGCCACACTGCAGGGAGCTTCCTACAGACTCCTCTTGTCTCCCAAACTGGTGTGTAATGCAAGGCTGGAGCTCTCCTGCTGGAAGCCTTGCTCCC
This sequence comes from Pyrgilauda ruficollis, assembly GCF_017590135.1. Taxonomy (NCBI): domain Eukaryota; kingdom Metazoa; phylum Chordata; class Aves; order Passeriformes; family Passeridae; genus Pyrgilauda; species Pyrgilauda ruficollis. Next base: position 4,705,700 of record NW_024527044.1, read on the forward strand.
TGGGTCTTCATCTCCACTGAAAGCTTATGGCATAACCAGCTCCTTGTACAACCCACTGGCTTACTCTAACCAGTGCAAAGTCTATAAATCAGTCCTTAAGCTCGGTCTGCTTATGTGATGATTAAATGGCCTGAAGTGATTTAAATCTGCCAAGCTTGGGCGAGGCTTTTAAAGAGCTGTGCTGGGTGCGGGAGTCCAGGGGAGATGAGAACACCTCGCTACCTCCGGGTCACCTTGCCCTGCTCCCGGCGGAGCTGAGGACACCCAGGCACTGCCTGGAGCCCCGGCAGTGCCGACAGTCCCTGCAGGCTGCTCCGGGAGCGTTTCCCACCGCAGCCGCTCCGCAGGAAAGGCTGCCCGGCCACACTCGGCCGCCGTGGCGGGGAGCACCCACCCCGCGCTGCCAGGACTGAGGTTGCACAAACCGCGGTGATTCAGAGAGCCGGCATGTTCCCAGGCTCCGTCACCCACCTACGCTGAGGCTGGCCCGCTACTGATTGCCCCGATGGTGACTCTGCGCCATCCGGGACTTCAGCCTCATATTTCTCCCTGCTACTTGCCTCCTGAGATATCCCCATCCAGGGTCTCCTCCATTCCCCCCCATCATCCTCACGGATGCAGGAGGGCTTTGCTTTCCTCGCTGTGCTGTCACCTGATACCCGAGGGAGCCGCTGAAAGGCTCTGGGGCTGGCTTTTGGGAGGCACTAACCCACACGGAGGCAGCCCTTTCCCCTTTTCAAGGACACTTGAGTTTAATGTGTGCTATTATCCCCTGGTCAGGCACTATTTTAAGCTCTTTGCATCTCTTTGCCGTCACTCTTAACTGCCCTGAATAACTCTGTATGCAATATAATCAAATACGTGTGCAGGGACAGTAGAGCCCCATGTGAGCTACTTCTCACCCTGACCATCCTCCCCCCATGAACACCACTACCTGATTAAACTGCGATTAAGATTATCTGTGACCACTCAGCAATGAGATATCTGTGACCACTCAGCAATGCCAAGCGTGGTCACTTGGGAAGTGACATTCTCCTGGGGCTCCAAACCAAACGAGACCCCAAGGCTGCAGAGCCAGCCTTGAGCAGAGAAAGCAGCGTGCTGTGCAGAGTGCAATGAAGCCTGTTGGGTTAGAGGCGGTCAGAGTTATTTGCTGGTTCCCCTCTGTACCAGGGGGATGTAGGCTGGATTAGGCAGTGGCTGCCGGTGCCACTCCACAGGTCCTGCAGGTGACACAAGGCACAAAGCTGGCAGAATCACGTGTGCTGGATAATCTGACACAGAGGGGATCTTGCATCCACAGCTGACACGGATAACAGATTTGCAGGGGGGGTTGTTTGCTATCTGTATTTGATGTTGAACCTACAAGAGTGCACAGTCCTTCCTGGAAAGCAGTTGGCTTTGGGAAACTCCTACTGAGCTTTGCAGTGCTCTCCAAAAGCTCTGCAAACCATCCCGTCCCCTTGTCACCTCCCTGTCCCTCATGCTGCCCACAGAGGAGCAAGACAACAAGTGATCCTCTGCTCAGCATGAGGCTCTGAGCTCTGCTCATGGCTACACCACTTAATCCACTGCTTCACTTCCTCCAGTGTAAACCCAGGGACACTGCAAGGCTTTCAGATTCATCCATAAAAATGGTCTTCATAATTTTTCATTTCCAGCTTCATCATTTTTCATTTCGGCTTCATGACCATCAAGATACCCCAGCTGAGAGCAAGGCTTGGCTTTGTTAGGCACTGTTCAAGCCTCAGCCCCAGAGCACTTGCACCAAGGAAAGGAAAGGAATGAGGAAGGGAGGAGGGAGGTGAATGAGAGCACTGGAATGAGGTGCCCAGAGTCCCAGTGCTTCTGCTGAGGTTAATAAGAGCATTCTTCTGTATCCAGACCTCACTCTGCAGCTGAGCCAAAGGATCTCCTGCAAAACAAGACTCGAAGGGATAAAACCCCATAAAAAGAAGATTTAAATGCGCCTATTATTTTAACTTGGAGAGGTGCAGATGTGACTGCTGGGCTTGTTCCACATGCACCAAACCAGGCGCGCAGGCAGCTGTGGCTTTCGGTCAGATAAAAGTTGTCCTGCTTGACAGCACTTGCATGACTTGGAGGTCAGGAAGGAAACTTCTTCACAGCAAGTCACTGAGCTGGGAAGGAGGTGAGATGCCAGCCTCATGAGCCTCACCCCCTGATCTCACCAGGGGAGAAGATGCAGGGCCACCTGTGCTTCACCTGCAGCCTCACCTCCCCATCCCACCTGCTGGTTGTCTCACAGCCCTGGGCACAGGGCTAAGGTGGTGTTCATGCACTTAGCCTGGCCATCAGATGCTCCTTCTCCTTTCTTAAAGTCCTCTGGGAAAGCAGACTCTCCAGCTGTGCATCCACTGTTTCCAGAGGAGAGATCAGCTCAGTGTGATAGCAACCAAACCTCCATCCAACAGTGCCACACTTCACTCCCCATCTGCCACCCCTGGCTCCCTGGTGCCTGGCCCTGAAATCCCATGGGGTTCTTGAGGTGGGAAATCCATCAGTGATAACACACCTGGCTCAAAATGACTGTGTTTTTGTGTATATATATATGTGTGTGTGTGTGTGTGTATCTATATATTCCTGCTGGGAACATCTGCTCTTGGTAGACATTTCCCTTCCCAGTTTCCTGGAGATCATAGGGAGGGTCAAAAGGGTGAGAACGCCCACCCAAACTCTCCTTTCCCTCACCCAGGGAAGTCTATGGGCTTTGTTGATTTAACTTCCCAATTCATGTTAATGCAAATTGTAATTTTGGTTTCTATATGAACTGGAGTCATAAATTTTCCCATGCAGCAGCTACTTTCCCATAACAACAACACCAACACAGAAATGTTCTGTTTCTATGGGAGATGTGGAAGCAATGGTCCATGTACAGAGAATGAGACACTCTGAAAGGAAATTATGCCTGCCCCATTAGCCTGGTGTCTTCTAGGGCAAGTCAGGGATAAGAAATCATTTCCTGGAATGTTTCTGGTTTCTACAGGGTGAAACAAGTGATGGTGCCCCATCCTCAGAAGGGTTCCAGGCCTGGCTGGATAGGGTCCTGGGCAATCTGGTCTAGTGGAAGCTGTTCCTGATCATGGCAGGGGGTTGGAAGGACATGATTTTTAAGGTCCTTTCCAACCCAAACCATTCTCTGATTCCATGGTTTTGTGGCATATTCTTCCAAATTTCCCAAATAGCTTCTCTTGGTAAGACAATTCCTCCCAGTTCATGAATAGGCTTGAATAAGCCTCAGGTGACTAAGCAGGAGCACTGGCTTTGCTCACAAGACAAGAGACCTTGCTGTTGGAGAGTGATAATTTCTGGTGGCAAACGAGGTCAATGGATGCCTACTCGGACTCCTACCACCAGCTTAGCAAAGACCCAGCAGTCTGTGGTCAACATGAGCAGCGAGTTTCACCTACTCTGATTGAAAAAACCCTCCTTGTTTTTCAAAGTTACCAGTTCACTGACCTGGGTGTATTTGCATGACTCACGGGGTGGCACAAGGGGGAAAAAGGAACCGAATGCAGGGAGGCGAGGAGGAACTTCTTGAGCTGCTGCTGCATCCAACAAAAACACTTAACACGAAACTCCAGCCTCAGTCACCCGTTCCCTGTTTTCCTCTCGAAGAGTGACAAAAGTGGAGAAGCAGCAAGCTGGCCACTAGTAAGTAATTTACATCTCAGCCAGTATGAACCAGTCCAGGCAGCGTGACTGGGGTTTGTCATTGCAAGGGCTCCTAGGGGAGGAGGGACGGGGGATTTGCAGATCATCCCGTGCATTTTTGGATAATCTCTGGACTGCCTTTAGGTTCTGTATAAATAATAATAATTAAAAGCGGATGTAACTAATTGGAATCCATTCCAAAGCAGCATGATCCATCTTATTGCCAATCCCCTGAGTCACCCTGTCCTCCAGATGATTTTTTCTCTGCTTTTCCCTAATACAATCTGAACGCTGCCCTTCACAGTGCTGATGGACCCAGCGTGGGTTGGTGCTGTTGGGGCATTTCAAACCCTCTTCCAGCCCAGACACAAGCAGGCCACTTAGTCCTGCACCAAGATCTGCCATGTATTTCATCAGAGACCTACACATTCTTAAAATTAAAATTCACTCCACCATCCACAAGCTTGGTGTTAACCCAGTTGTGTTATTGCCTATTATTTGCCCAATTTATTTTGAATTAAAAGCAGTGATGGGCATGCCATTGCTTTTGAAGAACTTTTTTTTTTTTTAAGAACTTTTGAAGAACTGTGTCTTGGTTTGCATTTTGATCTCCCTTTGGGATGAGGCTCCCCTTCACTGACCTCCTGGGAAGAGCATGTTGTTCCTGGGTTTGGGGGCCCCGAGGGAAGGCAAAGCCCAAAACAGGGCTCTGCAGCACTTGCACAGCAGCACAGCCAGCTGTGGAGGAACATCTTCTCCCTGCACACGTGACACACTCGCTCTTATTCCCCCCTGGGAGCAGCAGTCCTGCCACCACCACCCCAGCTCTGGGAGGGAAGCTCTCCAGACTCATTCCCAGGCTCCCAAGGGTCATTTGCTCCTCTCCAGCTCCCCTCCAGCATTAGAGATAGAGAAAGTGTGGGGAGAAAAACTCCACTTTGTCTGGGAAAGGAGCCTTCTAGCTGGACTCCAAACTCCCTGGAATCAGAATGAGGCTTCTTGTGAGCTTCAGAAGGGCTTGGATGGAATCCACACTTCTTTAGAGCAAGAGCACCACATTCCTCCCCATTCCTCCTGGTTTCTAGATGGGATTTTATAAGTTCTGTGCTGTTTTCTTTGGCATGGCACTGAAACCCTCCCTCAGTTCATCTGCCTTCAGGGCATCTCCAGAAGGTGACTGCTGGTCACCAGGATTTTTGCAGACTCTGGAAATCAGGTGTTTGAGTGTTTTTCTCAATAGAACATCAGCTATGTGGAGAGTCATAAATAGCCTTGATTTGCAGCACTCATAAACCTTGAACGCCCTGATCAGCCGTACCTGGGGGTGCCCTGGTCTCCTGGTCAGACTTTGGAACAATGCTGAATTCTCACCTCAGTTCCCATTTCCTGTAAAGACCTTGGAGGCAGGATGCATCCTTTCCAGTCCTGACTCTGGCCCCATCTCCTGTTTCCCCTGACTCCTTGGGCAAACCTGGACCTGTTTCCATCACTTGCCACAGCTATCAATGGACACTGTGACCGTGACCCTGCCCTGCCCACCCTGCTCAGATGTGCAAGGTGGGCAGTGAGGCACTGTCTGTGCTGTGGCCACAGAGGGATGCTCCACGGAGGGATGTGTCTGTTCCCTGATAAATTCCTCCACCACGGGGAATGTGCTTTGTGTTGATAAGAGTAATGGAATGGTTTAGGTTGGAATGGACATTTAAAGGCTGTCTAGTTCCAACCCCCATTCCAACGGCAGGGATGCCACGTGCTGCACCCGGCTGCTCAGAGACCTGTCCAAGCCGGCCTTGGGATGAGGGATCAGGCAGGGATGGGGCTCCACAGCTTCTCTGGACATCCTGTGCCAGTGCTCACCACCCCTTCTGTGAAAAAATTCCTCCCTGTATGTGTGACATTGGAGAACACGGAAAATAAAACAAACAAAAGTCTCCCCCGGGAGATTCCAGGGTGCCGAACACGCACACCCGCTGCGATCCCCGGGACTCCTGATCCGCAGCGGACCCAGAGCACGCGGGGAAGCGGAGCGGCCGCTGCCCCACGGCCGGGGCGGGCGACGGGGACGCGGGAGGCGGCTCCGCTGTCCCCGCGCTGTCCCCGAGCCGTCCCCGCGCTGTCCCAGCGCGGCCGCACGGGCAGCGCCTCGCCCGCAGCCCCGGCCCCGCCACCATGGGGGCCGCCGTGGCGAGCCGGAGCTCCGCCGGGTTCGCCGGCATCCTCGCGGTGAGTGTGCGGAGCGCGGGGACCCGGCCGTGCCTGCGCCGCCCGCGCGGCATCCGCGTGTCCGCGGCGTGGGTGGGGATGTGCTGCAGTGCGGGGCTGCCCGCCCGCGCCTCCTGCCCCGCCTGGGGCAGCCCGGCGGCAGGGGAGGGTGCTTGGGTGTCCTGCTGGCCCCGCTCTGCCTGTCGGGGGCTGTGCGGGGCTCCGCTGCGCCCTCCCTGGGGCTGCTGCCTGTCCCAGCCCCCGATCCCGGCAGGGGACGGCGGCTTGGCTCGATATTCCCTGCGGTATCCATCCTTCCCATCCCTGCGTTAGCGCAGGCGGCGGCATTCCCCAGCCAGGGCTGAGCGGATCCTTGCTCCGCTCTCTGCGCTGCTCCGGGAGCTCGGCGCTGGAGAGGGATCCATCCATTCATCCATCCATCCGTCCGTCCCTCCCCTTAGCAGCCGCTTTTCTTGCCACCCTTTGGACAGGCAGTAAAACTCCCCGCTGCGAATGGCAGGCGGCTGCCCTGACTTATCGCGGAAATGTTTTCCGGCAGCTTTATCTCCCCTTTTACCTTGCCAGGTAGGGCACTTCCCAGCCAGCTCTTTGGGGCTGCATCCCGTCTCTTTGGGGAGAGACAGTAATTCGGTGTGTCAGGCGGACGCCGCAGCTGCTGCGGCTGGGTTGTGTAACCGAGGAGAGCACTTGCTCTTGAACTCAAGGTGGATCTGAGCAAGCTGGCGCTGGCTCGACAGGAATCCGAGTAAACAACAAATAATCTGAAGCTGGAAGGGCATTAGCCGGGAAACAGCCCCTGGAGGCGAAGGGGAGCTTGGCGCAGTGGCGGAGCAGACGGGGTCCGTGCTGGCTGCTGGCCGGGCGCTCCCCAGTGCTGGATTCCCGCTGGGAGAAGCGAGCCGGGAGAAGCCAGTGCTGCTGCAGGTCTGGAAGATGAGATGCTGATGGGGAGTTTGAGATATGCAGCTCCAGCTGGGATCCTGGAGGTCAGTTGGGAATGGTGGGTGTAGAGGGAAGAGGTGGGAAAAAGAGTGATATAAAGGTCTGGGGAAACACAGCAGCAGTTTTGGGGCATGAGGCAAGACTCTGAGCAAATACATGTGTGTTACTTGTGTGTGTGAGTGTGTTTTCACTCCTGTGTGTGTGTGATTATACAAGCAAGCAAGGAAAAATTCCCATTTTCTTCTGAGCTGGCGGGATCCTCGTTGGGTTTTCCGATACCTTCAACATTTTGGGCATCTCCCTTTGGTCACACAAGGAGTTCATATGTTTCCAGCCCGAAGGAAGTATGTTCAAGGGAGCTGTGTTCAGATCGATAGCTTGTGGGTCTTTTACCAGTACAGCAATCCCAAATCTGCCTGGCTGCTGGGCTTTGGAGCAGTAGCAGCTTGGCAGCAGTTGTGTGGGGCTGGTGTTGGCTGTGATTTCATTTGCTTGGTGGATTTTTTGGGACCCCACTGACTGCTGCAAGGTAGTTTCCACCATCTCCCCCACTGCCCTTGCCTGGAACCAGAACGACATCACCTTACTTCGGCTTGGGGCTTTTGGAAAGCTGGGGGATTTCATCTGTTTGGAGCAAAACTGTGGCTGGCAGGGATGCTCCCGAGCTCTGGTCTGTGCTGGCTGCAGGGCTGGCTGCTGGGTTTTCCTTCATGGGGACCAGATGTTGTGGTGCTGCTGTTCTGGCTCGCTCCACTCGCTGTGTTTTGCTCTTGAGATGGGTAGAGGAACTGCTGAGCAGTGAGTCCCATTTCACAAACCCCAAACCAGCTGAAATAGCTGGTCGTGTTGCAAGAAGCAGAAATTTGCCTTACTCTTCAGTACTCTCCTCACATGCAACTTTTTTCGGACCGAGTAATTTGATCCTTTTTGCAGCGATCAGGGCAGGACGTTTGCTCCTTCTGTCTGCCAAGTTACCGTAAAACTTCCAGACCAGTTTATTTGTCCTTCTGCTGTTTTTATGTGTTTATTTCTTTTACTTTAATGTTGCAAGCACTTTCCCAGTAGTGTTGGCGAAGGGTGCAGCTGACCTCTGGGAAGGGCGGCAGGCAGTGCAGCTCATCCCCAACTTGTGCCAAGGCAATGCCACAGAGCCAGCTGCCTTTTCTACCGAATTCTGCTGGTTTTGCTTGGAAACCATTGCCAGAGCATCAGTTTAGCACTGTTGGTCCCTGCTCACTTGCAGGTCTCTGCTCCTGCTCTTCTCTACCAGGGTCAAGTGCCCTGTGTTTAGCTGCAGTTCATGTTTTGGGTTTTTTTAATTTCAATTTTTTAAAATTTTTATTTTAGTTTTAGGTTTATTTCTGTGTCCCCACTAGTCTGGCAGCAGGGCAGCACTGTACACAACCTGAGATTATGACAGTCTTAGTGTCGCAGCATTTTAGGACACAAATTCCAGGACAGTAAGTTGATTCACCAACTTTCTGCTGGTGTTTTGACTCACTGTGCAGGTTTGGGTCCCTGAAGGAGATGCTGTATTCATGGAATCATAGAATGGCTTTGGGTTGGAAGGGACCTTAAAGATCATCTAATTCCAGCACCCCTGCCATGGGCAGGTATGCCAACCACTGGAGCAGGTTTCTGAGGTGTTTGCAGCTGCATCCTCTGTGCACACCAGGCAGCTTGTGGCCCCTAAGAGCAGTTTCCTGTGCAGATTGCCCGTCAGATCTTCCTGCAGCACAGTTATTGAGAAAGGGTGATGGGAGCAGAGGCACCCTCTGAGGTGGAGTCGTCAGGCTGGGTGGTGCTGAGGTGGGTCATGCCCACACCAACCATGGGGTGCTGCTGCCTCGAGGGTTTATTTACAGCTGGATGTGGAGGTACCCTTGTCTGAGTGTTTCCTGATGTGGGGAGGTCAGAGTGATGGTGTCCCCCAGCCTGATCTGATTTCCTCACACCATAAAGCCTTGATGTGCTGAAATAGGTGAAGGTGGCTGGGAGGTGCCTTTGTCTGTGTGGTGCAGGGTGTTGGTGCTGAGATGGGGATGCTCCTTGGGCTTGTGGCCACCCTGTCCTGCTTGACCCTTTTGGAAAGGGACCCCATCCCATTAAAAACCCTTCTTTGTTCCTGCACTGGGCATGGAGAGCATTGCTGAAGCTGCTGAAACCAAGTCTGCTCTTTAGTGTTGTCTTGCACCCCTTATGTTTTTTTCTGTGTTTTTTTGTTACCCTGTACACTTCCTTTGCTACCAGAGTAATGAAGTGGAGCACAGTGGCTCAGCAGAGCTCACTTCATTACTTGGTTGCTTTTTCCACTGGAACTGGGAGTGTCAGGCAGAAAGGTCCAGGTCTGTGTGCTGCTGGGCAGCCCTGAGGGTGAGAGACCAAACCAGCAGACACTGCTTTTTGCTGAGGATGTCCTCCTGCTCCTGGCCTTCACTTTCAGAGATCTGGGTGCTGCAAAACCTGAGCAGATGGATTATTTTAGGGAGCAGAAATGCCAGTCTGAATAAATAGCAGATGCTCAATGCTGCTTAGCCATCCCCCACTGGAACTGGCTGTTCTCCCTTGGAAGTGCATGTGCAGCAGAAGATCTTGAGATGTTCAAAAATACCAGCACTGCTTTTCTTGAGATTGGGTTTTAAAAAAACCTCAAAAAAGCCAACTCAAACCTAGTGCTATTACAGGCTTTGGTTACCCGGGTGAGAGATAGGAAGATGCTGGAATGGAAGGAGGGAACCCATGGCACATGCTTGTAGCAGGGCTGTCCATGGGTTTCCCAAAATCTAGCTTGATGCAGAGTGAGAAATCAGGATCTGAGACATCAGCACACAGCTCACTCCTGGCAAGGCAGGAGAGGCACTGCGTGTCGTGCCTCTCCCGTCACCCTGTCCTGCTCGGCGCTGGCACCGGAGCAGGGTGAGTAACACAGGTGACCCCTCCTGCCACCTCAAGAGGCCAGTTTGCTAATTCAGGGATGCGTCATGGAGATTACAGGGGAGGGTGGCAGGTTTCCTTAGAGCCAGCTAAGCGCTTTGTTAAATCATGTCTTAGGGGAGGGGAAAAGTAAAATGCATCCTGTAAGCCTTTGCTGCCTGCCAGGGCAGCCCCGCTTTTTAATTTGACGTGCTGTAATTAGTCTAGGCGCTGCAGGATCCTCGTCAGCTCCTGCGGGCTTGCCTGCTTCTGCCTGCTCTGTAATTGCTGCTTCAGGGGCAGAAAACTAAATAAAAAAAAATAAAAATATGAAATGTTTTGTACAAATCCCAAGCTGTAAATTATTTAGCAGGTGAAACAGAAATGTGCTGTGTGTTTCCAGGAAGTGAGAGACTGCACCAAAAATGATGCGGCGCAGCTTGGGGCTCTGCCGCTATGTGCCTTCTGCAGAGTCATGTTGTTGGGAGCCTTTTTTATTTTTTTTTCCTTCTGAATATATTCTTGTTGGCTGATAGCCCAGAATAGGTAGCAGAGCAAGAGGCGATGGATTGTATAACACAGCCAAGTGATTTATGTGCTTGGCTCTGCAGCTGAGCAGCATTAGGATCTCTGGTCTTTTTACTTTCTGTGTAGAAAATGTTTGAAAATTCAAGGTAACAGTGAGTTGTTCCCTCTGTCCCTCCAAACTTAGCCTATGGCTGTTTGGAAATGTGTTTCCTATTGCTTGGCATGCTGTGTGAGGTTGTCTGCCTTCTTTTGATATGCCTTTTGTTCTTGCTGGCTTATCTCTGCTGCTATAACTGACATTAAATCCATGGACCTGAGGTCTTCTGGAGGAAGCAGAAGATGGAGCTTCTGGTAGATGGAGCTTCCCTTGGGGATGGAGAAGCATCGTTGCAAAGGAATTAAGGGAATAAAGCTTTGGGATTGGAGGTTAGTAGACAGAGATGGATTTATGGCAGAGCCCAGTTACTTCCAGTTCAGTGTCTAAAGGCTGGTGTCCTTTTACCTGTGTCTGATGCAATGAGAAGCTGAGTTACAGCAGAGTTCCTTGAAGAGTGTAAAAATAGCACCAGGTTTTTTCTCCTGTTGCTAATGCAGCTGGTTTAGAGTGGGTTCAGATGTGGTTGGAGGCTCAAAGCAGAACATCCCTTGCGGTCTCGCCAAACCCAACATTTGCACTGGGTCATAAAAAATAGTAGAAAGGCAGAGGAGCTGAGAAATAGCCCAGAAACAGCCGCTAGCCTGGATTTCATCCTGGTTTGTGTTACTCAGAAAGGTAACTATTTGAACAAGTGCAGATTAACAAATAGGGAAGGAAAGTTTTGCAGGTCAGAGCTGCCATCTGCATGTGTTTTTTGTCTTGTCAGTGAGCGCCTGCCTCGTGCTGCAGCCTCTCAGCCTTGAAATGCAAAGCTGGTCTGAATTCTCCTGGGGTGGCCAGGTAGCACGTACTGCTGAAACACAATTAGCAGTATTTACCACCCTGGCAGGGTTGCAGTGTAAATGATGCTTAGTTTCACCGAGAAGTGTGGTGTCAAGTTTAAGCAATTATAATCATAGCTGGGGATGTGTAAGGAGAGTGTGCTGCCGCCTGCACCGGTTCCATTCCACTCCAGCCTTGCTGAGGTCCCTCCTGTGGCCGTAGTAACTTGTCCATGGTCCCACAGCTCTGGGACATCCTATGTGATCCCACAGGGAGTAGTTGACAGAGAGGGCTCCGTTTGCACACAGTTGTTGGCTGATACCTCCTGTTTGTTTTCCAGCTGCTCATGCTCCTTGGCACCGCTGATGGTCAGTCGAAGCTGACCTCTGAGCAGAATGCCATCAGCCTCTCCCCTGGCAAGTACCGCCACCTTGACCGTGCCACCAACGAAGAGCTGACCTGTGACAAATGTCCTGCAGGAACCTACGTGTCTAAGCACTGTACGAAGAGTACCTTAAGAGAGTGCAGCCCTTGTCCAGATGGGACCTTTACCAAGCATGAGAACGGCATAGAGCGGTGCCACCCCTGTAGGAAACCCTGTGAACTGCCAATGATTGAGAAAACTCATTGTACTGCCTTGACTGACCGCGAGTGCACTTGCCTGTCTGGTACGTTTCAGACAAACGATACCTGCATCCCTTACACGGTGTGCCCGGTCGGCTGGGGCGTCCGCAAGAAAGGAACCGAGACCGAAGACGTCAGGTGCAAGCCGTGCCCTCGTGGTACCTTTTCAGATGTGCCTTCTAGTGTGATGAAGTGCAAACCCTACACTGACTGCTTTGGGAAAAACATGGTGGTCATCAAGCCGGGGACGAAGGAGAGCGACAACGTCTGTGGTTCTCCGGCGTCCCTTCCGAACACGGCTTTGGCTTCGTCAAGCACCGAAGCGGGTGAGCAGCCCTATGAAGTCCCACCAACCGCTGATCTTCCCAAAGGTAACGTCCTTCCCTGAAACACAGGTGTGGCTTTGACTGAGGGATTGTGTTCCTGCCTTGGTCAGGGTTGGTGTTAGGCTGTTAACAAGCAGCCTGGTTTCTAAAGCCTGGGTGGTGCTTCTGCTTCATGGCATCGGGTTGCCCTAATTTGTATTAAACCACATTTAATAACATTTTCACTGATACTGCAGTCCTCAGTGGACTTCTGGCTGTCCTCCTGTTTGGGCTGAAAGGACACGGCTTTCCCCAGCCTCTTTTCCTGTCTCTGTGATGTGCTGGCACAAGTCTGTGCCGTTGTGGTGAACCTGGGTTGGGATGCAGCAGGAAAATCCCTGCAGTCTCCCTGCAGCAGGGAGATCCCTCCTCTGATGGAGTCACTGCTTTTGTGCCTGTTCTTTCCTTTCTGCATTTCACTCTGTATGGAGTCACAGTATTGGTTGAATGGGAGTCATTGCTGAAACAGCCCTGCAGGAGCCTGGGCTGTCCTGTAACTTTTTTTCCTACAGTCTTGTAAGATTACTATGTGGAATTCCTCTTTCTCTCACTTAATTGGAAGTGGCTCATACTCACAGCCTTTATGGTGATGCCTTAGCTGTTTCAGGGCTGCCAGGCTGGTTTCAGGGGTGCTGTAGAACTCCACTTAAGGTGGTATTCTGCACTCCCTGGAAAGCAGGTTCCCTATAGTGTCTCAAATGAGACATTTTAATTAAAAAAATGCAACTTTTGATGACGTCAACAGCTGAATTAGTAAATATAATAGCAGGGAAGTGTTGACAGTGGTGGCTTCCAGTGCTTCACCTTTGTTGGGTCTCAAAGCTTGCCCTGACGTTGGTGTATTGTTGGGAGTGTACAGGAGGGTGTTTCCTGAACTTTGAAATCAACTGTCGACAATTACGTAAAAGTTGAAGCATTTTCCTTGTTTGTGTCCTGATTAGTGTGTTTTGGGTAACCAAACTGGGGCAAAGCCAGGTACAGACGAATACACCACTCTGTCTCTCAGCTGAGCGACACAATCTGCAAAAGATGATTTTCCAAAGTAATCTGTAGGTTTTGCCACAACAGCCTTTCTTCCTCTTCTCGCCAGGCTTTGGCTCACATTTCGCATCTGTCTGGGACCTGAGAGGTGTTGGTTGATAAGGAGACTCAATAAAGATGGATGGTAGCTCTTAGGGGGAAGTTTGGTTGCTTCAGAGATCTATTTTTCAGTTGATTCATCTGTAGCTGCTTGCAGGGCTGATAAAAAAGAGATTTTGCTTTCTTAACAAACCCAGTGGAGAGGCACTAAGCCTACAAATTGTCATGGTTTTTTGTATTTTTAGTCCAAATACAAAATTTCACAAATGAGCTAAAATTAGTGTTCATAAACCTAAAAAGAAAAACCATCTCACTCAAAGTTGTTGGTTTTCTGAGAAGTGCTGAATGTGGGACAAACACAGGCTGACAACATGCCTTTAGTAACTAATTTTTTGTCATAAGCTGCCTCTAGCCTTAACCAGCAAGGGTCAGTTTTACCTTTTAGCTCCCTCTGTAACCGTACCCATCTGTTCCCAGAGGCAAACCTCAACTTCACCTCTACTCTTTCTCGCTGCCTGGCGTTGGGTTTCTGTCTGCTGGCCAAGCCGATGCTCAGGCAGGTCTTAGCCCGTGATGTGATGCCATATCGCATCTCCAGGGCCGTGACACTCAACTCTCCTCTCCTCCCGCAGGTCTGAACTCTTCAGTTCCCGATTTTGTCCCCTCTCCAGCGCCGCGCGCGTCCAGCAGCATGGTGGAGCGGGCACGGTACTACAACGAAACCTCAGCCAACGAGACGGACGGCGTCGGCGGGACCCTCATGGGCTCTGGCACCACCGGCCAGGCCCAGAGCTACCGGCACAAGCAGACCAGCCAGGCGCTGGAGAAGCAGCCATCCCTGGAGATGATGGGGGGCGAGAAGCCCAGCGGCCCATACAGGCCACCCCGGCGAGGCTCACAGAACGTCCACCAGCACTTTGACATCAACGAGCACTTGCCGTGGATGATCGTCCTGTTCCTGCTGCTGGTCCTGGTGGTGATCGTGGTCTGCAGCGTCAGAAAGAGCTCACGGACTCTGAAGAAGGGACCCCGGCAAGATCCCAGTGCCATTGTGGAAAAGGCTATTATGAAAAAGTCCACCACCCCCACACAGAACAGGGAGAAGTGGATCTATTACTGCAACGGGCACGGTGAGCAGTAGTGACCGTGTGGGGTCCTCCCCACTCCAACCCAGGGCTGTGGAGGGGCCAACCCCACAGCCAGTGACCTGTGGCTTTCCTCATTTGGTGGGTCTTATAGTGAGAAAAAAGCCCTCACAAAGCGTGGTTCCTCAGATGTTTCTTCATCCTTGGCTTCTCCTCCTTCCAGTTCCCATGGTGTATCCCTGCTCCTGAAGGAAAGGTTAATGGAGGGAGTGTCACCTGCTCGCTCCAGCTTCTATTCTTACCCAGCTTCTCCAGCTTCTACCCTTCTTCTGTTGGTAGAATGATTTTGAATGAAGGCACCTTTTTACCCTGTTTTCTTCCTTTTCTGCTTTTCTTCTGTTTCATATGGTCCTTATTTTCTCCGTGACTCAGGCATGGATCTGGTTGTCTTTCATGTCGTCCTTTATCCCCTCATCCCTGTCTGTTTCTGGAAGGCTGAGTCATCCCCCACCTCTTGGCACTACCTCAGTTTCAGTTCTTAGCCCTAAATCCCAAGTGCTGGCTTGTGTCCCAAACCCTGTGCCCACACTGGAGCCAGAAAGGTTATCCTTAAAGGCTGAGTCGTGGATGTGTACAGCTCCACAAGTGTCATCAGGTCTGCCTGTACTCTCTTTTTGGTAGTGTTTTCTGTTCATTTAGTGGATGATTTGTTGCCAGCTTTCTGATGAGACTTTAAAGATGACATGCTGTGATCTTCAAGTTGAAATTTTTAAAAATCAGTGATAAATTAATGGTGGCATGACCGTGAGCACCAAGCAGCCACGATCTCCATAGTGGGATGCGCAGTTCTTCCTCTGCAAAGCTCCCGTGGCAATTTTAACCTTCCCTTATCTTGTGCAGACTGACAGTGAGTCCTTACTTACTTGGGGTTGACATTGCTCAACCTTAAACATCCGTTCTCAGTTAACCTTTAGAAAAGCACATTTAACAAGGAGGGGGGGTGGCAGCAAACAAAGAATGGATTGAACAAAGATTGGAAGGTTTAAGAGAGATCAGTCCTTGATGAAAGTCATCCTTGAGTGCTCAAGTACAAAGCAAAGAAGGTTTTGAATAGGGCGTCTTCTGTCTGTACTTTCTTCACCTTCCTGCTGATTAACAGACCTACACTTTGTTTGCCTTCATTAATTCATTTATACAACCAGTAAGATCTTGTTGGAATTGGTTTTCTGCCTTCTCTTTTGTTTGCGTTGCTTATCAGTTTCCTTTTAACTCTTTTGTGTTCTTGGGCTGCAGTTTCTCAAACTTTTTTGTGTTTCTGATAACTTTTCCCCATAACCCCTGCACTCCATTGTCCCTAAAATCTGTGGCACCCAAAGCATGGTTTGTGAGACTGCGATGGGTGATCTGCAATGGAGTTGCAGAACCTTATTAGACATCCTTGTTTGTGGGCACTACCAGGAATACATGGGTTTGGCCATGATTCGTAGGTTAAAAATGAGTGGTTGTTGCTAACTTGCAGTTAACCCTTTCCCCCAAGACTTTAAATACCAGTTGGTTCAATTTCTGATGCTTTCCTGTTTCTCGAAGCACCTCAGAGCAGGGCAGTTTGTACTGGACAGGGAATGCTCAAGTGCAGGGACCAGACCATTCTGCTTTGAGTAGGTGCAGCTCTGGATTCTATCCTGGTGTTTCAGACCATGCCTAAGTGCCTGTGCTGCAGCTGATCCTTATGGAAGCCACCTTAGAGCTGCCTTTGTGGGCACTGCTGTGTGTTGGGTCACTAATCATGATTCAAGTTACAGAAACCATGCAGGTAAGAGAAGGTTCATGTGGAGAGCGATGATCTGTTTTACCCATTTAGATAAAACCTCACCTCCCAGATGTTGTCAGCCTTTGGGGGACAGCGTCATTCACGGGTCATCCTGTGCTTCCCAGGGTGAGTTGTTCCAGCCTTCTCTGTCACATTAACAGCTGCCTAAATTTCACAAGATCCTTGCTAAGTTTTCCCTTTGTCTTGGGAAATAAGCTGGGTGTAACAGCAAAACCACACTTAGGTGATAAACCAGCTTGGTGTGATTGAACCTCTCCAGTCTGGAGGTGAATGGCGCCGTTACTCCCAGTCATTCCTGCAACAGTCACGCAGGTTCCCTCTTGGCATGGCTGGCTTCGTGACTTCCTCCTGCCACCAAATGTCCTCAGATGAACTTTGTGCAATAAAGCAGGCAAACAGGCACAAACCAGTTAATGCTTTGTCTTGCTTTTAGTGCAGACCAAATCATGTTGCAGTAGCTGGAAGGTTCTTGCTCATTAGCTCTTACTTGGTGGTGCTTCTCTGTCATGTCAGATATGGAAATTATTCTCCTCTGCGGTGGAGCACAACTCCCTCTCCGCCTTTCCTGTTGAAATGTCTGGCTCTTAAGACTGTTTACTTGAAAGGAGAGGTGTAGTGCTGTAAAGGAATTGACCTTTTATTTAATAACTGGCTGTACAGCTGAGATGTTCTGCAGAGCTGCCGCGTCATGGCTTAGCTTTCTGCTGCTCCAGCAGTGTTTGTTCCCAAATCATGCTTCATCCTGAAGCAGCATTTCAGACGGGTGAATTTAGCCAGGAGCAAACTTCAGGCTGTTGCAGAGGGGAAATCTTTCCTCTCCTGTGCTGCTGTGTGGATCCCTCCATGGTAGGCTACCAGAGCAAAGCCGCCTGAGATGTGAGGCGCACGGCTGCTCCCAGGTTCAGGTGGCAGCCTGGTTTGTGGTTGCACAAGGTGTGTAGAGGGCAATCAGAGTGTAAAACTGTCTTTGTGGCTGGGGTGAAGCCCTGGGGTGGGTGCTGGCAGTGCACCCACATCTGTGTGACCTCCATCCAGAGGTTGGCTGGCACGCCAGCAAGGGTCTGGGATGTGTTTATTGCCTGTTTATGTAGCTCTCACAAACAGTCTGCCCCCATTTGTTCCTAGTTTACCATCTCCTCCCTTCTAATCCTTTCAGTAAACAGCTTTAACCTTTGAAAGGAAAGTCCGCATCTGACGTAGGCACTGGAGCCTCTCCTCAGAGGAGCTGTCCTTGGGCTCCTGCCCTCACTGGGAACCCCCTGAGCCTCCCATGGCACCAGGTGGGCATCCAAGGCTTTGCCTGTTCATGGGATTTTATTACTGATTTCTCCATGGCCGTGGGTGCTGCTGAAGTGTGGTCAGGGTGGCCACTTTTCTCAGTGCTGGAGCAAAGACATGGCACTGTGGTTGAGCTCCTTACCAAAAGAGGAGAGGTTTAGGGTGGAAGCAGGGACTAAAACTCTTCCCCAGTTCCTGAAGGGACTGAATTCCTGAATTGTTTAAATAATTGAGATAGGTGTGTAATCCTGATCAGCAGTTGTCAGGAGGAGGTTCACTTGTCCTCATCTCGCCATGAGCTGGTATCTGTGCCCTGTCCTCTCTCTGGTTGTAATACATGCCTTAAATAACAGCTCAAACATAAAAATAGAAGTAGCTTGGGAGGCTGGTGTTAGAACTACACCCGTGTCCTGAGCATGGATATGTTCCAGCCAAGGCAGCAAATGCCAGTGCTTCTCACTGGATTAAATGATTCAGAGGTCTGGGAAGAACTTGCAGTGTCTAATGGCCTGAGTTAGTAGCCAGCCTACTTCCACGGCTGTCCATGTGTCCATCCTCACAACAGGGGCTGTCCAGAGAGAGATTGAGAAGGTGTAGCTGTGGTTGGAGAAGCTGGACCTCTTGCTGCCTCAGCTGGCTCTCACTTTGCAGCCCTGCAGATAGGAATCCAACAGTTGACAGTTTGTCAAAGTTTTCCTGAGAAATTATCCACGTGGTGCCTGAGTGACGTGGGTACAGGGCTGATAGGGCTCTGTGGTTTAACCTTGTATGTATGACTTCTTTCTTTTAGAAGATCAAGAACAGCCTACGCACTTAGGCTCATGCCTTTATTTTACCAAATACCCATTTCCTTCCTTCAGTCATTTCCAGAGGTGAGGAAATGGGCTTGCAGGAGCCTTTCAGTAAACACTGAGAATTGGAGCTTGTCGCTCAAATGCCTTGGAAATGCCAGATTTGCCATCATGCCAAACATGCCATTTGTCAAACATGACGATGGACTTGAATTATTTTTGCAGAAATTGCTGATACTGTTGCCTTTGGCTTTTGTCCATTTAGTAGCAGAGGATGGAAGACAAAGACTGCAAAATGTTAGGGTAAAACCTGTGTGTAGAAGCAGCTGTCTGAAATGATTTGCCAGAAGGCAAGAAAAGAGCTTGGTGGTTTTTTGTTTTTTGGGTTTGAAAGACTGAAGAATAGATCTTGGCAGTGCTGGCTTGGCATGAGATGCCACTTCCCTTTTATTTTTCTTCAAGTCTTGTAATTGCCCATTATTGCAGTGGGTGGTGAGAGCAAAGCCAGGAAGCCTCTGGTTAAATAATCAGAGAAATTAACTGTTCTGCAAAAGCTGTTTGCAGCTGGGGTGGAGCTGAGGCTTGACAGCAAGTAAAAGAGCATGTGCTTAAAATGGCTCAAAATCAAAGTGGGGATTTGAGATGTGATGCTGGAGAAATGGGGAGTGTTGGGATTTGGGGGTCTTGGTTTGTCAGTTGTCAGCACATTGAGGACCAGGATCTTCTTGGTTGGTGATGTGCAAGAAGTAGTCCTTGGCTTGCGTGCTGGTTGCTGAGGGACCAGGGCTGGGCTTGAGCTTGGTCTGCTCCTAAGGAAATTCCTGAGGGTGTTGAATGGGGACCACATCTTATGCCTTGGAGAGCCTGATGCTGTGCTGCAGCTCCAAAGCATTCCCACATGAATATAACCAGTGGGGGTGTGGGCATGGCAGGGTCATTGCAGGCTGGTTCTCAAATGGAATCAGGTACTCATTTATGGTTAGTTGCAAGATGCTTATCAAAGTAAAATTACATGGTTCTTTGCAAGAAGACAGCACATTAAGGTTATGTGTGGGCTTTTTAAGTCAGTCTTTTCTAGAGATCCATCACCTAATGAAGGGAAGCAAGTGCATGGAAACAGTCCAGCTGAGGATGTCATTCCTCAGGCCTCTTTAACTGCTACTCTGAATTAGGAAACTGCTGCAGACTTGGCACTCACAGGTCTATGGGGTGACACTGAGTGCTGCTTCAGGACCCCTCCTTAGTGCTTCGTGGGTAAATGAGATGAAAGCCACTTAGTGTAGAGTTTTTGTTTGGTAGAGATGGTTTTCCCTGTGATCATCTCCTGAACAGATCCCAGCAGGTGGCAAGAGGATCACCCTGGGAGGCTGGGTAAGGATGGAGGAGCTGCTGTGGAAACAGTGGGCAAACAAACAATCAGGCACTAAAGGATACTACACTACTAAAGCTTCACCAGCCTCAAACTGTGGTGGCCTCGAGGTCTTGTGCCCAGGCCACAAGGTGGGGCAGAGATGCCCAGAGCATCTCAGGATCCCAGGTGTGCCCATTGCTGCTGACATAATTCGGTAACGACGGCTACGCCTGGAGAGGAGCAGCCCTGGGCTTGTGTGCAAAGCCCAATATATCTCTGGCAGGCAGAGCATGAGATGAGGGATTGATGTCTGTCCACCTGCCAAAACAGAGAGGCAGAAGGTGTTGTGTTTGTTTTTGTTTTCCAGAGCAGCCTCTCCTCTGGCATCTGCAGCCTGATGATGTGCAGATGATTGCTGGTCCTCTGATGACAGCTTGTCCACCTCCGCAGGGAGACACCCAGGCAGAAGGGGAGCTGGTTAAATTGGAAGAGGCAGAAATGTGCTGGGTACCACAGGGAGTATGGATGCTCCCTCACTGCAGCTTGTTGTGCTGCATTTAGTGCTGTGTTTGCTCCTACACGGGCACAGTGCTCTGCTTTGGGTGGGATGGAGCAACTCTTCATCTGCAGCACAGACCTCTGCCATGGGAGTGTTGGGGTGGCATCTGACAGGTTCAGAACACCATCTTCCTCAAACCACCCAGTGTAAAACATTGCTTAGGTTTGCCCAAAAATCGTTTTGTCCTTTTGGGAAGCTGTGTGATTTCCAAAGCACGTATGCAAGAGCTGACCAGGGCTTCATGATGAAAGGGAGCCTTGGAAAGTGCAAACGTGGGAGGCTGCTGTTCTGCTTAGAGAGGAAGAAACCTAATCATGTGCAGGTTTTATCATCTCCTGTTCCTCAGCCTTATTGCATTAGCACCAAAGACTGGTGCTTGATCACTTTTAATGTGTGTTGCTACGTGAGCATCTATCTGCAGCATCTACAGGGCTCTGAGGAGCTCCTCTTGGAAGCTGGAACATTTGCTCCTAAATCTGCTTCAGAAAATAAAACCCAAATTATCCAATGGTCAAAATGCCTGGGTGGCCCTTGTATTAATTTAATGAGGGATTGGGATTTGTGCCTGCCCATTAAGGTGTAGGGCCGAGTGTGGGAGGCAGGGCAGCTCTGCAGGAGAGGATTGTCCTTGCAGAAAACCACTCTGAGCCAGGGTATTTTTGCCAAAAACCTGACGCTGGTTTCAGTGCCGGGAGGGCTGTGATTTCTCACATCAGTGGGGCTCTCACACATCACTCCTCGAATAACAAGGTTGTTTTTTTTTTTGTTTTTTCCTCACTCTCCACATCAGTGGGGCTCTCACACATCACTCCTCGAATAACAAGGTTGGTTTTTTTTTTTTTTGTTTTGTTTTTTCCTCGCTCTCCAAGACTGGGAGAAAAAAAAAAATGCAGGAGGTGAATTTAATCCTTGGGTTGGCATCTGTGGGTGTCTGGATATTTATATGGCTCTGGCTGTGGCAGTGTTTGTGCTCAGGGTTACCAGCTGTCCTGGAGGGTTATAATGAAGATTAACTCTGCAAAAGCCGTTTAAAATTTAATAATTACATAAAATACTTATGCTGGCCATTCTCATGCAAACTAAAGCAAGAGCAAGTTCACTCAGCAGGTCCCTGGTGTAGCATCCTGTGGTGGTGGGCAGGAGTTCAGATGGGTCCCAGGAGGGTTGGACCAAGGTGCTGTTACAGAGGTGACTTCTACACAATGTATTGGGAAAAGAGGTCTTGTTTTATGATGATTTTAAAGTTCCCAGCCACATGTTCATAACTGCATGTGGCTGATCACAGACCTCTCTCCACTGTCTGGTTTGGTTATTTTCCAGAAAACTTGTGGGAAGTGGTTGTTAAAAGTCCCTTTCTGCCTTGCAAGATTTTCAGTTTTGTCTTTAAAAAAAACCCCAACAAACTCCAAACATACCATTTTGTGGTTTGTTGCCCAAACAGCTCTTGCTAAGGATATGAATCACTGGGTCCTGGGAGGGTCTCATACTAACACTGTCCTCCGTGGTTGGGAAAACTATTTTGTCACTAACAAATCTTCATGAGTATCGTTTCCAACTGTCTGACAAAAAAAAACTAGAGATCATCTAGTTTCTACCCCCCCTAATGTGTGTAGGGATGCCACCCAGTAGACCAGATTGCTCAGAGCCTGTCCAACCTGGCCTTGAACACTTCCAGGGGTGGGGCAGCCACAGCCTCTCTGAGCCGCCTGTTCCAGGGCTTTACCACCCTCACAGGGAAGAATTCCTTCCTTATGTCCAATCTAACCCTTCCTTCTTTCAGTTTTAGGCCATTCCTTCTTTCCCCCTTATCCTGTCACTACATGCCCATGTTCAAGGTCCCTGTCCAGATCTCTTGTGGCCCCTGTAGGTACTGGCAGCCTGCAGTAAGGTCACCCTGGAGCCTTTTCTTCTCTAGACTGAACAAAGTGTCTTCTTAGGAGAGGTGCTTCAGCCACTTGTCCATTTTTGTAGCCTTCTCTGGACCTGATTTAACAGGTCCACATCCTTTTTGTGCTGGGGATCCCAGAGCTGGACACAGCACACCAGCACCTCCAAGTCCTTAGCAGAGGTGCTCTCAGCCCCTTCATCCTCCAGCCTGTGCCAATACTGGTGATTGTCCTGACCCACACGGAGGACCTGGCACATCTTCAAACTTCCTCATTTAGGACCTGAAGTATATTTTGAGTGGCAGAGGGAGGAATTGAGTTTCCAGTAACTTCCCCTTTTTGGCAGTGGTTGGTGCAATTTTTGCATTTTGGAAAGGTATTTGTGTTGTGCACTTGGAATTTCCAAGTAGTGGTTTGGTTGAGCTGTGCTATCTTGTCAGCTGCAGTGTGGATGTGCTGCATCCTGGCTCTCTTGTACAGGCTCACAGTGTGTGCTCAGACATAAAAATAGGCTGCTGTGGCTGTGTTTCACATGAGTCAGGAGGATATTTGGAGGAGGGAGGTGGGCTGAGCTCAGGAGAAGAGCTGGCTTTGCAGTGATTTGGAGCTTTTATCTGTATGTAGGGGAGGGTTGGGCTGCATCACTGTGGTTTTTCTGTCTGACTTGCGTGTGCCCTTGGGCTGTGCTTTCTGTCTGTGACTCTTCATCCAGCCTGCCTGTCACAGTCAGGATTTGTCACAGCATGTGGTGCACAGATTAATATTGCCCATCTCTGGAATACCTCTGTATGTAGGTGTAGAAGCTCCAGGTGCTCCAGCTCAGATTGGCACTGGGAGGGTGGAGATCAGTTCCCCCAAGTGTTATGGGTGAACTGGTGGGACCTCATCCCTTGTGATGAAGGGCTTGGAGCATGGAATTTCCTGAAACCCAGCCTTTCACAAAGCTGTCTCTGGATCCCTGGGCTGCTGAGCTGCTCACTCCATGAGATGAATGCTATAGGTCCTGAGAGATCTCCTAAACTTTCCTTCCCAGCTGTATAAGGCACTTAAAAAACTTGAACTGATGTTGTGTTAATCCTTTTCTGTGTCCCTTCATCACTAGTGGATTGAAGGACGCTTGGCTTGGAGGGGCTCTGAGCATGAGGTTTCCCCTTAAAGGTGGCATTTTCTTGAGGAGCACTCATGTGAAAAGCGTTGTGTGATTTGGGCTTTGAGAACGAAAACAATGACATTGTGAGAGGGTGGGGAGAGGAAGGAGCCTTAGCACCTCTGTGGCTGTGGTTTGACTTCCCTGCATCTGCTGCTGGGTGTGGGGCAGCGCTTCCTCTGCTCTCAAATTTGCTTGAAGTTGTGAAAAAACAATGGCAGAGAAGAGAAATGGTGCCTTGCAGGTGCTGTAGGTGAGCGTGCCAGCAGTGCTGGTCACAGCCCTGCACCACACTGGCTCCTTGCCCTGCTTGAGGCCAAATGATGCTGAGGAACTGGGTCCGTGTCCAACCTGCAAATAGCACAGCTTGGGAGACCAGTGAGGCTTGTCCAGAACAAGGCATTAAAGCTCAGCCAAGTCCCAAGTGCGTGTTTGATGACCACCTTGGTGACGTGGAAGGACTGAGTGCTCTGTCTACATCAAACTGTTCGCAGTGAGGCGGGGCACATCTGGAGGAGCAGGAAGTGGATGGGAAAAATCTTGAACCAGATTCAAAACAAACAAGTGGAAGTCACTCAATAAACTGAAATCGTGTTTATGGGGAAGATGAGACAGAGGTGAGCAGTGTCCAGAGGAGGGCAATGGAGCAGGTGTGAAGGGGCTGGAGCCCAAGTCTGAGGAGGAGCAGCTGAGGGAGATGGGGATGTTTAGCCTGGAGAAAAGGAGGCTCAGGGGGGTGTTTAACCTGGAGAAAAGGAGGCTCAGGGGGGACCTTATCACTCTACAACTACCTGACAGAGGGCTATAGAGAAGTGAGGACCTTGCTTCTCCAGGAAGGTCCTCCCTTCAGCTCAGCATCTTTGTAGATGAGCTGAAAGGAGGACCTTTCTGGAGAGGCACGGCTTGGGTTAGCTTGTGCCACTCTGGAGACATTTTCCAGACTTGTCTCCATTTGTCCCAGTTTGCCCCGGCTGTAGATGTGCCTGGTTGTGCCTGTGTTCCCATGTGTGTACATATTCCCTTGCACTTCCCACTGGCCTGTGCACAGCGTCTTGGCCTTGTCCTGGCTTGAAGGTGTGGTTATCACCACCTTAAAATATTAGGGGGATACATGGTGTAGTCCAGCACAGCATTTAGAGACTTTCAGTGTTAAGGTGGCATTGAAATGCCACCTGTTCAGCTACCTAAGACACGTGTGGATGTCCTGGCTCCTTCGGATCTGTCCTTGCCTGTTCTGGGCTGACCATGGAAAACACAACTCAGCTGGATGCAGCTGTGCGTGTTCCTCTTTAATTCCATTGTCTGAGGCATGAGCAAAGCTGGTGATCAGTGGTGATGGTTCCTGACATGGTGATGGAGAGGGCTGGAGCTGTCTCCCACTTCAGCAGCAGGATGGTGACAGCTCTCCCAGGCTGTTCCTGTGTCCTGTGGTAAAAAAGGAGGACAACTCAGGCTGTGGAAAGCTTGGAGCAGCTTTAGCATAGCACCAACGTGGCTGTGACCAGCCTCACATGGGAAGCATGAAATGTGTGGGTTAAAGCACCATCTCTGCTGAGCTTGGCCATTTTTCTGGGGATTGCTGTGGTCTGGAGGACTTTGAGTACCATCTCCAGCTCTGGTGTCAGATGGGCATGGTGGGAGAAGGTCCACGTGGTTCAGGGAGAAAGAGAAGATCCAGCACCTGTGGTGGAGCTGGGATTTCTGTTCCAGTTTGTAGGACTTCTGGAAGTATGGAAGTAGTAGGATGATAAGCTTATTACAAACATTTTATCTTGGTGTGAGCAGTAATACTTGGCGGCGTGCATCCGCAGCTTGTCATGTAATGGTTTTAATCTTATTTTTTAAGAGAAGAGGCAGCAATGTTTTTCTTACTGACTGGAGCCAAATCTGCACTCTTGTCCACATCTCTTCATATCTCTCTGGGTTTTGTTTGCACAATATTGTAGTGGATGTAGCAAACATATGGGCCTTAAATTCATTTAATAGTTGCAAGAAAATGAGTTTAAGGTTCTTATAGTATTAAGGTAGACATTTCCAAATTCATTTTTAATGGAACATTTGTTCTCCAAAGATTATTACGCGCCATTAAGTCCTCAGCTGCCTGGTGTGTTCTTGTGCCCAGGGATGTTATAGCCAAGGGACATAAACGTGTTTATGGGCCCAATTTATTGAATGGTGAGATTAAATATACTAAACTTGAAAATGTCAGTAGAAGCATGAGCACTTTGTCATAAATCCTGAGTGAGAACATTTGGACATAAATGTTGTGCTGCCGCATAAAACCAGTGCAAATCAAGTTGTGAGCAGCTGAAAACTTCTCTCACCAATACAGCAGTTGTAAGCACTGGGATTTGTCAGCATGAAATACGTACATGGGAGCAGGTAGTATATGGGTTTTTCCTTTTCTGGGCTGACTAGATGTTCCACATGGGGATCATAAACCAGCAAATTATGTTTTAATGCTTCTGTGTGTTTGACGTGCATGGGAGTGGGTGTGGGCAAAGCTCCCACCCAGCCATTGCTCATTGTCTCACTGCAGGGCAGCACTGGCAGGGAGACACGGTACTGCTCACTGGATGTGTGTGTGTGCATTAAAAAATGGGCAGCATTATCTCTCTCATTCTCTCTCTCTCTTTCTGTCTCTGTGTGTGTATATATATATATATATATAATATATATATCTCAAAGCAAAAAATAGTTGGTGAATATGGCAGTAAAGAAGCTCTGCAAGATTTATACAGTGAGATAATGACTTAAATACTCTCTATATATATCTCTCTATATCTCAGTGCATAAGTTGTTATCTATATATTTCTATATGTGGATATATAATAGGCAGTACCACACATGATTATTCCTTATTACCTTGGTGCACAAGCCTTGCAGAGCTTTTTTTACCCTTGTATTCATGGATTTTTACTTTTTTTATCCTCTGGATTGAGATAAAATCAAGCAGCACTGCATGAATCAGGCATTTTGCTGCTTTTATGCAAAAAGCAGTTGGATTTTCTGCTCTAAAGGACCTGACTCCAAACCTGGGTTGTCTTTTGGGCTTCTTACCAACCCAGGTGTGTGATATCAGAAGGCACAAGGGCTTGGCTGCCAGTGTGGTCTGGGCTGCCTGTGCTTCTGCACAGCCAGCCTGGATGCAAACTCATGGAGGAAGAGGAATTTGGGATTTGCCTGGAAGCACACAGCTCACTCCCTTGAACTGAGGGCCACTGGGTCTTCATCTGAGTAATGGGAAGCATTAACAAAACCAGGCTTAATTCCTGCTGCTGCATTGTGTTGCAGTGTGCACCAGTATCTAATGAGCTGAGTCACATCAGTCACCCCAGAATAAATCCCAATAGCAGGTTCACAGCCTTTTCTCCATAGTTAGAACCAAGCCCTGTGGTTGGCTTGGGTTTTTTGGGTGGGCTGCATCCCCCATGCTGGGCTGGTGGGCCAAGCTTTGCTGTTAGGAGAAGCCCCAGCTCTCACCACTCCATGTGAGATGGTACAAGCACGTGTCTGGTAATATCTGGGGAAGGAGCTGTGGTGGCTGTGGTGGGAGGAGGGCGGGGAAGTACCAAATGTGGTTTGCACTTAGGAGTTCCTGATTTAGAGCAGGTTTAGCACCGTCTGTGGATGCTCCAAGAACTGTGGGCTCACGGCTGTGTTATCTAGTTTGGAAGTGAAAACTAATCTATATATAGCAGGTTTGATAAGCTTTCCCTAAGTGAGAAAAGGTTTGGTTAAAAATATCTTTGTGAAACTTTATCGTTTTTTACATACTTCTTTTTCTATAAGCATCTGTACATATATATATGTAAAATACCTGTGTTATATATATAGATATACAGAAGTATGTGTAATATATACACAGATATACACAAATACATATAAAAATACATTAAGCTGAATAGATACTTTAGAGATGTTTATGTATATTGTATTGGGTTTGTATGGTCAGGTTTGGGTAGCAGGGGGCTGCAGGGGTGGGTCCTGTGAGGAGCTGCCAGAAGCTTCACCCATGTCCAGGGGAGCCAATGCCAGCCAGCTCTAGAATGGACCCACCACTGTCCAAGGCTGAGCCCATCAGGGATAGTGGGAGTGCCCCTGGGACAACAGATTTAAAAAGAGGGGAAAAAAAAGCTGGTAACTTCAGCCAGTAGAGAGGGAAGCGAGAACATGTGAGAGCAGCAGCTCTGCAGACAGCAGGGTCAGTGGAAAAGGAGGGGGAGAGAGGAGGCCGTGCTGGAGCAGGTTTGCTGGCAGGACCTATGGAAGGGACCTGTGCTGGAGCAAGGGAGGAGTGTGAGGATTTGTCCCCATGAGGAGGAGGGAGCAGCAGAGACAACGTGTGATGGACGGACCACAGATCCCATTCTCTGCTTACTGCTGAGGGGAGGAGAAAGAGAATTCAGGAGTGAAGTTAAACCTGAGAAAAAGGGAGAGATGGGTGAGAAGTGATTTAGTTTTAATTTCCCATTAC
Source organism: Pyrgilauda ruficollis (assembly GCF_017590135.1). NCBI lineage: Eukaryota > Metazoa > Chordata > Aves > Passeriformes > Passeridae > Pyrgilauda > Pyrgilauda ruficollis. The sequence goes on from NW_024527044.1 coordinate 4,733,374, forward strand.
TCTCTTCTGCTTTGATTAGCAAAAAGTCAAACTAATTTCCCCTAGCTGAGTCTAGTTTGCCAGTGACAGTCACTGGTGAGGGATCTCTCCCTGCCTGTATCTCAATCTCCAAGCTTTTTGTTACATCTTGTTATATTTTCTCAGCTGAGGAAGGCACATGTAGAACAGCTTTGGTGGGCATCTGGTGTCCAAGCCATATACATATATGTACACACATCTTTATAAAATATCTATGTAATACACAGAGAGATACAAAAATGTGTACCATATATCTCTGTGTGTATGTACACATGCCCATGTATAAAAAAGGATACCAATACCAGTCTGTATAGTTTCTATAGATTTTTTTTTGTATGTATGTATATATTTGGCTGTATCAGAGCTGTAAACTGAAGGTGCAGTGGGAGGTTTTGGTGTGGGTTAAACTTCACTAGAAAGTGTTACATTTTAGGTCATCTGGAAAACCCCCAGCTATGATATTCTTCTGTAAGCAGCTATTTTTGCTTTTGTGCCTGTAGAGGGAAAGAGAAGTGCTCCCTGTAGCCATGGGGGCACACTGGCTTGGGAGGAAACCCGAGGTGTGGTTATCTCTCTGGAAAAAGTGAGTTTCTCTTTGCAGCTCAGAGATGCTGACCCTTAATGTTGCTGTTTGAAACAAAGTGTTGCTCAGCTTGATAAAGCAGGGTTAATTAGTTATTTTGGAGAAGATATGGCTTCATTTGAATCTTTGACTCCTGACCTGTAGTAGACTCAAGGATAAGTGTGCTGTTTGCATTGCTCCCTGACCTACACGGAGAAAACCCTCATGGTCTTGAGCCAGGATGTCTCAAGTGCTTTTCTGGGGGAAACTCTGCCTTTTTGCTCTCTAGTTTCCTACCAGATCTTCCATTCACCCAGTGCTCACCTGGCACAGCGTCTCCCATCTCATGACTGAGTCATCCCGCCTGTCTGCACTGGAAATGGCTCTGAATGCAATCCTAGCTGCTGTATGCACTTGTTATGGAAATACTCATCTTTATAGAGGTGATTTGGTGAGTCACCTCTTAATCCAGCTCTCTCTCAAGGCAGTGGCTGCAGTGCAGGTGTGTGGGTGAGCATGTGCTCTTCTGCCCTGCTCCTGCAGCTGTGTGGTGGCAGAGTACCCAGGGTCTTTCTGTGCTGAAGAATGCAGGAGATTTTACAAGTAAATTATTGATTTTAGAGTGTGTTGGATTAACTGATGGGTTTATCACCCTTTACATGTGTAGCAGCTGTTGAACATGTTATTGATGCTGCTTCTCTGCAGTTTGAACTCATAAAAGGTGTTAAAACAATAATAATTGCAACAAAATCTCAAAGACGTACATGAGAAAAGCAAAGCTTGGCCATTTGGAGATGAGAGAAGCTTTACTAGACCTGATGTCTGCAGACCCCCCTGCCTCACCTGTGGCTTCTCTGCCCCGCAGGCATCGACATCCTCAAGCTGGTGGCGGCGCAGGTGGGGAGCCAGTGGAAGGACATCTACCAGTTCCTGTGCAACGCCAGCGAGCGGGAGGTGGCGGCTTTCTCCAACGGCTACGCGGCCGACCACGAGCGCGCCTACGCCGCCCTGCAGCACTGGACCATCCGCGGGCCCGAGGCCAGCCTGGCCCAGCTCATCAGCGCGCTCCGCCAGCACCGCCGCAACGACGTGGTGGAGAAGATCCGCGGCCTCATGGAGGACACCACGCCGGTAACGCCGCGCCGGGCTTTGGTGCTGCTCTCACCTTGTGAGATGTGGTGGCGTGGGACACGGCCGTGGCCTTGAGTTAGCTCGTAGCTGAGTAGCTCCTTCTCTTCATGGAGGTCCTTGGGGGTTTACAGTGGCATGGGGACACGGCCGTGGCCTTGAGCTTAGCTCGTGGCCAAGCATCTCCTTCTCTTCATGGAGCTCCTTGGGGGTTTACAGTGGCATGGGGACACGGCCGTGGCCTTGAGCTTAGCTCGTGGCCAAGCATCTCCTTCTCTTCATGGAGCTCCTTGGGGGTTTACGTTGAAGCTGTGCATTGCTTTTGAGCAAGGCTTTGGCAGCGTTTGCTCAAATCCCAGTCAATGTTTTGATGGGCTCTAGAGTTCCATGTGCTTTGCATATATCTTTGGAGATCACCAGGAGGGTCTGGTACCTGAACCCTTGTGCCAGGGACATGGAGGAAAAAGCATCCTCCTTTAAACTTGCTCTCAAATGCTGTGGATTTGTGAGAAGGGCCAAGTACCCTTGAGCACTAAGTGTTGATTCCTCCAAGACGGTGACTGGTGACATGGGGGAGGCCATGCCTGCAGTCCTCCAGAGTTGTTGCTCTTCATTGGCAGTGCTGGCCTTAAACTGTTCCATATTTTGGGAGAATAAATAAATTGCTGGAGAAAATCCTGCAGTAGGCTCTCAGCTGGGTGTAAGTCATCAGGAGGTGCTTCTGTGACCTTTGAAGATTTGTTTTGGCCACTGCTGCTTTACTTGTTTCAGTTTTTTGGCTCTGATAACTCAGTGATCTGCCAGAAGTGTTTGTAAAGGTGATGAGTGGGGCTTTTCTGAACATAGAAGCCAATGGGACAACATGTAGATGGAGATGGCAGTGGTTGAGGCATGGCTCTTCCCCCTAAACTGATTGGTGAAACATTTCCCTTTGCCTTAGCACTGATCCAGACCCAAAGAAGAGCAGGTGGGTGCTTGCAGACTTCTCTGGGCTCTTGGTGGGCATTTGGCGGGATGGAACTTTGCTCACAATAGAGCTTCTGAAACAGAGCGTTTGTCAGAGCCTGGGATTCCCAAATTCTGCTTTGACCATCACAAACTTCTCCTTATATGAGGGACTGTGATCCCTCCACTGTGTTGCTCATCTTAAATGACTTAGTTTGATCCCTTCACTGTCATATCAATTATTTTGTTTAGTGTATGAAACACCTTATTGCCTTACATGAAATCAGAAGTTGGGATGTGTTGGCAGGAGCCCTGGGCTTGTGTTTCAGAGAGACCCTGAGTCAGGTGTGTGCTGAACATCCTGCCCAGATCTTGGATAGGTTGGCTTTGCCAGCTGCCTGAACTCTCCTGCTCAGTTGCTGGTTTTTTCCTTTCAGCTCCTGGTAACTAAGCAGCATGTGGCCTTCTCATTGGTGGAAAAAATAAAACCAAAAAACCCAAGACAAAGCTATATTTAGGAAGAAAAGAGAGGCAGAGAAAATTGCCATTTTGCATGTATAAGTTAAATTTTCCAGCATGTGCACTGTCCCAGAAGGACATTTTGTCCTCTTGTTCTCCTGGAGCAGGTGGTAACCTATGTCCTTGTATTTACTGCTTTGACTTTGAATACTGTGACAAAGCTCTGGGCAAGGACGTTGGATAAAACACAGGACTTGTTCCTCAGCACAACACATAATTAACAGACTTGGCTGTGTAGTGCTGAACACCCCTGGCTCTTTTGGCCAAGACCATCAGGTTGTGCTTATCAAACAGTACAGAATGCAGGTGGTGGCTCCAGTAGCAGGGTTTATGGGGTGACCTGTCAGGATGGAGGACTCCCAATGATGGAGTAACCACAAGCTGTTCCCATAACTCTGAAAATACAGCAAGCAGATGTTCCAGAGAATGAGGAAACCCAAATCTCAAGGATAACTGTGTGCATGTCTCCCGGACCTCCCAAACAGCTTTCCTGTGTCTCTTTGTTTTTTAAAATAGTGTGTTGTCTTTTACAGTGTCCAGCACACCTGGACCCTGGGGTGGTTCCCTGTCAGTTTCACTTGTTTTTCTAGAAATGAGTAAAATTGGGTTGTTGATCTTTCAAGCAGGTGGCTCAAGTCCACATGAGAAATTTGGCTAATTTTAGCAAAGGAGTTGTTTTTTAACAAATTGACCCAATCTGTCATATCCTCTTTCCCTATTCATCTGATTAGGCTTTTTCAGATGAGCATCCCTCATGATCATCCTCAGGAGCTGGCCACTGCCCTGCCCTGGAGATCCTGGAGCTGTGTGTGGGATGTCACAGCCTGGCAGCACCCTGGGGTACAGATCCAGCAGGGCAGCACATTGTGTTTCTGTGAGGTGCTGCCTGCTGGAACCTGTCTGCCTCCTCTCCCTGAGCTGGCTCCTGTGCTGTCAGTGTGGGTGGTGATACAACAGCCCTGCAGGGAACACGGGAAGCAGTTTGTGCATGGGAGACCAAATCCCTGGAGAATTGTGCTGGTGGCTCATCATCATCACAGCAGTCCAGGAAGCCAAGAGCTTGGTGCCAGGAGCAGGCATGGAGGTTGATCTTTGGGAGTTTTCAAATCTGCTGGTTGAAAAGCCTTTAATTAGAGCCAGTTGAGGTTTGGCTCTGGATGATTTGTCTGTCCAAACACAGATAAATTGAGGCAGTTCCTCTCTGCACCAAAGTGGTTTGATCCGGAGGAACGGGTCACCCTGTTGGTGGCAAGAGTGGGTGCTGTGGTCTCCAGTCCTGCAGAAGGAGTCTTGCAAAAAAACCCCCAAACCCAGCAAAAAAGAATGAAAAGAGGTTTTGGTGCTGCAGGGGGAGTGAGGACTCTCATAAGCAATGCAAATGCATGCATCCTCCCTGTGGCTAAGCTGCCCAGAGAGGTTGTAGATGTCCTATCCCTGTAAGTGTTCAAGGCCAGGTTGGACAGGGCTTGGAGCAGCCTGGTCTAGAGGAAGGTGTCCCTGCCCCTGGCAGGGTGTTGGATGAGCTTTAAGATCCCTTCCAAACCAAACCATTTTGTGAGTCCAAGTAACAGCATGATGCCCTTAGGGTGACCTGAGCCAGCAGTGAGTCTCCAACACATCCTACATGCGCCCAGGAGGGATGGATGCATGGATGGCTGTGCTTTCTGGGATGCCTTTGGCTCTGCCCAGCATCCCCGGGTACAAAACGGAGTTTCCCCGTCTCTCTGCATGATCCCTGTGTCATAAGAAAGCACTGACCTCCCCTAAGTCATGGGTAAAAATTGTTATTGAATGCTGTAGTTCTCAGATGGCAAATCAGTACCCTAAACACATTTCATCCCACCACCACTATTGCCCCGTTCTCTTTAATCCTTTATCTGGTGTCTGCCTTCAACTTGTAAAACCTATGGAGGCAAAGCTGCTCTCTCTTGTAGTGCCCTGTTCCCTCAGCAGCCTTTTGTGCTCCGAAATCCCAATATTTACAACCCCTGATAGGAATAGGGGAATTATGGGAGTTTCTGGACTGTTACAGCATGAGGCAGGAACATTTTCCTTCAGGTGAAGAACAGCTCCACTGCAGACTTGCCTGCTTTTTTAGCTGTGGGAGATTATGCTGGTTTTGCATGGCGCTGGATGAATTTAGGTTAAACCGAGATTAGCCCTGTGAATAATTTTGCTCGGGGTTTTTTGCAGCTGAGCCAGAAAATACAGTGAATGCAGAAGCTGTGGGAAGGTTTTTAGGGGTGCATTTAACTCCTGTTAAAGCTGGTCCTGGCCACGAATGTTTGTTGAATTCAAGGTTTGCAAAATCTGTCCCCTCGTAGGCAGGTTTGCCAGACAGAAGCAAGCCTGGGCACTGCTTATCAGGCACAGGCACATCCCAAATTAGTGGTGCTGATAACAAAAACAGGGGAAAGAGTGGGGGGGGAAGAAGGGAGGCATTTCTCCCTGCTATCCCAGCAAACTGCAATCCTCCATTTTTGGGGTTAAAATCAGAAAAAAATATTTTTACCAGTATCCACTAGGTAATGAGACTTTTGTGTCTGTGGTTCATAACAGCGTTTTGCAACTACCAAGGGTCTCTGTGCTCACCTGGGCTGGCCTGGGGTGGAGCTGGCATAGCTGGGCCGCATTGGCTCCCCTGAGTGTCCTGCTGTGAGCAGTGCTTTAAGCCCTTATCATTTTATTTATGGCTCTGCTGGCCTTGGCTGAAATATTTCAGGAGCTGGATGGAAGGGAAGCAAACAGCCTCGCTCAGGGCATTCAGCAGCACAGACTCTGCAAAGCTGAAAAACAAACCCAAACCATGGCTAAGGGAGATGTCGAAAGTGGAGAGGGGGAGGCTACAGCCCCAAGCCAGGCAAGGTTTAGTTTTGTGGCTAATTTCATGCTGCACATAATCCCATGAGTCAGCAGATGGGTCAAGGCCAGGGCTGGTGTGAGGTTAAGCTGTGGGGTTTTGGGGTATTTCAGAGGAGAAGAGGATGTGAAAGCAACCCCATGTCCAGGCACGTGGCTGTGGCAGGGCCTTGTGGCTCCATCTCTTGTTCTTTCACAGGTCAAAACCCTGAGGGGGTAGTCAAGAGCCCGGAGCAGTGTTCCTCAAACTCGGCCCCTGTCAGCTCCCACCCATCCCCTTCAGTTCCTCTTCTGGCAGTGCAGGACTGGGCTGGGCCCAGTAATTAGGAATTAAGTTTGTGCTGTGTTCACGTGCCAGCACTGGAGTGAGAGTAAAGCTGTTGGATGGATTTCCCAGCCAGAGGGGCCTGTGGTCTGAGGGCTGGGAAGTGCCCAGGAGCCAGGAAAATAACAAAATTGCCTTCTGGAGTTGCATCAGGTTTTATTTGTGGCATAGAGCTGTAAGGTGGAGTGGCCAGAGCCCTGGGGAAGGTGTAGGGCTGGCTGGGTTTTGCTGGAGTGGGCATCGCTCCAGGTTTGCTCTATGCCATGACTTGATTTTCAGCAAACTGACATTGAACTATGCTGGAGAATGTGCAATAAACAAAAGGTAATAATTCATAAAGTAATGCAAAGAGAAACAGCATAAATACAAAAATATAAACTTTATATATGCAGTGATATTGAGGTTTCCCTGCTGTAGTGGCCACATCTCCTGAGGTCTCTGCGTTTGCCGTGTAATGGGTTTGGGAGCATAAGAGGAAGCTAGAAGATGGTTTCTTCTGCTAGCCAAACTCAGTATTGACTAACTCAGCCTGGAACTGGGTTTGGAACCTCTTCATCAGGGTTTCATCACCTCTTCATTATGGTTTAAGTTGAAAAAGTGAGTGGGCAAATCCACAGAATGGAGAAGCCAACAGAGGCTCTCCTGGAGAAATTATCTGCTTGAGAAGCACTCGGCCCACAGGCAGGGCTGATGGGGAAGAGCTGTTTCCTCCGTGGGTGGCTGCAGTTTTGGTTGTGGCATCTAAACCCTGCCCAGACCCAGCATTGCCCATCCTGGGTCATGTGAGGCTTGGCTTGAGCCCTCCTCCCCAGGGCTGCCTTGTGTTAAGGAAAGAGGCTCCACCAGAGAGGGGTGGAGCATTCTCCTGAAACCACACAGGTGAGGTGAAGGGCACAGAGAGGAAACTTGGGCTTTCCCATCTCAGCACCCTCATGGTCTTCCCATGCTGGCAGGGGAGATGCCTTCTGCTCTGCAGCACCACACACCATCCCTGCCCTTCTCTGACACCTCGGTGAGACCCCATGGCCCTGCCAAGGTGTTTGACCTGCCAGGGTCTGTGTGCCCCCAAACAGCCTGCACACCATCTGACACCTCGGTGAGACCCCATGGCCCTGCCAAGGTGTTTGACCTGCCAGGGACCTGCCCCCAAACAGCCTGCACACCGTGGAACTGCTGATCCACAGGGATCCTCCCTACCCCTGTGGGGTTCACAGCAAGAGCATTCCACACCAGCACCACCTGGGCTGCTGCCCAGCCCAACCCTGCTCCGTGTGCCGGGGTTTTTCCTGCCGCATTCCCTACGGAGGCATAACAGACCTGGGAATAAGGGCTGGTGTCAGTCGGGTGTCATCTTCTGGCAGGGAATCTGGGAAGTGACTGCCTCGGTGCTAAATTTATCCCCCCCACATCCCAGAGGGTGCACAGCCACCCTCAGCAGCAGCAGCCAGCCTGCCACCCGCTTTTGTTCCCGCCTGCTTGCGGCAGGAGGAATTGCTGGGAAGCATCGCCTGAGGGAAGGGTGTTTTTTAGTGCCTGCTGCTGCTCCTTCCTAATATTAGCACAGCAGCTGCAGTTTCTGTTTGTCTGAGCTAAGCTTTTATTGCAGTACTGTAAAACGGAGGCAGCAAATGGGACCAACCCGTTCAAACAGAGCTGGTGACAGCAGCTGTGAAAGAAAACAAAGCCTGTGTCTTCTCCTGCCCCATCCCCTTCTGTCCTCTTCTATTCTTCCTGCCCCTGTCCCCTTCTGTCCCTTTTTCTTCCTTTTAGGAAGAGCCTTCAGACACCCTGAGCTGCTTAGAGCACCCTCCCAGATGCACTGGGATCCAAGAGGATGCTGGTGCTTGAACTGCAGTCTAAAGTGCTGCAAGTACACAGGAGCTTTTAGGATTTTTTTATTAATATTTTTTAGCCTTGAAAATCTCTTGGTGCAGTGCTCAAAAAAAAGAAAAAGCCTAAAAAAAAGCCAAGCAGAGCACATCTGATGGGTTGTAGGAGACTGCTGATGTGACAAAGCCACTGCAGTGCCTTTGGTGTCCACGCTGGACTGTGCATCTAACAGTGTCTCTCTTTGCAGGTGCAGATGCAGCCCCAGTGGCAAGCGCAGGAGCCCAGCAATGAGGATGTAAAGGTGAGAAATCCCATAGCTCTGGAAAGGCAAAAGGGTTGCAAGAGAGTTTTTGGGGTTTTTTTCCCCAGTCAGAGCTTGGTTTCACCCAATCACCGTCTTTCATAAAAATAGGAATGGCCAAGGTGGTTTCAGTGCAGTGAGTCACAGGCTATGAATAGTGTGTTTTTACACCTATTCCACTGACTTCACCTCACAGCAACCTTTTGCATTCCCTGGTCTTTCCAAGCCCTCATTCCCAGTCGCTTTCTTCCCGTGGTTTAAACATTAACACACATCCAAGCATCCTGTTTGCTTTGCCTGAAGCTTGCAACTGTTCAGCTATTTGGAAAGATTTGGGCTCCCGGGACAGCTAAAGTCAAATAACCTCGGGTGATTTTGTCTTTCCTAGCGTGTTTTAGCAGCTGTTTAATTAAACTCCAAATGAGTTGGTTCTGGGAAGACAGAGCTGGGGCAGCTGTCTGCTCCCTGCCCTCCCTTGGCCAGTTGTTGCTCGGTCATCAGGCTCCTTTTTGGGAATTGGTAGGTGGGTTTGTGGTTGAATATTAGGTAGATGAGCTGCACAAGGAAAAACTAACCCCTAAAGCCTGTGTTATTTTTAAAGGGGATATCAGAGCATATTACAATTTGGAAAGTGGCCAGCTGCTGTCCTGGTCCTTCCCTTGATATTCCCCCTTAATGGCCATAGCTGGTTCTCCATGATGAGCTATACTGGAAAGGGAATTTCAGAGGAGAAGGCAGATTCTTTTAATTAAAAATTAAAGCTGACTTTTATTTTTAACATGCCTATTGCGTAATGCACTGTGCTAGAACAAATCCTCCCCTGTTTATTTTCAATGAGGGGAGAAAAAAAACCCCTTTTATTCTACCAGGAACAGGCTTCAATGTTAATTTGATGTGAACTAATAGGCGTCCCAGCAGACATGTGATTTGTGGGTGGCGAATTCCTCGACACGGATGAAGAATGTTCAGGGACATCCATGCCGGTGCGGAGGTGGCTCAGCAGCTCTCTTTCCCACAGCCTTTAATCCCAATTTTGCATTTCATCCCTGGGTTGTAGGCAAAAGCCTGTTAGCAGGAATAGCCTGATCTTCCCTCTGTAGGAGAAAACAGGGTTATGAAATGCTGTTGGGAGAGGGAATTGCATGGGGACAGGGTTTGCAATTCTTTTCCCTGGCAGGTCAGGCAGGGACACAAGGTTGGGAAACAAGGTTAAATATTGGATGGCCCTTAAAATAACTTTTTTAGAGGGACCTGGTGACCTGCAGAAGTGTCCAGTCTGCCAGCCTGGGATGTGAGGATGCTGGCCCAGGCATCTTATCCCTGCAGGGAGTGGGAACTAGAAATGCTCTGCTTGAGATTTGCGCCCTGAGGGGATGTTGGGAGGCGGAGGAGGGTAAAGAATGTTTGCTACTGTCTTGGAGGTGGGAAGAAGTTTCAAGAAGAAACATGCAGAGTACAGTCAAATTAGGAAGCAGGTTCACACCAGCACCCAAATTCATAGAATCATAGAATTGTTAAGGTTGGAAATCATTTAAGATCATCAAGTCCAATCCTTAACCCAACACTGCCAAGTCCATCATTAAACCATGTCCCCAGCTGCCACATCCACATGTTTTTTTTATGCCTTCAGGGATGGTGATTTCACCACTTCCCTGGACAGCCTATTACAATTCCTGACCTCTCTTCTGATGAATAAATTTTTCCTAATACCCAATCTAAACCTCCCTTGGCACAACTTGATGCCATTTCATCTTGTCCTGTCTCTTGTCACCTGTCACTTGTCAGATGGTGCTGCTTTCCAGTGCAGCACTTCCCAGCAGTGCTTGCTGCTCCTGATGTCTTTGGAACTGTGGAGCTGAACGTTTGCCCTTGGCTCACATCCAGGACAGGAAAAAGCAAAGGCGTTTGGGTGACACTGTGGTCAGTGCCAGCTCCTGCTTGTCCTTTCTTGCTCTGAACTTGGAGTCTGGTGGGATGGACTTTTCCATCAGGCTTTAATGGGATGCTCATGGGAGCAAGGGTGAGATGGGGCAAACAGATAATTAATTTGATGTGGAGCTGGTCAGAGCCATGTGCTGCACTGGAGATCCCTGAAGGATCTCACAGCCCTTGTCCTGCTGCCTTGGCACTGGCTGGAGCTGTGGAGCCAGCTTTTAGCAAACAACAGGTGTGGAGCAGGTTTTGGGCATCATCACCTCTTGCCCAAGAGTTGTGCTTTAGTTTTTAATAAACTGAGTCTGAGAAGGAGAGCCCAGCTAAAATGCTCTGCTGAGGTTGCACGTGCCATCCTGGTTCAGTGGTTGCTCCTACCAGATGTCCCAAGAGTGTGGGTTGTTACTGCTCCTGCCTGATGTGCCAAATGCCAGTGCTGATGTCCACCCCGTGTCATCTGTGTCTGTTGTGGGCCCGCAGAACATGTCACCCCTTGCTGAGGGGGGGCTGGAGTGTTTTTAAGCCAGGGTGCAGATGGGTTTGGGCGTTACCGTTGCCTAGCATTCCCCCAGTTAATTTTCCCTCTCTTTCCTCCCCCACAGCTGGAAGGTGACAAGCTGGTGCTGCCGGTGAGCCCCAGCCCAGCGAGCCCCGCGCCCACGCCCAGCCCCAAGCCCCCCGAGGCAGCCGTGCTCACCGTGGAGCCCTCTCCTTCTGAGAAGAAATGCTTCTTTGTCGACGAAGCTGAGCCCCTCCTGCGCTGCGACTCCACCTCCAGCGGCTCCTCCGCGCTCAGCCGGACAGGCTCTTTTATTACCAAAGGTACCAAAACCAACCCAGGGGCAGAGTGGGAGGACAGAAGGGACACCATGGTGTGTCCCATGTGGTCAGCACACGTGGTAGAGCTGCCCAACACACGATAACATTAAAGTAAATAAGTGGGAAAACTGGCTCTCCAGGATACGCTTATCATATCCTCATTCCCGATCAGAATATCCTGTTAGCGACGATGACAAAGATTTGAGACAGAAAAACATCTTGAAAGGCTTTTAACTCTTTGAAGTTCCGCCAGGGAAGTTGTAGCATCTCTGGGTGTTTGGGGGTGTTTCTCCTGGCTTTTGGCTCTTGTGTTGGCCAGTGCATTTCTGCATGAGATTAAACCAGAGAATGTAATTTCCAGACTGATTCTTGTTTTGGATTTTTAAAATTTTTTTTCACTCTTGGTCCTCTTTGCTGCAGACATAAAATACCATTAGTCACCCCGCTTTGTTTTAGGGGCTTTAATTTACTGCATTTAACTTGCTGCATTTAATTTCTGATGAAGGTGAAACACTGAGCTCAGTCAATCTACCAAATTTATACTTGGGTGTGAAAATAAAGCTGACCCAACGAAAATAACTTGAAAGAGCAGAATTCAGCTGTTTTGGCTCGTCTCCTGCCCTCACTTTTCCGAATTGGCCATTCAGCATTTACAAATGCTGTGTTTGCTCTTGCAGGATCCTGGCTGAGGTGCCTTGGCAGCACTGCCTTCCCCATCTTCTCTCAACCCCATCACTTGTCACCCTCCACCTTTTCCCTCAGTTCTCCTTGTAGCATGTCCCTCTCCAGAGGTGGCATCAGGGCATGGGCTGAGAACAAGCCCTGGTTAGCAGAGGTTTCTTGGGGAGTTCCTTGACCAATCCCTTTCCTCCTACAGAAAAGAAGGACACCGTCCTGCGCCAGGTGCGCTTGGACCCGTGCGACCTGCAGCCCATCTTTGACGACATGCTGCACATCCTCAACCCCGAGGAGCTCCACGTGATCGAGGAGATCCCACAGGCTGAAGACAAGCTGGACAGGCTATTTGAGATCGCTGGAGTCAAGAGCCAGGAAGCCAGCCAGACCCTCCTGGACTCTGTCTATAGCCACCTTCCCGATTTATTGTAGGCACTGGGTCACCGCACGCTCTCTGAATATCTGCTAGAGCTAGCTTGGCACTCGTTAAGATGACCAACAATACGCAGGCGGGATTTTTTGTAGAATATATGGCCAGTATTTTCATTGAGGTGTCCTTGGTTTTTGGAGGGGGTGCAGTTTGCCAGCATTGCACCCCTCCACCGTAACTCTATCGCTCAGTCCAAGTCTTTGCACCCTCTGTCCCCTCCCCAAGCCTCTCTTCTCCATGTTCTCATTCCAATCAGATCAGCCGATGCACTTTAAAAAAAGCGAAAACAAACAAAAAAATCCAAAACCGCAGTTAATGAACTGAAAGACCACGAATCTGATGTAATCTAACACATCAAATTGGGGATTGCTCTGTCATCCCCTTCCTCTGTCAAAGCTGTCGCTCGGAGTGACCATCTCCCACCACTTCCCTTTGCCTCAGGGCAGTAAATGGCAAAATCACGCAAAAATCCCACCCCAATTGTTGCTGGTTACTGTCTCTTAACGCAGCTAAGCTTCCCACCCGAGCTGACTCTTTTTTTTTTTGATGTACTCTTGTTTGGCTCATATCCATTGCTGAGATTTTACTAGCACGGTTATTTATTGTATGGTTTTCACCCGGACAACGCATCGCGCTCCTAATACGCTACAGCAGAAGCGCTTAAACCACAAGGAAAAGGGTCAAGCCCCACCAACCTTCAAGGCAGTGGAAAGATCCTTTGCCTCCAGTCGAATGTAAGGAGTTATCCTGCCTTGCCACGTGTGGGAATGGTGGGGCTCCAAAGGGAGCCGGTGCTGGACGTGGGGAGGCGAAGGCCGCCGGTGGTCCCGCTCTCCTCGTGCTGTAAGACTTAAACCAAGCTATGCTTTTACACTCGTGTCTCTTGTTTTTTATACAGATGTGGCCGATAAGTTCTCCAGAGACCTTATGTGGTCTCAATAGTCTCTTCAAATCACACTTCACTTTTTATTAAAAGAGGTCGGGGGTGGGGGGTATGGGGGACAAAAAGCTGCATCGTAAGAAGTCTGTCTGATTATATTTGCAATTATTATGCTCCCGTAACGAACAGTCTGTACTATGCTCAATTTGAAGAAATAATGGTATGAGGGTGGCATGAGCTGCCCCATGGGAAGGGGTGGGAGTGGGGGAAGAGGGGAATGAATTGAAAAATTGCCTTCCGGTGTACTAATTTATTAATAAATACTAGGTGTTTGTTACTTGACACGATTCTGTGTTAACCTCCTTAACAGCTGCCTTTGCTCGGGGACACCTGGGTTGGGGCAGGGGCTTGCTTGGGTTGCCCATGGTGATGAGGGGGATTTTGGAGTTTGGGGGTTGTGAGGAGGTAGCTTTGAGGCCAAAACGTGACTGCTTTCTGTTGGTAGCACTGCCTTGAGTCCCCACAGTCGCTGCTGGAGCTCCCAGCAGGTCCCCACCCTGTGCTGGGGTGGGGGACCTGTCCTAATCCCCACAGTAGTGACAGATCAGATGGCTGATGGGGCTTCCAGGGTTAGTTTTTGCAAACTCTCAAAGGCTTTGTGGGCATTTTGGGGAGCCTGAAGTATTAATTTTCCAGGAAGCAGCTGCTGTGCTGAGTCACTCCCGAGCGAAGGTCTTGCAGTCACAGCATTTCTGTCGCCGTTACATTGCCCATGTCCTTAAAGTCTACACTGCCAAATAACTCATCCCTTGTTATTCTGTCTACGAATTGAATCCTTAATGGGACAAACGCTTCTGGTTTAGAAGACTGTCATTTTGTTTACTTGGCTCCAGAGTGATTTCTGTTACCGAGGGTGCTGTGTTTTCCTTCTGGCTGGCACTGGAAATTGCTGGTGCAGGACTATACATAGGTACACGATTAAAACTTTTCAACACATGCACAGATGAAATATAGTGTCAAATAGCAAGAGCCTTTATTGGGAGCTCTGGGGTGGAGTTTTCCCTTGGTGGCAATGAAACATTTAGCTCTTGGTGTCTGCAGTTTTCTGAGGTGGAACCCAGTATCAGCCTGTTGGCAAGAGATATTGGGACCAGTGGTGGTTGATCCACTTGGGCAAGGATTGGTCAGGGGAGGGAAGGTATGCAATTCTGGGCTCAATCAATAGTTGGCTTTAAATTATCCTTAGCAGGTTCTTGGAGCAAGTCCAGCCAGGAAGTTAAAAATTGTCCTTTTCTGGTGGTCTGGGTTCTCCCAGGCAAATGCAGGGAATGTAAGTACTACAGCCATCATGCCACCCTCCCAGGGAGCCACCAGCCCCACCCTGCAGCTGCACTTCCTGTCCTGGCAGCTGCTCACATTTTCTGATGGGCTTTGAAGGTAAAGCAAAAAAAAACAAAAAAACAAAAAAAAAAAAACCAGTCCTGGGAAGAGGATTTAGCCAGCTGAAGAGTCACCACGAAGCAGGCATGTTGTGGAGGTGCCTTGGCCTGGACCTGGCGAGGGGGCACAAAGAAGCTGTTTGGTTCCCTGCGTTGTTGGGATGCATTTAATTCATCTTGATGGCAGGTTGTGGAACTGGCCAGGACTTGGGAATCCTTGGCTTTGTGCTGTGCACACTTCCAGCATGGTTCCTTTCTTTGACTGCACCTGGATATTGACCTTTTCCCTGGCTCTGTCAGATTTCCAGTTTTTTGTTGCATGTGTGTGTATATGTGTGTACAATATTATATATTTATCAATACATTATATATTTAGATAAACTACATCAATATTTTAATATATGGTGCTATTTCTATATATTTTTTCCTATATTATTACTATGTATTTTTATAGGTGTATAGTATATAAATATTTTCTGTCTCTGGGGGCGTGTAGGGAAAAAATGTCTGAGAGCAGCTGAGCCCCACGTACAGGCAGAGTATTTCCTGGCAGCGTGGGTGGTGTGAGGAGCCACAAGCCCCGTGCCCCCACCCTTCCTCTGAGCCAGCTCTCTTAAGCCTTAAGAAAATAAACCTGGCAGGTGGGATCAATGGGTTCATGACCTGGAGGCATAACTCTGTGGCAGCAGAGATTGTCCTTGTTCTCATCTTTGTCTTATTCAAGGCACAAACTGTGATGTGCAGCTCAAATGGGTGAAGTCCTTGGCTAAAAAGGTAAAGGTGTGAATATAGAGACCTTTATAAATATATGCATAAAAGTGCATTTTTTACAAAATCTACATTGAAAATGTACTTGAGAGTGCATTGTAGGTGAGAGGTGGGGTTTGCCCCTTGCCTGGCCTTGCTCAATCATGGTGTTTGAGGGGTGGAATTTGGGTGCTGGGGTGGCAGTGCCTGTGAAATCAGAGGGCACAAGGAAGCACGATGAGGGCACAGCCTCCTCTGCCTGCTGAGGGCATCTTGCTTCAGAGCTGAGACTGAAATTTCTGGTGTGGGTTGCACAAAACATTGGCTGCCCCAGCCCTGCCTGCTGGGGCTGGGCTATGAGTTGTGGGCATTGCATTTACCCTTAGGGTGACAGTGTTTGCTGGGACAAAGCCCTCCAGAGATGCCTCCAGCACAGTCTGGCATCCTCAGGATGGGCTGGCTCTGCTGATCAGGGCCTTTCAATTCCTCCAGTGCAAATGAGCATTGGGATTGTATTTCTCAATTGTATTTCTTTTTTTTACCCATGAATTGCAGGTGCTCTCTGCAGAAGAACAAGACATCTTGTGCACTTTCCTCCTGCCTTAGCCAAATTGGAGTTTACCCTAATGGGGAATTACTTGCAACCCTCTGGGTGTGGCTGTTTACATCCCGGTTGGAAAAGCACCCCGGGGTCTTGTGGGAGATCATTCACCCCTCTGGCTCCTGGATATCAGCAATTCTCTGTGGATTGCAGCAGTGTCTGTGCAGGAGGGATGGTTTGGGCAGCCTTTGTGTGAACAACTTGGGGGGAGATCAGAAGTGATGCTGAGGGTGTCCTGTGGGCTCAGTGTGGGATCTGGGGGTATTGTGGGACCTGGGGATATCTGGGGGTCTGTGCCCATCACTGGGGACACAGGGCCGAGCTGTGCTGTGCATGGGAGGGAGGCAGGTTGGTACAGGCACAGCTCACCCCAAAATCCTCTCCTGACATCACTTGGCCACGAACTTTTACACCATGAAGGGTTTGCAGCTGTTTTTTCTCCTCTTGGACTTTGCTCCTGTGAGTGCCTCGAGGGGGAAGTTTCCAGGGCAACTGGTAGGAAATGGGAAGATGGAGGAGAAATAAGAACTATCATTTGTGTACTCATTAAGTACCTGCCTGATGGCACCCCCTGAGGTGTTTATCACACCATTTAGGATGCAGCTGCTGCTTCTCTGTGTGAGCATGCATGAGCTTTATGGTTTCATTTGGGATACTCTAATTTAATTTTCCTCACTTTCTGGGATGGAGGGAGCTGTGTGGATAATGGAGGACCTGCCTGTTGTGGAAGCTATGGGTGTTTCTGGCAGCTCACAGTTGTTGCACCATGCCCCAATAGCCAACGCACACTCGTGTCTCTGCTCCTGTTCCCCAATTTCTGCTCCAATCCCCTCAGGGAAACCCCTTGGCTGCAGCACAGCTTCACCTGTCTGCTCTCTGCCCTCTGTGGATGAGATTAACTTCGCCTGGATTTAATTTGAAGGGAATAATCTATAAGCATGGTCTCAAAATACATTTCTGGGCACAGGAGCTTTTGCCAGGACCTGTCAGGCTCAGCAGGAAACTGGGACTGGGGCTGGATGTTAATCTGGTGACTTTGTTTCTGGCAGCTCTGATTTTTCCAGGCTAATACTTGGCAAGAATGATACTAACTAAACCATTGATCTTCCAGGGTCCTTCAATAGCTGATGATTGCTTTTTGCATCATCTTCTCTTACTGATAATTTAGTTTAAGAATAACAAGGTGTCCCCAGTGAGCAGAACTCCAGCTGCCTTTCTACTGAGGCTGGCAGTGTTATTGTCATTTTGCAAGTGGGGAAACTTGAAGGACAGAGATGAAACTCCCCATGAAAAAACTGATCAGAAAAAAATCAGGGTGAAATTCAGAGAGAAGTCCTGCCTCCCATACCCCCCGGAAAAGTGGAGGGATGGAGGCAATGTTCCCAAATATTCCAATGTTCCCAAACCATGCTTTCCATTAATTATTTTGCCCTTTAAGTGAGATTTTTGAGCTGGGAATAAATCTATGGCCATGCTGGCTCCCTGGTTAGATTTTTTGTTTTCCTCTTGCCCCATCTCAGCAAGTGCAGCTGGGAGGAAGGTCCAGAGCTGAGACAACAGCCTGTCCTCCAGCCCCTGTCCCTCCCAGAGGAAACCACTCACTCCTGCCTTTTCCTCCAGCCTGTCCTGTCTCCCCAGAGCAGGGAAGCTCCTTCTCCCTGCCCTGTGCAAGGGACATGGCAGTGGTGCCCATAACACTGATGGAAGAAAGACACAAAACTGGGGCATGGAGCAATTCGGTTTTGGAAAACAAAACAACTCCACAGGGCCAGGGAACTCACCTGAACCTGAAAATCACAGCTGTCCACAAGTGGTGAAAACCCAGGTTTTTCCTCTATTTGTGTTTTTTCTCCTTTTATTCCTTTCCCAAGGACCTTCCCCTGCACCTGGACATAATTTCTGTGGCAGGAGGATGGTGGAGCAGGGATTGGCAGTGATGGCAAGAGGATGCATTGATGCTCTGCCAACTTCCAGGTGTCACCACCAGATTGACCTGTGGGGAGGGAGCACCCCCCTGCCCTCTGCCCCCTGGATGGGCCCTGAAGGCAGGCTGGCAGCCTGTGAGTTGTCCTGAGCTGAATTTAGGCATGGGAACCACCCAAAAAATTCAACGATCTGGACAGTAAAGATGAATTAACCCATCCACATTAGTCACACCCCCTAAGGAGGTGCAAGAATGGGACATGAACCCTTTTCCCCACCCCTGCTCCTGTTGTTACCATCTTACAAAGCTTCCTTTTAAAAATGACATTTAAACTTGGAAATGGTTTTCCCTTTTTTTTCTCCTTTTTTTTTATCACCTCTGCTTTCTTCTGCTTGAATACATGGGAAGTTTCTTCTAATTAAATGTGTCTGTGGACAGCTAATCCTGTTTTTCTCAAGTGTCAATATGGTCCTTTAGCTAAACTAAATATTTTCCCTGCTTGATATTTATCCTCCCTTGGCTGCCCCTTGGCTCCTTCCTGGAGGTATTTGAAAACTGTGATCCCATTCCCTAGATTTTGTTTTTAATTTTTCTCGGCTCAGGTCAGGTTTTCTCAGGGTTTTGTGTCATGCCTGGGCATTTAAGACGTTCCCATTTTGCTGCTGCTGTGGATCTCAGTCCTCCTTGGTACACCCAATGCATGGAGACAGCCACATGCCATCAGCACACTGATAAAAGCTGAAATAGCATCCACCTCTGCACTAACCTTGGATCTTGCAGAATCAGAAAAACCCAGAGTGGTTTGGGTTGGAAGGGACATTAAAACTCATCCCAAGCCTGTGCCATTTGCAGGGACACCTTCCACTATTCCAGGCTGCTCCAAGCCCCGTCCCGCCTGGCCTTGAACAATTCCAGGGATGGGGCAGCCACAGCTTCCTTGGGCAACCTGTGTCAGGTCTCACCACCCTCACAGTGAAGAACTGGTTTTAAACTAGAAGAGGAAATATTTAGAATAATTACTAAGATGAATCTTAGTAATTAATCTAAATCTCTTCTAGTTTAAAACCATCCCTCTTTCTCCTATCATTATCTGCACCTGTAAAAAGTCGCTTTCCCTCTTTTTCATAAACCCCCTTTAAACACAAAAGGTCACAGAGAGGTTTCCCTGGAGCCTTCTCTTCTCCAGGCTGAGAAGGCCATGATTGTCCTCACACTGGTGGCATTTGCAGCCAGGCTCTGGTGATGCTGAGTTTGTGAGCTTTGCCCTTTTGAAATCAGAAGCCTTCCCCACTGTGGGTTTGCTTTCACTGTGCCTCCATCAAATGCTTTGTCTGGACTAACCCAGCCTTCCCCTCCTCTAACTTTCTGTGATTGCGAAAAATAATTTATGTAACAGGCTGAATCAGGATTTTTGCCTGGTATAAAGTGCAAAATACCCCTTGGTCTTGCTGTTAGCCTAGAAATAGGGACATTATTATAATAAACACGTAATAGCCCTGGCTCTTCTCCCTCCTGCAGTGACACAAATTGGGGGTGACACTTGCTCGGCAAATGCAGCTACTCGGTCGTGCCATGAGCGTGAGGGATGAAGAGCCAAAGAGTTGAATCAGCGAGGTTTTCTGGATCTGGCAGGGAAATAAAAGCTGGTCTGGCAACAACCAAATTCTGCAGGTCCCTGGCAGATGCAGCTTTTGAACTCACGAGTGTGGGCACGTGCCATGGAAGAAGTTAGTGTGTCCCTAGGATACCTGAGCAATTCCATGCTGGGGTTAAAAAAAGCTGGTTTGATGGCAAAATTAAAAGTAACCTGGGTTTTCTGCACCTTGTACTGAAAGACCCTCAAGTAATTTTTTTTGTTTCCCACTCCCTTTGTCTTGCTCTGCTTTCCCCTACTCTGTGTCCCACAGCTGCATGCCTGAGGACCTCAGAGGGGAAGGATGAGGGCTGGGAAGGGCTGGAAGGGGCTGTTTTCCTGCATCCACCCCCAAGATGATGCACTCCTGTACACAGTCCCCATGGGGGAATGATGCCAGCAGTGCTTTGCTGCCACTCATGGCCATGTGGGTCTTGGACTGAGTTTGACACCCCGACCCACAGGTGTTCTGTCCCATTCCAGACCCTTCTGAAGGAACCAAACTAGGATGGCATGCCAGATTTTAAATTAATAGATGTGTACCAGTGGAAGAGGAAGTGATACAGCCCCTGGTGTGCATCCTAAAAGAGCTCTCCATTTATTTTGGCACATATGCCCCAACATACAAAAAACCATGGGGGACTCAACCGTCCACTTTGGGGTTTGGGTGTTTGAAGATGTAAAAACATCTTGCCTAAGGCAGCAAGCCCTCCCTTTGGGGTTAGCAGTTCTAAAACTGCCCCAGAGCTGCCCAGGGAGGTTGTGGCATCTCCCTCCCTGGAGACATTCCAAACCCACCTGGACACATTCCTGTGTCACCTGCTCCAGGTGACCCTGTCCTGGCAGGGGGGTTGGACTGGGTGATCCCCAGAGGTCCCTTCCAACCCTGACAGTTCTGTGATTCTGTACCCACTGCTGCCCTGGGGTTGTGTCCCCAGGCCAGGTCCCCCCTCCCTTCTCAAGTGTCACCCACCAGGGTCTCCATACAGAACCCACAGGGCCGTGTTTCAAATTCCAGGAGCCTTTCCCAATCAGACTACTTGGTTAGCTGCCATAAAAAATCCACCATTGCCATTACATGGCAAGCTGCACACAGAGGGGATGGACAGACCCAGGGACACTCCATGACAGGTGAGTCACCTGAAATAACCCCTCATTTGTCTGGAGTCCCAGCAGTTCCTGGAAAATGAGCTGCACGATCATCGCTGCGGCATCAGCACCTGCTGATGCAGCACTGTTAATTATAGAGCTGGGGCTCAAGCAAGCACAGCACAATTAACATCTCTTAGGTGAGCTGCTGGGCTCTCCCAGACCTCCCCCAGGCTGGAGGTGACAGCAGGATGCTGTCAACAACTGCCCCACCACGTGGTGGTCCCATGGTCAGTGCATGGATTTACACCCTGCTGCTCCAAGGTTGCTGTTTGGGCTCACAGTCCAGCCTTTAATGCTGGAGCAATAAATTGCAGCTGATTTTCTGGAGGAAGGCCAGATGCTCTCCACTGGCAGCTCCAGCAGGAGGAAGGGAAGGGGTGACAGTGTGATATTAAGGTTTGCAGCACCCATCCTCTGTGTCATTCAATTTTTTTTTCCTGAGACCTCGATAAACAGTAGAAGGTGTTATTTTCAGCGCTGAAATGCTGGCGTCTTACACCTCCCATCTCTAAATGTGCAGCCATTTCCTTCCAGAGGAGACATTTTTTTCTGAAAATAGAAAGAAATTCATATTTTGACCAGAGTAAGCAGTTATTTTCCTCCATTTCTTGATTTTTGGAGCATCTAGCAAACTGATGTTACCACATTAAAGTTGCTCTACAGACTTCCCATCCTCAGGCTCTAGAAAACCTGGATAGCCAGGGACACTAAATCACCCGAAATTCCTAATTCATGGCCAGAGTCCCTGTGTCCCAGTATGTGCCCAACACTGCCATGTGCCCAACACACTCCCAGCACTACCAGGCTGGGCACCATTTCCAGGCTGGAGTCTGTGAGGGTTAAGTGGTCCTTTTTAGAAGGCCCTGTTGTCATTGAACAAAGGGTAATGTTTTAAAAGTAAAAGGGGGTCGATTTAGACCACCCCCATTTTACAATGAAGGTGGTTAAACACTGGAATAGGTTGACCAGAGAGGTGGTGGATGCCCCATCCCTGGAAAACATTCAAGGCCATGTTGGGTGGGACTTGGTCTTGTTGAATATCTTGCCCAGGGGGTTGGACTAGATGACCTTGTAAGGTCCCTTGCAATCCAAACCATTCTATGATTTTGTGGTCTCTGAAAGGGCTGAGTGGGGCTTGCAGGATCTCCTTGTGGGATGTAGGTGCTCAAGTTCCGTGCCAAGGAGCTGCACTTGCTCTCAGCTGGGGTGATGGTGCAGGGGGGGGCCCATCAAGCCCCACGTGGGACACGTGGTGTTTTGGAGGACATCCACCCCCACTGCTGCAGCGAGCAGGCTCCCCAGCATCCTCCAGCCTGAGACCTGGGTCCCCACAGGGTTTTGCTGGGCCTTTCAAAGGAGCTCAATGCCCAGCACATCACCACATCCCTTCCCACTGCTTCCCAGTGGCCCTTGGCAGTGATGGAGCTGGTTAATGGGTTCTGCTGGAGAGTTTGATACTTAACTCACTTCCAGAATCAGGCGGAGGCTGCAGAGGTGACTCAACAAGGTCTTGCTCTGGTTCAGCCAGGAAAATCACATCCTGTTCTTTTAGCTGGAAAAACACTTGGCCACAAATGCATCACATCATGTTGTACATGGAGGCATCTGCTCCTCACCCAGGCTGATGTCACCTCTCCTGACCCCTACGATGAAGGGCCAAAAACTGTCACCAGCCCATGGGCTCTTTTATTGATGCACACAACTGCCTGGGCTGCTGCAGTTTCAAAGGGTGGCCCTCATGGTGCTCAGACTTCAAAACAACTCGCCCTGTGCCTGTGCCTGGGCTCCCTCCATCTCACCCCAGTGACAGGCGTGGATTTGTGCCTGTCCACGTGTGCAGCTGCACATCCCACCACAACTGGTTTAATGAATCTGAGGAAACGAGCACAAAACCATTGAGCCGTGCTGATTTTATGTCACTGCCAGGCTTTGCACTCAGCTTGGGAGCCAGGGAGATAAAATACAGCTCGTTTTGTTGATGCCAGTGAGGTTTAAAACTCAAGACAAATTAATTGTGTCTGTATTTTTTGATGGTTGAAGGCAATTTCGTGAAACATTTGTTAAAGATGCCACTTAAGGAGGAATTTCCTAACTGCACAAGTTAATAACTTTAAAACTGCTACTCAGGCTCTCTGCAAATGGGGCTTTGTGCTGCAAATCTCTTTGAGGCTCATAATTCAATCCTATTTAAAAGCAAATTTTCTTAGATTTAGAGCAATGAATATTTAAATGCTACCAGTTGAACAATTTTCAATGTTGAGATCATTTCAAAGCCAGGAGAGTTTACAACATTCGGCTACTCTGCCATGCTTCAGCGTCTGAATTGATCTGAACCAGTAGCTGACTCTTAAGCAGCTTAAACAGCTATAAAGGGCTAGAACAGTTGAAAGGGTTAGGGCAGTTTAAGCAGAATATCGTGTTTTCAGGGCTTTGGTTAAAGAAATGAGAGTTCACAGGCTGTCAAGGCGAGCAGCTCCAGAAGAAGGATGTGACAAGCTTCGCCAGAAAAGCTCTCTGAAGCATTCGGCATCTTCTCTGCCTTCAAACCTTGTCTGGTTTATTTTTTTTCCTGAGAAAAAATAAAGAAGAAAAATGAAATGAAAGGAGCATGTTGAACATTGACACAAAATGCAGAACATAGGCAAAATGTTTGGGAAGAGCTGTGAATGTGGGTTTGCACTGACAACAGCCTTGTTCTGCTCCCTGTATTTGACACTTCTTCAGTAGAAGCCACTTCAAAACCCAGTAATGCTCTGAAAAGTGGCAATGAAAAAAAACCACATGAGCTTTGCTGTGCTCATGTTTAGCCCCTCCAGTGTCAGATACATGCAAATTAAAAACCAAAAGATGGAGCTTTTAAAAGCTCTGTTGTGAACCCAAGCCAAATCTGCACAAGTTTTTGGCCAGGGTGATTTTTTCAGATGGGAAAGCAGACAAGGGGAGAAGGAGAGGTTGTTGTTCTTGGGGGGGTTTTTTGGTTTTCGTGTTTTTGGGTTTTTTCCTTTTTTTAAACTTTTTGTTGTAAAGAGGTATTTATGCCTCTCCTAGCCATAGAAATGGCCCCCGTGTCCATTATAATTTATTCCTTTTGACTAAAAGCCATGCATATGTCAGTATAGTTGCTCCATCTGTGCTGTTAATGCTGGACTGTGCAAAAAACCGTTCAGGTTTTGTTGGATACAAGAGACAACCGAGGCAGAGGGAAGACTCCTTAGCTTGGCATATCACAGAAGAATGAACATGGGGAATCTGTTTCCAGGTGTTTCTCTAACTGCACTGGCATCAGGACAGCATCTGTGCTGGCACACGCCTCCCACACCTGTGCCACAAAAGCAAGGTAAGAAGCAGTGTGGCTGAGGTGAGCTGCAGAGGCTCTGCCAGGGCTGTCTCTGCTGCAGTTCCTTTACATCAGCTGAGGGCTGCAGGAATGGGACAGGGCTGATGCACCAGGCTGCACCACATCCCACTCCCCCATGTCCCAGAAGCAGATTTCTGGGAAATGCATGATGACAGGTGATGTAGTTTCCTCTGCAAACCCTCCTGTCTCAGACTGTTTGTGGCTTGGGGAGAGCCAGGCTCCTGGGCTCTCTGGCTGCTGGGTGACCCTCTGTGGGTTTCTCTCCTGTGAGCACCCAGGGTTCTCTGGAGAAAGCAGGACAAGCCTTTGCCATCCAAACCTTCTGTGTCAGACCTTGTACCAAACACTGGCTGATTTGCCTGTTTTGAGCCTGGCAACCCCAGCTGATGCCCTCATCCATCTAATTTTTTATTTTTATTTGTCAGTGGCTGAAGCACTGAACAGCCTGTCCTCTCCCAGTTCCATAAGCCTCACCATGTTTCTACCCACCTCTTTTTGAGGACAAGAAGTCCTGACCTACTCATGTTTTATCTTCCCTGCATCCCTTCTTTGAACTTCTCCCCTTCTGTCCATGGTAGGCTGTGATGATGGATGAGGCAGGGTCACTTCCACATCAAGATTATATCCTGACAGCATTATTGCTGCAGAAGAAAATGCCAGCCCTGACCAAATATTCCCTCTGAGGGTATTGCCAGGGTTTTCATCAGGGATAGGATATTTAGCATCACCATGGTAGGATCCAGGCAATCACTCAACTGGAAAAATAACTCAGGTGCTGTGTAATGAGATCTGACAGAAATGTAGCAGTAAATGATTTAATTACTCAGCCTGTTTCAGTGATGGTGCCAGGATGGATGCAGCAGTGCTGGGTCCCTGCTGCTGACAGCAGCATCCTCCCATAGCTCAGCAGCATGCCTGGGGCAAGCCTGTGACCTCCCATCTCACCATAAATATACTCCAGAATTGAATTATACTATTTAGAGCTGGTTTATTAATGGTATAGCTGATGTGTGTGTATGTATATAATGAATTATTCCTTACACTGACGGCCTCAGCAATCCCATTTCTTCAGTCTTCTTCCTCAGCACCATTTCCCTTTTCCTCACTCCCAAACTGCTCCTGTCTCATTCCATCTTGTCTCCATACTCTCTTAGAACACTTTTTTTCCAACAATAACATCACTGTCCAAAATTATGATATTCCCACCAGTTCCTATTTTTCCAGTTTCTCTGTAGACATACACAAAAGATCTGGGTTGTTTTTGGTTTTTTTTCAGAGCAAGCACTCAGCACTTCCAGGAACTGGGTGTCTTCAGCAAGCAGCAATGTGTGTCTTGTTTTAAAAACATCCCACCCTTGCTTTAACTAACTTTTAATATGTCCCAGAACTGGCTGTTCTGGGACATATTTCTCCATGGCTTTGGGCTCTGGGTCAGGGTTAGAGCACCAGGATGTGCTGATCTGGCAGGATTTTGTACCCCTCCAAAGCTGGCAAGTGGCAGATCTCCTTTTCCCCCACAGCACTTTGCAAGGATATTTGGAAGCAAATAACTTCTGTATGAGCAGCATTAGGACTTTTCCTGCATCACACGGGGTTTCTGGCTTGTGAAGCACCTTTCAGGACAAGCCAGCAAAAAAATTCCCACATGATGGAAGGCACCAGCCGGTTTCATCATCCCTAAAGATTTCCAGGAAACCCCAACTCAGAAATTCGTGTTCCCCTTCCCTCACCCCTCCACAGCAGTGGTCAGCCTTGGGAGGTGGAGATGAAGTCACAGAAGTGAGTCAGAAAATGCTCGATTTTGGGGAGGGCGATTCTTTATGAGGGTTCTTTCTGCTGCGGTTTTGTAAGCAGATCACCTCCAGCTTGGCTGGAGCGATTCCCAGCGTCTCTCCGAAGGGTTTTCGCCCTCTGGAGGCTCACGTTAGTAAATCAAATGCAAAATTTAAAGAGAAAAAAAGGCTCAGATCTTACATTTGCAGGAATGCCTTCCCCATGAGAATAAATATGAAAAGAGCTGGTGAACTCCAAAGTGCATTTACTGAAAAGCTGGGCACAGACTCATGGCAATAACAGAATCACAGAATGGTTTGGTTGGAAGGGACCTTAAAGATCAGCATGTTCCAACACCCTGCCATGGGCAGGGACACCTTCCACTATCCCAGGTTGCTTCAAACTCCATCCAACCTGGCCTTGGACACTTCCAGGGATTGGGCAGCCACAGCTTCTCTAGCCAGTCTGTGCCAGGGCCTCACCACCCTCACAGGGAAGAATTTCTTCCTAATAATCAATCTAAATTTCTCCTTTTTTATTTTAAAACCATCTCTCCTTGCCCTATCACTATCTGCCCCGGTAAAAAGCCATTTTCCTTTTCCATAAACCTTCTTTAGGCACTGGAAGGGGCAAAAAGGTGACCCTGAAAATATAAGCTCAGGCTTGTTTTGCACTAGGCTTGGTTTAGCCATATTTACTTATCTTACTTTATTTCCCTGTGTATTTCTGCCATGATTTCATCCCAGTTCCCTGAAGACTGTGGTAGACTCCTCGTGTTCCTATGGAGTTTTCTTGTCAGCCTCTTTATATCCTCTGTCAAGCTGCACACAGCTGAGCCTCACAAGTCCCAGGAGAACAGAGAGAGGGCTGTGCCTGGAGGCACCGTGCCAGGAACATGCCCAACAGAGGCTGCTGGCCAGGCACGGTGATGTGATTCAGTGAGCTGGGGGCAGAGACACAGAACATCCCCTCCCAGCCCTGTTCCCATGCAGGACACCCTGTATTTTGTGTTTGCTCTCTTCCAGCCAGCCCAGGTCCTGGCAGCACATCTGCCAAAAAAACAGCTGGAAGCCAGATGTGTGAACAGCTAGCTCCTAGCTCCTACCAGAGACAGGAATTCCCATGGGTACTGGCACATGTTAGGAGCCTATATGGGAATGGTGCTGCTAAACATATTTTTGGAGAGGATCTTTTTGTCTAGAGCATTATTGGAGGACAAACTTTTTAGCTGTGTGTTAGAATAGCACATAGGGTGGTGGCTTTAAACTGAAAGAGGATTGATTTAAATTAGATAGAAGTGCTTTACAATTATTGTGGTGGAACACTGGCACAGATTGCCCAAAAAAGTTGTGGATGCCCCATCCCTGGAAATGTTCAAGGCCAGGTTGGACAAGACTCTGGGGAAACTAATTTAGGTGAAGATGTCCCTGCTCATTGCAGGGACCTTGGACAAAATGACCTTTAAATGTTTCTTCCAACCTTCCAACCTAAACCATTCTATAATTCGGAACCACAAAGCCCATAACAGATGTGAGGGGTACCAAGGATTCCACAGCCTCAGAAGCCTTTGCCCTTTGCTCCTGACATCTTCTGTCCTTTTACCTGTCAGAAGGAAATGTCCACCTGTGATCTGTACACATCAAGAGCTCAGAAAGTTCCCATATTCCACCAAAATGTCACAGTTCTACACCACCATGCATGGCTGGGAGAGAAGGTGTGCAACACCATGAAGCAGCACCCTCTTACCCTGCTCATCTTCATTCCCAGTCTCAACAAGGTGCCCACCTGCGCCTCAGCAACATCCAACACTTCTGCACGGGGTCAGCTCCATCCCACAAGGTTGCTGAAGGGAAAGGCACACGTCTTTTCCAAAGGGAATACCAAAGATTGTGGGAAAACAAGGTCCAGATGAGAGGGGATCATAAGGAAAACCTAGATGGGATTTTCCACATTCTTGGTCCTTGATCCACAGAAGTCACAAAGGTTTATCCAGTGCTGTCTCTCCAGTCCTACAGACCAGGCTTGGGTTGGCAATTAACTTCTCCATGGGACTAATTTGACTTCCCATTTCTGAGCTGGCTGAGGTTCTGCACTGCTGCCAGTACAAGGTCCACAGGTCATTCAGTCACCCACAGGCTGCTCTGGGCCAAGAGCTCATCACTGTCAGGGCCACACCAGCCACCACAGCTCCCTGGGGCCAGCACCAGCAAGCCTGTGCAGGGCTCAGCTCAACAGGCTTTGGTTTTTTTTGGCACCTCAGCACCTGAACCCACGCAGCCAAGAGTTCAGCACTCTGGGTCTTCCTACAGGTTTTGAGGAGATGTTCTTCAATGTCCAAGAGAGATTCTTTCTATGTCTGGATAGGCCTGAACTTGGGAAAAAGCATTGTACAAGGCAAACCAAGAGAAAAAATAATCACTTGAATCTCCCTCTGTCTAAATTAAAAATCAAGAACATATCCTAAGTGTGCATTATTGGTGTTGTTCTGTCCTGATTCCCATCTTAGGGGGTTTGAGGGCAATTTTGGCAGGTTGGCTCCCTGGGTGTGGCACTGGTTGTAGGAGAGAGCTGAGAGAAGATTCCCCCCCTATTTTCAAGGCTATTATATTGTGTCCATGAACCAAGTTAGATTTTAGAAAAAGAGAAGGACATGTCATCCCACAGCAGTGGGACAAATCTGGGACAAGGGACACTTGTAACAAACCCCCCAGCAGCTCTGGGTACCACAGACAACATCAAGAGCAGGGCAACATCAATTTGTTGCATTACCTGTGCAGCCCAACACCTCCTCATGCCAGGAACACCATTCCCAGCTCCTGGAGGCAGGAAATTGCTTAATAATTTAAAACCATGCTCTAGAACAGAGGTAAACACACTTTGGCAGAGGAGTGGAGGTGCATTCCAGTGCTGAGGTACATCTGGTGTGTGCTGAGGTTGTCACATTGCAGTAGGAGCCAGCAGGGCACTGTCACAGTTTGGTGAGAGGGGACAGTCACAGGGGTGTGATCACTGCTGCAGATTTGGGGTCAGCTTTGCCAGTGCTTTGCAGGGAGCCCAGGAAGGCGCCAGTGATGTTTTGTATTCTGTCTGCAGGGCTGGGATTTGTACAGTTGAGCAAGTTTTAATGTGATGTTTTCTGAGGCAGGAGACGTGGAAGCCTAAAGTGCCGCTATTATGAAATTCCAGTCCAAGCAGTGGCACATTTTAAATAAGCAATAAAGATGCAAGAGCAAGTAAGTAGCAAATAGCAATTCCACTGTAAGATCACAGAGCCATGACCAGGCACAACCTGATTTTTTATGCATGTTAAAGTAATTGGAAATTTGCCTTGTGCTTGTTCTTCATCTTGTTAAAGGACTTGCTGCTATGAGGACATATGGGGTCATTTCCAATGCTTTTAGTGCTCTGCACAGTTTCTTGGCCAGGGTTCACATTGTTCCAGTAAACAGTTACCTGGTTGTTTACTGGAAAAGCCAAGATTCCAGGCCTCCTTTGGAAGATGATTTAATCATCTTACACAGCATTTTGCACTTGGATAAGCAGGTCAGCAGCCAAGGCTCGAGCAAACAAGACGGTCTGCCGTGGCCTTACCTCCTGCCTCGAGCAGCACTGGTATGCAGGAGCAGGGAACCCATGGAGTGCACACACATGGCTGGGTCTCCGCAGCTCTAGCATGTCTCCTCATGCCTGATGTGCACATGCCATATTAGCAAAATGTGAACATTTGACTCAGCCTGGCCTGCACTGAACATGAGTTGGAGGCCCAGCAAGTAAACAAACCCATAAGTCATCCTCCAGCCGGGCTGCCAAGAGGCTCCTCAATACCCAGGCAGAATTCAATGGGTGCCACTCTGCCAGACTGCATCTGCAGCCCGCCGCTAATGGGGAAAAATCATCGCCGTCGAGCTCTCCTTTGGCTCATCTCAGCACACACAGACAGCTGATCCTACAGGCTAATTCCCAGCTGGCCCAGTCACAGGAGAAGGAAAGGGAAGCTCACTTCAGGCACAGCAGCACAACCCTGCCTTGCTCAGCCCGTGGTGACTCACGAGGCAGAATTGCACCATCTCAGCGTGACATCTGCGGGTTACAGCAGACACAGACATGCCACGTGATGTCCAGCACCTTTCAGGAAGCAGCTGGTGCCTCCCCTTAGCCCCAGAAACTGCCTTTTGGCACGGTCATGCACTGTGTAGTGCCTGGTCGAGTCATCACCCGCTGCGTAGTCATGTGTGTAACTGTGAATGATAACCGTTATCAAACAGGTGGAAAGTTCTCAGCTGTAAAGTTCTTTGCCTGTGGAAGAAGAAGAGGAATCAGGCCTACATGAGAAATTAAACCCAAAACCAGGAGGACAAAAAAATATTTTCCCCCATTTCTAAGCTGTCTCTGATCTTTCACCATTTTACAGCTGTGCCTACGAGTCCACTGCAAAAGCTGAGTGAAGACTGCTGCCTTCCTGGGATCATGGAATCACAGAATGGTTTGAATTGGAAGGGACCTTAAAGATCATCTACCTCCAACTCCCCTGCCAAGGGCAGGGAAAGCTATCCCAGCTGCCATGGCTGGGAGCTGCAAGAGTCAACACAGCTGGGAAAATGCAATTTTTTGTGAATATTTTACCCTGCAGAGTCTCTGTACATCACAGCTGTGCTGTTTGCCTGCCCCATGAGTGGGGCACATATGGCACATCCCAACACTAGAGGAGGAACAGGGACAGGAGGAAAATGCCATACCAAGGACAGAAAGGGTGATGGTGAACAAAAGAGAAATAAGAAAGAAGCTGTGAAAGACAGGAGCAATAAAAGAGAATCTCTGTAGAAAGCTACAGCAGAGCTCAACAAGATGATGGCACATGTCCCTCTGGGTTCATTAACCACTAATAGCATTTATGAGATGGATTTGTCACACTCAGGAGTATTTAAGAAAATAAAAAAATAATCTGGAAAAAATCTTGCGCCCTATAAACATCTATCCTTTCTAATGAACACTTAATGCTTGTTAGGAATGATGGAAATAAAATCAGCCAAGTGAGAGGCAAACAGGCTCCAGTTTGACATGAAGCCCCTGAAGTGTGTGAGGACCTGGAGTCCTTGGCTCACACAGGTATTTAGGGCTGTGCAAGGTACCCTGAGCATCTGTCCTGGCCCCAGCATCACTTGGTGGCTGCTGATGCCCCACACGTGGAATCTGGAGCTCGTATCTTTGTCTCTGATGCCCATGAGCACCTCAGTAATCCTTGAGAGCTTCAGTAAAACAAAGCAACAGAGCTTCCATGGGGTTTTTGTATGGGTGCTGCAAATAATGGGCCAAGCTCAAGGCAAGAAAGATCACATCCATTTGCAGGGAATGCCACAACAAGAATGGACCCAAATCCTGCACCGTAGCAGGGAGAGTCTAAAACAGCTGCTGGAGATCCAGGAGTGCTCACCCTTGCTTGTGAGAAATTAATTTCAGGCAAGAACCTACCTGAAGTGAACTGTGCCACCAAAACCAGCACTGGGGACATTGGGGTTGTTGTTGTTTCATCCTGGCTGCCCCACAGAGCAAAGCTCCTCAAGGTTTTCTTCATCTTTTCTGGGTTTTAGGAGTCCTAAATGCAAATCAATTAAGTAATGCCTGAGGCACTTTCAATGCCCTGTGCTAACCCGCTCTGAAAATCCCCAGCTTTGAACACGAGGTGGCAGGCTGGCCCCAAGATGGGGAGCAGCCAAGGCAGCTGAAATGGCCAGAAACTGTCCTTTGTCACCACAGAAAGGCGGTGACACGGAAGCTCAGCTCCTTCTTGTCACCTCTCAGAGAAGAGAGAAAGGGCACAAGGTTCCTGCGGGTCTTGGAGTGACTTAGGGGGAGGAGCATGAGGTGAGTGGTCACATACTATGAAAAGATGTGGCAAGATGTGAGAAGATGTGAAAAGATCTTGCCTAAAACCACCTGCAGCTTGGGAGGAGGATGACTGAGGGAAGGGAGCCCACCATCTGGTCGTGGGAATGGTGGGATGCTGCCCAGAAATGAGGTACTGGCAGCACCCTCAGCTTGCCCACTTGAGTGGTTTGGCTCCCAGGGCTTGGGGTGAGGCTGGAGATGGCACAGCCAAGAGCTGATCCCATTATTTGGACCTGCTCACACGTAGGGGTGTCCAATAGCACAAGAGGAAACAGCCTCAAGGTATGCCAAGGGAGATTTAGATTGGATAGCGGGAAGAACTTTCTGCAGGGAAAGGGTGGTCAAGCATTGGAACAGGCTGCACAGGGAAGTGGTGGAATCAGCATCCCTGGAAATGTTCAAAAGGCATGAGGATGTGGTGCTTAGGGACATGGTTCAGTGGTGGTCTTGGCAGTGCTCGGTTAATTGTTGGACTTAATGACCTTAGTGGTCTTTTTCAACCTTAATGATTCCATGGATTTGTCTGGTGACCACTGTGCTGTTTCTAAGTCTGATTACCTTGATTCTGCCCCTGCCCCTGCCCTGCTTGACCTCAGGCCTGCCTCATCACCTCAACTTGCCTGGGGACTTGGACTCTTGACTGAGCCTGGCCACGATCTTCAAACCTGCACCGAACCTGCACCAGCCCTTTTGGCAGGGAGCAGTGAGGGCCGGGATGCTCTCCTCCAGGCACTGGGGCAGGAGTGCAGCACCCACAGGGACCACAGAGCTCCCAGAAGAGCAGGAGCTCATGGCCCGTGGGGCTCCTTGTCCTGCAGTTTATTCACAGGGCAGTTTAGGTTATGTTGCAAGGAGTGCAGGCACGGTGGGACTGTGGAAAGAGCAGTCTAATCCAGCAACTCTCACCATAGCTGTGGCAGTGGGAGACCAGAGTGCTGCCTCTGACGCTGGTGGTGGCACCTAAACGCTCGGCACTAATGGCTTGATGCTCCTCCTCCCTCTTGCCAGCTGAGAGCATCCCCAGCTCATTAAGCCGATTTGCATACAGCTCTCTGTGAGGTCGTCAGGAGGTGCCAGGCACAGGAGTGAAACATCATGAAAACTTCACCGGAGGGAACAATCCAAGGAAATCCCAGTGCTCCAGCTCCAGTTTGCCTCAACAGAGGGGAATTCAATTAAGGGCTGATTTGATTTGTGTAGCTCAGAGTAAAGCCAGCTGACTGGGTGTTGGACATATTTTTGGCTCTGCATCCGCTATAAATACCAAGAATTGCTTTAAGCAGGCTGGAACAAACATACTGGACCAACCCATCCCTGGCTGCCAGCTGCAGAGTCGGGGTGGGCAGCAGAGGCAGAACTGCCCCTCGCTGTTGGAGGACTGAAGTGTGACTTCTTGCAGGGGTTGCCTTCCCCACACACCCCTCTGTGGGAGGAAACTCTGCAGATTTGGGCTGTGCTGGGTCTGTCCTTCCCTCCGCTGCAGCTCGTGCCCTCCAGCCCCTGCACACCGAGTGAGACCTCGGAGACCTGCACAGCTCATGGCACTGGAAACCCACCTTCCACTTCCAGGGCTTTTGATCTCGCAGTTGCCTCCCTGGGGACACTGAGATAAGGACAGCCACCAGTTAAGATCAAGCTTTGCAGAAGTGATTAGGTATCCTGTGTAACTCACTATCTTCCTGTTAAGATTTTCCTTTTCTTCCTTTGAAAACCCACTGTTTGTTAAATCAACTGATTCATCCTTTGCCAGCTCCCCAGTGCCCAGTTTGGTTTCCTTCTTCCAGCTTTCTGGCTGGGGTGACTCAAGACGCGTGGTTTCCTAGTGATCCACCCCATCTGAGCCCACCTCTGGTGGGTACCTACCAAATCCTGTTAACCACTGGCTGCCCTAAAGCCTGAGCAACTCCCCCTCCTGTGAGTGCATAGGGAACTTTAGCTCTTGTGTGCCAAGAGCTGCTTTGCTCATAAAATTAATGAGAACTTTGCTCCCTGAAAACAAGACCCCCTGCACAGGTGTGCTGCTGCATAAACACAAATCAGCTCACGCGACTCCCACGGGCACCTTGGCTGACCCCAGGGTCCCTCTGTGCCCAAAGGTGCTCATGGACTTGCAGCACCAGGAAAACTCCAGTTCCTGCTCACACTGGGAAGAGAAGAGCTGCATGCAGCTCCCCAGGAGCAGGATGAGACCTGAAGGCACATCCAGAACTGCTGCTTGCTCACTGCAGATGGCACAGGGCACATGGAGCAGCCCTGGGAAGCAGGGAGCAAGCAGCACTCAGAGACTGGCACAAACGAGATGCTCATTAGTTCCCTCAAAATTTCCCATATGCACGGGGAGTTAGAGGGTCCTTCTTGAAGGAAAACTCATTTGCAGTACAAAGCAGTCCCCTGGGTTGACAGCATGGAGTGCTTTCTCATTGCTCACGGAGCAAAGTGGAATTGCACAGCTCCCAAAGGGAGGAATGAACTGATTTAAAAGGATTTGCCCTTCACATCTAAAGAAAGTCATTGGAGCTGTGCCTGAGGTCCCATGAGAAGTATCTGTGCAAACATCTTGCTTGTCTGAATAAAACAAGGACTTCTTGGTAGCACTGGACAAAATTCCTCTCTAAATATAATGTGGATTTAAATGGAAGGATACAAACTTTCTGCTGAAACCACTCAAACAGGAAAATTCATGTGGGTAAGTTCACTGGACTTTATTTCCTCTGCTCTGTGTGACACATGGGGGTTGAACGGAACTGATTGTCTCCCCACACTCTTAAGCAGGTCCCTTTCTTGTCCCTGACCAGTGGCATCTTGACCAATTCCTCCATCTGCCACTTTGCTTCATCCTGCCACAGTGGCTACAAAAACCAGCTCAGAAAACATCCACGAGGTTGCCTGCCAGCTCCATGGGCTGAATCCACTGCTTCAGCAGGGCATCCTCTGGGTGCCAGGGAAGGGCAGGCCAAAGGCAGGAGGAGCAGCCAGGTTCACTTACAGCAGTGATGACCTGCTAGGGCAGCTTGACTGCAGCATGCCATGCAGTCCTGATGGGGCTTATGCCAGCCAAAAGCTCAGCTTAAAACTGGGACAAGGATCCAGGAAGGGCTGAGCAATGATTGTGCTGCTTGGAAGAGCTGTGTCTCCCAAGGACTTTGAATATTGTTGGTAACTTACTGTTCCCAATGTCTTAGTTCTCCAAACTAGAAAGAATGACTGGAGTTGTCTGGCAAATTTTGAGGCTGGTACAAAAATCTCAGGATTTCTGCAGCAGCTCTAATATAAAAGTAGTCAGACAGGCTCTTGCTAGACAGCTACAGCTAAACCTATCATTTCCACTGCTTGGCAAAGACTGCACTTTAGTATTAAGTAAATATTCCATTCTTGGAAACATTTCCCTTTAATACAAGCAGGCTGGATGAAAGGCTTCCCTGCCTCTCCCTACCAAAAAAAAAAAAAAAAAAAAAAAAAAAAAAAAAAAAAGGCTAAGATTTATTTTCTTGCTCAGCCAGCAATGCTGCTGGACACCCATACCTCAGGTTTTCCTTCCTGCTGCTATCCTGTCTGCTTATCAGAGAGTGTCACCTGTTTATTTGAGACAAGACAAACAGACTCTGCTCATCAGAATCCTCTTGGAGACATCCTACGAGCATCCTTTGTAGCTGAAACTGGGCAACCTGCAACCAACAGGAGCACACAGCTCAGGCTGCTCAGATTTGCCATGTTTTGAGCTGCCCTGATGGGGATTTCCAAGCAGAACTGAGTGAAAGCCGGGCTGTGCTCCACCTGGAGCAGCTGACCAAATGTAGAGCTTTAGAGCAGAAGGAGGAAGCAAAAGCTACTCTTCCCATCAAGGTCTGTGGGCACTGGTGCCTGTCGCAGCTGACCTGGATTTTTTGCCATGGCAATGGACACTGTGGCCATGGGAGTGGGCATTAAAACCATGGGAGTGGCCATTGTGGCCATGGGAATGGACACTGTGGCTAGTGTGCACAGGCTGGTGTAGCTATGATATTTTATTAAAAATCCTTTCCTAGGATTTTTTCCCTCCTGAGAGCTGAGGGCCCCAGGAAAGAAATGGAAACAATAACTATCTGCTGCTGTGGAATGCAACAGGTGCATCTTCCATTAGTCCATGTGGATTGTTTTCAATTGATGACCAATCACAGCCACCTGTGCCAAAGCTGTGACCAGTCACAGGATTTTGTTATGCATTCTATTCTATTCTTGTTCTTTGTAACCTTCTGATCATTTTTCTCTCTGTTCTTTTAGTATAGTTTTAATGTAGTATTTTAATATAACATAATAAATCAACCTTCTAAAAAACATGGAGTCAAACCTCGTGTCTCCACACACAGGGTGTTCACCTCAACAGGCTGGTGCTGCCCATGTGAATGATCATTGGCTGGTAGTGCTGTGTGGTCCTTGGCAGGACTAAAGCCCAGCAGCAGCGAGGGGCTCTGCTCTGAGTGTGATGCTGTGGAAAGGATCTGTGGGAAGGAGAGAGAGCAGGGAATGTGTCGCATCCACCCAACCGTGTCCCCCTAATCCACATCCCCTTCACCTGCTGCCACCGGCACAGCCTCACCCCGTGAGACCTTTCTGAGGGGTGTCAGGGGACAGAACGTATCCTCTGTGTTCCTCACTGGGGTTAGGACAGGGACAGTGCTTTCAAGTGCAGACCAGTCCCGATGAATTTATCTTGCCAGCTTCCCTTTCGTAACAGGAAGGATAGCGGGCAAACAATAAATGCAGGAAATGTGCGACTGACCCAGACAAAGGTAGAAGGTTTGCTCTGCATCAGCCTTGTGTGCAGATGGGATCAAGGAGAAAAGCCAGTGCTGGGAGCTTGTGAATCTTCTTCATGGATGTTTTTCAGCTGAGAAATGTTAGTTTGTCACAAATTAAGTGTTGTGGAAATGTGCCTGACTCCACAAATCTATGGACGGAATGCTGACAGCATTACAAGTGCTAGAAACCAGCTGGAAAAGATGAGATAAATCCTCCACACCTCTGGATAAGGCTCTGCTTCAATCTCAATATCATTTAACAGATAATCAGAGGGGTTTTTTATTTCAAAATATTTTCCTTATATTTCCCTCTCTTAGAAACCCTATTAGAGATTCTCATTTAAGGTCCCAGAGCAGGATATATGTTATACAGTATGTGATGAATTTCAGCTGCAGGCAAAATCCAGCTTTCAACCACCTCTAATCTCAAGTATTTTCAGTCTCCATTTCCCAGTCCTTTGGACAGATTGGACACTCCAAAAATTGGGCTGAGAGAGAGCCCCTGAGGTATCAGCCCTTTTGTAAGGATCAGCATGTTCAGGGATGTGGGATTGAGGAGGAAGAATTCCGGAGGAGGAGCTCCACCTGGCAGTCCACGGGTGTAATTGTTCTTTCCATCCACCCTTGTCAATGAAGGATTTCTTTTGGTGCCAATGAAGTTATGTTGGTGCAAAACTGGAGAGAGAAAAAAGTCAAGCTAAATATTTCTGTCCTTTCTGTTCAACTGGGACCAGTAGTAAGGTCAAACCCATGCTCAATGTCAGCTGAATTTGCTGAATGCCCTCTGCAAGCCAGGAGTGGGGTTTATTTTCACATACACAGTCCACTGTTGATATTTTTAATTCCTTTGTGTGCTAACCATTCAGAAAGAACCACCTTTGGTTGGTGTTGCACTAAGAAAAGGGTCAGGTGTGTTGGTTAATAAACACAGAGACCTTTTAAATCCATAAATGGCATTTTTGGGGTGTGTTAACCTGATTGTTTGGTATTGCCCTGTCCTATGTTCCTCTTTCTCTCTTGGAGGGGTTTTTTGGGATGTGAAGTGAGTGTTTTCTGCCCAGACCTGTTGTGTACTGAGCCACAATCCCACAGGCTTTCCAGTCATTCCTAGAAGTGAGTTCTGAAAGGCTACTGGGGGAAAACAAGTCTGGAAGATGCAGCCCAGGGTATTTGGCTTGGCCAGGATCAGTCTGTAATCCACACAAATGCCTCCCTGCATGGATAATATCTGGATCTGGTGGAGCTCTTCAGGGAGGGACTCTCAAAAACCGCTAAAGCTGAACATGGATTTATCCAAATAAGTACTGAGCAAGCAGAGGTGTCTATAGGCTTGGACAATTCTGATAAGGACTTTCAGAGTAATCAAGAGTGGTATCATTGATAAGAGACAGAGAACTTGGCGCCTGAAGTGATAATTAAGTACTGACATCCCTACAGGCACTTAGTTTTGGCCAGGGAATTGTTTGTTTTGAAAAGCACAAGCACATTCCAGCCATAGCTGTTGTTGGACACAGCACCTCACCTCCATACCTGTTTTACCTCAGAAATACCAACACTGTGCAGTCCCAGCTGATCCAAGAGATGTGAATGAGTCTGTGCCACCATCCTAATCTGGCCCAAACCCTTTCAGGCTCAGTTTCAGCAACCCCTTCATCAACCCTGCATGGATGGCAGATGCCAGGCTTAACCTGGTGTGATTCCATACCATAGACGTGGGTTTGGTGCTGGCAAATGAGAGAAAGGCCAAGCAGAAGCCAAACTTTGGTCTCAGATCTGGGGAAGTGAGGGTTGTGTGTGGCATTTGACCCCTTTCGTGTTTACTCCTTTGTTCTCTCTCAGTGAAATGAGTGTTTTCCTTGCTGATAAACTAAATTTTTTTGCAGTTCTGATCTGTCTTTCCCTATCAGTTACTTTCCTTTTTTTCTTACTTTTCCATCACAGAAAGCCTGGCAAACTAAAGCCCTTAGTGCAATCGAGGCCCCCACCAGGGGAAAAGCCTCTCAGTGGTGCTGCTGAGAGAAGGGTCCTGTATCCAGCAAGGTGTAAGTGAGTGGGTACCAAATACCTGATGTACAGCACTTTGCTCTTCCTTCAGCTGGATCTGAGCCCCAAGGCAACCAGTCCCTCTCGTGTGCAATGGCAAGACAGGACACAAAACTGAGGGCAAAGGGTTGTGTGGGAGCAGATGCTCAGAAATGAGGTGCTGCCTCTTGAGATATTTGGTTTAGGCAACTTTGAGTTTTGCCATATAACTGCATCTCGATGCACTGAAATACCCCCAGCAGTCAGTTCCTATAGATTCAGCTGTTTAAGAACAACTGTTGTTGCTCTGACAACACTAATTTTGGAAGCTCTTTGTTCCTCTGAGGCTTCCCTCTGCCCAAGGTCAGCTCTGCAAGGGTACAGCTGTGTAACCAGGGAGGACACTGCTGGGAAGACAGCCAAAGTGTGAAGAGCTGGGAGACACCTCACTGGGAACCCTGCCTTGGGTTGGAGCCACATTTATGTTTTCCCTTGGTCCCTGGCCAAGCCACATTGCATGCCTGCATGCGCCCAGCCTTATACCCTGCTAATCCCAACAGGGACTTGCTGAAGTCCCTCCTGGCTTCACCTTGGACCTGCAGCTTTGCTGTGGGCTCATTTGGTGGGACTGAGGCCTAACCTGGACAGCAGAGCTGCTCTGCTTTCCTTGTCCAGGTGCGACAGGGCTGTGTCCATCAGTGAGGGCGCTGGTCATGCGGAGCACGCGGAGCAGCCGGCTTCTGCTCCCTGGCACTGGTCTCTCCTTCCCCTGTGGGTTAAGCATCCACATAGGCTGCTGTAATTCAAGTTCTAGGTCTCTCAGAAGATGCCTTTTCATTGATTTGTCTGGTAATTTCTCAGGTGAAACTTCCTTGGGAACATGCTGTTGCAAGTCAACCAGGAGATGTGCTGGAGAT
Source organism: Pyrgilauda ruficollis (assembly GCF_017590135.1). Classification (NCBI taxonomy): domain Eukaryota; kingdom Metazoa; phylum Chordata; class Aves; order Passeriformes; family Passeridae; genus Pyrgilauda; species Pyrgilauda ruficollis. Next base: position 4,772,827 of record NW_024527044.1, read on the forward strand.
TCCATGCCAGTGGAAAGCCCTTGAAGGTCCAGGGTAACATGTTATCTAGCACTTGGGATGTCTCTTGGTGGTTCTGATCTGCAGTAGAATTCAGTTTCTTATGGTTCATCTATCTTGAGTAAAAATCAGCAAATGGAACATCACGGATCAAGTGCAAAGCAAAGCCTCTTGGTGGAAGTTTATCCAACACAAACATGCCAGTGCAAAAATTCTACCAGGTCCCCTCTTGGGAGGAGTGAGAGTAACTTTTGTCAGCATTCTCTTGATAAACAGCTAAACTGTACCAGATTCCTTCACTCTATGAAGAAAATAAACTTTACCCTTCCTTATTGCTCTTACAGAGCAGAGTTTCCTCATTTCACAGAGCTATAAGCAAACAAGGAAATCTGTTATAAGATGGGAATTCAGGTGAACTGCCTCTTCACCTCTAGTATGCAGATGAAAATCTGCTTAAATCAGCTCCAGTGGAGCCAGGGCCTTTATCTGCTGCTCTGGCTCCAGGCTCATTGCTGTGCCCCATATTCTGGTTACTGGCCTGGGCATCTCTCTCCAGACTCCTTAGGGTGCAGGAGCATTTGGAACTCTTCAGCAATCTCCCACTTGCTTTACATAGAACTGTAAAAATAAGAAGTTGTTTTGTGAAACATAGAAGTAAGGAATTTTTCCCCAGCTTTCTAGCCATCACCTTCTACTGCAAGATCTTGGAGTCCCAACAAATTTCCTATAATACTCCCCATAGCAACAGTCAAGCCCCCTCACCTTCCATAGACTCTGCTCTAGTCCTTCTGTGTCCTCTCTAAGTCTGTGTTCCCAGTTCTCTCCTGCATTTCCAACAGACCTATCCCTTACCTCCCAATGGTGCCTCTAAATTCATTTCTGTACTTTCCATCCCTCCTAACACCATCACTCAGCTCCCATGACTCCTGCCTGGCTCTGGCTGCAAGCCTGACAACTGTCTTCACCATGTCAAACCACTTCACTGTGTTTGACTATCTGGACAGCTTTTCCAGCTGCTAAGCAGCCAAATAAAACATATTTGTCCTTTAGGTGTTTGTTCTTTAGCCTGGCCCTGAGAAGAAACATGTAGGTATTTATTAACTTTGAGATTACAAGAAATAGCAAGATGTCTGTGTGGTGGTGCATCCCCCACTCCCTCTTGGGGATCACCATGGTCTCAGGAATGCTCATTAAAACTTGGCCTTGACTAACAGCCCATGGGCTGAGCTCCTCTGAGCTTATCCAAAGCACTCTCTGCTCCCAGGACCTTGTGCTGGCCAAGGAGCCCCCCTGGGTTTTAACAGCCTTGGGAACTTACTTTTCTTACCTGAATAAGCACCCAGGTGGAACATTTTTGGTTTTGAACTTTCAAAGGAAGGTACCGACCTGAACTGCGGCCAAGATGGAAAACTACTGTGACCAAAACAGCTCTGTTGTGACTCTCTGAACAGTGGTCCAAAGTGAGACCCTCTGAGCTCTCCAGACTGCAGTGGGCTGAGACCAGCACCTCCCTCTGAGTGGGGCCTCTGAGCCACACAGCTCCCAGGCTGGAGATTCCTGTGGGAGCACAGCTGAGGGACAGTGACAGATCCTGAGCTGAGACTCCCACTCCTTGAGACTCAACCCCTCAGCTGCTGAGAAGGTGAAAAGGCAGCTGGCATCAGTGCTTCCCTGAATTCAGGAAACTTTGCAGGTGTGTACCTGGTACACCTTCCTTCAGGTGTGTCTGCTTGTGAGTGTGAATATGCAAACACACTTTGAATGTTGGGAGCGTGAATACGTGAGCGTGAATATGCAAACACACTATGAATGTTGCTCTCTTAGGTGTTTAAGCACTTCAGATTTGTAAGTACATTAGGCCTATAAGTGAGTTACTGTTGTGTCTGTAGGAAATTTTTTGAATGTTTTGTTGAATTGTTTAAATTAAGCTATAGACTAGGTGCTGTTAAATTTCAGCGCTGTTAAACCTTTTAGGCCTAAGCTGTTGGTCAAGTCTGGGGCTTCGTTTAGAAAGGGGATCTACTCTGAACCTCGTGACTCAGCAGGGAGGTCTCCCTTAGCCCTTTCTATCCTTACCCTTTTTCCACACACAGACTCGTCATCAGCTTCCATTTAGATAATTTTTGGATGAATTTCAGGTTCAGATTGATTGATTTTTGGTTCTAGTTTGCTTTTTCTCTGTGTGCTTTAACCATCCAGTTAAGTAGGACAGTGAATCTTGCCAACAAACTTTGTTGCACTTTCACTTTTTTATTAAATCTGCTTTTGCCAATACCTGTGGTGGTGATTCTTAAAGAGACCTTAAAACACTCATTCACCACACTCTGTCTTTTAGAGAAACTGTGAGATCAGCCTAAAAAGTGTTATAAAAGAAATTAAGAAATATCACAATACACAAAGCTAAAAATCAGTTTTCTTCTCCCAATACACATGGGGCTGTCTCTTATGAGTGCCAAGGATGTTTGGCCAAGGGATATTTGTGGCATTGTTGTCTTTTTTTGACAGCAGAAAGAGTGCTTCCTGTCCCAGAGCAAGGAAAGACAGCAAAGAATAATTTGATTTATTAAAAAAGATAGGTCTGGGTGCTGGACCTGTGCATCAGAAGGAACATGTGATGGTTTCATTCATGTCTGCAAAGGAGTAAAAAGATCAGATTTACACCAAAAAAGTGCCTTTCTTATGGAATTGTACCAAATACAAGGTTTATGTATAGCCAGAAGTTTGTGCTTTGCCAAGACATTTTCTATGCAAAAGAGTAATTGCCTTGATGAATCAATGGAATCTATTTATTTATTTATTTATTTATACATACCAACTCTGCAAGCTGGAATGAATAAATCCTTTCTGAATTTGCCTTTTTTTGTGCTCAGTTACCTCTAGTCATCTGTGTGACTCTAAAGCTCCCATGGAGAGATCTTACCTCCATGGACATTTGGTGTGGTGGACATTTGGGGCAGAGGGGTGACTGCAAAGCAGCTGTATGACCAGAATGCTCTTTACCAGCATGATCCACAAAGATGTTCTGACTGGGTCAAAAGGTCTCTTTTCACTGGAAAGGATAAGCAAATCTAAATATATACACAATGCCCTGATGTGTACTTCAGTCAGTGTGATGGGAATCAGGCATCATTGCATAGCCCATGTTCTTTCACCTTGGAGTCTCTCATAAATAGCCAATCCCTTCTTCTTCACCTTCTAAGCTTGGAAAATGCTTTGGAGTCCTGCCCAAGCTATTGTACCTTAATCTCATAGGTGACATTTGCTGTCAGGGCAAGGATTTTAAAGACACATTTTCCTAGACAAGTTTATTTTCCCAACACTTACCTATGCAAGGGTTCCTCTCTCCTGTAAATAAATCAATGCTGAGCAAATTGAGTACTGAATGAAAGGACATGAGAACATAAGGAAAGGCAGTATACACATAATCAATCTATCTCCCCACTTTTCTGCCTGTCATGGGGACAAGAGGAGAAGAAGCATTCCTGGAACTCTCTCCCTGCATCCTCCCACCCTTTGCCCCAGAAGAGGAACACCATTTTTTTTGAATCACAGTCGAACACACATGAACTTCCCTGCCACACTGGACTATGTGCCACATTGATCAGATTTCAAAAGAAAGGTCTTGGCCCTGAAAGCAATCCCAGCTGAGTTCATGTGTGTGATGTGCTCCCATGCCAAAGTCTGTGCACTACTGGAGCTTAACACTTCAAGAGATTCCCTGCCTAAGTCCTGCAGGTTCTTGCTTGACCCCAGCACCAGGGGTTCTGTCTATCTCACTGCTGGCACCTCCTGGTGACGACAACATTCTTCCATCTCCTTCTGCTGGTGTCTGCTCTTGCACACATGTCTAGCCTGAGCATTGTCCCTTTGACGTGTCAGGACCAGGATTATTCCTTGTGAACATATCCTGTCCCATCTGTGCATCTTCAGCTACTATTTGTCCCATTCTCTTGGAGCTCTGGGTCTGTACACCTTCAATGCAAAGGTACCCTCCTTACAGCTGGGTTTCTCTGTGTTGTTACTATTAATTCCGTTAATTACTTTTATGAGCAAATAATTACAATAATAAGTGGGGATTCCATGGCACACTACATTGTATGGAGTCTTGAAGCCCCATGTTATGTAGGATACAGCTTTGCAGAGCTCTCCACTGTGGGATCTCAGCACTCCACACCCAGGCCTCCAGGGTGATGGTCACTTCTGCTTGGTAGGGCACCATTAAAAAAGCATATTCTTCATTGTCCATTGTCAGAGGAAATGGTGGGAAAATAGGCCATTGCCTGCACCCATCCATTCTAAACAGGGCCCAGCTAACCCAGAGGAAGCTGCTTGAAGTTTCAGAAAGGGATGGGTGGGTTGTGCTTGTGGGAAGGGACTCAGAAGTCCCTGGAGGAATTACCGCATGTATTCTGCTAGGGAAATCCAACAATCGCACGAGCACAAAAGCTACCAGTAACAGGCGTTTTCCACTTCCTTGATTGGCTTTCACAGAAGTTCAATGAGTTCTCCATCATTCTCCATAACTCCCTGCTTTGGCCTGGGTCTCTGCACTGGGATTTCCTATCAGCTACGAAGGCCCTGGGCTGCCTATTGTCAATAACTGCTTTCAGCAGATGAAGCTTTACATAACCTCAGACAAAATATGTTGTTAAAACCACACTCCACTGAGGCAGACAGAGCCGTAATTTAATATTAAAAGAGCTGAGTAAGTCTAAAGGCTGAAAGAGTAGGTCCTTTATTAAGGATGTCAGGTAGCTGTATCTCTATCTAAGCCAAATAGTGAAAAAAAATGAAGGAAAGCAGCCAACTGTTACACAAATATGTCAAGTATTAGTGAATCACACTGAGGTTTACGTGTAAGATTGATTGCTGTGATTATGAAAAATATGGACCTTTGCTTTTCAATTAAGTTTCTCCGCTTCAGTTTCCCACATTTTCTTTGTCTGTGCTTTTTTTTCCCTAGAAGATTAAATATCCATTTATCTTTTTGGCCATTCACAACTAGATGGTTACATTACACATTATTGTAGTGATCATCCTGCTATAATGAAATTCATACAAGTGTGGTAACTACACTAAAAAAAATCCTCATTATAAACCCAAGTCACTTCAACCTAAAAGAAACCCATAAAGCTGAGTGATGGCAGTGTGCAACTGAAGTACTCTGAATACCCAAATTGGTTGTTCTGTCACTGCAATGAATTCCTGGTGCTTCAGGAAAAAAGTCATCTTCAGAGACCTTATTCATGAGCATAAATAGTTTCAGTTGACCATTGGCTGCAGGGAGAGAGTGCAGGGCATGTTGCTCCTTTTGGAGACCACGCAGCCTTCAGCACTAGAGTCAGTTCTAAATATATTCCTCAAGTCAGATGTATAATGAGACATTTCATTACTTCCTTCCTTCTCGGCACATTACAGCAAAATGAGCCAGGATTTGGTCTCCCCAATATGAACAAAGTTTAATTCTTTGCCATCTGCCAGGATCACGAGGACAATTGAAATATCCCTTTATTGTCCACGTGCACATTAGAGCGTTGCTAGCCATGACATTCCTTGATGACAGGACAAGCTCATGATGAAGCAAAATACCAGCTTTATCTTCTTTCTAGTGACTCTTGGCATTAATGATTTATATTGGATATAGGTAGTGCAATGCCCCAGATACAGAGGTTGCTGTTAAATAGAAGGAAATACGGATCACACCAGTAATCAAAAGCACATAAAGACGGGGTGTGCTGCCCAGGCTCCCTGTCTCTTTTTCTCCTTCTGTGTTGCTAGAAAAAGTATATGTCCGTGAGCATGTGGGTGAGGTGCATTCAGCAGAGAAATGTCCAAATGTTTGTTCTTGCTTTTGCAGTATGACCTGCATCAGGTAGAGTAACTTAAAAGTGATCCTGAGTGGAGATATCAGGTGGCTGAAATAAATTTTTGCTCTGTGCAGAAAGACGGGTGCTATTATACGCAGGATCTGGAGTCCCAGATGCAATTTTCCATCTTAAGACATCCTCAGATATATGGTCCATACACACCCCAGTCAGACCCTGAAACACAGAGGGGCAAGCTGTTCTCAGCTACTTGGACAGTCAAGAGGTAGAATCTGATACCTCTCATCAGAGATGAGATGCCATGGGCCATCCAATGGGTTGATGTTGGGCCATGGGACTGCAGTGACCTTGCAAGAACATCAGAGGTGGTGCAAAGCCAGGAGAGAAAACAGCGAGGAACACGGTGTCCAGGGAAGTGGTGGAGGAACTTAAAAGACATGGATGTGGTGCTCAGGGACATGATTTAGTACTGGGCTTGACAATGCAGCATTAATGGTTGGACTCCATGACCTTAGAGGACTTATCCAACCAAAACCCTTTTATCATTCTGTGATTCCAAGGAAGTCATTACAGTATCCTTCATTTATCAGCATAACCAGGACTGAGCTGTGGGGCATCTTCCCCACCTTCCAGGGATGCAGTCATTTGGCTAATGCTTGAAAAATCCACTCTGAGAGCCCCAGCTGGAGGCAAAAGGACCTGCACAGTGCAGTTTATGGGCTGTTCCAGGAAAAGTTGTTCTTCCTGATGCATGAGCCTGCCCAGATTTCTTCTGCACCTTGACAAGGAGCCCTTGTGGCAGAGCTGCATTGCTGAGGTGTTGCTGAACACAAGCTCCATGTGGAATGGCTCTCCACTGTTATTTTGCAGAGTACCTCAGCATCTCGTGGAATGAAAAGCACCACAGCTGAAAGTCTGAGGCTTCAGATTATTCAGTATAGTGAAAACTGAGACTCAGAACAGCTAATGCTGGGTTAAAAAAAAAAATTTAAAAAAAATTTAAAAAAAAATTTCTTTTACTTTCACAGCCCTGATGACCAAAAAAGTGTTTTGCTCACCTTGAAATCACACTCCCTAGAAGCTCTGTTAGCACCCCCACCCAAGTGTACCTTACATCCACTTTCCCCCCAACAGCAGGAAATCACTTAGAAAATATTTCCAGGTTCCTTCCTGGCCAGAGGTCACGTCTGTGTTTCAAAGCAGCAGGAATCACCATGTTCTCTGACACAACAAACAGAGGAGGAAGACCTGTCCTGCCCTTCCAGCTTTCAAGCTTGTGCTTTTTAGCTGCAACTCCACCCTGCACTGGTGGAGAAGGGATCAGTTCCCACTGATCGCAGGAAAGGGAGGTCACGAGGTTTGCTTGATTAAATCACCACAAGCCAAAAGGTTCTTTTTCTCTCTCACTGAGAATTGCTCACGGGCTGTTTAACTTATTCCAAAAAGAAAAGCAAGACAAAAAAAAACAAACCCCAAGCCCAAGAAGCAGCAGCACACAGGGAAAAGCAGGTGTGTCTCCAGATCCTGGAAAAACAAAGGGCAAAGGCTGAGGCAGGAGGCGACACTTGGATGGGAAGTTTCCATCCCAGCACAAGAGGACAAGTTTGGAAAAGACTCGGACGGGACCAGCACTTGTTGCCCTACAGGTATGGATGCTGTGTGTGAAATGTGGCATTGATTTAACACTTTGGGGAGAGCAAGGGTGGCTTGAAGGAATTTTTTGGGTCCGGATTCTGACAGTGTAGTGCAAGCTTTGCACCACCAGTAAACCTGCTGCAGGTTTCTGCCAGGGGAACTGCAATCGTCACAGGTTTCATTTTGTGGTGATTACTTGGCAGTTTTCTGTAGGATGGTTTTGGCTGTTCAGGGTATGAATTAAGCCATTCAAGCTCCTGACAAAGTGCTACTGCCCGTTCATTTGGCTAGTGAATGCTAATAGAGGTTATGATTGCTTTAGTTTAAGCTTGGGGCTGCAGAGGTAAAGAGGGACGTGCATGGAAGTGCTGTGCTAATCCTCATTGCGTTTATTGCCTCCTAAGTTGTGCTGCAGAGTTTCAGAGAAAAAAGTCAACTGTAATAGTATTTAGAATTTTTTTCTTTTTTTCCACTTTGTTCTGTACTTAGAGTGGCTGGAATTTGCAGTGCAGATGCAAGCACTGTATTTGGTTAGCTGTCTAGAATGGTGGGTTTGTTTCTTGTAAGAGCAATCTCCCTTCAGTTTCATGTTAGGTGAAACTTGCTGACAGGGAGAGGGACTTGAGGCACCCAGGGCCACAGGCTGAGAAACTGTATACTGTTGTATACTGTTTCTGAGCATCACATTTATCTTGTTTCCATTCTTTTCTATCTATGTTTTCAGCTGCTAAAATGAAAGCAAATTTTATGGTGTTGTGCTGGAGTGCTGCTGCCAGTGTTCTGTGTCAGGGGAGATACAGGGAGGCTTTCTGATGATTTCACCTCCGTTGATGTCTATATCCCCAAAAGTTCTGCTCCATTTCTAAACATGTCTGGTGGAAAAGTATCCACTTGGCTTAAATGGTCATGATTCAGAAAAAAAGCAGTGCTGTGATGTGACCCTGTACAACCTTGTTTCTCTCTCCCCATCATGGGAAAGCAATGCTCACCTGTGTGCATCAGGAGCTTTTGGATTTGGGGGAGAAAGGTGTTTTTGTTTGAATGCTGTAACTCACACTTTCAGTGGCAGTTTTACGAGGCAATGGGCTTGTGACAAGCAAGGAAATAGCAAAGCAAAGGATGTTGTGAATTTGAAAGCCTGAGGCTCCGTTTCTTCTGCTTCCATCACTTGCTGTTGCATGATGAAAATGGTATTTCGCAACCCATAGATTTTCCTCTCACCCAGAAAATTCCTTATCTATTTCTGTCACTTAACCTGTCCAGTGATGTCTGGCAACACTGCAGAGTGAAGTGATATTTAAAGAAATTTAGAGGCAAATCTTTAGCACCTGGCCAGCAGTGACACTTAACTGAACTCAGTGATGGGTCACCCAGCTCAGCAGGAACCTGCTGTGACTATTTGGCATCTGTCACTATTTAACTTCCCTAAATTCATCTGAGTTTGCCTCCGGTGATCCAGGTTTAAAAAACAAACATAGAGAACATGCGTAGGCACTGGGAAGATATCTTTGTCCTGATCTTCTGGTTATTTTTATTTTTTTAACACCTCTTAGGCAGGCTTAATAAAGAAGTTCTCCAACATCTGAATTGGAGACGTGGGAAATTCCTCAAACTAGGCAGAGCTTCCTCTCATTGTTATAACACAAAAGACCAGTGCAGCCTTTACTAGAGTTCCTTTTTTTAACCCATTCATCTTGACCAAGAAACCTACCTGCTGCTGCTACCGCTCAGGGCTGTGATTCACAGTTTCCCAGAAGACAGCAGACAAGCATGGAAGTGGATTTCATCATCCACAAGGACGGCGTTATTTTGGGGTTGTATTGCACTTGAAACTGAAATGGTTTGCTGCTGGAATTAATCTCAGCCTTGAGCAAGAATCATGGCTTTTCAAGATCAAATGGGATGAATCTACAGTAAAACCAAACTCCTTGCAGAAAACCATTTCCAGTTTTCCATGAAAGAGTTTCTTAGCACGGTGATCTTCAAAAGGGGTTCAACTGACATTCATGAGCAGATCCACCCCAACTGCATGTTTATACAGAGTTTATTTCCCAAATGATCCTGCATGTGGCTCAGCCTGCCTGGTGGCAGTTACCACCCACAGGTTAATCTGATCCTGCACCTGCCCTGCTGGTAAGGAGCAGCAGCTCTACCCCTTATCTATGCTGGGCAGCATCCTGAGAGGACTGAGCCAGCACTGGGTGAGGGCAGGAACTGTGGGGCTGTGATAGTGGCCCTGAACTGGTTGTATTAGGAATGTGGATGAGATGGAATGCACAAGGTGGGTGTGCAGGAGCAGGTAAAATGGAAAAGAGATAGCAAAAGATTTGCAATGGCTTGTTTCTCTCTGATGGACAAATGATTGATTCCTTGTTTGTTCAGCTGGGGTTTTTTCCTTAGAAAAGATTGGCTTCTGCAGAGCAGATAATTCACTGTAGCATATTGTCTAGTAATTGCACTGCTATATTTGCATGTTATAATGCTGCACTAGTGGACTTTGTTAAGGAGTTTTTGACTACATTTGCAGCCTATTCCAAGTCGAATATGGAATATGGATGTTGTAGCCTTAATCCACCATGTCTACACACAGTTTATATATTTTCTACAAACTTCAGTTTATTCCTGTGGAAGCCTGCAATGAATTCAACGAATTCTGCCCCCAAATCCCCCCCTCTCCATCATAATTCCCATCTGAGCAATCCAAACAAGATGGGTGTGCTGGGATTGAATTTACTTTCCTCATAAGGTGCTTTCTTTGGATTTGTGGCTGAAACAGTGTTGACACCATTTTGGCTATTGCTGAGCAGTGCTTGCAGAGCATCAAGCATCAAGGCTGTCCTTTTCTTCCCACCGACTCTGTAGTGAGTGGGATGAGGATTGGGAGGGATTACAACAAGGAAAGCTGACTTGAATTCACAAAAAGGATGTTTCAAACCATATAACATCATGTTCAGCAGCAAAAACATAGTGGTGGAAGTCAGGGTTGTCTTCCAAACCTGCCATTCCTTGGACATTTTCTGGATATACATCTGCTTGTGAGAGGTAGTGAAGGATTGCCTTCACATCACTTTTTTTTTTTCCTTTCCTCTTTCTTTCCCTATTAACCTTTATTTATCTCAATCCACTAGTTTTTGTACTTTTTCTCATCCTATTCTCTCCTCCATCCCTCTGACAGACGGGCAGTAAATGAGTGCCTGTGTGGGTGTTTAGCTTCAGACCAGGGTTAGCCCACAACAGGATATCTAGCCCACCCTTCAGACACCTTCTAATGGACCACTTTTGAATAAACAGAAGATTTTCCCAGCCCAGGAAAAGAACCTTTAAACTCCCTTGTGTCATCTCTATTGGTTGATTTACACAAAGTAATACTTGTTTCAGGAAGACCTCAAAGGTCATCTAATATCCTTCTCCTGGCATTGAATTCCTTCATTCTGGATGAAAAGGGAGCCACATCTCGTTTGCCTTCTAGGTACTTCCACAAGTTTTGCTTTATCAGATCATTAGTGCAGTCACTGATGGGTTTTTCCTGTCCCAGGGTCTCTCTAAGCACCCTGTGAAGCAGAGACAGCAAATATCATCCTTGTTTGGCAGCAGAGAACTGAGGCACACAGATTGCCAGAGTCTGCTTACAAGGTTGGCTGCTGCCAACCCAAAGTCTGCTTAAACTCACCTCACCAGCATGGAGAATGCTGTGGCAGCCAGGTTTGAGGGTGCTTGTGAGCAGCAGAGCTGTATGCATGCCCTATTTAAATCTTAATATGAAATATTAATTTCCAAATGCCTTCCCTCAAAACATAATAGAGCTGTGATCAAGTATGTAATTTACTGTCTTCGGAAATTCCTCAAAACGACAGAGCTTCCCCCAATTGTTCATGCACAGAGGAAAAGCTCTACTAGAGTTCCTGCTTTGGCTCAGTCCTGTGAGCACAGGCTTGGCCCTCCATGACCATCAAACTGAGTGTGTGAAAGCCATCTTCTTTCCAAAGATGTCCCTACGTGCCTTATGACAGGCTATTCACAGAATGCCCCTTGCTCCTGAAATCGTTTTACTGTGCCTTCTTGAGAGAGAAATTCTTTAAATTCCTGCATATTGTCCCTAAACTGTGGGTTGGCTGATCCTAGGCTTGAGATCCCGGATGAGCCTGTGCATGCCTCAAGTGTCTCTGGCAATTAAACAGGACTGATGGCACTTCCTTCCTTCCTTCCTCCTGTTATCCATCCTGTTTCAAGTCTGTGGCTTAAAAGGTTCCACTGCTGCTCATAAACACTGTCCCTTATTGCTGTAGGGACACTCAGCATGTAAAATCACAGAATGCTTTGGGTTGGAAAGGGTGTTAAAGCTCATCTCATTCCAGCCCTTTCCATGGCAGGGACATCTTCCACTAGACCAGGTTACTCCAAAGTCCCATCCACCCTGGCTTTGGACACTTCCAGGGACTGGGAAGCCACAGCTTCTCTGGGCAACCTGTGCCAGGGCCACATCACCCTCACAGGGAAGAATTTCTTCCTAATAATTAATCTAAACATGTCCTCTGTTAGTTTAAAGCCATCCCCCTGCCTTGTCCTGTCACTTCAGTCCTTTGGTAGGCCCTTTGGGTACTGGAAGGAGCTCAAAGGCCTCCCTGGAATCTTCTCTTCTCGAGGCTGAACAGCCCCAGATTTCTCAGCCTGTCCTTTTAGGGGAGATGTTCTATGTTACTATTGAAAATCTGCTTTAAAAGCTGCTTGCTCTTTTCCTGAACACCTTGTTTCTGAACAGCCTTGCGATGGTGCTTCCAGCACTGTTCCAGCATCATAGTACCAAACTTTGCAAATGCTTAATCCATCTGACAGCAGTTAATGGAAGCTTCCCTTGTCCCTAATGTAAGTGCAGGTGCTTTTGAGGGTGTTGAAGCAGAGGAGGTTCCTACTGAAGAAGGCCCAGATTGCCTGTAGAGCCAGCAGAGAGAAGCACAAAGTCCTCAGAAAACTTCCTGTGGGAGATGCAACCAAAGCTCAGCACCAACTTCATCCCATTGAGCTGGGGGATGCGGGAGCTGGAAGAGAGCTGGAAAACCTTCCTGTTCTTGAAATGTGCATTTTATTTTACGTCATGCTAGAATTAGGAGAAACAGTATCACAGCAACAGGGCAGGGTGTGTTAACCCTGTGGCCATCGGTCAGGGCACAGCTCCCCTATGGTGAACTCTCCTTTTCTCCCTGAACAAGGAGCCCAGGCTGTGCTGCTGACTAGGAACAGCCCCTGGCCCTGTTCTTTGAAGGATTCCTGTGAATCTTGGCATTAGCATTGGCTGAGACAGGGAACATGGTGACTGTGGACTGGGCCTCCTAAAAGTAGGCAGAAAGAGACCTCGCAGTTCATCTACTCCGGCCCTACATCTCATGGCAGGTGCTTGTTTGAGCTCTCCAAAGGCACCCTGTGGCTGGAGAAATGCCATTCCTTGGTGCTGAATCTCAAGAGCAAACCTGCCATCAGGTTTAACTTGTGTTTGCCTTGCTGTGTTTTTATGCCATGTGAACCAAACAAGCACCACAGGGGTTCACAAGTCTGGGTCATCCCTGGTCTCGGTCCAAAGATAAGCATCTTCATCATTGGCATCAGGTGTGAGACCAAGCCAGAGTATCATCAACACAGATGGGACTTGTTTGTTTTACTAGTGTTCAAAGACTTTAATGAATAATAGGCTTTAGCCATGCTTATCTTCAGACAGAGAAAAATTTGAAAATATTATAGACAGGTGTAGCCTTCCAAGAAGTTAAATAGTAGCATTATTTAGCCTTTCTGAATTCTCCTGTGCTGTGGAAGACAGATCAGTACAAAAAATAGTAAGGCTGGAAGTGAAATCAGTGGAACAAAATAGAAACTATTATTTTTTTTCTCTCAGGCTTCATCATAAGAGAAGGCAATTAAGAGATATGGACAACAGAGACCTGTCTTCACTTTGAGGGATTTCCCTCCATTTATATGATTCTATGTGCAACAGAGACCTGCCTTCACTTTGAGGGATTTCCCTCCATTTATATGATTCTATGTGCAAAAGGTGGGTGCTATTTTGTACTTCCATCTTTTTGTTGCTAGGTGTGACAAGCCAGGCCCTCAGACAGGAAACACCTTCTGTCCAGAGGGCAATTGTAAACTCCAAAAGGCTGACACCTACACAACTTACAGGAGCTTCCTACACAGCCAGCTGCAGTAATAACAGGAAAAAAATCAAGAGGTTAATAAAATGAAACGAGCAGGAAGCATGCAGTCATCAGACTTTCTAGTACTTTAGTCTATAGAAGTAACCCGTGTCTGGCCTGACTCAGGGACCCAATCCAAAACTCATTGCAGCCCATGGAAATTCCAGTGCAACGGATATTATTAGACCTCACTCTTCACTACATTGATACTACATTGTACTCCTTCCCCAGTACTCAGCTTCACATATCTTTTTGTGTTACTTCTCACTGTGAATTAGGCCTGCACCCCACTGCAGATGCTCCAAAAAGCACAAGGAGAAGGTTCATGGGTACGTCCCTTCTCCCATCCCAGTCATCAGAGGTGAGCTGGTGTGTGCTTTTCAACAGTCTTTCCAAACAGCTGGTGCCCAACTGCATACAAAGTGCTGAAACAGAAGGGTGGAATTAATTGAATTAATTGGCTAGCACTTTTTTTTTTTTTTTTTTTTTTTTTTTTTTTTTTTTTGTTCCTTTTCTACAAAACTCCAACATGAAGGTCAAGGAGGAGGACTTAGCTGGAGAAAAACTCTAGTGGAAGTGAGAAAGAACTGCCAGGAAGAAGACAAGAATTGGGCAGGGCTTTCTTTTTCCAGTAAAGGGCTGATTTAAATGCCGTTTCACTTTGGTTGCAGCTATCACTGTTTTCAGTCTGGCATATTAATGTGCCATGTGGCATGGGGAGCATTCATCCCTTTACCTATGAGTGCCATGACATCTGTTTGCACAAAACCAACAAAAATAAGAATTATCCCTCTATTCCCACAGAAAATGAAACCCTTGCTCATGTCTGAGAGATCCTTGAGCATCCCATCAAACTCAGCCCCCTGCACCATGCTAGGCACAGAGCTGGAATAACACAGTTCCACAAACATCACAAAGAAAGCATGCCACAGCTTGTTTATTGCCTGTTTGAATCCTTATCACCAAGCAGTTCAGTTTTGTGTCCTTGATTAATTTCTGTTTATTTTATTTTTGTTCTCATTCAGATGTGTTATCTAAGGTCAGTGCAACTTCCCTTGTCCCCCCTTTCCCTTTCAGCCAACTCTCCCATGAAATATTGTTGTGCCTGGGTGTGTGTTTCTTAAAGTCATTGTGTGTTTTCTGTCTGAAATAAACATTGTCTGATCATCCAACTTATTACGCACTACCCAAAGGTCATGCTTTATGCAGAGAAAGGAAAGCTCTTCTGTTGTGGCTGAGGAATAACAAACTGGACAGGCACTGAAAACAAGGCTTTAGCCCCAGAGTTCAAGACTCTGGGAAAATGTTCCATAGTTGTTTGCAAATGGTAACCAAGGTTCAGCTGCTACAGGCTACTGGGCAGCCATGGAGCCAAACTGTGCCAAACTGTGCCTGTGACAGCAGCAGATCTCCCCCTTCACACCTTCTAACCTGCAGCAGTTCCTGGTTCCTCTCTCCAGGCATCCTTCGCCTCCACAGATCTCACAGCACCCTAGGTCTCATCCAAAATACCTACAGGGAGGCAAAGCTATTCAAGCTTGTTCAAGTTGTTCACAGGAAAATGCTGGCATGGGGGTAACTGAGCTTAACTATGTTACAAAAAATAAATACAGCCAAAGTGGGAAGGTGTAGAACAAGTACCAAAGAGGCAGGAGGACTGCTGCGCTAAAATGGCATAGGACTCTTCATCCTCAACAGCTGATGGGGAATGTAAAAGTGACACACGGGGTAAGAGGTCATGGAAAAATGTGCGCTATCTAGTTTGACAATTAAGGATCAAACTTGATCCTAATGCGTGGTAGATTCAAAGCAAGCAAAGGAATTCAGACCTCCTTGCTCCTGCAAATTATGTATTCTGCACACTCTCATAGGTTTTCCTGTAATTTACTTCATTTGAGTCAGCTTAATAGGCCATTAGGGCTGTTAAACACCAATGACCTGCCTTTGCCTCCAGAAATCCCTGTAGCTCTGATAGCCAGAAGTGGAAATAACATTCTGAAGATGAGCTGCCGCAAACTTACTTCTTTTTTGTAAAACTCCTTCCAAGAGCCTCTGCTGTAGCCCTTGTTGGATAAGAACCAACTGGGCTAGACAATCCTTGGATCCGACCAAGGGCAAATCTGTTCAGGACATTAAGCTACCAGAGCCCATTAGAAAGGAGGGAGAATGGTCTCTCAGTGTGAACAAAGGAGTAAAAAGCACAGAGTTGAGGGGTTTTACAAAGAGACTTTAAAGCAGAATATGTCTGCCTGACCACACAGGGAGCTCTTGGCCCCAGTGACCCAGGACATGTCTCACAGCCAGAGCAGAGGACCAAGAACTGAGGCTGTGGACTAATACCCACCTCACAAAGAACTGCTGGTTGAAGTTGTGTTGTGCCTGAAAGGTTGTTTGTTTTCTTCTTCCTGCTGATGCCAAAGTTATATTCATCTCCATTTCGGTACAAGAGGGACAGCTTTCCCAGACACAGCATGTAGAAAGGTTACAGCCAACAGGAATAAAATTCTTGTATGTGGGATGGCTGCATGGGGAAGGATAACTCTGTGTCTTCTAAAACAGAACTGCTTGTTTCCACTTCTGCATTTATAACCCCTTACCAAAGATACACTCCAGGGTGGGTGTACCTTTAGATCCCCTCATCTTGTTATTTTTAGACATTGACACGATCCCCCTGTGCCTTTCCTTTTCCAGGCCAAGCAGCTCTCTCAGCCTCTCCTGGTATGACAGATGCTCCAACTTCTTAATCACCTTCATGGCCCTTTGCTGGGCTCACTTCAGTGTGTCTCTCTTGTACTGGGGAGCTTAGGAGCTGGACATTGTGCTTGAGATGCATCCAGAATCAGAAAATCATTTTTTTTCTTAAGTCTTAACATCAAATGAGAAATGCTGTCAGAAAGATTCTAGAAAAAAGATGTGACTGGCAGGATAAGAAAAGCTTACAAATTTATCTGCCTGTAAGAGACAGAGCTGGTGAGTAAGACAGAAGGATAAGGTGGAATAGGCCAGGTTCCTCTGGGTGAACAGAGATTACCTGAGCAAACATGACTTGCAGGATAAGAAAAGCTTACAAATATGTCTGCCTGTAAGAGACAGAGTTGGTAAGACAGATGGATAAGGTGGAATAGGCCAGGTTCCTCTGGGTGAACAGAGATTACCTGAGCAAAGGAACCCAAGTAAGGAGCCACAGGTCTGAGAGGATATCTGTAGAAGCAGTCCTGCTGCAAGGGATTATACAGAATGCCAACAGCATGTTATTTCTGGCTCTGGTAGAGCCCAGGTGTCTCTATCATGTTACACTGCCAAGGCCACAGAAGGCACGAGCTATCACAGAATCACAGCATAAGCTGAGTGGGAAGGGACCCATGAGGATCATTGAGTCCAGCTCCTGGCTGTGCACAGGACCATCCCCAAGAATCCTGTGGAAATCACAAACCTGCCAAAGATGCCCTTTCTGTCCTAACACAGTGATGTGGCTGCAAGTGCAGGTGTATTGTCACCAGCCCCAGGGGACAGGCTGGCCAGAGGTCCAGCTTGGTGTGGTACCTTCCCAGGGGGGTCAGCTGTACAGCTGGTCAGCAACCAGGGCTGAGGTGTTCATGCCTCTCCAAACTTGCCAGGCTGTTTCTCACCTTTTCCCTTCCCTGAGATGATGCTTAGCCAGTAACTGTGGCAGTAGATGCTTTTTCATGCAAGAATGCCCTCACTGATCTGGCAGTTCTGATCTGTTCTGTTCTGATCTGATTTGTTCTCGAGTGACAAGCAGTAAGTCCAGCTGTGAACTGTGCCAGAAGGGCTAGGAAAACATTGCAGGGCTGACTGTCCAGAATGTGTTAAAAATGCTCACAGAAACTTCTTTTGGCTGCTCTCAGAGTATTAGGAATGCCTGGAGAATGTGATAATTTGGACATTCCGCTGGGCAGTGTTCTCTGTGCTCTCAGTCATACAGCTAAATGGTTGCTATTTCAGCTACTGTGCCCTGCAAACATCAGTCCTAGAGAGCTGTTCTCTCCTTGCAGGAAGTCCTGCGTGGTCGTGGTATGATTTGAGCCTGATCTTCAGATAGCTGGGTCTAAATTATTTTCATTTTCCATGTAGATTATTTGGCTATGTAAAAAGGTCATCAACAATTCACGGGAAGGCTGACAGAGGAATAGAGGAATCTAAAGTCATAATCATAGGTCAAAAGGAAAGATAAATACTACACAAACAAGGATGGGAAATGTGAGCTGATGTAGAAAAAGGTGTGAACCATAGCCCTCCTCTGGAAATATTGTTTTGGGGAAACCCTTGATAAGGCTGTAGGTACAGTTTACCTCCTCTGTGCTGAAACCTGTGAGAATATTGTGCTGCAAAGGTCAAGAAAGGAATTCCTAAACCTGTCTAAGGTAGAATCACAGATTGGAAAAGAACTCTAAGGTCATGAGTCCAACCATTAAGCCAACACTACTAATCCACCACTAAAACACGTCCCTCAAATCCATGTGTGCACATCTTTTAAATACCTCCAGTGATGCTGACTCCAACACTGCCCTGGGCAGCCTTCTCCACTGCTTGACCACTCCTTCCTTGAATAATTTTTTCTAAATGTCCGATCTAAACCTCCCCTGGAGCAATTTGAGGCCATTTCCTCTTGTCCTGTTGTTTGTTACTTGGGAGCAGAGCCCAACCTCCACCAGGCTTCACCTTCCTGTCAGGGAGCTGTAGAGGGTGAGAAGGTCCCCCCTGAGCCTCCTTTTCTCCAGGCTGAGCCCCTTTCCCAGCTCCCTCAGCTGCTCCTCACCAGACCTGTGCTCCAGACCCTTCTCCGTCTCTGTTATCCTTCCCTGGACACGCTCCAGCACCTCAGTGGCCTTCCTGTCATGAGGGACCCCAAAGAGAACACAAGATTTTTAATGTTTCACCAGTGCCAAGCACAGGGGAACAATCATTGCCTTGGTCAGTCCAAACACAGCTCTGAGAACACAGATCTGTGCTCTTGCACATCTCCTCTGAATCCCTTTGAATTCATTCATTGCACAAATTGAAGTGTAGAGATACAAAAGTTACTGGAAGAGATCAGCAAACAATCTACCCATCACCCCACTGCCACAAACCCACATGGAAATAGAATCAAAGCCTCTCCTCCATGTCAGCAATTGTATAGCCTGTTCTTACAAACCTCTACTGAAGGAAACTTTGCAGCCACCCTGGGTAGCCTAAATTTGTGCTTCTGAATGTTATAATTGCATGTTTACCATAATCACCAGCATATTTATTTTTGCTTCAAATTGTGTGACTTCAGCCAGCCATTGCTGTGAACATCCACGTCAGTCCTTTTTCAAGGGACAAACTACTACTGTGTCCATACCTGAGTCTTGTCCTATCTAATCTGAACAACCTTCAGCCTGTTCAAGAGATTATGGCTCTTGTCATTGAGGTTATACAATGCTCTTGTCTTAGCATTCCCATGGCTCTCTTTTGGATGCTCTCCAATCCATATCCGGACACAGGGCTCCAGCCAAAACATCAACAGCATCACACAGTGCACTTTTGTTACCTCCCAGGTCTCCAATTAAAAATATTTGCTAAAAAATTAATAATATTTCAACATCGTCACAGTGAGTGAATTTAGGTAGCAATTTCTTAGGACTCCCTTCAGAATAATTTCTGCAAGATTGAGGTGGGCAAAACTATCTAAAGTCATATGATAGAGATAATAAATGAATCCCCAGCATTGTCAGATTCACCCCAAAAACTGTTATCTCAAAGTAATCTACCTATTAGCTCCAATATGCTTGGGATTCGCTCTGTCATCACACGTTAAAAACACACAAAATTCAGACTCAAGAATATCAGATGGTGTAAGAATCTGCAGTGTTGCATCCAGTTTCTGAGAGGTTCTGGCATCTTTTTTCTGTGTTTGGATACAATTGACAGTGGGGTTTGATGACAAATTGCTGAGATTAATTTCTAGACATGAGACTGAAGTGTGAATGCCCAGGACTGGAATGAGGATGGGTGAGCCAAGAGAGCTGCAACAGCTTCATTTCTAAGTTATTTCCGCATTTGCTTTCTCTTTGAACAGTATCTCCCAGGGTGCAGCCATGTGGGAGCCCTACCCTGGTCTGTCTTTCGTGACAGATGAAATGTGTTCACATGCTTTTGCAACAGCACATTTCCAGTGAATTACAGGATCCCTGTGGCTCTGCCCTGGCTTGGATGAGCACTTGTGGTTCAGAGCAAGTGTCCTCTAGCACACCTCTTGCTTTCTTGAGCCTGGGAAGGCTAATTGCAGATCAAATGTTTAAATAAAAATGTTGTGGGGTTGAGACTTTAGAATCCAGGAAGTTCACAGTTTCTGGTGACATGACTACATGATGAATGAGTACAGGAAAAAACATCAGGATGATCAGGACATCCCCTGTGCTCACATACCAAGTTGATTACATACTTAATGCTCTGACATTGTATAATTTTCACATTCTCCTGCAAAGTAAACCAAGATTTCTCATACCTTTAGGCTGCAGTTTGATGATAAGCCTTGAGCAGAAACCCTCTTTTAAGAAAGCCTTGGTGACATTCTTTCCCATTCTCACACTGCAATATTCTCTTTCATAAATTTTTGGGGAAAAAAAAATCACAAAAAAACCCCCACAAAAAAAAACCCGAAAAAACTGAAAAAAAAACCCCAAAACCCCAAAACCCAACAAAACAAAGCACAAAAGCAAAGGGGAAAAAAGGATGTTTGGGGACAGTGGGTTTAATACAGCCCAATTTTCCAGTCAAGGCTTGGCAGTGTGGAAAGTGTGACTCCACCACGCAGGTGGCACAGGTAACTCAGCCTAAGCCAATTCTGCAGCCTCTTCATCTCAGCCTCTGCACTGGCACTGCTGCACATTCAAACCTAGAAGCAGTCAGCCAAGGGAGTAACTTTGGGAGAAATTGGCTTTTTCTCGAAGGATAGACCATGAACTCGTGTTGAGCAGCTTGCCAGGGCAGAAAGGAAGAGGTCCTCCTTGTCCTTACCCTCCTGCCCTGTCTGCCAGCCCTTGTTCCATCTCCCTTCCCTGCTTGGGGCCACTCAGCTGCTCCTCTCCTTGCTCTGGCACTAACTGGGACCTTCTCCAAGCTGATCAGAGTCAGATGAAAGTCAGCTGGACACCTTATTGCTGCTTTAATTTTCTGCAGGGACAGGGAGTTAAACTGAGTAAGAATCTGGAAGGCATCAGCACAAGGCCATCAATAAAACCAATCTGCAGAGAGAGAGGTGGTGGCATTAAGTGCTCCAGATGTAGCCTTGGCCTTCTACTTGTCCAGATTCCTGAACCAGCTTGGGTGGGCAATAAATCAGACCGAAGGCACCACAACAGTGAAGACAAAGACATGCTGTAAGGGCAACAAGGGCATCAGTCATGCCAATTTAATCACCTTAAAACTGCTGCAAACAGCTGAGGTCTGACTCACCACCTTGCAGGGAGCAGCAGGTGAGCAGGTTTGCAGGAAAGGAAACAGAGCTGCCTCCTGAATTAATCAGTGTTTAAAAAATAATTTCCCCACAACATGAGCTTAATCCCAGGGGTTTCCACAGAGCTCAGTCAGCCACTGCCTCACACACTGCTGTGGAAACAAATTCCATTGATAAACCAACTGTAATCAAACACTGCAGGGACAAGGGTTCCACTGTTACTTGGGCAGATGTCCCCTATTTGTGTGTTCTTGGCTCCACACATTGTTCAATGTAGAAACATACATAGCACATCAGAATTTCCCCTGATTTCTGGGAATTCCCATACCCATCAGAGCCACAGGTCTGCATCTCTGTGCAGCTTCTCCAAGGGCATAAATGTGTCTCCACAGAGCCTTCCAGGCCCAGCCCACAGCAAGCAGGCTGCCAGCTCAGGTAGGAAAATTTTAGGGGTTTCCTCCTTTATAGTTTAAGTCGAAGCCCACAGACATTTTGCCATAGCTACAAAACATGATTTTGCTGCTCTCAGTCCTCAACACCCTCTTTTGTTAGAATAAAGGTGGTGAGTAACAGCAGTGGAACAAGTTAGTCCACTAATCTGCAGCTAAGACACTGAGGGACTCAGATCAGTGCAGGGGGAAATAATGAGCACAACCTGATGAATGGTATCAGGAAATATCTCCTCTTAAAATGCCTTGTGGGTTTTCTGCAGTGGCATATCTGCTCAGCCTCACACTTGAAATTTGAGTGCAGGCTCTAGAGCCAACTTCTTTTCTGGGCAACAATAACTTGTTCAACTAATTATAAAAGTTCCTGTGGTTTAATTTGTCTTTGAGAGAGCAGACTGGGCTATGTAGAAATCAGATGATGTTTGAGATGAATCTAATTGGAAGATCTCTTTGAGCTACCTAAGAAGGTAAATCATACTAAATCTCTGGGTGTTGTCTTTATTTTCTAAAATGTGTGATGATGACTATTGTGCTGGGTGGATTTGCAAGAGAAGGTGTAATTATTTTACAGTATTCATGAAAAAGAGAAGTTTAGAGAAAAATTAATAAGAAGGCCATGTATCTCCCCTACGTCCTGGGTTAAAATGAGACCTTGCTATTTACCTCTGGGAATCCTCTGCATTTTAGAATTAACTTTAAACAATATTTTCCAGCAGAGCTCTCCCTGAGTGCTGTGGAGAATCAGCATTTCATAGCAAATCTGGACTTCTTTAGGTTTCTGGGTCTTTATAAGTTGAAGATACTTATTGTTTCCCAGGAGACAGTTTGTATGAGAAATGAGGAATGTGTCTGCACATGTGCTTTACCCACTGAAGGCAGACAGATACTTGAGAATTTTCTCACTAAAAGTTTTACAGCAATGCTTTATTCATTGAGAAATTAAATGAACAAGGGGAACAGCCACATTGCTTGAGAACAACATTTAATACTTTTCCCCATTCGCAACTTTTTGTTTGTTTTTCTGCCTTTCTAGATAGTGGCTTGGAATGTTTTGGAGCTTTAAACAGCTACCAAAGCCTGAGTAGCAGCCCAGCTCTCATTTACATGAATTGTCCTCTATATGGTGACTTACATGTACAATTAACAGGGTGTTTGCTGTCAGCTGCATAAAGTCACACAAAAGATGTGTTTGAAAATAGAGGCTGAGCCACCACATTTGAATATGAAGGCAAGTTGGGGAGCAGGGCAAAAGATAAATGCAAAACTGTGCCAGATGTTGTTTACCCTCATCATAAATTTTGTTTAATGACCCTTTTGCCTTTCTATTATCTGTTTCATCAACCTGTTACCAGTGTAACACGAACTCTTTGTGCAGATTAAGTTTTTTTACCCTATGTTGTGAGAATATGCTGAATATACAAAGCTACCAGAGACCTTTGTTTAGTTAGTGCTTCAATTACTAAGTCATGTCACAATCTCAGGAACTTGTGTCAAGCTTATAATGGTTGCCTCTTGATCCACTTTAATCAATTGTGATCTTGGGATCAGCCAGATCCATGGAAGTCTTGAGTTTGTTACAAGGCGATGATGTCTTCAAAATAGGAAAATAGTCTCTTTTGTAGAATTCTGGATATACTGACAGACATGCCCAGGAAACTGAAAAAATTTCTTCACATTTCCCCCCCCAATTCTTTAGCCATTCGTTGATAGGATTAAAAAAAGCCTGTAACACTCTTTTATTTTAATTTATTTTGATGTGGGGTGAAAAGATACTCTGAATCACTGTGATGTCCTTTCTGGTTTTTCCTGTATAGGAGTATAAGAGCAGCTATACTGTGTTAGCTCAGATGTCTAGATAAAAGAGGGTTTTTTTTTTCTTTCTTTGTTTATTTTATTTTGTTTTGATTTACTCTTGTTTTGGTTTTGGTTTATGTTGGTTTGGAGGGTTTGGGTTTTTTGTTTTGGTTTTGGTCTTTTCCCTCCATTACTATCCTAAAATATCTTAAAATTAATTTTCCTTCTTTAATTGCATCTCAGAATTCAGTTGACATTTTCTTCAGATCCCATTTCTGAGTGGTAATTGTCAGTTCAGAGTCCATCACAGAATACATACTGCCATGATCATTTCTCCTTACATTTAGGAGTTCGGAATTTCATGATCAAGTCACTCAGTCTCCTGTGACCCCAATGCAGACCTTCACAGGCAGACTTTGCTTTTGTTAGTCTCAACCAAGTAAAATTTCCCATGGTGTTGCATCACTGATCATTGCCTTTTCCACATCACTTGAGAACAAAAAGTAAGGTACAAGCTTACACCTCATTCCTTCAGAGCTCTGGTGATAACATCTCTGTATTGGAACAGAAAATAATTTATCCCTACTTTTGCCTCCTCCAGGTCAGTATCCAGGCGAAGTCCCACTCCAGATGGATCTCTCTAAGAACCACATTTGGTGAGAAAAGTCACAAATCCCTGCTGGGCACCCACCTTGGTGATATCAAGTACATGCTTGGCTATAAACTCCTTGCCATCCTCTTCCAGTTCACCAGGTGAGACCACAGATCATGTTCATATTGTTGTTTTCTGTCATGAACTCATCTGAGCAGGAAAGTGCCAGCAAAGCCTCAGCCTGCCTGAGAGCACCAGTTCTGATAAATGATGGTTGCAATAGGCAGCCACTGGTGCATTCAGGAGGTGCTGATTTTTCTCTTTTCCCCTAGTGACTCACTGCCTTGCAAAATTTGAGTTTGGATGAACAGCCTTTTCAACGGGAAAAGATTGCAATTTTACAAGAGTTCATGATTTTAATCAGGCTGATGTTATCCACTCAGGCACTGTTCAGTACTGTGCTTAGAGTCTTTCCTCAGTGCTTAAAATGATTTTCACAATCCTCTTGGGTTCTGCCTTTTTCTTCTTTTCTTTAGCTCTCTACTAGTTGTTAATTCTGGAGCTAAGAAAGTGCTTTTTTAGGAATAACCAGAAAGTACATATTCACAGCCAAATATTTATCTTTTATGTATTCTTCACCTCCCTTTCTCTATTCCCCTTGGTTGTATAAATGTGTCAGCATTTGTTATAAGGGTCCATGAATGTTTTACCTCTCCCTTTATGTGTCATCATCCAGTCTGCTGTGTGACTACATTAGCTCAGGAATTAATGAGGTAGAAAATGTTATTGGGGTGTGGGGGGTGTGGGTATGTGTGTGTGTGATTTCAGGGACCACATTATATTCTTGTGTGACATGGTCCTTAGATTCTAGTTTACCTATTTGTTAACTTCAGTGCAATTAATGGAGAAGTTTGCTAAAACCTCAAGATAACACTGATTTTTTCCAGGAAATGCCACTCTTCATTGTGTCCATTGCTAGCCAAGGGGTAACAAACACACAGAAATTTGTACCTGAGCCCATGGTGATGCTACAACCCTCTCCAGAGTGG
This sequence comes from Pyrgilauda ruficollis, assembly GCF_017590135.1. NCBI lineage: Eukaryota > Metazoa > Chordata > Aves > Passeriformes > Passeridae > Pyrgilauda > Pyrgilauda ruficollis. The sequence goes on from NW_024527044.1 coordinate 4,797,794, forward strand.
GATACAGCAGGTGGCAGAGCTCTCCCTGCTGCAAGAGGACAGGCCCTCACTTGCAGCAACATTCCTAATTGCTTCCTCATCTCCTGGCTGTGCAATTCCCAAGTACCACCAAGAGGGTTGACTTTGAAGATCCAAAGTCAACTTTTCTCATGGCAGATTTTCAGCACCTCCTTTGTCCCTGTTAGGAATCTGCTCAGAACTCTGCTTTCTTCAAACAAATTTCTTTCTCCTGTTTTGAGCAGATACAGCTGACTTGAGGCTGCACAGCAAAGTCACCAGGCAAAATGCCATCCCCAAGCACTACAGGTCTCCACTGCCTGTTCCTGCTGGTCTCAGCCTGCTGCCAGACACTACAGGACTCAAACTTCTATCCATTGTCCTATATAGTGAGTATCCTTCCCCACCCCCACCGGTTTTCATTGGGTCTCTGCTTGTATCACCCTGATGTTCTCCTTTACACCCACAAAAGCTTGGAAGAAGTCAGAATGAGACCAGGGTGGGAATCTGAATCCAGAGTGTGTAAAAGAGATGGAGAAATCCAAAACTGGGCTCTTCATGTTTCCCAGTTTAAAGTCCCTCCAGAAGGCACTGAACAAAACACATTTTGTTTCTCACTGTGCTGGTCTGCAAGGGATTTCAACTGCTGTCCCTGGAGCTAAGTCTACATAACATATATGTGGGCACTGCTCCTGGATGGAATTCACCCATCCCAGGAGAGAGAAACCAAATATATCTAGAAGTGACATGTTTGCAGGTAGGTGACAGGACTGTCTCAGCAGCAGGACAAGTGCACATGACCAAAACTCCACTCCTGAGTGATTTGTGTTTAGATGTTGCCCATGAACGGAGATTTTACTTTAGTTTTCCACTTTTTCAATAATCCTCAGAGATCCTTTCTGTTTCACCAACAGTGTGAATTATGGAAAGCCATTTTGTGCTTCCTCCTGTACACGTGTTTGTTAACAGACAGTTTTTGCACATTTTTCGCTAACAAAAAAAGACAAATTTTCCCTAACAAAAATACAAAAGAGGAACAGAGAAACTAAGGTTCTAACTAAATGGAAGTAAATATAATGTGGTAAATCTACCAACTCTTGGTCATCACAATTAGTATTAGACCAGAAAATACTTCTTTATCTCCTCCATTATGGGCAAATGGAGAACCTCTTTCTTTGAGAAAGTTGAAAAAAAAGGAAAGGAAACATGAAGAGAAAGGTGGGAACTCAAGCTCTTTCTACCACTACCCCATCCTTTGGCAAAGCAAGATATGTCTGGTTGCAGCAGCCCCATCTGTGCTTCAGCAGATGTCTAACAGTGGCCAAATATCTAATTTGGTCTGTTTTTTCAAGCTGTCTTCATCTCAGCACTTTGGAGTTTTCATGAAAAAAAGCAACACCTTTTTTTTAGCACCACTGATCATGGGACAGCCTGCAGATGAGTCATTACTTAATGGTGTGAAATATGTGAAGTATTTAGCAACCTAGCAATACCCTTTGGTTGTTTGGGAGAATAACTGAAAGAGGAAACCGCTGAGTCCAAAGCTGGAGGAGGATGTGGGTCACAGGGCACTTTCTGTAACTCCTGCAGCCAGCCTCTAACACGAAGGTACCATCCCAGCAGTGCAAAAAGTGCCAGCACTGCCTGGGATCCTCACCCCAGCACAGCTGTGATACAAAACCCAGCTCTAATCACACACCAGATGGTTCCTGTATGTAAAGAGACGACTCGAGAGTTGCCAAGCTATTCACCCTTTCCGTAAATAAAGGTTTCAGTAGGAACCAAGAAACTGGCAAAGCTGCAAATTTCCTGCCTGTGTCTTTGCTTGTTCTTTAGCCTTTCTTGCTAACAGTGGTGCCAATGTATTTTTAGGGCACAATTAAAAAAAAGATAAGACGGTCTGGATCTGGCTTGGCTGCAGCCTGTGTAAACCCAGCCATAGTGAAATGGTGCTAACCCTGCCATGGTCAGCTGTGTGCTACTGATGGCCCCAAAATAGCTGAGCTGGAAACTGAGCTGAAGCCAAGGCTTTTCAGTCCCCTTTCTTCTCCTGCTCAGGCTGGCTCTGCTGCTGCAGGGGTGGGAGCTCTGAGCAAGGAGGAAAGCAAAAGGTGATCAAAGTCCAGTTTCTGGATTCAAAGGCTGAGTGACCAGGTTTCCCAAGAAGCTCACAAAGCTGGCCCAGGACTAAGTGCACTGTGTCAGCCCTGTAGTGGTCTTGAAGCTCAGACACAACAATCCTCCTGAGCTGGGACAGTTGGCTTGCACAGATATGCAAAGAGGCATCTGCAAACTCAGTACATCCCTCAGCTGGTGCTTAACCCTTCCTTGCTTGGAAGAAAGAAATTTTCTGTTTAAAGAGGAAGATGGGGTGGGAAGTTGGAGAGATGAGGCCAAGATTGGTGGGAAAAAATGATCTATGTCAGTATTTTCTTCCCTAATTTCTTTTCCCATCAACAGCAGCTGAAGTTTCACTTTGTTATTGTCACGGAGCTTCACCATTTTATTTTTTTTCTCCCACAGATTGACAGCACGCTAGGGCAAGAAAGATTCTACCCAGAGATGCAAAGGCAGAAGCGAAACAGTACGTACACAAATGTATGGTAACAGAGCAGGTTTCCAGTAGGCCCAGGGTGAAATCACTGCCAGGGACAGCATCTCTTGATGTACTGAACTGGGAACATCAAGGACAAAGTGTGGTTGTGGTTTAACCCCAGCCAAGCACCACAGTGCCCTTTGCTCACTCTCCCTCAGTGTGTTGGGGAACAGAATCAGAAGGATAAAGTGAGAAAAGTCATGGGATGAGATAAAGACAAGATAATCCTAAATGGCTCAGTCTGTGGTTGGCAACCCATCAACCTACTGATTCTAAGGAGAGAAGGGATGAGACAGCTCTTCTATGAATATATTATGTCATTTGTATCAGCTTCCTATGCTCTGACAGCAAAAAAATCTGGCTTTTGTCAGACAAGGAGCAGATAGAACAGAAGCAGAATATCTGCTGAGTGGGAAGCAGATAGATTTCCTAAGCAGAATGCCACACTAAGCTACCATTAAATAGCAACAAAGACCCCCCAATGCTAAACTAGAGGCCATCAATTTGTGATTTACCCTCAAACACAGCTTTGCAGTTTCATTCTATTTCTCTTTCAGTGCTTATTCTTGACCTCCCCCTTCCGGAGCATACTTTTGGCATTGAATTAAGCCTGCAGGATTCATCTTATCTGGAGCCAATCAAAGACTATTTCAAAAACATTGATCTTCCAATTAATATTTCAAATGTACAAACAACAGTTTCAAACATCAGCATTACAACAGGTGGGTTGGTTATTGATTTGTTTATTCCGGATAATGTGGGGTTTTGTCAGTATTTGATGTCTCCCACATTTACCACCCATCATCTTCAGAATCAGCAAAACTGAACCATCTCTGCTCCTGCTGAAAGACCCAGCAAGGCTGAAGCTGTAGGACAACAGCACAGTTTTTATCTGTCTCTCACCACTCCTCTTTATATAATGTTGGCATTAGGAATAGCTCTGAGTGCTTTTCCTAAGGAAGGGACAAAGCCGGAGGAAGCCTGAACCAAAGGATTTTGTTGCAGTTTGGCTAAGAAGCAGTCTGAGTTACTTTCAAGTTTCAGGAAGCTGTGACAGCAGTTATCAGACTGTTTACTTCCCTCCTCCTGTATCTGGAACGTAGATGGCTGTAAGAGGCTGTACTCTGACCCTGACAGACACAGGCTGAATGAGATAGAGCTCCCTTAACCTGTTCTCACAGGGCAAGATATCAGCCAGGTTTTATTACACGAGTTGTGGTTGTGCAGCATCACGTGCAAGTAACACAGCAGAACACATACAAACATACCAAGCATTTACAACAGCAGAGGAGATGTGATACCTTCTTATCACTCAGCCATAAAGAAGCAAAAGGAAGTGTTCAACAGTTTCCAGAACAACATGTAAATGCATCTTATAAAGGCCTTCAGGCTCACGTGTAATGTGTGAAACTAAATATGTTAATATCTTACTTTGCCAATGACACATTAAGAGCAGAAAAAATTAGTGATGTGCTCTGTTTTGCCTTTTTTTTTTTTTTTTGGGGGGGGGTTGGGGGGGGGTTTTGGTTTTGTTTGTTTTGGTTTTTGTTTGTTTGTTTTGGTTTGATTTGATTTTTTGGTTTTGTTGGTTTTGGTTTTGGCTTGGTTTTGTTTTGGTTTGAGTTTTTGATTGGTTTCTGTTTTTTAGTGCATTAAAGCACTTAGTGCTTATGCTACCTTCTCTCACATACCATCTGCCAGGGGACAGAACAACCAGAACAACACAACACCTCATTAGCCACTGGGACTCTGAATGATCTTGCTCTTACAATCTCTAAAAGCCTATACACTTGCTTTCAGCTCAGATGACATAAAAACATTCAGTCTGAAAAGTATTATGGGACCCTGGCCAGTATGCCAGGTACATTTTTCGGATCAGACTTCACATCTCCATTCAGTTACTTGAAAGCAATTGATCAGACTTTTCCCTGTAGCAGTCTGGTTCCCATTTCTTTTTAGTCATTTACAATTAGTAGAGTAAAATTTGCAAGCTGTCAGGTCATCATTATAGCATCATTCAAGTGAACTCACAATAAGGGCAACTTTTTGAGATCCCTGTCATGAAGACACAGAAAGGTAAATATTTATCTTGCAATAGCTATGCCCCATTTACCATTCTCATGGTATTTCTCTTTCTGACTGCAGTCTGCCTGCCCAGTGGTGAGAATAGCAGCTGCTGTTTCTGTGAAAATGGATATGCCTGGCCGAGCACGGTGTGCAGTGATGTGATGCCCTGCCCTTCTCTGAGCCCGGAACCAGCCCTGCCCTGTGGCTACGTGCAGAAAATGCCTTTCTATGGACCCTACTGTGAGCCCCAGACTGAAGGTGAGGAGACTCAGGGCAGAACTCCATTGCTGTGCAGCTCACACACTGCTTAGAGATGAAAGGTGTGATGAAAAAGCACATTAGGTCTGAGCTGGCAACCACACAGCCTGTAAAAGTAGAAAGTCTGCAGAGATGGTCTAAAGCTCTTCTCCTTGTGATATGGGCCCACCTTGACCCAAACACTTGCAGATATTTAGTGGCATTTGGAGCCCCAGCTCCTGGAATCACTCCCATTCCTCTTTGGGACTTTCAGCTTTCACTGAGCCAAGAAAGTTTAATCTCATCAGATTTTCAACAGATTTTTCACTTCATAAGCATTGTTTTTTATTATTTTGCATTTATTTTTATGTCTTTCCTCACAGAGTCATGTGGTATGGGAGAGCCCATTGTAATGAACATGTCAGTCAGACTTGACTCAGACTTCCAGGACGATCTCAAGGATTCTTCCTCTCTGTTATACCAAAAATACAAAGCAGACCTTGAAAGAGCGGTAATGACTTTGGGTTTCTTATCTCTGAAGATTGAGAGCCCCCTAAGTAATGTGGTGTTTACCCCAAGTGCCTGGTGTTTACCTCAGGTGCTGGATGGTCAGTGTCTCTGTGGGGAGCTGGGAAGTGCAGCAGTGGGAGCTGCAAAGTGGAGCAAAGCTGACTCCATTGAAAATATTCCCATTTATTTTAATACACTGGGAAGTATTTAGGCATCTTTTGTATATAAAGCAGGGAAAAAAAATCCTATTATTTGTCCTAGCTTAAATCCATGTGGGTACACATGGAATGAAACCATGAACAGAAATGTGTTCCGTGACACCAGGAGAGCACCAGGCCTGTTCTACATGTCCTTACTCACATCAGGAATGGAGAGTTTCCTATTTTAAGCACACTGCAGTAATACACAGAGGACTTACACCATCTCACCTGTCTTTGTTTACAGTTTAATGCCAGCTACAGGTGTTTACCAGGCTTTGTATCAGCAACAGTAACAGGTTTTAGGTAAGTAAATAATTTCATTTTTTCCTAGAAGACACAAATCTTCCTCAAGGAGACACAAGTCAGCAAAGTTTAATTCACTCTGCCTAGAACCCACTCCCAGCATGCACACACTGAATAACAGAGTAATTGCTGCAAAGCGAAGCCCAGCTATGAACATGGAAATGGGATTGTGGGTAGCATTCATCACTGTGCAAAAGTCCAAGAAACACAATAATTCCCCATCTGGAGCAAAGCCTTTTATGGAAAAGATTGTGCTCCACCCAAAGGGGAAAAGAATGTGAATAAACTTAACATCACTTCCTAGGCCATGAGGAAGATGAATAGCACATTGACTCTGGATACAGCCTTGTATAATAGAGACATTGCTGCTGTCCACACATATTTAAATGCAGCTGCACTTTAGGTTCCTAAGGAAAGTTTACTAAAAATAAACATCAGACAAGGAAGGTGTCACATAAAGGTGTTTCTTTTCAGGGAAGAGCTGTAGCACAATTTTTTAGTGTAATAAGTTTTGAGTTCCAAGAGGAGTCTCCACAGGGGAGTCCTGTGAGGTCTTCCCATCCATGCAAGATGGGTCACCACAACACAGAAAACCACTGATATCCAAGGATATTGAATTCTGGTGCTCATCTCATTCTTGTATCTGTTTAGCCCTGGAAGTGTCTTTGTGAACTTTGAAGTAAGAACAGGAGCAGCAAGCTTCACTCAGGTTGGAGATTCCAACAGAGCCGTACCACAGTTTCTGGATTCATCGTACCAGCTAAACCCATTTACCTTCACAAGAGTAATCACTAGTAAGTTTAAAGCTCTCAGTACTTTCCTTCAACCCTTACTTTAGTATTTTTAGCCTGAATCATGTAGCTGCCCTATACTGTTGATGATTTGGTACTGAACTTTCAAGAAACATTTAATTCTTAGTTATTTCATTTTATCCTGTGTCACCAAAGCTTAGGACCTTCATGAGAGGACCATGCATGCAGTACCTCCCATGAAAAACTTTCAGCTACTCCACTGGTCAGTTATTGGTTGGACTTGATTATTTCAGGGGTCTTTTCCAGCCTAAATGATTCTAAATGATCCCTGATGGGGTTCTGTCCAGGGGAGAGAGATTGAACACCCTTAATTCACCTCCAGAACTGAGACAGCTTTGAGAACATCAGGCTGCCAACGCTTCCTACTCTTTAAAGCAAAACATAAAACTCTTGCAGTTTACATGACAACACATTCCCCTTGACTTCCTTGGCACATTTTCCATGCTGCTGCTGGACATTGTGTTACAATTCAGCTGCTGATCAAGTGCCCTGGAGGTGTTCTGCTCTCAGTGCACTGAGTGCTGGACTGTCTGTCTCAGAGGATTACTTCAACCTGGTTGCTTCTCCTCCCAGCTTATCTAATTAGAAAGTAGTGGTGGTGATAATAATATTTCTAACTCTGCATAAAACCTTCTGGAATTTTTAGCTGAGAAAGATACTAAAAGAATATGTTGAGGGAAAATCCCATGGGCTGTACCAGAGATGGTACCCTGCAGCTGACATGAAACACCTGGGACCCCTATAAGATGGAAGACACCAAAAAGATGTGAGCTGAAGTGACAGTAATGCAGAATGTTGCTCTCTGTCTTCTCAGATCAGACAAACTTCACCGTGAAACCCTCGAACATTTTTGAAGGGGACACAGTAAGACTGACCTGTGAGATAAATTCAACATTTTCCAATGTGACCTGGTATCACTTTGACCAGACCATCTCAGCTGGCTCCCGGTACTCAATAGAGACAGTTTTAGAATCCAGAAGATCAACTCTTAAAATTACCAATGTTACAACAAAGGATTCTGGTATGATTTTCCATTGTTAAAACAGCAGATGTAAATCTTTATTGTGGCTAGTTCTATAAAAAGCAAAGATGAATGCAGTGTCTGCATTTTCTAGAGGAAATGTGAAGATTACACTGCCCCTCATAATTTTCCTGTTGTCTTTGTTAATGATCTACCTATTGACTGGCATTGCCAGTAAGATATGAACTGAGTGAAGTGATTGTACGTGACTGGGAGTTCTCAGTGCCAGGCTTCATTATCATACCAGGGAGATGGTGCTGGCTGCATGGCTGTGAGGCCTTCCCACCCTTTTGGTGTGGTGACTGGAGGCTGTGGTTGAATTTGTCCTTAATGACCTTGCCCCCTACACACACATGACCTAATTAAATCAGAGTTCAGAGTTACAGTTTTGCATGTTTAGGGATGTTTGAAAATCAGAAACAGGTAAACTGGGGGCATTTTTCTGGGAGGATCTATCAGGGGAATTATTATGTATTATCAGAGCTAGGGCTCAAGCTTCCCCTCAGTACATGTCTTTGAACCATGAATTCTACATTTAACTTCAAAAAGGGTAGCCTGTGACCAGGTATTTGGGCACATGTATGTGAGGTAGGAATAGTGGATCCAAAATTCTTCAGACTGAGGATGCCCTGAATCTGGGTGTTTCCACTCCCATGTAAGTGGTCTGCTCGTTTGGCTGTCCCAGTGGGGAAGGAAATCCACATACTTAAAATATGTGGGAAATTTGGAGCTCCGATTGCCAATCTCAAAACCAAGCCTGGCTGCATGCAGGGGACTCGTGCCTGAGAGAGTGGCTGATAAAGAGAAAGGGACCTGTGGGTCCTGCCCAGTGGCAAGCTGAACGTGAGTCAGCAGTGCCCTGGCAGCCAGGGGGGACAGCCGTGTCCTGAGGGGGCATCAGGCACAGCATCGCCAGCCAGGCAAGGCAGGGGACCATCCTCCTCTGCTCTGGGTTGGGGATGCCTCACTCAAGTCCTGGGGGCAGTTTTGGGCACCAAAATACAAAAAAGGCATCGAGCTATTGGAGAGAGTCCAAAGGAGGCCACAAGGATGGTGAAGGGCTTGAAGGGGAAGCCGTATGAGAAGGAGCTGAGGTCACTTGGTCTGTTCAGCCTTGAGGAGACTGAGGAGAGGCCTCATTGTGGTCTTCAGCTTCCTCATGAGGGGAAGCAGAGGGGCAGGTACAGATCTGTTCTCCCTGGTGACCAGGGACAGGACTCAAGGAGGTGGCATGAAGCTGAGTCACGGGAGGTTTTGGATAACTGAGAAAAGTTTTTCACCCAGAGGGGGTTGAGCACTGGAACAGGCTCCCAAGGGCAGTGGTAACAGCACCAAGCCTGAGAGCTCAAGTGTTTGAACAATGCTCCCAGGTACATGGTGTCACTGTTGGAGTGTCCTGTGCAGGGCCAAGAGTTAGGCTCAATGATCCTGACAGGTCTCTTCCAACTCAGCATATTCTGTGATTCTGTGATAAATACTCTGCTCTGTTTGGCAGTGCCTTCTGAGCAGCTTAAGAGCCTCCACTCCAAGGCCAGTTCTGGTGGAGTCTCCCCGGGCACCTTTCTGTCACCTATTCTCTGTGGGAATCTTTTTACCACGACATACTGCTGCCAGAAGGACTATGGGCAATATACAGATCCCAAAGCACCTACTCGGCCAAATTTGAAGTATTTTGGTCTGAGAACACTCATCTCAAGAACCCATCAACACTGAATCCTAATCTAGATACATTTGGCACCAGGGGTCTGCAGAAAGCATTCTGCAGGAGACCTGAGGGTACATATTGATCAGCAAGTAGCAGAGCCGCTGCAGAGCAGGGACATGTGAAAACCAGCTGTGGAAAAATAGAGGCAAACTCAGCAAAAACTGTTGTTTATGCTTCACAGGTTCCTATAGTTGTGTGTTCATAATGAACAGCCTGTATCACGCAGAGATACACAACGCCACAGAAACAATATCTGTCTTTCCACTGCATGTCACTCCAAACTTTGAGGACATCGATGTCACATGTAACAGTCCTGAAGTGCAAGCCAAGGGTCTTTTGTTGTCCTGTTGCATTGACAGACACTTGACATCGCTTAAGGTTTCCTGGAAAGTAAATGGAACAATCAACATTACAGGTAAGATTAACAAAAGGTTGTCTTTCACCTGCTGGGTTTGCTCACTGCTCAGAGGTCTCCTCCTAAGTGGCTGCCCCAAAGTCCTGGGATGAATACAGGGTGTGCTCCAAAGGTGTGAGTGGCAGGGGAAGGACAGACTGTGTATGTGTTGTGCAGGTGCCAGTGGGGTTTTGGGCATCTCCATGCACTGATGCCTTAAACTGTGCCATTCTGGATGGGAGCAGCTGCCTGGACCAGCAACACACCAGCTTGTTCCAGAAAGTTTATTTCTGCATGGTCTAATTTTGAGAGCAGGGACGACTGCATCAGTCTGTACTGCTATCTCAGGAATCACCCTTGGGATACAAAGATCTTTCATGTACCACGTACTGAGATTTGGCAGTCGTGAGGGACAAGTGCTGCACTGTGAAACAGCTGCAATACAGATAAACATGAGCACTCTTTGTCTCTCCACCCGTAGCTGTGATACTTCCCATACCAGCTGAGTCAGAGACATCCCGTAAGGCTTTCCAATATAAAGAGTTAATAAGGCACCAAGTAAATGAGCTACAAAGTAACATGAAGAGAAATGCTCATAAATGTCTACCAACCATCACCCTAAACGGTCTATTGCCTCTTTTAATATTTTATGAGTATGAAGTTACAGTTTATTGTTAACTATTGGCAGTAAATTAAACTTTCCAGAAAGCAGGACAGCAAACTGAGATAAAATCTTCAAAGCTCATGCATGCAGTCACCAGGGGACAGTTACCAGCATGCAGCAGTGCTTGCAGGGAGAGGGGATCCTGGCCCACTGCCCTGGGCTGTTTTACCTCTGATTCCCTGTGGCCAGGCTTTCCCCCAGGAGCTCTGCTCTGCTCTCATGTCACCTGTGCTGTCAGCTGCAGCGTGGGACAGCTTTAGTGCTCACAGCTAAACCAGCATTCTTCAGGTTTGAAGTTGAATGACTGTCAAGTACCTACATATTTTTATTTCAAAATTAGACAACATTAAAGTCTGCAGTGTTTACTCCTGTTTTACTTACATTTACTCACCCTAAATAACACAAATGGGGTTAGGCTTAACCAGAATACTCTTTAGTTTAGTTGACCCTGAAATTTCCAAGCAGTATGGTTGCATTCTGACTGGTTTTGGCAGGAGGAATCTCAGCACAGAGCTGAGTGCCACCACTCTGTGAGTGTTGCCAGAGTAAAAGATGTCAATGAACTTCAGCAATGATGAGTTAAAAGTGCCATGATGTCAATTACATACAAACCCACAAGGGTTTCCATGGCTGCAGTGTTGCTTGTGCCTTCCAGAGGTATTTTTGGACACCTGTAGCCCTTCAAACAATGCTTATTTCTCCCTAGGAGTAACCATCTTGAGTGGCAACTGCACTGGATACCAGCTCAACATCAATGAGTCACTGTGCCCCCCTGAGAAGTCAGGTGCAGTGACCACGTACACGTGTGAGATGGAGACTGGACACGGAGCCAGGCGCGCTCGAAGCATCGGAGTCACGTACCTGCGGAAAGGTCAGGGGCAGGGACTCGTGACAGAGCAACAGCTCTTTAATGCATACTTGTGAGAAAATTGTTAAAAGTAACCCTCACTAATGTGGCTTTTGTCCTGTGTTGTCTCAGCCCACGTAACAATATCTTCAAGCACAAACTCAACAGTTTCCGAGGGATACGGGTTCAATGTAACGTGCGAAAGTGATGTGAGCAATTATGACAGCATCAGTTGGAAAATCCAGTCTGGAAATGACACAAAAACAGTAGACTGTGATATGTGCATGAAAAATAGCAAATTCCCAGCTGTGTCTGTGCTCACAGTGAAGTCTGCCTCACAGGAGTGGAGAGGTGAGTAAATATGGTCTCATTGGCTACAAAGGCAATGAAATCTCTGTACCAGATCATTTACAGCATCCCTAACCCTGTGAATCACTGTGCAGCCTGGCCACAATAAATAAAAAGCCCCCAGGGTTAAAATTTTAAGTGTTGGAGGACACCAAGGCTTGATGTTGCCAGCAACACTGTATTTGTTCAGCATTCATGATCATGCAAAAGCTGAGGAGCACTTCTGTCGACTGAGACATGGTTTTGTGTCTCTTCTTTTAGGCACCTACATCTGCACATTCTCCCAGAAAAGCCTGGACAGTTCTGCCAACATTACCATGGAGGTGATTTCCTTGCCCCTGAAGCAGAACATCCTGATAGACCCCATTTCAACATTAATACAGTGCCAAGTGCCACATGCCCTCGAGTGCTGCATAAGTGCAAAGACCGTGAGAGACTACAGGGTTACATTTGTGGTTCAACAAAATGAATTTCAAGTTGGTAAGACACAATAAACTTGCAGAATCATTAGTTTCACTCTGTGTCACAACCCAGTCTCTGGGTTTTTTGTTTTCAGTTGGGTCTGTGAAAACAAGTCATACTTACTGCTTTCATGACAACCCAAGAGCACTTCTGAGGGTGCAAAGAAAGGGAAATGGACTTTTTTTAGGATGTTGAGCATGCCTGGGGAACATGTCTGGGATTAATACTGAACTGAAGTCACTGCTATAGTGATAAATACATAATAGATAAACTCAACATTTGGTTTGACTTGCCAGGCAGGGAGAAGTGAGCATCCTGACCTGTCTTCAGATTAGAAATTTCTTCAGATTGGAAATTGCTGAATATCTTCCATTCTGCCACTTTTTAAAATGAATATGTTACTTAAGAAAATCTACTAATTAATGAAAATGTGGAGTAACCCATTAAGAATGCAATTCAAAAAACGACTCCATTTTCTTTGAGGATACAGGGAGCACATCTTTAACAATACAAAAGCCTAAGCTCCTGTGTCTTCAAATTTAGGGCAATTCTGCAGCTTCCCTGACATGTTTTTATATACTATAAGTTTTCAAGTGAGCTGCTTTTTATACACTAGAATTTTTTTGAGTGAGTTATAAAAATGTTACTTTGGAAAAAAAAAAAAACCAACAAATACAATCTACCAAAAATAACTCAGGAAACATGCGGGAGCGCAAAAACAACAGGTGAGTAGTAAAGCAGATGGAGACTGAGGAGGCCTTCAGAAGCTAAGAGAAAAGGCAAGGATGTTGTTGGAAGAGACTGCAGCTGGAGACCCACCCTCAGGCACAGGCATTCTGAAAAGCACTGGGAGCGTGGCACAGATCCTGAGTTCAAAAGAACCACGTAAGAACAGCCAAACGCTATCCCAGCCTAACTGAAACACCTGTGGTAAAGGCAGGAAGAGTATCCTCAAAAATTATTTTCAAAGCAAATTTTGGTTACTGCACAGTTAAGAGGGTTTGGGGAGGATTTACTCACACAGCAGTAAATGAAAAAGTATTGATCATGCAGCAGCTGCCAGATTTATTACGGAGGGAGTAAGACACAGAGGTCAGCATACAGAGAGGGAACTTTTTCACAAAGGAAAGTTGTTTTTTTTTCTAGAACTCACAGAAAATAAAGTTTTGCCAATGCTTTCTGCTGGTTTTACTTGACTGACCCCAAATCTGTGTTAACCTGTCTTCATCCGTCTGTACAGAGAAAAAGAAAAAAGACAATTTGCTTTGCTACATGTACAATCACACGGAAAAAGAATGCAACAAAGAGAAAGAGTTCACGGCATATTGCAAGTTTATCAACCGCATTGGACAGGGAGTTGACAGTGAACATATAAGACTGCACTTGATACCTGGTAAGGAAAAATGTTACTGTTTATAGCTGTTATATACGACATTACAATATCTTTGTTAAATCAGATGCCACAAATTCATCACCAGTGACATCTAACAGAAACAGTTTTTTGTTATCCAAGAACTTTTGTCTCCTTTTCTGAATGAAATTTTTACACACAGAGGAAAATATCAGTTTTGATGTAATTAAAAAAAAATAGACAAGATGCGTTGCCTTTGCTGTATTTGAGAGTGGACCCAGCATGTTCCACAGCAGTGACAGTTTAATCACTGCCGCAGGCTGCACCACCAAGCTTCATCCCCCGTGTCGAAATGTGGTCACGCAGCTCCCAGCTTGCACCAACCTTTTAGCAAGGATCAAAGACTGTGGTGCCTCATCAGGCTCAGGGAGGACAGCCTGTGGGAGAGCATTTCCACTTTGAACACAAGAAGGGCAACCTCTGTGAGGTGCTGCAGAGACCAGGGCAGCTTGCAGTCAGCTCTGCGGGGAGTGTTTGGTAATTAGAATTCAGCATTGCTAAATCCAGCTTTGATGTTTAGCTCTGACAAGAGTTTGGATATTTCAGCTCTTTTATTCTAAATTGGAAAGGAAGAAATGTTGCACATCTCTCTGATGCAGAAATGTTCTTTTTTCCACAGTAGCGGTACCTACAGTTGAATCACTGTATCTGACAGATTTCACTCTCTTAGGCAATAAATATGCAGACACTTTAATTACTTTAATCACTTTAATCAGCAGATACTTACTGATATGACTAAGCCAATCAAAGGCAATTAGCAACACCCACGGTTCATCAAAAAGTTGTTGAGGCTTCATTATCAAGGTCTTAATGAATTTCCTGTTAGTACTACAGCAGTACCCAGTACCTTAACAGAATAAATTTTGTATGAATTATTGTTCGCTTAATGGTCAATATAATCCTACTCCAACTCTGTCTAACCCTGTAGTCTAACAGATAAATCTAAGTCTTTGGGTGTTGGTTTGTTGATTTGAATCAGTACTCAAAATTTGGAGCTTTATTAGATTTCCTTTTTAATTCCCTGATTCATAAAAATAAGGAATGTGAGACATATACACCCTGAAAGATCATAATTAATGAAAACAGTAAACTGAAATCCTATTTTAAAGATCTTTGAACAGATCACAAGTTTTGTGGGGGAAATTCATTCATCTCCCTGCTTCTTATTTTCAACCTCTGTCTCCTCTCTGTACAGGTAAGAAAATTTCCTGCTCAGACAGCTTGGGCGTTGGAACAGAAAGGGCCATATTAATAAAGCCATGCTGTGATGTAAAAAATCCAAAAGGTTTTACTCGAGGCAATATAACTTACCAGTGCATTAACAGCTCATGGAAGGTTGCAAGGAATGACTGCCTGTCTGGACCAATAAACGACCTGCTGAGTAGTGCTGAGGTAACCCTCGTGGGTTTGGGGATGTTGGGGTGGGGAGAAAAAGCATTGGTTACATGATTTTTGCTTATCATAATCTAAAATATATGAAGCATTTAAAAGTTTATTTTAAAAGATATGAAGAATGTTTGGCTTTATTTACACCAGCCAGCAAAAGAGCCGAGGCCGCTCCCGGGACACGGAGGGCCTGAGGCACTGCATGGATAATGTCCATGCACACGAGTGCTCTGTTCCCAGGCAAGGTGACCTTGTCCATGGCATCCATGAGGAGCAGTTCCCAGCCTGGAGCGTTCCCCGAGCTGTGCTCAGGCACAAGCCCAGAGCATGTTACAGAGCACACCAACAGTGAGGCTGTAGGAACTACTCTGGGCCAGAGTCACCTTTCTCTCAGCCAGGTTAGAGGATTTCACACACGTGATGTGCTGTTGTCTTCTGTTCCAGTCCTTGGTCAGCAGCCCCGAGGCAAAAGCTCAACTACCCTCCTACCTTGCACAGCTTAAGGAACAGACAACAACGGAGCTAACCACAATAAACAATTCTTCAGCAAACCTAGGTGCAATTGTTACCATCCTGGATATGGTCTCCTCTATCCCAGCTGAGGCAGAGGAGCTCACTATGCAGGTAAGGTTTTATTTTAAGTCTTATCTACACCTACCAAGCCCTTTGGCCCCTTTTGTCAGAGAGGATGATGTTCTCCCTGAAGAAGTTTCACGCTTGCTTAGGATCAAGATCAGGAAAGTGTTAAGGGAATGAGATGAAGTGACAGCAAAGATACAGAGAGGTTTATGAAAACTCAAAATGATGAGGACAAGGAGTCTACGCATTAAAAAGAAGCTGCTGTAAGCTTAGCAACTAGAAACATTTTAGGAACAAATGGATATCTCCAGCATTCTAAGACAGGAAAAGACAAGGGATGATGGATAAAAAATTGGACATGACCAGCAATGTGCTCTTTCAGCCCAGACACCCAAACATGTCCTGGGCTGCTTAACAAGGAGTGTGACCAGCAGGTTGAGGGAGGTGATTCTGTCCCTCTGCTCTGGTGAGATCCCACCTGGAGTGCTCCATCCACCTCTGGGGTCCCCAGGGCAAGAAGGATGTGGACATGCTGGAATGGGTCCAAAGGAGGGTCACAGAAATGATCAGAGAGCTGGAGCAGGTCTCCTGTGAGGACAGGCTGAGAGAGTTTGAGTTGTCCAGCCTTGAGAAGAGAAGGCTCAGGGAAGAACTTATTGCAGCTTTTCAGTACTTAAAGGGGACTTTATAAAAAGGCTTTTTATCAAGGCCTGTAGTGACAGGATAAGGAACAATGGTCTAAACTGAAAGAAGCAGGTTTGGATTATTAGGAATAAATTGTTAGCTGTGAGGGCAGTAAGGCACTAGAATAGATTTACCAGAGAAGTTGTGGATGCCCCAAACCCTGGAAGTGTCCAAGATGAAGCTGGATGTCCCTGCCACCTGGAAGGGAGGTTGGAATGGATGACCTTTAAATGTCAAAACCATTCTGTGATTCTATGATTCCATGGGTAGAAGTAGGAATAAAAAAAAAAGGCTGAAATAGGAATAGGGAGAGTAAATTCTAGGAAGTGATCAAGCAAGGAAAATAAGTTGGATGTAACAAGAAATGAATAACAAAAGAAACCTTAGAAATAATTGGGAACCTTGATTATGAGGTCCAGAGGAAAAGCACTGCTCTTCTGAACAGAAAAGTGCAAAAAGGTTTGATAGTCTGTAGATAGAGAGCCCTATATGAGACACCAAGAAATCAAAGACAGCACAAACACTGAGAAAGAAAGGAAAGAAGGCTGGAGATGCCAATAATGCCAAATAATGCCAAAGTACCAAAAAATATAATAAAAAATAGTCACACAGCTCTGCTTTTGGAAACCTTAACTTGCAAACAGAGTATGCAGAGGGTTAAAAACTGAAGACTTGACATGGACTGAGCAAAATAAGAAAATGCTGGGCTTTTTCAAAAGGCACTTCTAGGACCATGCATAAATTACCATCAGAAACAACAATTAATTGTGTAGGATTTCAGTAACTGCATTATTCTGTTGTTGTTCCAGAATTTCTTATCCACAGTGGACTTAATTGTTGACGATTCCACAACTGAAGCTTGGGAAGACCTGAATAAAGAGAAGACGCGGCAAAGTTCTTTGTTATTACAGTCAGTAGAAAATTTTTCCTTGCGCCTCCAACCAGTTAATAACACCATTCCTTCTGTCTCTGCAAACTCAGTTCAGCTCCAAGGGGTAGTTGTCAAGGAAAATAACAGCACAGATTATAACAAGGACTTCCGCAGTGCAGGAAACCTCACAGTCAATGTGCTCATTAGTGAAACTGAAATCCAGACTCTAACCCAAAATTCAACCATTGTCAGTGTGATGTACTCAAAACTTGGACATATTTTGCCCCAGAAAACATTTGAATATGTGAACGGTTTATTGATAACAACAACTTTGAGCAGCAACAGAAGCCAGAATTTTGAAGTTAATATGACATTTGCAAAGAAAGACTTGTCTCTAAAGATGCCCAAGTGTGTCTTTTGGAATTTCACACTCAACAATCACAGGGGTGACTGGGATGATCATGGCTGCACACCCACAGAGTTAGAAGATTATGTCATTTGCTCCTGCAATCACTTGACATCATTCTCCATCCTGATGTCACCTGATAGATCCTCCGAGCTAATCTTTGAAAATTATATTTCCTACATTGGTCTGGCCATTTCAATCGTGAGCTTGGTGGTCTGCATCATAATTGAATCCTTGGTTTGGAAGTACGTGACAAACAACACGACCTCCTACATGCGCCATGTCTGTATTCTGAACATCGCTACATCCCTGCTGATTGCTGACGTTTGGTTCATTGTCACTGCCTCCATCACTGATCAAAACCAGCAGATGAGCAGAGACATCTGCATCATGGCCACCTTCTTCATCCATTTTTTCTACCTGTGTGTCTTTTTCTGGATGCTGAGCCTGGGCCTCATCCTTTTCTACAGACTGGTGTTCATCTTACACAACACGAGTAAAACTACTCAGAAGGCAGTGGCATTCTGCCTGGGATACGTGTGCCCCTTTGTCATTGCAGTCACCACCATCGCTGTCACACTGCCAAAGAACAGTTACACAAGAAAGGATGTCTGCTGGCTCAACTGGAAAGACAGCAAAGCTCTCCTGGCCTTTGTCATACCTGCCTTGATCATTGTGGCCACGAACTTGTTCATTGCCGCGGTTGTTATAATAAAAATACTGAGGCCAACTATTGGGGATAGGTCAAGCGGGCAGGAGAGGAAATCTCTGTTTCAGATTGGCAAAAGTGTGGCCATCCTGACACCACTGTTAGGCCTCACCTGGGGTTTTGGCCTTGCCACCATCATCAAAAACAGTCATCCAGCTTTCCACATCCTATTTAGTCTGTTCAATGCTTTGCAGGTGAGTTGCATGCATTTTTGTTTCCTCTATCGTGATTTAACATAAAAACTTTATTGCTGTGCTGTGCTTGGTAGGGCATAAGAACACCAGGGCAAAGCTTAAATTTGCCTAACACATCCTTATTCCAAAAGGGCTCTTTGGGAAATCCATTCCAGGAACATATTCTCAGATGCCTTAGCAGATGTGCCATATAGATAAAGCTGGCCTAAAGATAACTCCCTACTTTGCCAGTAGTTTTGGGATCAACTTCCCTGCTGAAGACCAGGAAAACAGCCCTGTTATATTCAGGTGGGCAAACTTGAGCATCCCTGCTTCCATTTATAGTGTAGCTGGAGGCATCATGTTATGCTTTTTTGGGTTCCAGTGTAAACCACAAGAAAATCACCGAGATCAGCTGAGAAGTGCTAATGATAAAGAGAAGAACTGACAAAAATACCATTGAGAGTTTTCAGTCAGTATGACTTTTGCAACATATTTAGGTGGTCAGGAGGATCCCAATACAAGGAAATTTCTTAAGGACAATATAGTTATGTGTACTCGCTCTTTAAAGAGAATTCTTAAGATTTGCCATTGTTAAAAATGGCATCAAAACTGTTTTCTTCAAACCAAACTCACTGGCCTTTTTCTTTGAACCTACTAGTTTGCCTGGAGAGCACAGGTCTTCCATACACACACGTCTTCCATACGCACACTTTCCTTTTTCCAAATACATTTAGTGCTACCAAACTATCTGTGTCAGTTTGTAGACCAGATCAACACAGAATTTAAATAGACCAGGTCTGGGGAGCTGCCAAATGAGCAGTCCACTATGTGATATGCAGTTAGAAAAATGCCCTCTATCAAAGAATTCAAAGTTTAAATTGTACCACGGAAAATGTTGGAGATACTTATGAGATATTGCAATTAAAGACTGGTGTCATCAAAATACATGTAATTATCTATCTCCTAGGGATTATTCATTTTGGTGTTTGGAACTCTCTGGGATAAGAAGGTAAGGATTCCAGCTATTTGTTACATTATGTCAAAATACTGTTGGAATTTGAACAGAATTTCTGTATTTACTGATTGACTAATTTTTTTAATAAATAGATACAAGAAGCCCTGTTGAAGAGGAATTCATCATCCAAATGGAGTTCACAGCAATCAAAGGTTAGAATCTTGACCTAAAATATATTTCAGTTACTGCTGAGTAGTCTAATGTTGTCCAGTGCACTTTAAATTCTGGATTATTTATTAGAACAAGTCAGAGAGGACACTAACAACACAAATATTATTATATCTCCTTTTAAAAAGTTCATTATTTTCACTATAATTGGCAAAAAATGAGAAGGCCGTTAGTGGACATTTGCTTTAAATTCCACAAGAAAGAGCCCAGAAAATGTAACTGAAACTTTTAGTTAGAAAACAGAAAATTTTTTGGCACTAGTATTTATTCACAACCTGAGAGAAATGCAAGTGACACTTGCATGAAATTATTGTTTCAACTCACACTTCTGCATTTATAACACCTTAACAAAAAATGCCAGGATGTGTAAGAAACTTCAAATGGTTTGGGTTGAAATGGAACCTGCAAGATCACCTAGTTCCAACACCCACCTCCCCCTCTTCCCGAGCTGCCAATGGTGCTGGCATCACCATTATATGACAATAAAGCCTGATTTTATATTGGTATCTGAACAGGGTTTATTCAGAAGAGCCTGTACAGGTATTGCTAAAGAACTAGGAAGCCGACTTAAAAGCAAGGATAATTAAGAAGATGAGAACACAGGCTCAAAGGAATTAAGGAGTCCATTAAGGTTGAACAGTCAGTTCAGAAGAACAGCATTGGATCAAAGTACTCCAGTTTCCACAGGAATTGCTGAAATTGGAAACTGCCCTCAGAGATCATCTTGCACCACATTCCCATCAGAGCATGGTCAGCTAGAGCTCAGAGCTGTGTCCAGTTGGGTTGGAGTAGCTCCAAGGATGGAGACACCACAAGCTCTATGTGCAGCCCTTTCCTGTGTTTGACCACCCTCACAGTGAAAGAGTTTCATCTTAAGTGGGATTTCCCATATTTCTATTTCTTCTCAAAGCCTCTTATCCTCCCACTGGGCACCAAGGAGAAAAGTCTGGCTCTGTCTTTACTCTGTCCTAATCAGAGACCCCTGATTATGTCCTGGCATTGGGTTTGTTCCTCCCCAGGAACAGGAGGACTTTCAACTTCCCTTTGCTAAACTTCATAAGATTCTTGTCATTCCATTTCTCCAGCCTGTTGAGGTTGGAGATTGAGCAAATAAAGCAATATCAAAGTCTTTGATTAAGTGTTTTATATGTGATTCATTTACCTTCTTTCTCTACCACCTTATGATATAGGTGACAATACACAACACTGCCTAATTACCCCCACCAAAATATAACTAAATAATGAAGAAGGACTGAACAGAAAAAGATGAGGTTTTCATACCTTTTTTTTTTTAAGTACATCCCTGAGGAATCCTGTTAAATTCTCCAACCACTCCAGAACCAAAAAAGAAACTTAATTTTAGCAGCAAAAAGCTCGTTCCTTCCTTTGTGTCTGGACTGCAGAGAGTTGTGTTCCAATGCCCTCTAGTGTGTCAAGTTAAATTTGCCTCGGATTATTTCAGGCTGTTGGCTGTCAAGAACAATCCCCATTCACATAAATCTTAGGTATTGTGGCTACCTCAATGGCCATACTGGCACAGATAAGAGAACAGGATCCCATACTGCCTGTTAGGACAGACTGGAGCCTAAGCCATCCCCCCGGCCAAGAGTTAGAGACAAACAGGTTGTGCCCTGTCATTTCTTTTAAGGTTGATCACCTCCATCACCACCATAAACATGCAAATGTGTGAACTTGATACCTCACAAACATCTAGCTTTGCCTTCTGTGGATTGTTTGCTCATACTAATGAAACAAAGTTTATTGGAACCTTTTTTTTTCCTCCCTAAAATGGGGCTACAAAGAAAGTTCTTTTGACAAAAAGCATTTTTCTCTCTTTCAGTCATCCTCCCTGAACCTGGTGACACCAATGCTTGCTATGAGCTACCCATTTTCAAGAACCTTTAACAACTTATGTGGGAAAACAGGTATGTGACAACAGATCTCCCTTACTGAAGCACAAACAGGATTTGGCCTTCACTCTTGCTCTCAGGGTCTGTTTGTCCTGATATCCATTAATCTACTTGTCTCTCCATGCATCCATAGATTGTTTTTAACCTTCTAATGCAAAGGAACTGCAACAAGTCAATTGTAGCGTAATGCTAGCAGTGAAATTGTCTATCTCTAAAACAATTATTGGATGTTTCACCAATTCTAAACCACACTAAGTGAGCTTTGTTTTGAGCTTAATGAGATCACGGCACAGTTCATCTGTTGTTCATGTACTCTTCACCACCTTGGAACTGTATTTCTTCAAATGTTCTCTGGCTGTCATTTTGTGGACATCACCATTTTAGTTATGACTTCATCTTGCAAAAAGCAATTCTGGAAATAACATTTAATATCTAAGTGTCCAATCTTTGTATCCACACATTGTTCAGAGAAGACAGTGACACTTGAGTCTCAGTTTAGAGCCTTGTGGCCATAAGAGGGAGGGAGCTGGGATTCATCTCAGGAGCCTGTGGATGTGTTGTGTTCTAGATGTGTTCCTGTGCTCCAGGAGAAGCACTAAGTGCCTCCATTTGTGTGCAAAAATCATTGCCCTGTGGCATGGTTGGCAATTCAGCTGACACAAGCTGGCTGTGTCACCAAACACGCTGAGGTCTGTGGTTGCTGGTATTGCTGTAATCCAGGGCTGCAGGGCAAGGCAGAGCCACCTCAGCCACCAACACAGGTGTCACTGTCCTTACTTTACAGTGACAATGTCCCAGGCTCTCTGTCCTTGTCTAACCCCTGTGCTTTGTTTTGCAGGCAAATACAGAGTATCTTCTTCCGAGCCATCCACCTCTTCCACTGAAAATACTTCCAAGGCATATTCCTTGCTTAACTGAAGCACTGCCAGTGCTAAATCACGTAACTCTGAAAGGACCTCTTCCAAGACACACACAAAAAGTTCCTGGGAGTCACCAGGAAACGGACTGCTTCTTTTTGACTAAATTGTGCCTTGGTGAATTCTTCTGGAATAATCATTTCTGGTAAATGTGTAAGGCAGGGAAGCTGAGAGAGGAGGAATTTTACAAGGTCTGCCAGTCCCAGAAGAGACAGGAAGGATTTGAAGGCCTTCATGTGCAAGAAAGGACATTGGGAGTGAAGAATTCTCAGCCCTTAAGTGAGTGCTTAGCACTGCGCAGTACTGAGACATGAATTGCAGTGCTTCACACAGTTGTTGTCCAGTGGATTTGGTATTTCCCCATCAACTCTCTGAATGATCCCAAAGGCCTGTGCAGATACACAAATACCTCACAGCTTCTCTCCTGCCCTCGTATTAGAGTCTGGAAAGGCTGTAGTGGTTTCCACTTTCCATTTAAGACTTTCTGAAACTAAAAATTTCCAACTGAGAAGGCCCATTTCAGATCTTCACTTTTGACTTACATAAAATGAAGACCGTGGTGATTCCTGCATGGTCTTCTTTCAGATGGAAAGACTGAAAGCTCCATGTGGCACTTTTTTGAAGAAAAGGAAGCTTTATGCCCTTAACAATATTTTTCTTTCCCTTGATGTGTAATGTGGTAAAACAGAGATGGTTGCTGCCCTGTGCCACAGAGGGGACTGCATTTATTTAATGCATAGAAATGTTAAGAATGCAAGGAGTGCCTTGTGTAAAGTCTGTATGTTTGGGTCTTCTCTCAGAGGAGAAACACACTTGAAGGACTCAGAGAATAAGCTCTATAGTGAATATAAATCATAATGTGCCAGGCAGGATGAATGGTTTTATATAAATTATTGCTCTAATACTACATTTGTGGAACCATTTATTTCAAGCCTATACACCTTTAAAGGCACGACTCCTGTCTTGAGAAGAACCTGAAAAGTATTTATAATGCACACAAATGTTACAAAATTTATTGTACAATATGGTAGAATCATGAAGATTTAGATTTGAGGTCAATATCAAGTACTGCAGCCACGTGCTACAGTTCTGTTTGATTGTCAGGGAATCAGGCCTGTATTTGCCAATGGTGAACCTGTTCCTGGAACTTTGAGGTGAATCAGGATGGGAAACTGTTCTCTACAGTTAGAAGCACTTATGATGGCTTGGTATGGGCAAGGTGGTATGGGCAAGGTGGTATGGGCAAGAGTTTATGAATTCTGTGTAATAGCTAATTAGAGTAAGTATACCAGCACAGCTCCAGCGAAAGGGAGTGATGCTGTACTGACCTACGTAAGTATCTGTACCCTTCAGAATCCTTGAGCAATTTTTGTAGGAACATTTCCAGAATCTTAATACAGGTGTTTTGGTGTGACTTTTAACAGTGTTTGGAGAGGTTCAACCAGTTATTTAGTCTAAATTTGAACCGTGGCTGAGAGTGAAGGCATAGGCTCTCAACACTTCTGCTTGCTATGGAATGAAGAAACAAAATTTTCAAAATACACACAAGAAAGGGCGTGTATAAATTTTCATCAGACAGCAGCTCTACATGACACACTTTAACTGCCACATCCCTCAGAAAAAAAAAAGGATTGCTGCCAAGCTGTTGTCAGAGCTTTTCATCCATATGATGACTGGTTTTCTCCAAATTACATTCATCATTTTTCATTGAAAATGGGTGTCTTATGAACCAGGTTGAAATTTGTGCCCCCTGCAGTTCTTTATCTTCTGGCCATTATGGAAATGAGGACGACAGTTAAGACAATGGTTCCAGCAATTCCACCAATCGACATTCCCAGGATGCTCCCATGGACTTGCCTTGACTGACACCTCTCCCCAGTGAAGAAGAAGGCTTGTCCTGATGGGCACCTGGGAAAACAAAGCACAGATTCAGTGGATCAGGAGCCTTGTCATGCCCTCACCCCAAGGTTCTCACATTTGCTATCCCAGATGAGCAGTTCCCCTTGGAGGGGTTCATGTCACAACATTCCTACCTTGTTAGGAGGCTATTTACACACCCTGCAAGCACCACAGGATGGGGCTTCTTTGCTTTATGCTGAGAAACCTGCCCTCCTGCCTGCTGGTAGGAACTAGCAACTGTGGTAAAGTGTTTTGTTTCTACTATTCCTTGACAACCTGGTGGCTTAGACCTCTGAGGTCTGCAGCTCTGAGTACTTTTTAGCTGCATTACTTGAAGAAGAAAGCCAGGACAAGGAGGGAGGAGGTCTGTGGTACCTGCAGCTTGCTTTTCCTTTCACATTCACACAGACTCCATCATTCTGACAAGGGTTTGGGTCACATGGATCTGGCAGATAAGGCAGCTGGTCTTGGATGGGCACCATGTCCTGGGCTGCTCTCTTCTGCCTTTCAAGAACGAGGCCTTCTGTGAGGGCAGATTGCACAGGTCCAACAGGAACTTCAGTGTTATTGAGGTGAATTATATCTTTAAAAAAAGGAGAAAGACATCAGAATAAGTAAATGATGCTATACGTAGCATGCCTTAAATCAGGGGCTCACAGGGTGCTTTCTAGACCAGAGGATGCTCCTTGTCCATTTTCCCTTTACAGAGCTCTTGCTATACCACCACAAGTTCTGTGTATTTAAACCATAAGGTAGAAAATAATATTGAAATTACAGAAGCTAGTTAGGTAAATCTGTGATTTTCTATGAGGTTTTTCTATTTAGAAATGAACACAGTGTGGGGATGGCCTTTAGTATGCTCGATGCTTAGAAATGGACATAGCTACTGGTCAGGGTGCTTAAAGGTATCCAAAAAGTTCACATTTCAAAACTCAGTGCCATTTAGATCCTTCTTAACTCACAATCACTTTAGTCAACCTCACCCACCTGACACTAGTCCTATTTCAGTATCCCATCAAAGAAATGCTGTTTAAAGTTGATCCCCATTAGAAGAGATCTTGGAGACAGGTGTCAAGAGTTATTTGAAAGTATGAAAATAGAAAGAATCACCAATTTTGTAAGGAGAGTCAGGAAAGGGGTCCTTACCATTAAATTCTGCAAAAATAATAAGGTCATCATTTTTCAGGAAGCTTCTCCTTCTCATCTGGCTGTGAGATATGAAGTTACTCCACCCCCAGGCTATGCTTCTGTTGCAATTGCACGACTCATCAAACCTTCCAGCAATTGATGGTTTATCCCATATTATACCTCCATTACCTGCAAAGGGAAAATGAGAACCACAAAGTTGTGCAGCTCAAAGTACGACATGACTTTTTCCTGCATTACTGTGTTAAAGGTGATTTATGCTATAAAATCAAGTTCAGGCCTGAAATTCCCAAACAAATCCCAGAGGACTGACAAACTAAAGGTGCCAGGTGATCTTCAGGTTAGGTCTGTATGAGGATTCTTAGTCTATGTGAGGCCACTGAAATTCCACAGCTTCTCTTTCACTGAGAACTAATCAAATACAAATTCCCTCCTCACTGTTACCAGCTAGGAGTTCCCTCCTGAGTAAGGAAACTCCCGGACCAGTTTGTACCTATGGTTTAGAATTTAGCTGATTTTTGTCATTACTGTGATTTTGTTAAACATATTCATATTTAGGCTTTAAGAGCTCCTACTGAAAAAGTATGTACTTAAATTCCACTAGAAAAAAGTAGAAAGTGATGAAGATTCATGTGTAGTATTTTATACTGTACCAAACTCAGTTTTGTCCCATTATTCTTATTTCCATAATAGAATCACAGAAAAGTTTGGATTGGAAGGTACCTAAAAGATCACATCATTCCAACCCCCTGCCATGGGCAGGGACATCTTCCACTAAAAGCTCCAAGTCCCATCCAGCCTGGCCTTGGACAATTCCAGGGATGGGGCATCCACAGTTTTTCTGGGCAGCGGTTCCAGTGCCTCACCATCCTCACTGTAAAGAATTTCTTCCTAATATCCAATCTAAACCTGCTCTCTTTCAGTTTGAAGAAAATTCCCTTTTGTCCTGGCACTCTGTGCTTTTGTAAATTGTCTCTCTCCATTTTTCTTGCAGGCTCCCTTCAGGTACCGGAAAGCCACGACTAGGTCTCCCTGATTGTTCAGCTTTCTCTTCCCCAGGCTGAACAATTCTGAATTAACACATCCATGAGAAAGGGTGAATGTTGTGCATTCAGACCATGTAGGCTGAGGTTCCCTGAGTGTGTTGAAGTTGACTGAGCCTCCAAAATGCAGTTTTAACTTAAATTACCATTTAGTAATAGAATACTGCACCCTGCTGTCATTCCATCAACCTGTGGTGATATGTCACCTATCACAATGGACAAACCAAAGGTAGAAAGGGAATTGCCAGCTCTTGGGAAAAATCTGTATTTAGAGTCAAGCTCAGATATCCCAGGGTTTGTTCATAATAACATCAACTTTATATATGTCACTTTTCATGTTATACAATCTTCCACAGGCAGGAATTCTGAGTCACAGAGAGAAGATGTACACAGGAAAGTGTTCCAAATTGGGAAATATGGCCAAATTTTCTCAGTTCTGAGTCCTACACTCAGTCCTCTTACTCAGATTCCTTGGCTATCACTGTCAACATTCCTCCAGGCAGACACCCTTACCTGAGTTAACATGGTCCTTGCTTGTGGTGAAGCTTTTGCTCGAGGACATCCTTTTCAGGACGTCGGGGTCCTGGTCCAGCACTGTGAGCGTGGCCTGGCGGTTCAGAGCTGGCCACTCCAGAACTGCATCGTTCTCTCCACTGCACAGGTGGAAGGCAACACGAGCATAGCCACTGTTTTGGTAGTTGGGCAACACGCTGATGCCAAACCCATAACCCTCAGGGCTGTAAAACCGGGGGCTTTCAACAACACTGATGGACGAGTTCTCAAGGATTTTGCTGAAGTTGCGAATGACCCACACAGCTGTGGGACAGGGGGTCTCTGTCAGAGTCACATCATCAATAGCAATGCCACCCAGTGAAGAGCTGGGGTTGCCCTTCAGTCCTTGGAAGAGGTAACGGAACTTCTTCTGAGCGTTGAGGGTTACGTGGGCAATTTTCCAGTTGGAGTCAGTGTCCGCTTTGGTAAAAGGAAAGAAAAACATTGCCATCAGTGGGATTAGAGGTATTATGAAGCAACTTGCCCCTAACCATCCATCCCAGCTGGATTTTTAGACAACTGGACCCTTCACAGAGTCCTGAAGGCCAGAGATCTTAAGTTGATATTATGACTATAATATATCCACATTGTTTTGTCATCTAAATGCTTTGGACATGTTGTACAAGGAATTCTTCACCTGTTAGGGAACGACAGCCTCCAGTACAAAGGACAACAGCCTAAGGGCTAAGATTAAACAAGAGGATGTGAATCAATGACCCAATGTGTTCCTGACACTTTTTCATGGATTTATCCTTCACTGTAAACTGCTGCAGCCTCATGTAGGCAGGTTATGATAGGCCTTGTGTTTTGACCACATAAATCACATGGAGCTCCAGTGGCTGAGTTTGTCCTATTTAGCAAATCATCCAAAGTGGGAATCCAGTTCACATTTCCAAAACTGCATATGCTTTTATATTCCCAACTATCTAAAAATCAGTCTGGGGTTCTTATTGCCTGCAGAGGAGCACAGGTGTTTTACACCTGAACAGCCCACTCTTAGATCATATAGCAGCCAGTGGAGACACAGTCAGCTGATCTCCAGCATGGCCTAGGGTCTCTCTCAATCACTGAGTGCAACATAATATTAGGAATGTTGTGACTTCTGCTGTGAAGCACCAAAATTACGTTATTACAACCCATAATTTCTCTGCTAAATGTGTTCATGTAATACCAAAATTCTTAGCTGTATTGCAAAATATTCTGGTAACTTTGGGAAAATCCTTTGGCTTCTGAGCCAGTCTTCTGCGTTCATGGGCAAAGACAACTTCTCCTCTCTACTCAAATATTAATCTTATTTCCAGAATTACCTTGAAAGGTTTGAATTTTCCTCATCTTACGAATGTTCCCAGTGCCATCATCCTCTTTCAGCCAGATGATCAATTTGTCAGAAGGACTTCCTGTGGTCCTGTAGAAGAACTGGAGGCACTGCTGAGTTCTCTTTGGATAAAGGATTCGGGACTCTAGGATTGCCACCTCATCTGCCTGGCCAGAGTTGGTGTTGAAGTACATGAAGTAGCCAGCATCTGGGAATAAAGGGTAGTCTGTCACTGCCTGTTTTACACATTTCCTGCAAAGCTGCATGGTGTAAATTCATCATTTCATCTGCACTCTTTTAGTAAACAGAAGAGTAGTACTTAACATGAACAATAAAGGCAGTGACACTTGACAACCATCCAAGACAGACTGGGATAAGAACAGGAGTAGCAGTTCAGCATATATATGGAATTCACTGCTGTCAGCTCATGTCAGTTTTGCATTAGTTTGTCTAATTGGAATTTGGATTCCTCAGGAATGTCAGAGATATATGAAGCAGAGAAATCAGTGTTTACCACAAGCAATTAGAAGATACATTTTTTTTTACTTGATTTATACTGAAGATAATCTAAAAATGAGATCTTAGAGGTCATGTGCTATATTACCTTGTAAAGAGTAAGATAATTTCTTATGAGCAATAAGGATAATAAACAGGGGTTGGACACAAAACACTGTCCTGATCTTGAACATGCAGAAGGTCTTTTTTTACAGCTTGCCCAAACAATTCAAAACTCAATGACTGACCATAAGAAAATTACTTAAGAATTCCTGCTCCTCTATTATTGAAATGTTCTTTACTTTAGTTTTGAAGTGTCTACTTTTATCCTTATATTTACAAGGATTCACCATTTGCACCCCTATCATATCTTGGTATCACACAAAGTTGTCATGTCTTATCTATATTGTGTTGCTTTTTAGTTATTTAATTTAGTCAATGATTAAATAAATAAGTTAATTTTTTTTAGCTGTTGTGTGAAAGTTCCATGGACTCTTGTCCAAGATAACATATCTTAGAATCACCGTCTTAGGATGGTTTGGGTTGGAAAGAACAAGATCATCTTGTTCCAACAGTTATACCTGCAGCTGCATAAAGGTAGTGCAGCTTCCTGCAGGCTTAGTGAAGGGTCTTGAGCTGTTTGTCAGGTTCTCTCTAACCAGGCAGGGGAATTATCTTCATTCCCTTCCACATGGTATTTGCAGTCTTTGCAACTTTCTTCTATTTCCAGAACTATAATTCCACAAGCTTTACTTCACATTTGCATTGCAAACACAACATTTATGAGTGGCTACAAGTGTTTGATTCTTATCATGAAGTGATATAACTCTTACACAGACTTTGGAACTTGCAGTAAATTGTTTTCCTGGTTATATTTAAAAGACCTCTAGGTAAGATTGTTCTTTGTCTCCTTCAATATTGCTGGTGTGGAGAACATTCCACTACATTGAAAAAGTTTAGTGTCCAGAGTCTTTACAAACTTCTCTGAACCCATCATTGTCATCAACCCTGGAGAGAACTCAGCTCAGAAAGTGCTTTGTTCCTTTCTTTTACCTCTACAGCGCCCAGAAAGTGTGTGGTCCTCCTGCCCCATCACACTGCCCTGTTGGTGGACCCAGTCTTGATCATGCTTGGTGCCCTGGATCATACCACAGATGTTTTCAAGCTCAAAAGAACACTGGTCCAAAAAGGTGTGAGTTGAAGCTGAAAAAAATACACATATGGTCACCTCAGAGTGAGCTACTAGCTCATAAAAATTTCTGTTTAATTTTGGGGGGTTTGTTTACGGTAGTATAACCATCTTGTAGAGAAGACAGCCCTCACGTTAGCAGATGTGAGCCCAATGACTCAAAAGAGGAAATTGATTCCTGGAGGGATTCCTTGGATAAAGACAACAATCTTTCACCTCTTTGCAGAAGGTTAATAAGCCCCATGTGGCAGTGACAGATGGTGACTGTCTTGGTGCCTCTTTGACAGCCTTGGTGTATTTAACCATTCTTCAGCTGAGGTTATTGTTCTTCATAACAGTTCTCTCATTGATTAACTTGAGCTCTGGCCTTCCACTCCAAGCAAAGTCCACCCAGTTACCTTTGGCTGGTTCAGCTGAGTTTGCCTTCAAGGTGATGCTTCTGCTGGCAGCACCAAGGGGACAATAACTTCTCGTGAACAACTGTGATCAGTGATAACATCTTCAACCAGCTCAGCAAACACCTAGGCAGTGTGGGACTCTAGACCCAGCCAATCTCAGGTGCAAAATAATCTGATTAAGTCCAAATGTCAGTAAAAGAGGACAAAGTGCAGTTGCATTCACCTCAAAAAAGGACAACAAGGCTGCCCACACACCACAGGCAAAACATGACCACAGGTCTGAACTGCTGGAAGCAGCATGGAAGAAAAAGTGTGGATGGTTTGATTTTCCTTGACTAATCTTTCCTAAAATACTGACAGTGAGAAAAGCCAAAAAGGGTTGAGAAGGGAACAAACTGATTGTATTTATCTGGACATCACAGGTCCTGTCCCATACCTCTTCAAGCACATTTGAGAAGAGTTTTTGTGAGTTTAGAGACATAAGGGAGGTGAACCAGCCTGGCTCAAGTATAACCAAGGAAATTGTTTGCCATGGTTAAATTCTGACTTACTGCAGTTGTACATGCGATTCAGTCTTTCCAGGTCAATGGCACTGAGGTCTAGACGTTGTCCAATTATGTCATCAAACGCTGGTATCTTTGCTGTGATGGTGGGGACACTTTCATTTTTGTTAAATGAAAGTGGTTCATAGTGCATCAGTGATTCGTAGTCATAGGGGGTGTTCAGATCAGTGATGTAGGTGTCGTCATACTTTGCAAAATTGTGCTCTTTGCCTGGTAAAAGAACAGAAAAGTGCTTCCTTTTTAGAGAAAATGGAAAGGAAATGGCATTACCATGTCCCCTTCAATACAGTTTTCTAAGACACAAATTATATACCCCAAAGCAATTATTTCACAACCAAATATTAAAACTTAGCAAGATTTGTGTTTGTCATTTGGACAACAAAGCAGTGCCTTTGGATTGCAGTTCTGTGCTCTAACAGGTGACTTCAGTAAATTCAAAAATGAATATCAGTGAGCTGTAAAGAATGGGATACATAGGAGGTTAGATTAGAATTAATAGGAATGGTTTAATAGTAATGATCCTGAAGGATTCATTTTAAGGATTAAAGTACTCCATTCCAGAATCTGTGAATATTGATGCAAATATTTCCCAGGTATTAGATCATATATGAAGAAGAAGAGGCCCTGAAACTCATAAAGGAAACAAATATGACAGCCTGGAAGTGTCTTCAGGTTCTGTTCTTCTTTGAAATAAATAATGCCCTAGCAATCTCTGGAGAAAAAAGAAAGATATTTTTACCCTAGATTTACAATACTGATATGATATTTCTATTGAAATGGCTTTTGTAAACATGTTTCACATGGTTTCTTGGTGAAGTAATTTGTACTTAGAGAAAGTTTTTCATTATGAAGGTGTCTGCTAGGGCAAAGAGAGGGAGCCATTTCACATGCTTTGGTATAGAAGTAAAAAGAGCTTGCCAGCATTTACAATTGCAAATAATGCTTTCAGCATATTTGGCATTCTTTTTCAAAGACAAAATAGCACATGACTGTGCTGGTGGGTAATTACACTTTCTCTGCTTAACAGCTGCCTTCCCCTTCTGCAAATCACAAAGGTCTTCAGTTCAAGGCTTGAGATTATGTAAGAGCTTAGAATTGTTTTCTTACAGAGACTTGAATTGCACCTTTTATCAAAATTTTTTTAAAACTCCTCTTCTAGTCACTCCTTTTCAAATATATCATTGCTATGTAATACAGAATCAAATCTCACAGGGGACAACAGGAAAAACTGTCTAGGGATCAGGGGGACTGTGAAGAGTTTGCTGAAACTCATAAAGCTCCTGAATATGGTCATACTAAAACTGAAGGCAAGAACCTGCAGATACACCTGGGTAGGAGAGAGCAGGACAGAGCCTTATTTTATATTTCTCATCCGATCTAATAATTTTAAGGGTTTTTTCCTGCGCAAAGTGAATATTTTCAGTTTCAGAAAAGCCTGAATCTGAATATAAAAACCTTTCAGATTTTGAAAGGATCTTTGCCTACAGAAGAGCTACCTCAAAACTCATAATCTAAATAAGTTTACAATTTGCATTACATGATTAAAGGAAACAGATTCATAGACAGGAAGTAATTAGTTTAAAATAAGTTTTAGTAATTACTTTAAAATAAATCCAAGAGCCAAGGGGAAATAAAAGTCCTGATTTCCAAGCAGGACTCTCCATTCTGGCCTTAAACAATGTCCGGGTTTGACTAGAAAAGTTGCACCAAAATTTCTTAATATACAGTGGTCTCAGGTGTTGCCCACTGAAATTTTCTAAATTTTCTAAAATTCTATCCTTAGGAAGGTCTCTTTAAATCTAGAAGTGAAAATGGGATATTGATAAATCTACACTTTGCAAAAAGTGTAATTTGAACAGCAAAAATCTAACTTGAATGTTAAAACCCACCTTCAATAATTTCATCCCACCAGATATTCACGTAGTCATCCCGGTCCATCCTTGACTGCTCATGGTAAAATCCTAAAGCGTGCAGGATCTCATGTTCCACAATTGCTCTGTAGTCACACCTTGACCCAATTGAGAGGTTCTGTCCAGTCTGCAGGTCCCCCACCATGGACCAACACCTGAGAAAAAGGGAGAGCTTACTCTCTGTCCAGTAGTTTTCTTCTCTGTGTTTAACTTTTCAATCTGCTCACTGGATTTAGAGTAAGATTGTAAAAGTTTTTAATATGGAAGGAGTCACATAAATCATTATTTGGATGCTGACCATGTACCTTGATACCCTAAAAATACTCTAGCCTGAAAGCAGACTAACCCCCAGAAACTATCACTTCATTACTTATCCTCTCTGGCAGGGAAGATCACCCTGCATTTTGGAAAGCCACAGAAGTTTCGTCCTGCATCAGCTGCCATTTGGCCAAGAAACATGAAACACAGAACCTACATGAAAACAGTAAATTCATTGAAACAGGCTGAGCTTTTTTGCCATAACTTGGGCTAGAGAAAGGACTCAGGAGTATTTAGAACAGCAACATTTAGTCTTTTTTAACAGCAACCATACTTTTCATTGGCCAGAGGTATGAAAGTACATTTCTAGTATTAAGATCTTCAACATTGACTTGTCAAAAATCATCGTGCTTGCAAACTTGTAAGAGAAGTGTCATAGGACACTCAATGAAGAGCTGAAGGCAGAAACATGAACTTTTGGGAAGACAAGAAGTATTCATAGCTGATACAGTGAGAAGATTTTTGTGCATTTCTACATTTTCTTTCATAACATACTTAGATGTAGGAAATAAATCCTTTCAGTTCTTGAAAACTTGAATCTCTGTGCATAAAACACTTTCAGATTTTGAGAGACTATTCTTTAAAGAGCCATGTCAAACCAATAGAAATATTATAATAGATTGTATTTCCATTGTCTTTTTTCTTTTCCTTTTTTTTTTTTTTTTTTTTTTTTTTTTTTGGTCTGTCTTCCAAAAAATTCCAGACTTAAATTCTAGCTATTTACATTCTTGGTAAGTTAAAAGGATGTACATGGAGGTCTTCATCAAAATGGAAAACAACCCTAGATGGAATAGTGGAAGTAGTTGATGAAAACCCAGTGAGGCTGGGTTTCACCTTCAGAACTCATCCTCCAAATAACAGTCAGCAGAGGGAGCAGCTGCTTGCAAGCTTTTTGTCTAAGAATCTGATTTGTTTTCCTGGTGGCCTCTTTTTCTCTGCTGACAGCAAACCTTTAGACTGCTGCAGTCAAATGGAATGAGTTCCCAGCTGAATCTCCACGGCAAAACTAAACAGAAATTGCTATTATCCTTACCCATCTTGCTTGCTAAAAAAAATGTAGGTTCTTTCTCCTTCATAAGGCTTGAAATCAATGCAGGACTTCAGGCGGAACATTTCAAATGCCTGGAGAATGACCGCTTTGGCATTCAGTTCTGGAAAACAAGGACAGAACCTTTCATACATTGCAGTTTGTTCATCTTGGAGACATCAGATATGTACAGATACACATGTGGAACCAGAGGAAAAATGATTGAAAGGAGAAACTATTGAATTTGATTAAATTGTGGTTTGCTATGTTAGCTGTAGAAGAAACAAAAACAATTTTGATATAAACAAGACTACAATAACTAGTTATTAGTGAAGTTTAATATTTTTAATTTGAAACAGTTCTGGAAAAGGCAAATTTTTTATCACAGTGACTGTAGTGCAAATAAGGATTGGAGATAAAATCTGAATAAAGTGTCTGCATTACCTAGGTCATCACCCAGAATATAGGGAATGGGGAACTTCCATCTGTAGGTCTCATTTCTTAAGGCATTTCGCTGATTTTTCTGAAAAGAGAATTAACAGCTGGTGATGTATCTACTGTAGGGAGATGAGTTGATTTGTAGCAAAAATTCAATAACGACAAGTGACAGAAAGCTTTTAATTACTTACAGGGAGCAAGATATCACCCTGAAAGAGGTCCAGTCCAGCAGCTGAAATGGAATTTAATCAAAGATGGTGTCAACGAATTTCAAAAATATTTCATTTCATAAACCACATTGAACCTGCTTATACAAAGTTAATGTCCTTGGGCATCTACAGAAAATAAATAAGGACCAGCCGCTGTACACTGAGTTACAGGTAATAATAAAAGTAACAGCAGTTTCTAGTTTCAACTCAATATTTACTTCATGGCAAAGTCTTCTTGGCAGCGGTGGCACAATTATCCATGATCACCTTTGATGAGCTCTGCTTGCTCTCAGGCAGTGACAAGAGTCACACAATGGGACAGCGATCAATAAACATCTAAGTTGTTTTCCATGTTTGCATGGATTTATAAAAATCATATAGAGATGGACAGAAAATGCAGTTGGCACTGACGAGTCCTTCTGAATCATAGAGTGCTTTTCTGCCTTAGCATCACAGGTCTGTCCAAAATTCAGAAACAAAAGGTATCTGCATCCCTTGTTCACAAAGAGTTACAGTCCTGGAAATATTCAGGTGTCACAGAGAGCTCTGAGCTCACTTGATTTTAATTCTCCTGTTACCATGAGCCACCTGACCATCAGTCTCCTTTACAACACTGAAAATTCAGCATTATGCTCACAACTCTTCAGGCCTCATGAGAATTTAGGTGTGAACTCACCCAAGTTGATTTGGGGAATATCTTTGAATATCTCCCCAGCTCCAGCATCTGCAAGACAGCCAAAACATAAAGTGTTCGGATGTGGTGGCTCACAGCAAGTAGAAGGAAATGCTTCAAAACTCAAACCAGCTCACACAGCACTTACCAGCTTCACTGGAGAGCTGTCCCACCTGGAGGAGAATAGAATACAACCAGTATAAGGTATGAGATGCCTCTGGACTGATAGGAGCCTGTAGAAATCAGGTTTTACTTACAGAGACTGGAGAACCATAGACAGAACACAGCAGAAGTGTCAGGCTGAGTGGGAAGATGCTGGAGCCCATTTTTGCAGTGGGAACAGAAGATGGTCTCTCTCATCTCTGGCTCTATATAGGGCACGTTGCTGAGCTTTCCATGGAGCATCAGCCAATGAGCATCAGCCAATGAGTCTTCTCCAGTCCACCTTTGAGACATGGTTATAACAGTTAGATTTCCTCCTGGATGGCACCTGATGGCATTGCTCTTATCAGCTACCTAAGTCCATTTGGAGGAACATTGCAGAGAGGAATGTGGTAACTTCATGTCTTCAGTGCAGCTGGTGAAAGACCCACCCAGGCTTCACATAACAACTTCTCCCTCTGGCCCAAAGTTGCTGACTCCTTCCCCTGTGTTTGTTACCTGTCAGCATTATCATCTTGACTGCACAGGAGAAAAGCCACACTCTTAAGCAGAATTATTCCAGGTTTATAGCACTCCAGTGCCATTAGAATTTGGCCCAGTGCTGGTTTCAATTAATAATTAACACCACATTGTAAAGATTAGATGTAAGAGAGATATGATTATGAATCCCCTGACAGTGTCTTTCCTCAGATGATCCCACCCCAAATCTGATGCTCCGTGCACAACCTGCCACTCTCTGCCTCCAGAGCAGTCACTTAGTAATCCTTGGCCTTCCAGGTGGGTTTCACAGATCACAAACTCTTGTCCTGAATCTTGCTATCTTCTTTCTCAGGGACATGGGTCAGGAAGGGCTCTAGAAATCCCTAGTTTGCTGTGCATCAGTATTCCCACAGATCCCATATGCCCTGGAGTGCTTGAGTGCCCTTAGCTTAGGCATGGAATCCTGCTCCTCCATTTCACATCTGAAATTGCAAATCATGGATGTGAGGATGTTCACTTCTATGTTCAGCAATTAGGTAGAAAAGGGCTTGTGCCATGACACCACTACCCAAGTGTCATGGCACAAGGCAGAGAGCTTGAGTAAGTAGGTTTTGAGTAGGAAATGGGTCTGTCCTAGAAAGAAGTCAGTCCTTCAAGCTAAGCAACATATTTTTCTCTAAACAAAACAAAGTAGGAATCTATTCAAAAGAGATAACACAGCAGAGGAAAAAGTACAGAGATCTTTTCTTGTTTAGAGAAGAAGGACCTCAGAACACTAATCCTTCACCTATCATAAATGAATGTTCTTCAACACTTTCTTTTAGGAAGGATTGTTGCTGACACCTAACCTGAACAGGACATACTACTAGCAAAATAAGCATGTCTCAAGATACAGCATGTCAAGACTGTTTTCAGAGGCAAGCAAAGAGAGTCCAAACACAGCACCAAGGCCATACTTCCAGATGTTTTGCAGTGGATGTGAGAAAGGAAGCAAAAAAAATGAAGCAAAAGCAGAGCTGTCTGAAAACCACTTGGTTTTTAGTACCCTTAACTTTAAAATAACTCAAGAACCTAAAGCAGATGTCTGACAATAAGTCATTCTGAAGGCACACATTTGTTTTCATAGATACATATAGGGGGTCTCTTGGATGCCTTTTAGGCACAGCGCTGTGCTCTAAGGTCTCCCTGGAACCTTCTCTTCTCCAGGCTGAACAGCCCCAGCTCTCAGCCTGTCTCCATAGCAGAGGGACTCCAGCACCAGTTTCATTTTGTCCTCCCTGGAGGGCAGTGCATGCACATTATTCCATTGGCTGCAGTTCTGTGAAAAACTTGGTGATGGGAAAAGCTGCTGCTCTTCCACTCTGGGAAGTACAGCAGGTCTCTTACAGCCTTTTGGTCTCTTACTCCACATTGCATGAAGTGCCCAAAAATACTGTGCATCAGTATTCCCAGACCCAAGGGCAGATCCAACCTGGATTCCTAGACACAGGCACTACCTGGTGTCACTAAATGCAGATAATACCTTTTGTTAATCTGGTTGTATTGATTTTAACTCCACTACAACACAGAAAAACTCAGACACAGAAATGTGCCTGAAATTTATGTCCTTCGTAAAAGCAAGAACAAAAACAAGTGTCTCCTGAGCTGG
Source organism: Pyrgilauda ruficollis (assembly GCF_017590135.1). Classification (NCBI taxonomy): domain Eukaryota; kingdom Metazoa; phylum Chordata; class Aves; order Passeriformes; family Passeridae; genus Pyrgilauda; species Pyrgilauda ruficollis. Next base: position 4,835,654 of record NW_024527044.1, read on the forward strand.
AAAAAATGTCATATCAAAGTGGCACCAACCACATTTTTAATAAAAAAATTACCCATCACCTTCCCAATTTTTAGGTAAGTCTGTTTACCATTGCAGGGCTTGAAATCAACACAAGATTGAACTTGTCAAATGCCTCCAGGTTAACACCTTCAGCATTCAGATCTGAAATACACAGCAGAGGATAACAACAGCAGTTGCTCTGATTTTAAAGTATCATAAATACCTATAATTCTAGATAGAAAAAATGAATAAGTGTACATTAAAAATAGGAGCCTATATAAAAATATCAGCCTGGATGAAAGAGCAGAAGGCAATTAGCAGAATACCCTGTAGTGGAGTAATTTTGGCAAAGGTCATAGAGAGATAATCTTTCATTAAATACACCGAGAGTGGTGAGACAAACAGGCTTTTGGACATTCAAGGCATTGTTCAGGTACCACTGGAAAATTTTATTGCATGTTATAATGTAATCTCAAATGTTGTCAACTTGGAGCACAGGACCACTGAAACAAGATTGAGGACAGATAGAAAATTGATTTTATAAGCAATTTACTATTTATTTTTAGACTTGCACAATTGAAAACTTACAATAGTGTCTAAAATCAGATTGCAAAAAAGATAAAACAAATATAAAATCTTGAACTACATTACATAGAAAATATCTATATATACTCTTGGCCTGTACTGAGCTCAGACTGGTAGAAAGAGAAAGGACACAAAGAATTGAGCAGATCAATATGAAAGTTTTTCACAATACAATTCCCTGACTGAATTACTCATCTCAATGCCCTGGCAATGCTTTACACAGGGCAAACCCCACTCTGAGCGAGAATCATTGGTGACAAAGAGACAGAAGAACCCAGATCCTGAAGCCTGTATCCCACTTCTTTTCAATAATTTATCCCAAATTCCTTCATGTTCACCCCACAGTTCAACTAATTGCAACATTTCAAACCACTTTTAATTATTCCAACTTGTGGGTCTCAGCCTGTCTTTGTGGTTTCTACTGCATAAAAATTGCCAGTTTCAGGAACAGCTTCTTCATCTACCTGAAGGGAAAAATTGACAGGATGGTGCCCTGGATCTTGTTGGGGTCAGAGATCTTAGCCTTGGCTATGGGCATCGTTGTCTATGACCTCATTGAAACTGTGCAGTGGGAAAACCACACTTTCACCAGCCAAGAAAATTTCTGGGAAGCAAGAATCAAAATGGATAAACATTTCTTCTCCTCTTATTTTCTTGCTGGATTTGGATATGCTGCTTCATTCTTGGTTGTCATCTTTTCTGCTGTTTGCCTTCTCTTCTCTCTCTGGAGTCACAAGCGCAGGATGCAGACTAATAAAATAAATTCATTTTCCTAATTTCAAACACATGTTGTCCATGACAGTAGCTAGTGAGTGATCTCCCTCCCTTTATATCAAACCATACATTTTTGCATACTTTTTTTTAACCCCTGCCCTTCCTGTGGGTGAGAGAGGGCAGATCGTAAGCAGCTCTGCTGGACACATCTCCCCTGTGAAGGTCTTAGAACATACAGGAACAGCCACATACATATCCCTTCTTCCTCTGCTGCTGCTCATGCACTTCAACCGTTAACGTGGCAGTCCTGATCCCTTTCACAGGAAAGCCCTGGCAGATCCATCTTATTTCACACATGCAATAAAATTTCATGCCCCACAACCTCATATGCCACAAGACTCAGCAGGGAAAACCCAGCACCTACAGATGGTACCACACAAAACACCACAGCCCCAGGGAACCACGCTGCAGATCCCTTCTTCCATTTCTGTGAAACCCCTGAGAATGTGACAGCCAGCACAGAATCCCTGTCCTGTGCACCAGCTCCACTCAGCTGGCTCTGGAGGGGACAGGGTGTCCATCAGCACAGCCACCCTGCACAACCCATGGGGACAGATGCAGGATGTGCCCAGCCTGGAGAAGCTGACACATGAAAGGTGTCAGAAGTCAATGGCAGTGGCTGCCCAGGGCTGGCACGATATGGAAAACTGCTCTGGGTCTCACTCCAAGTGTCTATGAAGTACAAAAAAAACACAATTAAGAAGATGTGATATGAATATTCATGTAACATAGTGCTGGCTCTTATATCCCATAGAAAACATGGCTATCATGATTTGGAAGAGAGAAAATCCTGGTGGCTCATTTCCTGTAGCCATAGAGCTCCTGGTTGGGGTTTCAATTTTCCTGCTTCCACCACAGCATCAGATGAGATCTCCTTGCTTACTGTGGTCCTGATGTGCAAGGCCAAATGGGACAGGTCCTGGACTAACTCAAAGTGCACGGGCAGTCCATGCCCTACAGAGCTTAACACAACTTGCCTGGGAAAAACCTCACATCTATCAGGGTCTAAATTCATTTGGAAACTTGAGGGCACTGCAGTGTGGGGGGAACTCAGTATGGTGCCATCTTTAAAAGCCTTCACTTTCCCAAGCAGATGAGTTCGGAACCTGTTGGTGGATAGAATTTTCTCATGGATATATGTCTTTCTCTCAGAAATTTCCCCCTACTGCCTTCTGGTACATCCCGTACTTCAAATACTTGATAGTGCTTATAGCTATTTTAATTGTTCTAATTTGTGGTTTTCTGCCTGTCTTTGTGCTTTTTATTGCATAAAAATTGCCAATTTCAGGAATAGGCTCTTCATCTACCTGAAAGTAAAAATTGACAGGATGGTGCCATGGCTTCTATTGGGGACAGTGATCTTCTCCCTGATTATTGGAATTCTCGTCTACAACATTATTGATAAAGCTGTCTGTAAAAACCTGAATTTCACCTGCCAAGAAATACTTTGGCAAGCATGTATCGGAATAGAGGAACATTTTTTCTCTCTTTATTTTCTCACTGGTTTTTTATATACCACTTCATTCATGGCAGTTATCTTTTCTGCTGTTTTCCTTCTCTTTTCTCTCTGGAGACACAAGCGCAGGATGCAGACAAACTCCATGAAGGACCTCAGCATGGATGCCCACATCAGAGCCATGAAATCTATCCTCTCCTTCTTAACAATGTACAGCATCAACTTTGTGTGTTTTTGATCTTGACTCTAATTTATTCCATGAAGCACCAAAATCTCGTGATATTACTTGGTTACGTAATTCAACATGCTTATCCAGGTGTTCATTCCCTTATTCTCATTTTCAGCAATCCCAAGCTGGAAAAGACACTGCTTAGGATTCTCTGCTGTCTGATGCGCAAGTTTTGCATGAGGTAGAAACTGTAACGAATGCTGGAGCTCATGCAAAATATCTTCAGAGAAAACAAGTTCAATTCATTTTCATTGAAACTCTCTAGGCAGTATAGATTGTAGAGAAGTTCAGCTTAGACATAAATAATATACATTTCAAACTCTTTAATATTAGTACGAGGTAAACGAATTTAAATTTCCATTTAATTAAAACAGCTCTTGGAATTAAATTATTGTCAGTAGCAAAGTCATTTATCCCTTGTACAGGCGCTGGATGCAAAAGAACAGTAATCACACTGCAAGCCTGCCTCGAACAATTGGATTTTCACAGATTGAATAGACTGAATGAAACAACAGCTTTATCTCTATTTTGGTTTACCTTTCCTTCTGCTGTGGCCCTGTGCTGTGTGATCTGTTGTGGGCTGTGTCACAGTCTGGCAGTGGCTGATAGCTCTGTGTGAAGACGCTGAGCCCTGGCACTCACCAGAGGTGGTCACTGACCCACAAACAGCGAGGCAGGAACGGCCCCGGGGAGCTCAGGGGGTGCAGAGCCCCCTTCCCACTGCAGCCCTGCGTGTTCCCTGTGCCCCACTGCCTGCAAGGACAGCATTGCCTGCTCTGTGGGACTGCTCTCCTGGCCTGACCTGGAGATGAGACTGGCTTTTCCCAGTGCACTCTGGCACCGTTACAGCCCCAGGAAGGTGGGTTTTGTGCAAGGTGCAGTGTGGAAGGAAGCCATAGCTTCATCTCGCAGTGACCCACAGGCAGATGTACGGGGTGCCTGGGCCAGGAGCTGCAGCTGGGGGCCTGGGGGGTCTCAATCAGGTGAGGTCAAGGCTGTCCCATGCTGGGAATAGCCAACTCCAGGCACTCCAATGGATCCAGCACTGGACACCACTCATCTCATCAGTGACCATTGTGGCTCCTCTGGGAAAAGAGAAGTTCTAAAGGACTGCAGGCCATGGGAGGAGCCATGCTGAAGCAGTGAAGGACACAACTTTTTATGAACTGACTACAACCCCCACTCCCTGTCCTCCTGTGCTCCTGAGGAGAGGAGGTGATAGAGAATCTCTGAATGAGTTAAATTGAGCCTGAGATTTTTGGGGAGTGAAGATAAAATATTCTAGTTTTGTGCATGTTCTACATCATCCTACTCTGTGTTCAGGAGGCAATAAATTAAACTGATTTTCCCTGTGTCAAGTCTGTTTTGTCTGTGAGAATAATGGGTGAGTGATTCCCCTGTCTTTATCTTGACTCATGAGCAGTTCCATCTTATTTGCCACCCCTGTCCTACTCCAGAGTGAGAGTGAAGGAGTGACTGAGCAGAGGGCTCTAGGAGCTGCCCACAGTCAACTCACCATGACAGGGCCTGCAAATGTGAAATAGTTCCAGTGTGGAAGAATACATTCAGTGCAGACAGCTCAGGGAGCAGCTGCAATGGGAGGGGGCTGCAGGTTGTGGGGAAGTGCTGGCAATCCCAAGCACAGTGCCAAGCCTTGCAAGCCAAAGGGCACAGGGACCTGTTGCACCAGCCAGGTGACTGGACACTTAAGGCACTCCAATCATCCTGGGCATGGACAGGAAGGACACAAAATCCCAGGGATCCAATTGTTTGGGTCAGCTCCTCAGAGGCACCCAGCCTGAGATGCTTCTGTGTTACTGTGCCATGATTAAAGTGCTTTAAAGCTCCAGGGGCCTGAGACTCTACTATGGGAAACCCAGTGCAAGGCTGGTGAGGAAACCTGGTCTGGCTCTGAGCGTGCTGTGTGCAGGGAGTGGAGTGGGGCAGCTGCCCACAGTGAAGGGGCTTTGGTCCCCGCAGTGACAGTCTCTGGTGGTGGGGCATGACTGTCAGAGGCCTCCTGGGTGGTGAGACAGGAAAGCTTCCTTCACACCAGGAGAAACAGAGCAGAATCTGAACTGCTCCTTTATTTCTCCAGCTCACGCTCAGAGGGTCATTTTACCTCACTCCCAGTGCCAGGTGTGCATTTCTCATCTCACCTTCAAAAAGCTTCCTTCCTGCTTCTGAACTGAGAGATACAACCATTTAGGCCACCGCAACCTCTCAACCACTGCAGTAGCACTTTTTCCAAAGACCACACATTGTAGCAGGCTGCCTCACCAAACTACCCAACTCTCCTTCAACAGCAACTGCCCAGAAACAAGCAAACAAATAATTAATGCTACTTTGCAACACACCAATCCACCTTCTGGAGCTAGGAAGCATTTGGAGTTGAATCAATATTTCTATAACAAGTTCATGACACCTGGCCTGAGGAGATTTCATTCTGTTTTCCAGGACTGTATCCTGAAACAATTGTGGCCTTCTGCGCATTGAAGTCCAGAAATGGATGGAACATGTCCCAGCAGTGAGGACTCAGGAATATTGTGAGAAACAGTCCTGAAGAACAGGGCCAAGGAAGGGAGGGGATAGGTTGCTCCATGTGCTGGAGAAAGAATTCTCCTGCAGCCTGTGAAGAGGACCATGGTGAGGCAACTGTGCCCTGCAGCCCATGGAGGTCTGTGGTGGAGAGGCACATGCAGCCCCAGGAGAACCCCACAGCACAACAGGTGGGGTGGGTGTATCCTCAAGGATGGCAGCCCATGCAGAGGCCACGCTGGAATCAGCTCATGCTGAAGGACTGCAGCCCAAGGGAGGGACCATTGCTAGAGCAGGGGAAAAGTGCGAGGCAAGAGTGGAGGAGACAACCTGTTATGAACTGACTGCAACCCCCATTCCCCATCCCTCTGCACTGATGCAGGGGAAAGATGTAGAGAACCTGGGAAAGAGGAGACAAATTGATCCGAGGAAGAAGGGGAAGGTGGAGGCAGCAGGTCCTAAATTTCTGTTAGTTTTTTATCCATCTACAGTATTTCCAACAGTCAATAAATAACTTGATTTTGTTCTTCTCAAGACTCTTCTGTCCATGACAGTAACTGGTAAATAATCTCCCTGCCATTATCACCATCCATGGGATTTTCCAGCCTGTTTTTCACCCCTGCCGTACCTGTAGGTGAGAGCGAAGGAGCAGCTGGGTGGGAATTAGACAGCTGCCCAAGGTCAATCCTCCAGAGCAGGTGAAACACGAAATAGCCCCAGCAAGAAAACAGCAGAACCCAAACTGATCATTTCTGTCATCAGCTCAGGCCCAGACGCAGATCATAAGCAGTTCTGCTGGACACATCTCCCCTGTGAAAGGCCTTGAAAGAACAGGAACAGCCACACCTCCCTTCTTTCCATGCTGATGCTCATGCACTTCATCCTCTAACCTGAAACCTAAAAGTTGATTTCACAAGAAGACCCTGGAAGATCCATCCATTCCCTACATGCAGTGCAACATCCACCCCTCACAACCTCACATGCCACAAGATTCGGTAGGCAAAAACCCAGCACCTTGCAGATGTTACCACACAAAACACCACAGCCCCAGGGAACCACGCTGCAGATTCCCTCTTCCATTTCTGTGAAACCCCTGAGAATGTGACAGCCAGCACAGAATCCCAGTCCTGTGCACCAGCCCCACTCAGCTGGCTCTGGAGGGGACAGGGTGTCCATCAGCACAGCCACCCTGCACAGCCCATGGGGACAGATGCAGGATGTGCCCAGCCTGGAGAAGCTGACACATGAAAGGTGTCAGAAGTCAATGGGAATGGCTGCCAGGTCTGGCACGATATGGAAAACTGCTCTGGGCCACATCCACAAGGCTTTATGATTGCCAAAAATAATGCAATTAGGAGGATGTGATATGAATATTCATGTAACATTCTGCTGGCACTTATATACCACAGAAAACATGGCTATCATCATTTGGAAGAGAGAAAATCGGAACCCTGGCACAGGGACGTTTCCCTATTTTTCCCCTTTTCCTCCATATGATCCAATTTCAACTTTGAAAAAGTACCAGCTTTCCTTTCTTGGCTCCCATCACCTGCCCCACTATGGGGCCATACACTTATTCTTATGGTAATTCCAATGCAATAACAAATTTGGATTTCGATGCTTGTGAAGCCCCGAAATAAACTCCACGTTTCCAGCATTGAGGTTGTATGTTGCAGCATCCAGACTCTCAAACTGAAAAGGACACTGAGTCCCTTGACAATTCTCTCCTGACCACAGCCAGGGCACTGCATGTTCATCACACCTTTTCCAGTTCTGTTTTCTATATTTAAATAAATTAAATTCATTTTCCGGATGTCAAACACATATTGTCCATGACAGTAACTGGTGAGTGATCTCCCTGCCATTACTTTGAACCCTGAGTGTTTCCAGCCTGTTTTTAACCCCTGCCGTTCCTGCGGGTGAGAGAGAAGGAACAGCTCAGAGGAGTTCTGGCTTCTCCCTGGGGTCAACCCATCACAGCAGGTGAAACACAAAATAGTGCCAGCATTTACAAAATTCACCTGAATTGGTCACTTCTACCAGCAGCTCAGGTGCAGAGGCAGATCGTAAGCAGCTCTGCTGGACACATCACCCCTGTGAACGGCCTAGAAACAACAGGGAGAGCCACATATCCCTTCTTCCTCTGCTGCTATTCATGCACTTCATCCTCTAACCTGCCAATCCTGACAGATTTTACAGGAAAGCCCTGGAAGATCCATATTGTTTCCTACATGCTGTGCAACATCTACTCCTCACAACCTCACATGCCACAAGAATCAGTAGGCAAAACCCAGCACCTACAGATGTTACTACACAAAACACCACAGCCCAAGGGAACCACGCTGCAGATCCCTTCTTCCATTTCTGTGAAACCCCTGAGAATGTGACAGCCAGCACAGAATCCCTGTCCTGTGCACCAGCTCCACTCAGCTGGCTCTGGAGGGGACAGGGTGTCCATCAGCACAGCCACCCTGCACAACCCATGGGGACAGATGCAGGATGTGCCCAGCCTGGAGAAGCTGACACATGAAAGGTGTCAGAAGTCAATGGCAGTGGCTGCCCAGGGCTGGCACAGTATGGAAAACTGCTCTGGGTCACATTCCAAGTGTTTATGAAGTACAAAAATATCACAATTAGGAGGATGTGATATCAGTATTCATGTAACACACTGCTGGCACTTTTAACCCACAGAAAACATGGATGTCATGATTTGGAAGAGAGAAAATCATGGTGGCTCCTTTCCTGTAACCACAGATCTCTTGGTTGGGGTTTCATTTTCCCTGCTTCCAACACAGCATCAGATGAGATCTCCTTGGTTACTGTGGTCCTGATGTGCACGGCTGAATGTGACAGGTCCTGGACTAATCCAAAATGCATGGGCATTCCATGCCCTACAGAGCTTAACACAACTTGCCTGGGAAAAACCTCACAGCTTTAACGCTCTAAAATCATATGGAAGCTTTAGGGCACTGCAGGGTGGGGGAAACTCAGCATGGTACCATCTTTAAAAGCCTTCACTTTCCCAAGCTGATGAGATCAGAACCCTGGCACAGGGACATTTCCCCATTTTTACCCTTTTCCACCATATCCTCAAAATTGTACTTATAAAAAAATCCAGCCTTATTTTCTGCACCTTGCATTGCCTTTCCCATTATGTCTCACATGACTTATTCTTAAGCTAATGCCATTGGAAAAACAAACACGGATTTCAGTGTCTGTGAAGGATCAAAATAAACTCCACTTTTCCAGCATCTGGGTTGAACTTTACAGCACCCAGACTCTGAGACTAAAAAGGACATTGAATGCCTGCACCTGCTGAGCACAGCCAGCTCTGATGATCATAGGCAAAGAAGGGACAGAAGAACCCAGATCCTGAAGCCTGACACTGATCAAACAGGGATCACTCTCAAAAACACAAAACTCTCCACCACACAAAAACATCTCCACTGTTTCTGGCACCCAGTACAGCCTCACCTGAACCAACATTCAAATAGTCAAGAGTGACTTTGGCCCCGGGTAAGGGGATACCCAGCACATTTACATCCCTGCACCTGCCCTGCTGCCCAGAGCAGCACCACCAAAATCCCCCCACCAGCAGCAGCAGCAGCAGCAGCTCTATAAAGCTGCTCTTGCCATCCCTGACACTCCACCAACAGCAGCCACTGACCTGCCTCAGGCTCTGCTGCCACAGCCCCCTTGGCCAGCACAGCTCTGCTCCCCAGCTCACACCATGGAAGCTTGTCACCCTCCACAGCAATCCAATGTCACTTCATATGGGGCCACAACTGTGGCCATCATCACCCTGGAGGTGTTTGCTGGCATGTGGATAAATGCTTTCATCGTTTGTGTGCTTTGCATTGCCTGGGTCAAAAAGAAAACCCTGAACTCTAATGAGAAGATCTTGCTGCTGCTGGCATGCTCCAGGATTTCCTATTTGTGCTTCACATGGATATACCGCTTCCTTTCAATGATTTATCCCAATTTCCTTCATGTTCAAACCACACGTCAACTACTTAGAGCTTTTGCAAACTTTTTTAATTCTTCCAGCTTGTGGGTCTCAGCCTGTCTTTGTGGTTTCTACTGCATAAAAATTGCCAGTTTCAGGAACAGGCTCTTCAACTACCTGAAAGTAAAAATTGACAGGATGGTGCCCTGGATCTTGTTGGGGTCAGAGATTTTAGCCTTGGCTATCAGCATCATTATCTCTGATCTCAGTGAAAGTCTACAGGGGAACAATCTCACTTCCACCTACCAAGAAAATTTTTGGGAAGTAACTTTCAGAAGGGATAAACATCTTCTCCCAACTTTTTTTCTTGCTGGCCTTGTATATGCTGCTTCATTCACGGTTGTCATCTTTTCTGCTGTTTTCCTTCTCTTTTCTCTCTGGAGACACAAGCGCAGGATGCAGACAAACTCCATGAAGGACCTCAGCATGGATGCCCACATCAGAGCCATGAAATCTATCCTCTCCTTCTTAGTCATGTACAGCATCAACTTTGTATGTTTGATCTTGACAATAATTTATGCCACAAAGAAAGAAAATATCATGACACTCCTCATATTGATGTATTTGTGTGCTTTTCCAGGTGTTCATTCCCTTATTCTCATTTTCAGCAATCCCAAGCTGGAAAAGGCACTGATGAAGATTCTCTCCTGGGTGAAGTGTGAGTTTTCCATGAAGTAGGATCTGTGATAAAAGCTGGAACTCAAGAAAAATGTTGCTCTTTCACTGTAAAATACAAGTAATTTAATTTCTGATGCAGCTCTCTATGCAGTGTAGATGATACTGGTGTTCACTCTTCAACATCCAAGTTAAAAAAAAAAAATTTCATTCATATATATTGAGCTATATTCATTATAATCATAAATAAATTTATCTAAATCTTTTATGTATCTTTCTGTTATTGACAAAGTCAATTAGCGCCGCAGCCCCTATTTGACTTGGCCCTGTGCTGCTGTGGGGGAAGAGATGGAGGAGCTGGGGATGGAGGAGTGAAGTTGAGCCTGGGATGAAAGGGGTGTGGAGGCAGTGAGATCAAGTATTCTATTTCTTCCTCATTATCTAGATCTATTTTCAATATTTCAATAAACTAAATTCATTTCACTGATGTCAAATACATTTCGTCCATGACAGTAACAGGTGAGTGATCTCCCTGCCATTACTTTGAACCCTGAGTGTTTCCATCATGTTTTTCACCCCTGCCCTTCTTGTGGGTGAGAGAGAAGGATCAGCTTGGTGGAGTTCTGGCTTCTCCCTGGGGTCAACCCATCACAGCAGGTGAAACACAAAATAGTGCCAGCATTTACAAAAATCACCTGAATTGATCACTTCTACCAGCAGCTCAGGTCCAGAGGCAGATCATAAGCAGCTCTGCTGGACACATCTCCCTTGTGAAAGGTTTTGGAAGGACAGGCACAGCCACATATCCCTTCTTCCTCTGCTGATGCTCATGTATTTCATCCTTTAACCTGACAGTCCTGACAGCTTTCACAGGAAAGCCCTGGAAGATCCATCTTGTTTCCTACATGCTGTGCAACATCATCCCTTACAACCTTACATGCCACAAGATGCAGCAATTAGAAGGATGTGATATGAATATTCACGTAACACACTGCTGGCACTTTTGACGCACAGAAAACATGGCTGTTTGGAAGAGAGAAAAACCTGGTGCCTCATTTCCTATAGCCATAGAGCTCCTGGTTGGGGTTTCAATTTTCCTGCTTCCAACACAGCATCAGATGAGATCTCCTTGCTTACTGTGGTCCTGATGTGCACGGCTGAATGTGACAGGTCCTGGACTAATTCAAAGTGCATGGGCAGTCCATGCCCTACAGAGCTTAACACAACTTGCCTGGGAAAAACCTCACAGCTTTAACGCTCTAAAATCATATGGAAGCTTTAGGGCACTGCAGGGTGGGGGGAACTCAGCATGGCGCCATCTTTAAAAGCCTTCACTTCCCCAAGCAGATGAGATCAGAACCCTGGCACATGGAGTTGTCCCCATTTTTACCCTTTTCCTCCATCCGATCCAAATTAAACTTTTTAAAAATACCAGCTTTACTTTCTTGGCTTCCATCACCTGCCCCACTATGGGGCTCTTCACTTATGCTTATGGCAATTCCACTGGCAAAGGAAACACCAATTTCAATGCCTGTGAAGTACCAAAATAAACTCAATTTTTCCAGCATCTGGATTGAATGTCGCAGGACCCAGACTCGGAGACTAAAAAGGACACTGAGTCCCCTCACCTGCTGAGCACAGCCAGGGCTCTGCATGTTCATCATAGGCAAAGAAGGGACAGAAGAACCCAGATCCTGAAGCCTGACACTGATCAAACAGGGATCACTCTCAAAATCACAACACTCTCCACCACACAAAAACATCTCCGCTGTTTGTGACACCCAGCACAGCCCCACCTGAACAAACATTCAAATAGTCAAGAGTGACTCTGGCTCCGGGTAAGGGGATACCCAGCACATTTACATCCCTGCACCTGCCCTGCTGCCCAGAGCAGCGCCACCAAAATCCCCCCAGCAGCAGCAGCAGCAGCAGCAGCTCTATAAAGCTGCTCTTGCCATCCCTGACACTCCACCAACAGCAGCCACTGACCTGCCTCAGGCTCTGCTGCCACAGCCCCCTTGGCCAGCACAGCTCTGCTCCCCAGCTCACACCATGGAAGCTTGTCACCCTCCACAGCAATCCAATGTTACTTCATATGGGACCATGGCTTTGGCCATCATCACTATCTTGGTTTGAAAAGACGGGTGTCTTCTAAGGAAGGCAGGAGCCTCCCTTGAAATGGAATACGTAAACCCCTTCCCTCCAAATTATTATAATTTTGAAGTTAAGAGGCTCTAAGAAAAAGATAGGGGAATACTAATTACAGTTCTTTACTAGGAAAATTTAAAATACCAATAGAATTGTACAAACAAAAGCTACTCACAGTCAGAATACGACCTGACACGCTTTGGGTCAGGGTGTTGGTAATAGTCCGATTCAATGGTGGCTGCAGCCCTCCTGCAGCGACAGCTGTGGTTCTGTTGAAGCAGTGATCCTGTAGAAGGGTGGAGTTTTCCCGTGAAGGTCCAGTGGTGCTGTAGATGGGTATGATCTTCCTCTCGGAACCCCGTGGGAAAAGGCTACCTCTAGTGCTCCATACGTAAACCCCTTCCCTCCAAATTATTATAATTTTGAAGTTAAGAGGCTCTAAGAAAAAGATAGGGGAATACTAATTACAGTTCTTTACTAGGAAAATTTAAAATACCAATAGAATTGTACAAACAAAAGCTACTCACAGTCAGAATACGACCTGACACGCTTTGGGTCAGGGTGTTGGTAATAGTCCGATTCAATGGTGGCTGCAGCCCTCCTGCAGCGACAGCTGTGGTTCTGTTGAAGCAGTGATCCTGTAGAAGGGTGGAGTTTTCCCGTGAAGGTCCAGTGGTGCTGTACATGGGTATGATCTTCCTCTCGGAACCCCGTGGGAAAAGGCTACCTCTAGTGCTCCAAATCTCAGATTCCATCCAGGTAGGAATGCTTGGCTCCTCCTTCTGGGTGGAGCATCTCCCAATAGGATGATGTAATTTCATCAGTCATGCAGTGACACTCAATAGCCCATTAACAGTAGAGATCACCCCTGAGGGAGAATTGGTCTTGGAAGAGATAAAGAAAACTGTCCCATCTCGTTTTAACAGGTGGCCCAATTAAGAGAAGAAAACTGCACCACCTCTAACAGATGGCAATAGAATATACACTCCCAGTTACACCTCACAACCTAAGACAATCGCCCTCCAGGCATTTACTGGATCAGTGCTTTCCTTGTTTCTGTGCTTTGCATTGGCTGGGTCAAAAAGAAAACTCTGAACTCTAATGAGATCTTGCTGCTATTGGGATGCTGCAGGTTTTGATATTTATGAATCTCATGGGTATATTCTTTTCTTTTAATAATACATCCCTATTACTTTTGTGTTCCTCTCCTACATGAATCGCTTGCAGTTTTTCAAAGCTTTTTTGATTGTTCAAACGTATGAGTTTCAGCCAGTCTTTGCATGTTTTTTATTGTATAAAAATTGTCAATTTCAGGAACAGCTTCTTCATTTATGCAGAAGTAAAAACTGACAAGATTGTGCCATGGCTCACGTTGAATCTGTGCTTTTGGCCTTTATTTTCAGCATTCTTGTCTACCACCTCTCTTATGAAACACAGTGTAACAATCACAATGACAGTAGTCAAGGATATTATCTGAAACACATTATCAGACTGGATGAACCTTTACTGCCTATATATATATATTTTTTTTTACATAGGATTTGTGCTTTCCACTTCATTAACAGCAGTTGTCTTTCCTGCTGTTTTCCTTCTCTTTTCTCTCTGGAGACACAAATGCAAGATGCATACAAACTCCATGAAGACCCTCAGCATGGATGCCCACATCAAAGCCATGAAATCTATTCTCTCCTTCTTAGTAATGCACAGCATCAACTTTATATTTTTTATTTTGACACTAATTTATGCAAGGAAGGAAGAAAATCATGTGGCTTTTCTTATTTTTGCATTTCTGTATGCTTTTCCAGGTGTTCATTCCCTTATTTTGATTTTCAGCAATCCTAGACTGGAAAAGACACTGATAAGGATTCTATCCTGTGTCAAGTGCAAGGATTGCATGAGGCAGGAACTGTAATAAAAGATGGAGCCCACACAAAATCTTGATATTTCATTATAAGACAAAAGTCAGTTTATCTGTAATGGAAATCTCCAGGTAGATGATACAGATGTTCTCTCTTTACTGCTGAAGTTAAGAAAAAAATCTTTCCAATTCTTTGAAACAAATAAGTATGACTTAGATTATTGGTAGCAGCTCATTTAGGTAATTCAGGTAATTCATTTTGGTAATTCTCTGAGTTCAATTCTTGTCAATAACAAAATCATCTAGATCTGGTACATGGGCTGGATGCAAAGGGACAACAAGAGTACTGCAAACCTTCCTCAAGCACTTTGGCATTTGCTGATTGAAAAATGACTGTACTCACATCAGGTTTATTTGTGTTTGGGTTTACATTTCTTTCTGCTGTGTCTCTGTTTTTTGCAATATTATCACTTGCAACATTTGGGGTGGTGGGTGCAACTTGAAAGACTACAGCCTATAGCGACCCCATGTCAGAGCTGCCTGATCCTGAAGGACTGCAACCTACAGATGGGATTCACACTTGAGCATGGAAGAAAGTGAGGAGGAAGGAGTGAAAAACTTTTTATGGACTGACTGCACCCCTCATTCCCCATCCCCCCACACCACTGTGGCAGAGGAGGTGGAGAAGCCAGGAATGAAAGAGTGAATTTTATTTTGTGAAGATGAAGAGGGGAAGGCAAAGGGTTCTAGTTTTGTGCTTGTTGCTCATTATGCTACTCTATTATCAGTAGCCAATAAACTAAATTAATTTTTCTCAACTCAAGTCTGTTTCCTCCATGACAGTAACACCTTGTATTCCACCCTTGGCCTACTGCAGAACAAGAATAAAGGAGCAGCTGAGTGGGGGCATGGCACCTGCCCAAGCTCAACAAACCTCAGCACATTCTCTCAAGATGAAATAATTCCAGCATGAACAGAGCAGAATCTGGTTTGTTCATTTCTGTCACTAGCTTAGGCACAGAGGGACATCTTATCCTGTGCCTGGTGCCAAGGGTGCATTTTCCACCCATTCTTGGCAGGGTTTGTTTGGCCTCTTGTTCTTCCAGGAGGAAAGCATCTGCCAGGGGTGGAGACCAAACATCTGAGGCCTCCCTCAGACAAGGGAGGAGCTAAAGCCCAAGGTCTTCTGGACACAGCATTCCCCTGAGAAGAGATATAAAAAGGGCTAGGGGCACTGCTAAAATCAAGGCAGTGCTCCAACACTCTTGGAAGTCATAGAGACATGAAAGGAGTGATGAGCACCTGTTCCCTTTTGCTGGGCCAGGAATGGGAGTTACAGCCTGTTCTACCCACGTGTCCAGAGAAAGCCCAACATCAACGTCTCCCCTTCAGCCAGAAGCAACTACAGCCCTGTGACAAAATGAGTGTTTGAGATTGCTTCAAAAATCACTGGCAGGGGTATCAGTAAAAAACAGATTTAATAATAACCAAGAGCATGATGAAGTTTATTGGCAAGATTTACTCTACTACTTACTGGATAATTAAGGCACACCAAGGCTAAAAAAAAACCAGGAAAAATCAATGAAAACAGAAATGAACCGAGGACTATCTGTGTGTATGTGTGTGTGTGTGTGTGTGTGTGTATGCATGTTTCAGTGTGTGCAACAAAATGACAGAAAGGGCAAGGATAAAAAGGAATACGGCCTCAAAGCTTAACAACACTCAAAAGTACTCAACTTTCATACTAAATTTAAGAATTTAGCAAAGCAATAACACTTAACAGCATTTAACTTAGCTTTTAGCTTATATTAAACTTATTTGCAGGCCTAACTTACATAAATATCTAAGATGCTTAAACATCTAAGAGAGCAGCATTTCTCCCATGTTTGTCAAAGCATATTCACATGTCCATGCACACAGACAGAAAGAGTCACTGCAAGGTACCTGTGAAAAATTCCCCTCAAAGGCAGTGAAATATTCACTTTGGATGCCTTTACATCTCATCACCAGGCCGAGGGTTGAGCCTCGAGGAGTGGGGGGATCGGCCCAGGACCGGTTGTTGTTCCAGGATTCTCTGAGTACGGCAAACTTGAGAGTTCCCAGCTATGTGAGGCCCCACTGGTCACAGCACGCTAGGAGAGCTCAAAGGGCCTCATTTTGGACCCTCATTTTTGTTTATAGGGCCTGCAAGAAAGTGGGCTTTAGTCATAACAATGTTTCATCCTGGCTGCACTTCAGTTCGATGCTCTTTGAAAGTGTGAGAACCAGGATGTTATGTCATTCAGGCAAAAAAAAAAAAAAAAAGTGATTTCTTAGGCTGTTCATACAAAAGCCCAGGATCTCATGAGGCAGCAGCAGTTCCTGGCAGCAGACAGTAGTTCTGATAAGCTCAAGAACAGTAGTTCTGATAAGCTCAAGATGAGCTGGACCCAGGTGCTGCTCATCAAGGCTGAGGCCTAGCAAAGATTTCTCAGCTCACAGCCTGGAAACGGGAGAGGGAAGCACCACCTCAACCCCACTACCAAAAAAAAGAAAAAGAGAGGCACCACCAGAGGCTACCAAAGAGACACAAAACACTACTGCTTCCCCCTTTTAGTTCCATTTTTCCTTTGAGCAGTGGTTGTGCAGTTCTCCAGAAAACATGGCAGGTTTCTCTCAAGCCCTTCTTTTTGGAGTTCCCAGTCTTCACCTCTCTGGTCTCACGGGGATTCCTCTTACTGGGACTTTCCTGTGGCAATTCCTGCTCTACACCTGTACAGTACGGTCCAGCACAGACACAGCTGCACTCACAGGGGCCCATCTACAGGGTCGGAGGTTGTGCCTTGGTCTGGTCAAAACCCTGATGCCACCAACACTTGAGGAAACACCACAGTGTGCCCAGCGTGGTGCAGCCCCAACCTCCCCTCACAGGGAACCCTGGGACCCAGCACTGCCTGGATCCAGACATGGACATTCCAAGCGTAAATATTCCTCAAGAGAAGACAAACCCTTTCCTCTTCCTGAAAGGCTCTGATTTTGTAGGCACTCAGGGTTTATGGAGCTCTCTCCACAAGACCATCAAATATCAGGAAAAATCCTTTTTCTTTAATACAGCAGCTCTGTCCCACCACTGCAATGCTGTCGTGGCTGAGAGCATGGAGCAAAGACAGGGGTTTGACACAGACACACTGCTGCACCATGTCAGGTTTACCTTGTAAAGGTTTACATTGTACATGTACAGCCATGTACAGGTTGTACCTTTTTTTTTTTTTTTTTGGTGAATTTAAAATAGTGCCAAAATTCGGTGAAAACAAGAAGGGAGGATGCTCTGAATTATTTTACTTGTAAAATATCTGCATTTCCTCCCTGCTTGTACTGAGCTGGGACTGTTAAGAAGAGATAAGGCAGGAAGGGTGCAGGAGATCAGAATGCAGGTTCTTGAGATTAGGATTTCCTGACTTCATGATCTGGATGGAGATCTCAGCCAGATTCACTGATACCAGTTCAATCTGCCACTCCTCAGCATCTGGGTTGTCACTGGGGCACTTTTGGAACATTTGCTGGGGCAGAGCTGCACTGCTTGGGCTGGCCAGCAATAACATAGCCATTAATGCAGCAAAACTCAATCAAACATGGTACAGAAGCCCCCTGGGGATCTGGAAAAAAAAAACCCAGGCTTTATCTAAGGCTAATCATACAGGGATTCCACAACAAAAAAATCTTATTTCTCCAGGTGTCACCTGGGATAGGGGCAACAGGAAATTTCCCTCTGTGGGAACTGATTCTCAGAGCATTCCTCTCCAGTTGTTAAGGACATAAACATTTTGCATTAGAGTTGATACACAGCTGTAATGGAATGGGCCAGAACTTAGGCAACCGTTCACCTAACTAGCTAGCTAACTAAGGCTAATCATCTGGGATTCCCCATGTCCTAAAGGGAGAAAGAAACAGATTCTGGAGAGGAAAGAGGCTCGGCCTGAACAAGCACAGATGGTACCAATTTATTATCCATGTGATGTGACTCAGATCCCAATACAGCTGTGTGTCCATCCAGATGCACAAAAACAGGGAATCTTATGCCATTTGAGATGCACAAGGGCATCCAAAATGTGTACATGGGTGGGAGATACAAAGTGTTGGATAATCCTTCCCCTTGTCAAAATATACTGGAGGGGGTGGATTTGAACCAGCAGAAAACACCTGCATGTCAAGCACCTAATCCATATCTTCAAGCTTGAAAATCCAGCATTGGAGACTCTGTTTTTATAGCATTATTTTTCTAAGGTGAAATATTCCCCACAAAGAGTTGAGGCCAGATCCCAATCATGGTATTGTGTTGCAATTAAATTTAATTAATTAAAATTTTCATTTAATATCTCTGTACAAAGAACAATCCCAGTACAGTTCATATTCACATTCCTCTTGTAATGGGAATAACTTCCATACACCTCACAACATATGGGGAGAAAGGAAAGGAAAGGAAAGGAAAGGAAAGGAAAGGAAAGGAAAGGAAAGGAAAGGAAAGGAAAGGAAAGGAAAGGAAAGGAAAGGAAAGGAAAGGAAAGGAAAGGAAAGGAAAGGAAGAAGGAAGAAAGAAAGAGAGAAAGAATCCTGTGCTATGTTTTTCTTCTATCAGCAAAACCAGAGAGGTAACACGCATCAAAGCATAAGGCAGACAACAGGAATATCAGGAAATTCTGTCAAGGCAGTGCTCTGCCCACCATCAATATCAAAAAATTACAAACTAAAGAATAGTTTTGAATTAATACATCCAAAACTGACTTCTTTATTGGAGGTTATCAAGGGACAGAAGAACCCAGATCCTGAAGCCTGACACTGATCAAACAGGGATAACTCTCAAAATCACAACACTCTCCACCACACAAAAACATCTCCGCTGTTTGTGACACCCAGCACAGCCCCACCTGAACCAACATTCAAATAGTCAAGAGTGACTTTGGCCCCGGGTAAGGGGATACCCAGCACATTTACATCCCTGCACCTGCCCTGCTGCCCAGAGCAGCGCCTCCAAAATCCCCCGGCAGTAGCAGCACCAGCAGCAGCTCTATAAAGCTCCTCTTGCCATCCCTGACACTCCACCAACAGCAGCCACTGACCTGCCTCAGGCTCTGCTGCCACAGCCCCCTTGGCCAGCACAGCTCTGCTCCCCAGCTCACACCATGGAAGCTTGTCACCCTCCACAGCAATCCAATGTCACTTCATATGGGGCCACAACTGTGGCCATCATCACCCTGGAGGTGTTTGCTGGCATGTGGATAAATGGCTTCCTTATTTGTGTGCTTTGCATTGCCTGGGTCAAAAAGAAAACCCTGAACTCTAATGAGAAGATCTTGCTGCTGCTGGGATGCTCCAGGTTTTGCTATTTGTGCTTCTCATGGCTATATTGCTCCCTTTCAATAACTTATCCCAATTACCTTTATGTTCAACCCACGTTTCAACTAATTGTATTTTTTCAAAGCTTTTCTAATTGTTTCAACTTGTGGGTTTCAGCCTCTCTTTGTGTTTTTTATTGTATAAAAATTGCCAATTTCAGGAACAGGTTCTTCATCTCCCTGAAAGTAAAAACAGACAGGATTGTGCCCTGGCTTTTGTTGGCATCATTGCTTTCAGCCTTGGCTATCGGCATTACTGCCTATGACATAGCTGTTACAAAGCTCAGTATTGACCACAATTCCACTGGGCAAGGAAATTTTTCAACAGTCATTGTCCAAATGGATGAAAATTTTTTTCAGATATATTTTATCTATGGCTTTGGATTTGTCACATCTTTTGCAGCACTCATCTGTTCTGCCCTTCTTCTTCTCTTTTCTCTCTGGAAACACAAATGCAAGATGCAGAAAAATTCCATGAAGACCCTCAGCATGGATGCCCACATCAAAGCCATGAAATCTATTCTCTCCTTTTTTATAATGTATAGTATTAACTTCATAGTTTTGATCCTGTCACTCATTCCTTCAACAAAGGAAGAAAATCATGTGGCATTTCTTAGTTTACTATTTTTGTATGCTTTTCCAGGTGTTCATTCCCTTATTCTGATTTTCAGCAATCCCAAGCTGGAAAAGACACTGGTAAGGATTCTATCCTGTGTCAAGTGCAAGGACTGCATGAGGTAGGAACTGTAATAAAAGCTGGAGCCTACGCAAATTCTTCATATTTCACTGTAAGACAAAAGTCAGTTTATATCTAATGCAACTCTCTGGGCAGTGTAGATGATACAGATGTTCTCTCTTTAGCACCAAAGTTAAGAATAAATCTTTCAGATTCTTTGAAACAAATGAGTATGAATTAGATTACTGCTCGTATTTCATTTTGGTAATTCTCTGAGTTCAGTTCTTATCAATAACAAATTCATCTAGATCTAGCACATGGGCTGAATGCAAAGGGGCAATAAGAGCACTGCAAACCTTCCTCAAGCGCTTTGGCATTTGCTGATTGAAAAATTACTGAACTCAGCATCAGGTTTATTTGTGTTTGGATTTCTATTTCTTTCTGCTGTGTCTCTGTTTTTTGCAATATTTCCACTTGTAACACTGGGTGGGATGGCTGTACCTTGAAGAACTGCAGTCTGAGGAGCACCCATATTGGAGACATCTGATCCTGAAGGACTGCAGCCCACAGATGGGGTCCACACTCTAGCAGGGAAGAGAGTATGAAGAGGAAGGAGTGGAAGAGAAAACTTTTTATGGACTGACTGCAACCCTTATTCAATGTCACCCTGCACCATGCTGGGGAGGAGGTGGAGAACGTGGGAATGAAAGAGTGAATTTTGAGCTGTGATGAAGGGTGGAAGGGACAGTGCTCTTGTTTTGTGTTTGTTCCTCACCATCCTAGTCTATATTCAAACAGCAATAAATTAAATTGATTTTTGGAAATTTGAGTCTGTTTTCTCCATGAGAGTAACTGGCAGGTGATCTCCCTGTCCTTATCTGAACCCATGAGCTTTTCCATCTTCTATTTTCCCTCTTGACCTGTTGCAGAGCAAGGGTGAAGAAGAGGCTGGGTGGAGGATCTGGCAGGTATCAAGTTTAACAATCCACAGCAGGTCATGTAAATATTAAATAATTCCAGCATCAACAGAACAGAATCTGTTGATTTCTTTCACCAGCTCTGGCTCAGAAGGACAATTTACTGCATACGCAGTGCCAGGTGTGCATTTTTCATATTATCACCTTCAAAAATATTTGCTCCTGTTCATGAAATGAGAGAAACAACCTTTTAAACCAGAGTAACATCTTAATCACTACAATATTTCCTTTTCCTAAGACCACACAGTCTCTACAGGGATGGTAGGTACAAAGTCTTGGTGAATCTCTCCCCTTCTCCAATGACACTGGAGGGGAAGGCTTTGAACTAAAAGCAGACCTTGTGTTTTAAAGAACCAATCCACACATTCCATGCACTGAAAACCTGGTAGCTGAGACTCTGATGTTATATTAATTTATTTTCAAGGTGCCAGATTCCCCAGAACAGAGCCCAAAATTCAGCCATGGTGTGGTCCTGCACAGTCCCAGTACACACTGGGACTACACACTGTTGTAATAGAAATAACTTCTATTCACAAAGATATGGAGAGAAAAAGAAAGAAGCAAGCAATCAATCAAACAAACAAGGGAAAAAACCCAACAACCCCAGAGTGTTTTCAGGAAAAGAGGAGGAAACTCACATCAAAGCCTTAAGCAGAGAACAGGCACTATCAGGAAATCAAAAATTCCCTCAAGGCAATAGTCTGCCTATCATAAATGTAAAAAAATAATAAATAACATTTAAAATTTAGTGCAATCAAAAATAAAATTGGACATAGTAGATGACAAAGGAATAGAAGAGCCCAGATCCTGAAGCCTGACACTGATGAAACAGGGATCACTCTCAAAATCACAAAACTCTCCACCACACAAAAACATCTCTGCTGTTTGTGACACCCAGCACAGCCTCCCTGAACCAACATTCAAATAGTCAAGAGTGACACTGGCCCCGGGTAAGGGGATACCCAGCACATTTACATCCCTGCACCTGCCCTGCTGCCCAGAGCAGCGCCACCAAAATCCCCCCAGCAGCAGCAGCAGCAGCAGCAGCTCTATAAAGCTGCTCTTGCCATCCCTGACACTCCACCAACAGCAGCCACTGACCTGCCTCAGGCTCTGCTGCCACAGCCCCCTTGGCCAGCACAGCTCTGCTCCCCAGCTCACACCATGGAAGCTTGTCACCCTCCACAGCAATCCAATGTCACTTCATATGGGGCCACAACTGTGGCCATCATCACCCTGGAGGTGTTTGCTGGCATGTGGATAAATGCTTTCATCGTTTGTGTGCTTTGCATTGCCTGGGTCAAAAAGAAAACCCTGAACTCTAATGAGAAGATCTTGCTGCTGCTGGGATGCTCCAGGTTTTGGTATTTGTGCATCTCCTGGGTATATAAATTTCTTTCCTTTATTTATCCCAATTACCTTTATGTTCACAGCATACTTCAACTAGCTGTATTTTTTCAAGCCTTTTTTAATCATTGCAACTTGTGGTTTTCTGCGTCTCTTTGTAGTTTTTATTGTATAAAAATTGCCAATGTCAGGAACAGCTTCTTCATCTACCTGAAGGGAAAAATTGACAGGATGGTGCCCTGGCTTCTGTTGGCATCAGGGATTTTAGCTCTGGCTGTTGGCATCGTTGCCTATGACATCGCTGATAAACTGCACTGCAACAGCAATTCCACTGGACGAGGAAATTTTGGGACAGCAAATATCAAAATGGATAAAAAATTTTTCCCTTCTTTTTTTCTTACTGGCTTTGAATATGCTGCTTCATTCTTGGTTGTCATCTTTTCTGCTGTTTTCCTTCTCTTTTCTCTCTGGAGACACAAGCGCAGGATGCAGACAAACTCCATGAAGGACCTCAGCATGGATGCCCACATCAGAGCCATGAAATCTATTTTCTCCTTCTTCGTGATGTACAGCATCAATTTTGTATGTTTGGTCTTATATATGGTTTATGTCACAAAGAAGGGAAATCATATGACATTTCTCATTGTAGTATTTCAGTACATTTTTCCGGGTCTGCACTCCCTTATTCTGGTTTTCAGCAATCCCAAATTAGAAAACACACTGCTAAAGATTCTTCCCTTAGAAAGAAGTGTTAAGTGCAAGGTTTGCATAAGTTAGGAACTCCAGCAAAATCTGGAGCCCATAAAAAATGGTAATATTTCATTATAGAAAACAAGTAGTTTAATCTCTAGTGCAACTCTCCAAGCATTATAGATGATACAAACGTTCTCATCACTGATATTAAGAATATATCATTCAAATACTATGAACTAAATTAATGTGACTTACATAATATATTTTCAATTACAATTTCATATAGATAATTCTTTGAATTTAATTATTGTCAGTAACAAAGTTATTTAGAGCTGGTACAGGCGCTGGCTGTAAAAGGGCAATAAAAATACTGCAAACTGGCCATCAAATGCTCTGGCGTTTTCTCACTCAAACAACTGAAATCAACTACACGGTTTATCTCTATTTTGGTTTACCTTTCCTTCTGCTGTGGCCCTGTGCTGTGTGATCTGTTGTGGGCTGTGTCACAGTCTGGCAGTGGCTGATAGCTCTGTGTGAAGACGCTGAGCCCTGGCACTCACCAGAGGTGGTCACTGACCCACAAACAGCGAGGCAGGAACGGCCCCGGGGAGCTCAGGGGGTGCAGAGCCCCCTTCCCACTGCAGCCCTGCGTGTCCCCTGTGCCCCACTGCCTGCAAGGACAGCATTGCCTGCTCTGTGGGACTGCTCTCCTGGCCTGACCTGGAGATGAGACTGGCTTTTCCCAGTGCACTCAGTAAAACTCCCAGGTTTTGTTCTGGGACAGGGAAACCGCATGAAAAGGGAGTGGAGACAACTCACTGTGAACTGACTGCACTTTCATTTTCCTTCCCCCTG
The DNA here is from genome assembly GCF_017590135.1 of Pyrgilauda ruficollis. Taxonomy (NCBI): domain Eukaryota; kingdom Metazoa; phylum Chordata; class Aves; order Passeriformes; family Passeridae; genus Pyrgilauda; species Pyrgilauda ruficollis. Next base: position 4,859,783 of record NW_024527044.1, read on the forward strand.
TGCTGCTGTGGGGGAGGAGCTGGGGATGAAGGAGGGAAGTTGAGCTTTGCATGAAAGGGTGGTGGAAGCAGTGGGTTCTAGTTTGTGTTTATTTTTCATCATCCTATTGTACTTTCAGTAGGTAAATAAATTCATTTTCTTCACATCAAGTCTGTTTTGTCTGTGACAGTAACTGATGAGTGATTTCACTGTCTTTATCCTGATCCATCAGCTTTTCCATCCTATTTTCCACCCTGTTTATGGGTGACAGTGAAGGAACAGCTGAGTGGGTGTCTGGCTGCTCCCTAAGGCCGACCCCCCACAGCAGGTGAAACATACAGAACAGAGCAGAACCTGAACTGGTCACTTCTACCACCAACTCAGGACCAGAGCCAGATCGTAAGCAGCTCTTCTGGACACATTTCCCCTCTCTGAATGCCCTTGAAAGGACAGAAACAGCCACACATCCCTTCTTCCTCTGCTGCTGCTCATGAACTTCATCCTTTAACATGACAATCCCAACACTTTCACAGGAAAACCCTGGAAGATCCATCTTATGCCCTACATCCATCCCTCACAACCTTACATACTGCAAGACTCAGCAGGAAAATCCAGCACCTTGCAGATGTTACCACACAAAACACCACAGCCCCAGAGAATGACACTGGGGTCCCTCCTTACATCCCCATGAAACCCCTGAGAATGTGACAGCCAGCACAGAATCCCTGTCCTGTGCACCAGTCCCACTCAGCTGGCACTGGAGGGGACAGGATGTCCATCAGCACAGCCACCCTGCACAACCCATGGGGACAGATGCAGGATGTGCCCAGCCTGGAGAAGCTGACATGAGAGATGTCAGAAATCAACACATCTTATGCCCTACATCCATCCCTCACAACCTTACATACTGCAAGACTCAGCAGGAAAATCCAGCACCTTGCAGATGTTACCACACAAAACACCACAGCCCCAGAGAATGACACTGGGGTCCCTCCTTACATCCCCATGAAACCCCTGAGAATGTGACAGCCAGCACAGAATCCCTGCCCTGTGCGCCAGTCCCACTCAGCTGGCACTGGAGGGGACAGGATGTCCATCAGCACAGCCACCCTGCACAGCCCATGGAGACAGATGCAGGATGTGCCCAGCCTGGAGAAGCTGACATGAGAGATGTCAGAAATCAACAGGAGTGGCTGCCCAGTACTGGCACGATATGGAAAACTGCTCTGGGTCACATTTCAAATTTTACGACTGAGAAGTGAAAGTGTTAAAAATGCTTTTGCCATGGATACTGTTAATGAGCAGAAGCAGAACTTGGGACCAGTTGTGCACCATTCCTATTTGCAGAAACATAAATGTGTCTGGGGACAATGCTAAAAAAAAGGCAGTGCTCCAATACCCTTGGTAGTCACAGCTGTCTGAAAGCAGCAAGGAAGGAGCACATTTTCCCTTTTGCTGGGCCAGGAATGGAAGATTCAGGCTGTTGGATCCATGTGTCCAGTGAAAGCTCAACATTAGTATCTCAGCTTCATCCAGAAAAAGCAAGTACATCCCACATCCAAGAAAAGAGACAGGCATCACCAGAGGCTACAAGTCCATGTAGAGCCTCCTGGTTGACTCAGTGATAGAAGCAAAGATGCAAAGGCCATAGACATCAGCAGAGACAGCAGAATCATAGTCCCAGAGGCTTTTGTGAATCAGGTAGGATCAAGACTACTTTTTTCCCTGGCAATATGTGTAACTGCTCCATTGCAGTAACTCTAAACATTGCAGTGATTTACAATATTGGTATATTTAAACATATTCTTCAGTTGTTTTTATTTTTGAGATCCGATACATAGAAACACATAGAGAGGCCGATGCACTTCTGGCTCTTAAGGAGATTGTTTACAGTATATCTCTAAGGATGCACTCTTGTAGCCTTCTGCTTCTTCCCTTCACCCAAATATCACACTGCAGATCCACCTGAGGTCTGCCAGTGCCTTTGCTCTGCATTGCAAGCACTCAGAGGCCCCAGACAGGCAGGGCACACTACTGCTTCCCCTTTTTTCCCCCATTTTTCTTTAGAATAGAGGCCGTACACTTCTCCCAAAAACATGGTGGATTTTTCTTAAGCTCTTCTTTCTTGAGTTCCCAGTCTTCATCTCTCTGGTCTAAGGGGATTTTTTTCAGTGCAGCTTTCCTGCGGTAGTTCCTGCTCTCCACCTCTGCTCTGGGAGAGAAACCAAGAGTGAGCACAGCACACACACACATCTCTGTTCACACGAGCCCATCTACAGGGTCAGGGGTTGTGTCACTGTCTGGCAAAAACCCTGGTCTGGTCTGGTCTGGTCAAAACCCTGATGCCACCAACACTTGAGGAAACACCACAGTGTGCCCAGCGTGGTGCAGCCCCAACCTCCCCTCACAGGGAACCCTGGGACCCAGCACTGCCTGGATCCAGACATGGACATTCCAAGTGTAAATCTTCCACAAGAGAAGACAAACTCTTTCCTCTTCCTGCAGGGCTCTGATTTTGTAGGCACTCAGGATTCAGGAATCTCTGTCAGAAACACCATCCAATATCAGGAAAAATCCTTTTTTTTGTAATAGAGCATTTCTGTCACATGAGTGCAATGCTGTTCTAGCTGACAGCACAGAGCAAAGCCAGCAGCTCCATACTGATGGATCTCATCATGTGGGCTTTCTATGTCATAGAATCACAGAATGGTTTCAGTTGGAAGGGACATTATCTCATTCCATACCTTCTGCCATGGACAGGGACACCTTCCCCTAGACCAGGCTGCTCAAAGCCCCACCCAGCCTGGCCTTGAACACTTCCAGGGATGGGGCAGCCACAGCTTCTCTGGGCAACCTGTGCCAGGGCCTGACCACCCTCACAGTCAATAATTTATCCCTAATATATCTAATTCTACCTACCCAGGCCATTCCCCCTTGTCCATGCCCTTGTCCAAAGTCCCTCTGCAGCTCTCTTGTAGGCTCTCTTCAGGTACTGAAAGGTGCTCTAAGGTCTCCACAGAGCCTATGTTTGACAGTGGTGGTTGATGCCCCATGGCTGCTGGTGTTTAAGAGGCATTTGGAAAATGCCCTTCATAAGGTGCTTTAAATTCTGGTCAGTCCTGAAGTAGTCAGGCCACAGGACTAGCAGTAGGTCCCTTCCAACTGAACTACCCTATTGTCTTCTATTAAGTATCTGCTCCCAAGGGCAAGAAACCTTTTCCTATAAATTTTTAAATATAAACATTTATTTATTTATTTGTTTGTTTACACATGAGTATATACATGCCCTACTCTTAGATAGCAGGACCCTTTGGTACAATTTCAACAGCTGGCACTTTGCAGAGAGGCTGGCAGCAGACACGGGCTGAGGGTCTCTGTGCCATTCTTGGCAGGTTTCATAACATCAAGAGTAAAGCTCTTCTCAAGCAAACCAAATCTAATGCAAAATATGCATTTGCTATTCAGAAGCAGCTGTTTTGAAAGCAGCTGTTTCCTAACTTTTGCATGTTCATGCAAACCTCCATGAGTGGAACTGATACTCAGCAGCGGAATATTCCTAATATTTGCATGTTAATAATATTTCCATGTTGATACATGTAATATTTCCATGTGGGTGCAGTCCTCAGCATAATTCAGTGGCCCAGCCCAGGGAGGCAGGTAGTTCATGCAGCTGGCAACACCTGGGGACCAACAAACAGCATGCAAGGGTCACATGGTGCTAGAGTGGGCTGAATTTGGATTCAGGAAGGATTTGGATGCTCATAGATCTGTGTAGATATGCACATCAGCCCTGCAGTTGGTGCAGACCCTCAGATGGTTTTAAAAATTGCCTTTTCTCTCTTTTTGCGTGACAGACAAATATCCAAAACTGACAGGGAGGGTGTGTAACAAAATGTTCCTCATATTTATATCCCACACACACCACTGAGTGGAGAGCAGAGCTGCTCTGTGCTGTGCAGCATTTTGTGCAAGCACACTCTTATTTCTCTGTCTGCACCACACACAGTACTGCCCTGTACCCTTTGGCACTGCCTGACCCTGGACATCACCTCTGGGACCTTCTGCACATCTGAAGGAGCAGACTGTAATCGAAATTACACTACAAGTGACAACCGTTCCTCCTAGTTTACTCCAAGTTTGCTGATGTGACACCAGTGTGTGAAGGTGAAAGCATCCACTGTGGTCATAAATTATAGTGGCTGTTTTTAAAAAGCATTCCTGAGCTTCAGTGATAAACTCTTGGCTGCCCACAGGCTGGGTTATAGCCATGAGGTGATTGTACAAGCTTTCAGTGTATTATAAAATGTTCTAGAGTGGGCATTTGAAGCATCTTCCTCGTCATTAAATCTCCCAGCCATGCTGAGCCATGCACCTGTGGGGTGAGTCAGGCCAGCATGCGGTTCTGAAAGAAAAGTTTTCCACCTTAAATCAGTCATTCACCACAGAAAGCCCTTCATCAGCTGACCTCAGTCACCATAGGCTGTTGCTAACATGTCTCAGACCAGGATGTCAATCATTCTGTCAATCAATCTGTCAATGATTCTCCCAGGCACCTCTGCCTGCCACAGGCATTGCCCTTTGGCATCATCCAGGCAATTCCCCTACCCCTGCTGTCAGCTCACTCCCATGGCTCTGGAGCACATCCAGAGCACAGCAAATGCTACAGACTTGGCAGGAATTACTGGTGAGATTAGTGCAAAATGGACAGCATTGAATAGGCAAGTAATTGCTATAAGTTTTTCATCTAAGGGGAAGAAGTCTGCAGACTTTCACCCTCTAGGTTAGATAATATTTACCTGTTCTGGTATAGAAACTAAGTATGCCAAGAGCTGAGAAGAGTATAAAGAGAATCTCTACTGGAAGACAATGCCCCATTCTCATATCTGAGCTTTACTACCTAGATATTGGCTAGGTAGTAAAAAAATCTAATTTTCAAAGCTTCATTATCAGCTGCTGGCTGCCTAAATGCCTTTAAACTGAAGGTCTGAGAATAAGAAGAGCGGATACATCTGTGTGGAAGGAAAGTGGTGAATAGTGGGAGATGACAGCATGTCAGTTCCAAAACCAAAAAGGCTTTAGCTCTAAGATGGTCTGGATGCCCCACTCTGGGTGTTCAGCTCCATCACAGCAGAAAGGGCTTTGAGCAATCTGGTCTAGTGGAAGGGATCCCTGTCCATGGTAAGGGATTGGAATGAGATGAAGTACTTGATTGGAAGTACTATATGATCGTGGTCTAGTGGAAGGGGTCCCTGTCCATGGTAAGGGATTGGAATGAGATGAGCTTTAACGTCTCTTCCAACCATTCTATTATTCTGTGTTTGGGTGGGCAGTTAAAATGCAAAGCTATCAGCAGCTTCCAACAGCCAGAGCTTGGAAACCAGAGCTTGTGCCTCTGCTACAAAGTTTTCTGGGCTCTTACAGGGGAATTCTGCAGTTTGGTTGTATTTTCTTATGGAAGGACTCTCATGTGTCAAGATAAAAGGTGGGCATGGGGCATTTCAGCAGGAACCAAGCTGTAGAAGTACAGCAGAAGGACAGCAGTACCTACAGAAAAGTTTATATGGATTAATGAAAAGTGGCATTTGTGAGGCAGTGGCCTCCTCAGATATTTGCCTGTCACCATGCCTGATTTTGAACTTGGCAGCTTACGTGCTGCACTGGCAAGTTAGAGACTTTGAGTTGGATAAATGTCTATTAAAAAAATACAGGATATTCATGGTACCAAAGCAGTCTTGAGAATGTGGAAGTGGTAAAAGAGATGCCAGTGAAGGATGATGATGGGACTGTAAAGTTACAGAAAAACCCAGGCAGAAAACACCTTTGGGAGCTCTCAGCACTCCAGGGTCTGGCAGTATATTTTTTGTGGGCAGTGTATCAAATTAAAGCAGTGTTGGGACTGTGGCTTGCACTGAACAATCTGGTTGACCTCTGGTGATCTGTCCCACTCCTTTAGAGAGATACAGGATGGGACACAGTTCAAACTTCTGCAGTAAAGCATTCTGATCCAGGGAAACACCTTTGCAAGGATGAAAATACCTGTGAGTCAAGCCAACAGCTGAAAAACAGGAATGGTAATTGGGAATCATTAAAAAGCATATTTCTTATGGCATGCACTGCCATAGTGTTAACTGTAAGCAATTAAGACAGCATGGATTTTCCCAAAATTTGGAAGTACTATATGATCATGCTATTAAATGGTCTAATTTACAGAGATTATGTAAAAAACAGGGTGGCTTTTTTTCTTTACTATAAGAAAGCCAAATGATATACATATAAATATATATACACACACAAACACACACAACTGCCAAGGGCTGTTCCTAAACAACTCAACCCGTGTATTTGCTATTCACCACTGTAAGGGGTTAACACTTGTCAGTTGTTGCTTTCATTTCTGTTGCTTAATAACGGCTCTGCAACATCCTTACAAAAACAGTGATGTCATGAAGTGGTAACGATTTTGAAAACATACTAAGGGAAACCGCAGGAGGCAGGGGAATAAAAGAATGTCTTCTCACGGCTTCCCCGTGACAGGCCCGTGTTTGCTCATCCACTACAGCTTGTGTGTCAGGGCTTTAGCAGGCTTTGGGTGGGAAAGTAAGTAACGCACTGTGTGTGTTCTGGTCCTTTGTGGAGCAGTGAGGTTAATTTTCACCGCAGCCGCAGCAAGACCTGCCACCACCACTCACTTTTCCAAGAATTTGGAGCACTCCCGGTGTCCGTAGATCTCCGCGAGCCTCCGTGGAGTGTCTCCGAAGAGGTCGGCGGCATCCATAGCAGCGTGCAGGGAGTGAAGGGCGCGGAGCACCGGCAGCTTCCCCGCCTCGGCAGCGAAGTGAGCCGCGGTCCAGCCCACATCGCTCCGCAGGCAGTGCCGGGCACCGTGATCCACCAGGAGCATGACCAGGTCCGGCCGCCCTGGCAGCGCGCAGCAAAACCGGGAGAGAAGATGCTTTAGAATTTATACCTTCAGGATGCAGAGGGTGGTCACACACAGCTGGTCATAATTCCCTCAGACAAGGATTTCACCCACCTGACTATTTGGTTTATCATATCAGTGATACTGATATGCTAACCAGCATAGAAAATGCTGGTTATTTTCTCCCAAACTAGACACACAGCTGGTCATAATTCCCTCAGACAAGGATTTCACCCACCTGACTATCTGGTTTATCATATCAGTGATACTGAATAGAAAATGTTGGTTATTTTCTCCCAAACTCCCAGATTGTTTCCAGAAGAAATTTACAACAAAAACAACCAAATCAAAAAGCTTTCTAATTTCTGAACAGCACATGTCAATTAGTCATCGACCAATTGGCTATTTCATTGCTTCATTTTGGTTTTTAGTTCAATTGCAAAATAAAATTTAAACATTGAGAATGGAAAAATCTGTGAACAGCTTTACTAAAACAAAGTTTTTTTGGATAGCAGGTAGAGAAACTACTGCTTTTTTCATTCAACTTCACATTTTTCTAACTAGTGGAATTGCTTAAAGAAGCAAAAAAAGTTATTTCTACACCACTTCACACTGCCTTGACTGAGCTAGACTATTCCAAATCACATCTAGACTCTGTCAGCTTCTCACTCATTTTTGTTAAGCGGCTCAGTCCCCTTTGCTGATGTTTAAATGCCTAATAATCCATCAGGACAAAACAAAAACATGATCTTAAGTGTAAAACAGGAAATCACACACTTGATTTCTGAGCAAAGACAGATATGACGACATGAGATCCCAACAAACACTGTGTCACAGAGGAGTAGAGGTCTAGTTTCCCATTTTACACTGTGTACAATTATACATTATTTATTGTTGCATCATCTCTTTTTTGGGCTGTAAAGGCATATTTGAGTTTACCAGACACTTCTGAAGGTGAAGGACCAAATGGGAGCTGCAAACAGCTCTGGTCCTGCATTGTTCATTCAAGAGGTGGAATATAAAGAGCAATGTAAAAACACAGTTATTATTTTTTTCTATTTGGTTTGATAAATACATGGTGTAAATACAGTGGGTTTGACTTCCTGCTCTTTCCCACAGGTGTACATGAGAAATAAACCCATGGAGTCATCTCTTAGAAAAGTAAGGGGGGGAAAAGCAGCCATTCCCTATGTGTACATCATGTAAATTGCAAATTGTTGTGTGATGGAAGAAAAAAGCTAAAAATAATTTCAACAGCAGTCCCATAAACTATTTTGTCGGCAAAGTTCCCATTTAAATGGAAATTTAACCTTTTTTTTTGCTCATTAGGGACAAAATTACCAAATACAAGCTGAGATTTTGCCAGCCTAGATAAAGTTACAGGTGATCAGCATCACCTTTTATGATGTCCATTCACAGAGGCAGCAGAGCTGGGGGTGCCTTTACCTTTGGCAGCAGCCCAGTGCAGGGGGGTCCTGTCATGCCAGTCGACATCCTTCTGGTTTGGGTCGCAGCGCCCTGCCTTCAAAATCTTTTTCACCAGGTCATAGTCGCCCACAGCCACGGCTTCATGGAGCTCTGTCATGCTGCACTCTTCAGGAAGGCACCTGCTAACAGAGGCATGGTTGTTCAGTGGGTGCTCACCGATGGGTCAGCTCCTCTCAGCAGCTTCAATAGATCAAGCAGCACCTGGATTAAAAATGAGACGGGCACCATGAGAAAACAAGATTTGTCCAAAAATAAGGAAAAAGGAATGGCAGGGGGAAAAAAATTTATCTTCAAACCAGTGATCACAGACTGATGGTGACTTTTGGTCTGTAGACGCAGAAATCTGCAGCAAAGTGCAGTTCTTTATATAAAGAACTTGTAGCTAAAGCTACATTGAACATTTGCCACGGGTTTGTTGTGCTCACTAACCATGGGAACAGGCTCCTCCCTTGCCAGTGCTGCAGGTCTCTTAGTGGTAGCATTCTGTTGCAATGACAGAAACATTTATGCAAGCATCCTCTGATGTTTTGTGGTGAAAATTATATAAGGGGTAATAATAATTAAGCTTATTAAAAGAGATGATAGGGCAAGGACGAATGGTCCTAAACTAAGATTCATAGCCTGTTTCACACCTGGATGGCTGGACTGTGTAGATAAGATCCAAAATCCCATATCTGTCTTCTACTGAGTTTGACTCCTGCACATCTGGAAAAATCTGAATATATTAAAAAGAAAAATAAATTTTGGAGCCCCTAGTGGGCCAAAAAAGTATCATGGGATCTCTGTTACTCTAACCATCTGTGTACTGCTTCCTCCTCCTAATTGTCTCTCACTAACCTTGAAGAACCTGTTCCTTTAGATTAAAAAGAGATATTCTGACTTGTTCTCCAACACATTTCAACTACATGAAATCTATCCTGAAAATGTCAAATGTTAATGCATCCAGCCCATCACTGAAATGAGAACTGGACAAAAGTACAGGAAAAAAAAATCTTGGACCTTTTCATACAACTTTCTTATTCTTTTCCAGCTTCAGCTCATACCCACACCCAAAGGGAAGGGAAGCTGCTCATCCCAAAGCAGGAGCTCAGCAGCTCTCCAAGGGGACAGCCCACAGGGGCAACTTCATAAGCAATTTAAGCCAAGCCAAATTCTACCTCCCCTCCTCCCCTGCTGCCTCCATATGCTAGCCTTGAAGCTCATGGGGCATTTCACAGCTGTTGATCTCTCACAAAATTAATATTTTATTACTGTTCTTCAGGTGAATTCCCTGAATTCAGCATTACTGAGGGGGCAAATGCCAGGACTATGCAAAGGGGGGTGAGCACAGATCTGCCCCACAAGCAGGGACCTGTGCTAAATCCCCTTCAGCCACCCCAGATGTCATACCCAAAAGTGGGATCTGCCTCCCTAGACTGCGGTTATCCCCTTCTCATAAGGACAGAGGAAAAGATTTGTATTTTTACAGCACAGCCTTGAGCCAAAGCGCCGTCCCCCGCCGCTCACCCGGCCACAGGCATTGCAGCTCCTCCACGGGGTGTTGCAACGCATCCGGGGGAATTTTCTCGTGGGGTTCCTGCTGCTTGACCCAGCCCCTGCCGGGAGATCCAGAGCTCACAGACAAGGAGCCCACACATGACCGTGTCCCTGCCGTACCGGGGCACTGCCCAGCACCTCGGCGGCCGCGGGCTCCGCTGGGACGCGCAGGCTGTGTTGGGGATGGCTCCATGCCAGAAACTTGTTTTCCAGGCCCAGGGAAGATTTCTCCCAGAAAGATTGTCTCAGCTGAAAACTAAGGCAGAGTTTGGTCCCTCCCCTTCGGGGAGAGCCCGGCAGTCGCTGTGCCTGCGACAGAGGCCGCCTCCTGAGGGAGCAGCCGCTGCTCGGCGGCTCCGGAGGGCCGTGGGTGGCCAGAGGGGACATCCTGCTCCTCTGGACGGCGGGACGGGAGCAGGGGGCAGCCAGGACACCGCACAACAGGTACGTGAAGGCCTGCAAAGAGCAAAAAAAGGATTGGGGGGAGCACGGGAGGAGCAATGGTGACGTGAGGGGAATTTTAAGGAGTTGAGTAATTTGTGCGCAGCACCTCAGGCAGCTTCACTGCTCGCACTCCCTGTTCCCAGCCCTCGAGGGATCGCGCACCTCGGCTTCCCTCCTTCCTTCCTTCCAGCCCCTTATCCAGCCCCAAATCCCTGTGTGTCCCTGTGGAAGGGTGAGATTCACTTCGGGTAACGGGGTGACAGGGGTAACGGGGGACATGTCCCTTTGCCTGTCCGTGTGTGGACAGCATTCAGGGAAATAAATCCCACCTCAAGCACGGCTGTGTCCAGCATGGGGATGGGATGCAGCAGTCCCAGGCTGCAGCAGGGAAAACTCCGACTAGATGGAAAAGATAATTCACAGCGAGAATTATTAAACTGTGCTTCAGGTGTCCAGCATTGAGACATGCAGACCTGAGGCAGCCCCATGTGTGCCCTGCTTTGAGCAGGGGTTTGGATTAGGTGACTTCCAGCGTTCCTTCCCCACCTAAATTCTTCAGGGAAGCTGAGTGGGACAAGGTGTAGGAGCTTTGAGTGCTCTTCCAGCACCAGCATTCACCTTCTCCAAACCCAGCATCCCGATATGTGCATGGGACCCTGCACCCCAGCTGCTCTTGGAGCTGGTGTGGAGAGAAGGTGGTTTTAGGACGTGGCTCCTCTGGTGTGTTTCAAGCTCAAGCCCTGGTATGTTTCAAGTCCAAGCTCGGGTACAAGGGACAAGTCGAGGACTGCCATGTCAGCCACACGGACCCGCCGGGACAGCCTGCCTGCACTTTACCCTGTGACACAACCATCCCAGCCTCTCCAGGAGCTGCAGGTGGTGGCTCCGCTGAATATTTGGTTTGATAAATACATGTTGTAAATAATGATCGGGATCGAGGGTGGTGGTGCTGCCTGGGCACCAACCCCACTGACGTGTTCACAGCAGCCCAGAAACTGTGATTTACTGCTGGGGACATGTGGGATCAAACTGTGGTGAAACCCTGCTGCGGACACATAGGATCCCCTAACTGCAGCTTCAGGAGGAATGGGACATGCTCAGATCTCCATCTCTCATTAATGGGTTGCCTCCCCTTTCTCTGCCTGCTGGGTGCAAAATACTTTCTGTCTTCAAAATCAGCTGATACGAGGGAGGAAGAGGCTGTTGTACTTGCAGAGAAGTGAGAGGGGATGGTTCCCAGCAGGCAGGCTTCCCACTACAAAGTCCTGCTGCAGACCAGCAAGCAGTGGGTCAGAAAAGATGCTTCACTGCCAAAAATGGTGTATTTAAAAGCAGGGACAAGAGCTGGGGCTCTCACGTAAATGCTGACATAACTCTTAAGATAATAATCCCCCAGACCCAGTGAATATTGAAGTGTTTTGGCTTCTGGGATAGGGACTAAGGTGATCCCAAGCCCTGGTGATGAGAAATGGCTCTTTGGTTCAATCTCCAGGGTCAGATCTGTGGTCAGGGGATGTATTTAAAACATTATTCAGAGCTCAAAAAGGGGACAGTGAGACTTCCATCTGCTATGGGGTTTCTTACTGGGGAGTGCTGCAGAGATGAGCATGGGGAAGTGCTCTTCAGCAAGGTTAGAAGGCCCTGACCAGGATATAGGACCACCACTCAAAAACATGAGAATTGCCCAATTCCACTTTGTTTCTCAGTCTCCATTTCCCATCTTGAGAAGGGGGATGTACCATCCTTCCTGAGCCCCAAGGCTCATGGTGATGTGCTGTCAGTGATTAACTGAGGTCAGCACTTAAGCCACACCAAAACGTCGGATGGAAGCAGCCTTTAAAACATGCAGCATTCTTGTTTACTGGGAAAAAAATGGAGCTTAGATCAGTGAAAAGCCACATTTGCATTTCAGTGACAGCCTCAGCCTTTTACACATTGCAGCACAAAAGGCGTCAGTGTGAAGGACTCCTTCCTTCAGCTCCCCCACATTCCTCAGCCTCAGCTTCTCTGCTTTGGCAGTCTTCAAATAAAAGGAAAGCCAAGGTCAGGAGAAAAAAAAAAGAAAAAAGAAAAAAATAAAAGGGGAAAAAAAGAGAAAAAAATAACCCCCTCAAACCTAAAACCAAAGGCCCTGGTAAAACCTCCTCTCCTGCTGCCCACTATCCATGTGAGAGCTCCTGCCTGGAAACTGCTCGTTGTTTGCCAATGGCTTTTGCACTTCCCAGACCCCTCTGCAGCCCTGTTCTCCCTTTCTGGAGAAGCTGGTGCCCCTGCACCCCCCAGCTCCTGGGACAGGCACATATGGAGGTGGCAGTGACCAAGTTTTGTCAGGGATGGAGTGAGTTTGCCCCATCACCAGCACCACCCTCCTCTGTCCTGCAGCAGCAACTTCCCACAAGACCCATGGAGATGTTGGGGCGCCTGAGGAACATCAAGCCCACTTCAGAAGGTACAGGGAAGAAGTACAGTGACACCCAGGACCCCATCCTGTTACTCTCACATGCATAAGTTCTGCTGCAAGTCCCCAGAGCACTGGAGGGGAGAGTTTGAAGGACCTGGCCCAAAAAAGGGCAATGTTGGATCATATCCTCATGCCAGTTCACACAGGCCCATGGCAGCTGTGCAAATTTTACTGACATTGGATCAGCCTTGGAATTTAACAAAAGCCTCTATGTTTATCCAAGTGTTGGGAAAGGCTGTCGGAGCTACTTCCTGTGGCCTTTCAATCCCCAGCTCCAGAACTGCTGCAGGAACGAGCCAGCAGTGGCCACAGCATGTCAGCTCTGGAAAACAAACGCAAACCCAGGAACTAAAGGCAAAAGCACAATGGAACATGAGGAAGCCATCATTTCCCTGGTTGTAATCACCAGCAGGAATGTGGCTGTGCTGCTGGAACTTCCATTTTGTCTGTTTATTGTACTTAAAGTGTACCCAGCTCTGGTCAGGGATGTGCAAGGACACCAGCTGCTAAAAACTGAGGAGCAGGACACTCATCTCAGGTCTCTGCTACTGTACAACCAGCACAGTTAAGAAATTCCAGACTTAAAACACGGAGCCCGATTTCTCAGAGAACTAAGAATTTGATTTCCAGTACCACAGGAGGAGAGCAGGGGTCATGGATGCTGTTATCCCACATATTTCTAGGGAAATCAATTCCCCTGCTTAATTTAACAGTCTACAGGATTATTTCTCTTCTGCTACAGATGCTGAAGGTGTGCAGATGAATGATAAAAAGCAGGTTTCATACAAAAGGAATGGTCTGATGATGTGAACTGCAGAGGCTGACAGGCTGGAGGTTTGATATTTCCTTTTCTGCAGTTCCTCCAAGGGCTGGACACACTGGGCAGAGCAGGAGTTTAGCATCTCAGTAGTAAAATGCCCTGCACAGTCACTGTGCTGTTACTTAAATTCCCCCAAAAGAGTAAAGCACAGCAGAACTGTTTTAACCTGCACCTGTTCTAGAGGAAAGGGAAGCTGGGAAGGTGTTTAAAAGTCAGGTTTCAGGTGTGAAACTTTTTTTCAGTCTGCATTTCTTACCATAAGCAAGATGCACACTCTTAAGAAAGCGGTTAAGATGTTGTTGAGGTTATGGTTACTGAAATAAATTCAAGTACAAACAGCAGTAGTAGGCAAATGGTTTATCCAGCCATTTAGTGTCCTTTTCTTAATATCTATTACTGCTTTAATATTTGTTCTGCTTAATACAGCTGGCTTATGAGACTGGGAAGAAATGTAAACATTGTTTGTCTTACAAAAACTTGACATAATATTTGGTGACATATTGTGGTCATGCAATGCCTCCAAAACATACCTCACCTGAACACTTCTTCTGTTTCAAAAAAGCCACACTAAGGCATCCACATCCAGAGCTTTGACAGTAGCTGCACTCCAGCTCTTTGGATTTGGGATGGACAGTCACAGCTCTGCTCCTAAACCTACTGCCAAATCCTTTCATAGGTAAGGGAAAGAAAGCATTCCTAGGATAAACACATTACAACTCAGTAATAGCCTTCTAGCTATTAAAATAAAACCAGACTCACATAAGTTACATAAAAACTTAAATTTAAAAAAAGTTCTGAAAGGTGGCAACCAGGGCTTACTGGACCATCTAAAAATCAGAATAAACTGAGAGAAACTATATCATAAAGCAGTCCACACATTTCTTCACCAACTAAAAAAACCCAATAGTTTTATTTTTGGTTTTTTTTTTTTTGCTTTTTTTCATCAAAAGGGAACAAAGTTCCTAACAGCCCCTGGCTAATGTGCTTTATGCAAAAGTTCCCCCAAATCTGCAGTTATGTAAGATCAGCTTTTGCTCCAACACCTCCCCAGTTCGATCCATTTATGATGGATCATAAATGATGCATAATGGTCATCTGGAACCCCACACATCAAAGACACAACTCAAAGCATCAAACTACCCTTCACAACTTCACATGACAAAGTTTTTTGGTTTTTGTTTTGTTTTTAATTCCATTTTTGGCTAAAACTTTTAACAGTTCCAGAAACGCGGTATTTGGCCTTCTTGTTTAATGCTTATCCCCAGAAATCCCCTCCTTGTTCCTTGATATCACAGGAAACCCTTCCAGAAGTAATTCTGATTGCTGTGCATTCAGCAGCTGAAGGAGGAGCCAGGACAACCTCTTGCACAAAGAGCAGTGAAGCAGCTAAACTCAGTCTTAAAACAACCACTTGGCTTGGCTTAAAACCCCTTCCAGCAGCTATTGAGCTGCCAAGCACTTGAGGCTGACCTAAATCCTCTCCTGTGACTGGGCAAAGACTTTTCCAAGCACTTTTCTTTTATGGGATGTAAGGATGATGGAGATGCACATTTAAGGATGAGGGAGCTGGGCATGCTGGGGATGATGATGGAGCTGAGATGTGTCCTGGGGTGATGCTGGTAGCCCCATCTGTCTCTTTAGCCCAGAAATAAGTTCTGCACCTTTAAAACTAGATCTGAGAGCGAAGAGTGGGGGAGAAGGAAAATTTGCCCTGAACCAGGACATCATGCCAAGGATGATGATGGAGTTGGAAACATTGGGGATGATGATGGAGCTGAGCTGCTGGGCTGACAGTGAAGCTGGGAATGCCTGGAGACAGCAATGAAGCTGGGCCACTGGCAACCAGGACATCATGCCAGGGATGATGATGGAGCTGAGCACGCTGGAGACAGCGATGAAGCTGGGCCACTGGATGTATTCTCGAAGCAATGTATGTGTAAAGGTTGTTCCTCTGCATGGATGAATGGAACCATTAGCTGTGAAAGGGAGCCAGGAGCAGGTCAGTGCGACACTGGAAGCACACAGCTTCCTTCTGGCTCCCTTTGCAGGTGTGTGACTGTCCCGTGGTGGCATCGCCGTGGTCTTATCGGTGTGCGTGTCCTGTGAGCAGGGCAGCAGGGCAGCCCTAGGCGGCCAGGTCGAAGTCGTCACGCTCCTGGTTGTAGTCGAGCACCTTCTGCCGCAGGCGCGACGCGTCCACCCAGGTGATGAAGTCCTCGACGGCGCGGGGCACGAGGAGCGCGGGGTCTGTCACCACCTCGGGCCCCACGCGGACGTGCCCCTGCTCCACGAAGGTGACGGCGTGGCGCAGGTTCTGCGCCATGCGCAGCTTCACCAGCAGGCAGGGCAGGCGCCGGCGGCAGAAGGCGGCGGCCGAGAGGCTCTCGCAGACGGCCAGCGACTGCCGGCTGTTCACCAGCCCCAGCCCGTGCAGCTTCTCCAGCAGCGCGGCGGCGCAGCGGGCGCGGAAGGCGGCGCTGGCCGGGCCCAGGTCGCGGAGCCGCCGGGCCAGGGCGCGCACGGCGCGGGCCAGCGCCTTGTACTGCACGTAGTCCTCCCGCCGGCCCACCCGGTACCGCCGCAGCGCCCGCACCTCCGCCAAGTTCCCGCTCGACGCCTCCCAGTTCACCAGGTCCAGCCGCCGCAGCAGCTTCTGCTCGTGGTACTTGAGTTTCCGCACCATCTTCGCGGGACCGGGATCCGCCGCGCTGCCGCCTGAGAGGGACTTTTCCGGGGCGGAGCGGCCGCCGGCCCCGCGGCTTTTCCGGGGAGGGGCAGCCGTGACATCGCACCGGGAGCCCCGCCCCGGGGCAGTACGGCCGGGCGGCGGGGTACCGGGAGAAGGATGGCTCCGTGTCTCCTTCCCCAAGGAGGCGGTGGCAGATAGAGCCGAGCCCGGGATGCGGCTGCTTTCCCCCGCGCTCTGCGCATCGCCGGGGCCAGCCCGGCGCGGAGGGGTCACCCCAGGTTCGGTCACACCGCCCCGACACCCGCTCCGGCACAGGCAGCCCGACCTTGTCTCGCCGGGGGCCGAGCTTGGGATTCGTCATTCCTGCTGGAAAAATGGCAGCGGCGTTGTGTTTCTCCGTGACATCCCGCTTCCCCTGATGCACAGGCCGGTTTTCCTTGAGGAGCAGCAGAATCCTCCCTTTGTGCGGTCCGTAGCACCGCAGAGCTCCCGAGTGCCGCCGCGGCCTCGCCAGCCAAAGGTTTCATCCCACTGTTCTGCAAGTGCACGGCGCTGTCTGCTCCTTGGGATTCAGGATACAACAAGGAAAATCCCGAGTAGAACAGGTCAGGTTGGCAATTCGGGATTTCTTTGTTTCTCACGAGCAGATTTCTGTATTGGCT
Source organism: Pyrgilauda ruficollis (assembly GCF_017590135.1). Classification (NCBI taxonomy): domain Eukaryota; kingdom Metazoa; phylum Chordata; class Aves; order Passeriformes; family Passeridae; genus Pyrgilauda; species Pyrgilauda ruficollis. Next base: position 4,876,781 of record NW_024527044.1, read on the forward strand.
CAATCTTGATTTTTCTAATTCTGGATTTTCAGCGTGCTGGATTTGTCTCAGTGTGGGTGGTCTGGTCACAGAGGCCATGGTGGTCTCTTGATTTGCTTTGTGTTTTCCCCCAGGTTTGTCGGTGAATGCACCAATGGAAATGTGGGGCACCAGCAGCACAGAGAAGTTTTACAGGATCCCTGAAGGAAAGGGACCACACTCGGTTGGATGTACAGACCTGATGACAGAAAATGCAGTTGAGGTAAAGTTCTTGACTCTTTGAATTTAAGCCACAATGTTAGTGAAACAACTGGCTGCAGTTTTAAAGCAGGTGATCTTGCCTGTGTGCTCCATGCTGACATTCACAGCTGAGCTTTCTATCCTCTCCATCCTGGTGTAGGATGTGTACTGGGCATTTACCAGATGGACGTAACCTGCAAGCCTTTCCCATGGCTAACTCCTCCCTATTCTAATGTCCTTGCCTTTCTGACTCTCCTACACAAGATACTGCAGAGAAACTGTGTCCTCCTGGAACCCAGGGGGTTCTTCCCACCCACGCCACTGCTCCCTCTTGCGCTGGGCTCCTGAGGAGACTCCACATGCAGTCTGTGACTCTGGCTGTTCTCATCACAAAGATCCCAACAGGATTGTTGGGAGATGAGTCTATGTAGTGTTTCAGCTGCAGGGTAAAAGACAAGATGTCGTCTTGAGATGTTATCTCACTGAAGATGAACAGGATGTCAATTTTGCAAGAGGTTAGTGCATTGAGAACTCACAATAGTAAGACAGGGGACCATACAAGTAATGAGCTTGCTTGTGAGTTTCCGTTTCAAATCCTCTTGCCTTTGTGAGAATACACCTGCATTTACACTGTGGTTTTACTCCACAAAGTAGCCACAGGGAGTGGAACTTGGGATCAGTTTGCAATGGTTCATATGTTTTCCTTTACTGAGCTTACTCTATATCAGCACAGAGAAATTACGAGTTTCTCTTTGCAGTCAGCCTATGTGGGTTTTTTTACATAAGCATTATGAACAATTGCAGTTCTCTCAGGCATAAATAATGAACCTCTTCCCCTTTCTGGTAATCAGTCATTGGGGAGGCTCACTGGGACTGTTCTGAGATCAAGTTAATATCACTACCAATGTGGAGGAAAGTTCTTCCATAATGGTCTCTGTGTCAAAGGTTGATTTAAGTTTGATAAGTGAATAGAAACAAGCTTCATTAAACAAACTTTTGGTAAACTGATAAGTTAGTGTTCAAGAAATCAGGCTTTATTTCAAAGCTCATGTTTATTTTGGCCCTGATTGTAACTTGCTAAAACCAAAATACAGCTGGAGCAAGACAGCGAATTTGAACGGGGTGTTGCAAATTCCCTTGCAAACCAGGAAATAAGAATGCAAATTGCACACAGTTCATCTGCTGGGAAGTCTGCTTTGTGGTGTGCATTGGTACATTGCTGCTGTCTGTAAAGGAAAAAGACTGACAAGGGGGTATGGAAGGTCCCTGTAAGTGTGGAAAGCTTGGGTGCTTTTCTGGGGTACCTGGAGTACAGACAGTAAGAGTTTTTAACTGAGGCAGATGAAACACAGGCTAACAAAGTTGTGTTTAGAAAGATGGACCACAAGAGACTTGTGAACTTCTTGATGAGGAGGAAGAGCGATGTATTGTTCTCCCTTGCTGGGCAGCTGCCCAAGAGCTTTGCTGACAGCCTCTGCTCAGTTTAGGCAGGAACACTACATCCACGTTAGACAGCCTTATTTTCTCCAGGCTGAACAGTCCCAGCTCTCTCAGCCTGTCATGCTTGGAGTGGTGCTCCAGCTCTCAGGTCATCTTCAGTCACCCCTTCAACAGTCAGCCCTATAAAACTTAGCAAAACACATCATCAAACCATTCCCAGCAAAGAAGACAGAAGAAAAGATCCAGTAAGATGCTGGATTAAGCAAATAGGTAGTGAGTGTTTGTAATAATTAACTTAATTAAATGAAGCATTTCTAATAAGCCCTAAGCTAACTATGCTGTGATGATGTGTATCTCATGTTACTTTAAATTCATTGTAGGCACAGGAAGATTGTGACATAGGATTGGCATCAAAGCCTGTATATGATAATAACTTTCTCGTGAGATACTCATAATTCTCTTGAACTGCATTCTTGCAACCAAAACCTTTTCTATAAATGTTTTAATCTTCCATTTTCTCTTCCATATATAAATAAATACCATTATTAATTTTTTATTTTTTCCCTAATTTTTCCTAATCCCAGGGAAGCTTTTTGCGCCTGTATTATCCAGCATATGATGCCACAGATATTGAGGAGGCACGATGGATTCCAGACAAAGAATACTATCAGGGACTCTCTGACTTCCTTAATCTGTACCGAGTTGTAGGAGAAAGGCTTTTCCATTACTATGTTGGTAAGACTTGTTCTTGTTTTAGTCCTTTATTCCTGTCACTGCCTCCATGCTCCATGAGTGTTACTGCTGCAGGGCTGAAAAAGAGTTTTTAGTAAACAAGTGTGGTTTTGTGGGATTGGTTTGTGTAGTGAGAGTGCTAAATGTGACCCCAGCTCTCAGGCAGTCCCTGACTGCTGTGCACAGAAGTGTCTGGGCAGTTTGCTCTACGTCAGCTGCACCTGTGTGTTGTGATTTAAATCCCACAAGAAAATGTGCAAAGATACAAAAGTCAGAGAGATCCTAAGGTCTGAATATCAGCAAGAGCTGGATGCCTGACTATGAAGATTTAAGAGATATGTAGACTTGTGCCAGGCTGTGGATGGGAGGAGGAGAAGACAAGTATCTTCTGCCAAGTAGAACGTATTTTCAGAATCAGATCCATATTTGCTTTCTATTTTAAAGATGAGTCTTGGCACCTTATCTTTAGGTGATTGCTCTAATATTAGTGATCACTACATTCTTGGGATCTCTCCCACAGGAACAAACACTTTCTCTCATTCCAGTAATAATGATGTACACTTCCATTTTTATTTAGGTTCAGTGACCTGTCCTGCAAAGTCAAATGCTGCTTTTAAACCAGGAGAAAAATACCCACTTATTGTTTTTTCCCACGGACTTGGAGCTTTTCGGTAATTTTGCAGTTTGTTGATAAACTGGTTTTGTTGTCTATGGAGACAGCAGTCTCCAAGGGTGGTTCTGAACAGATTTTCAGTAGGGGGGTGAGATCCTTGTGGAGCTGAAACAGGTTTGAAGAACAGGCTGCCATGTGTCATTATGCCCCCACTGAAACAACAGCAGGGTTGATGTATGGCTGGTCACAGAGTAATAGAACAGCCTGGGTTGGAAGGGTCTTTAAAGATCATCTCTGCTGTGGGCAGGGACAGCTTCCCCTAGACCAGGTTGCTCAGAGCTCCATTTGTGTTTTCCCTTTGTATGATGGAGGTGAAGATATTTACCAGCCCATGAGAATGTTGTGAAGATTAGCTGGTTGATTTTTGGACAGCTCTTTGAAGATGCAAAGTGCTGTGTGTGCTACTTATTAAAAATCAGTGGCATTTTCCTTTCTGAATAGACAGTAAAACAGTACCAAGGTTTTGTGAACAGCCTTTGGTACCTGGTGTACGAAATCTTGCTCTGCTGGGTAGCAAATTCAAAGAGAAGAAATATTGAGTGGAAACTAGTGCAACCAGTGTGGTCAGCATTTAAAGAGCAATGGAATTGAAAGAATGACATCTCACCAGAGTGTGGTTTTTATTGCAGGACAATCTATTCTGCTATTTGCATAGAGATGGCTTCTCAGGGCTTTATAGTGGCTGCTGTGGAGCACAGGTGAGTGTGCTGCACATTTTGGATTTCTGGTGGAAAGTAACTTTCTCACATTGAACAAAATGTTATTTATTCTAAAGAAGAACTTCTGTATTTTCTGAAAAAAGAAAAACTAACATCTCTTTTTCAGCCCTGCCCACACTGCCCATAGCTCATCCCTTCTCCAAAGGGAATTTTGTTTAGATAAGCCCTAGAATGAAAAGTCTTGGGGTAGATATCATTTGTCATTCTTCAGATGTGCTATTTGTCTCACTCTTATTGTTAGAATATAAAGTAGGGGAAGAATATAGAGGAGGTGGGAGTTTTGGTGGGGTTATTGTATTATTTAGAAAGTCTGTGTACACTTGGGTTGCAATTGCAGCAGCACTGGTTGATAGCTGGATCTCTTCAGATGAGTGAAATCGGAAACTTTTGCTGACTTCATCTCAAACCAAATGGAATGCACACCTAGAAATAACCTCCTCTTGCTATTACAGAGATGAATCTGCTTCAGCCACGTACTATTGTAAAAGAAGGTCCATTTCTGAGTCACAGGAAGAGCCTGTGCCTAACATGGAGAAGGAGTGGATCTACTACAGGAAACTGAAAACTGGAGAGGAGGAGCGTTGCTTGCGCCATAAGCAGGTGCCTGGGCTGGCTCTGTGCTCTGGGAAGTGTGGCAGGAGGGCTGTGCTTAGGGCTAGCAGAGTCTCCCTTTGGCCAGGGAGCAGTCTTCTGCCATGGCTTGGGGAGATATGAAAATGGATCGAGTCCTGTGCCCCTGAAGGTGGAACAGCCAACAATAGCTTTCTTCAGAGCACAAGCTGCTCCCTCAACAAAGCTTTTTCTTGAAGTTGCACTCTTGAGCTGAGTCATCTGTTTCTCTTCTGGTTCCACTCAACTTTTTGTTTCTTCTCTGTCTCCTACACTTTTACTGCCCAGCCCAGCCTAAAAGTGACACAGAGTTGAGCTCAAGTGTTTGTGTGGCCTTAGGCTTGCATTAGCTTTCATTTACTGTTCATGGAATGATGAATCATGGCTGCTCTGAGTGGGATGTTTGCTTTATAGTCCTTACCACACTTGAAGGTGTTTTTTAGCAATGTAAACAGTGCAGACTTCCAATTTATTATAAGCAGTATCCAAGCTGGATGTAATGTGGCTATACTGACAAGCTCTTCCAAGCATACACTTGACCTTTAAAATATGGGAGTGGTTTTTCCAGTTAATGAAAACTCAGCCAGGGAGGTGCTTCTCTTTATCTCCCTGGGCCATACAGACAATACTACAAGAGTCATTTCCTGGATGAGTACAGTGTCCTACCCGTGAGTGTCAATGTGTTTTGTCTGAGCTTGGAAATAACCTTCAGAAGCTGTTGTCTGCAAATTTCACAAGTAAAGTCAGGAGATTGGGATTTATTTGAAATTCAGTGATGCACAGACATCTTGTTGCCTGCCTACACACTGTGGTTCCCAAGATCACTACTATTCCTTGGTATTTCTTGAACCTTTTATTTTACTGACATACCAGTTAAAAACTGTTCTTATGGAACAAGGAAAACCTTTTCTTTCAACAGCTTCACTACAGTTTTCAGGGTTGAGTATATATAAAAAATGGGATGGGCTTCACTTTTTCTTAGTTTGGTTTATCCAGTGTGAAGACAGTTTCAAGGCTATTGTGTGATGGGGCAAGTGATAGAATGACATTTGCTCATCCAAGTGAGCCTGAAAAGCATCAGTGAGTCAGCCTTCCTTGGAATTTTGCAACTTAAGCCTTTCACATCCCAACAACCCCTTATCTTAAGCAGTGACAGGACGAAGGAGTTGAAGGCCTTTGGTGCATGTTACAGGGATAAATGCTTCTGTGTGCAGAGGTTCTACACAAGAGCTTCATCTCTTTACACCGCCAGAAACCAATTTTGTTGTTTGTCAGATGGCTCCATTCTGCAGTTCAGAATAGTGGGGGAAAATTATCAGAGTAAGTCATGTGTCCTAGGGGGTCTTAAGCCTGGCAGTTGTCTGATGATTCCTTCCACTGCTCTGCCCCAACCTCACTTTCTCCCCAGGTGCAGCAAAGAGCACAGGAGTGTATCAAAGCTCTCAATCTCATTCTTAAAATCAGTTCAGGAGAGGAAGTAACGAATGTATTACATTCAGACTTTGACTGGAACAGCCTAAAGGTGAGTGGAAGATGACACCTGCATTTTGTTAAACACCTAATAATGCTTCTCATTTCCCCCTTCCATTTCTAAACTGGTTCATGTAAAGTATTCTGCAGATCACTGTGTAGATCTCTGAAAATATTCTCAGGTCATCCAAAGCTAGAGAATAACAGAGCTGAAATGATGCTCTTCCTACTTCAGTAGGATCTAATGCCTGAAAAAATTACTCCCTTTAAAAACATAAGTTTGGGAAAGAAAGTCTCTTACAGCACCTGGATTTTTTTGACAGGATTCTGTTGATACTAGCAGAATAGCTGTGATGGGACACTCTTTTGGTGGTGCTACAGTTATTGAAAGTCTCAGCAAAGAAATGAGATTTAGGTAAGTATGCAAAACAAGGCCAGAGACATTTGGCACTTGAGAGGTCTGGAGCAGGGCCCTTTACCTAGGATCCCCCAACTGCTAATCGGCTCTTCAAGAAGAGTGTTGTTTGGCATGTCTTGCTTTCTCCAACCATGCTTTTTCCAAGTGTGGGGATGTGGTGGAACATAACAGCTGCATCTTATTATATCATGATACTGTGGGACCCTGCAGTCCAGCTGCACCTGGCAGTGGAGACCAACATATGGAAAGAATGGACTAATTCTCTTCCCCCAGAGTAGAGATAATTATGAAACAAAGTGATTAATTTACCTGTTCGATATCAGAGAGACTTTGTCTTTCCTGTGTCTCTTGCAACTCAAAGCACACTCAGAACTTCCAAGCTTTCTGCTTCTGTGCCAATATCCAGATGTTCTTGGCAGGTGTGGCATTGCCCTCGATGTGTGGATGCTTCCTGTAGGTGATGACGTTTACCAAAACAGCGTCCAGCAACCGCTGCTTTTTATCAACTCTGAAAAATTCCAGTGGGCTGAGAACATCCTAAAGATTAAGAAGCTCATCTCCAATGACACAAACAAAAAGATGATCACTATCAAGTAAGTGCCCAGGAGCCATCATTTCTGTCTGTGGTTGAACCTCTTGTTGGAGCTGTGCAGTCACAGGTAACTGCAGACAGACAGTCCCTAGAGCACAAGTTTGAGGAGAAGGAGCTGGGGATGTTTAGCCTGGAGAAAAGGAGGCTCAGGGGGACCTCCTCACTCTACAACTCCCAGAGAGGAAGGTGGAACCAGGTGGGGGGGTCAGGCCCTTCTCCCAGGCAACAAGAAGAAATGGCCTCAAGTCGTACCAGGGGCAGTTCCGATTGGATATTAGGAAATATTTCTTCATTTAAACTGTTGTTAGGCATTGGACCAGGCTGTTCAGGGAAGCTGGGGAGTCACCATCCCTGAAGATGTTTAAAAGGTGTGTTAATGTGGCACTGAAGAATATGGTTTAGAGATGGAATGGCAGTGCTGGGTTAATGGTTTGATTTAATAATCTTAAAGGTCTTTTCCAGCCTAAATGATACTGACTATACTATGACTGTCTGTCCTCATGGCCCAGGTTTTCACTGTATGTTTAAATTAGCCATACATCCCCTATAGCAGGGACAGAGACCTCTCAAAGCAGCCAGGAATCCCAAGTTTAAGACACTCCAAGGTGTGCATTCCTGCCCTGGGACACAACCTTTGTGCTGAGTGTTGTGCATGAACACTTGAAACAGCTTTCTGGGGGCAGTTCTGCAGCCAGGGAGGGATGGCTCTATCCTGCACCACTGAGCAGGGAGACAACTTGATTTTGATGCTTTGCCAAGCCAGCTCTTTATTGCTGTTGCAGTTACAGTGACTTACAGCAAGCATGTACAAACCTTCCTCCCTTCTGTGGTTAGGGCAGAATTTCCTGCTAATCTTGTTTATGAGATTAAGCTCTTTCATCTTCTCTTAAAGACGGCCCAAGACATTTGACTGAAGTCTGTGCATCTTTTAATCAGGCAATTTAATGTAGCCTTACAAGCCTGTTGATAATTTTTCTCTTTGCAGGGGGTCAGTACATCAGAGCTTTCCTGATTTCACGTTTGTGAGTGGAGGAATCATTGCAAGATTTTTCAAATTAAAAGGAGAAATAGATCCAAATGAAGCTATTGATATCAGCAATCATGCTTCATTAGCCTTCCTACAGAAACATCTGAGTAAGTATCTGTTTACAGCAAAGTATGAAGCTGACTAATATTTCATTCCTGTGAAGCTTTTTATATAACCTTCAGTTTAAAACAAGACCAAAATAAGTGTGTCAGTGGAAAAAATAAGTCAGACTTCTTCTAGAGGTTTGTCAGTTACTTTTGTAATCTTGGCAACTCAGAGGAAAATCACTAACATTTGTCCTGGTACAAAAAAAACTGGAGTATAATTTTTTCCTCCTTAAAACATTTTTCCTTCCCTACTTTGCCAAATTGATTTCATTATTCAGTGCAGTTTTACAAAAAGCTGGTTACTTAACTCATGGCCACTTGGTTTTCTTTCCCCCATCCTATAGGTCTTAAGAAGGATTTTGATCGGTGGGATTGTCTTGTGGATGGCATAGGACCCAATGTTATTCCTGGAACCAATATTGACACATCTCCAGCTGAACCTGAGTAAGGAACACAAGTACTGAAAATGCCATGGACATCAGGACACTAATATTGGTCAGACATTGCTCAGATATGTGGTGGCATTAAACACCTAGCCTGAATAATCGGTGTGGAGCAAAAAACAAAAAAAAAAAACAAAAAAAACCCAAAAAACAAAAAGGCAAGGCATTAAGTTACATAATCATTAAAACAGAGGTTTCTGTTCAAATGAGTTAGTGGGATGCTCTGAAATACTGTAATAGGGTAACTTCTGCTTTGTAAGCAGCTTGGGGAAATCACTTGGTAATCATTTAAACGCTCTTTCTGGTTTTGACTGGAGTCAAGTTTGCAGAAAGACAGATAGAGCTCCTAGGAATTTAGCTACAGGTTTGTTTACCAAGCTTTATGTCAGTTTGCATCCAGGAAGCCTTTCCTGCAGCGTAGGGGAAAAGAAACAAAACAAAACAAACCCCAAACCACCACTTGTCTGTTTAGATTCTAAGTATTTCAGCTGTGCTCTGACAACAGCTGGGAGTTAGGGATGCCTGTGGAGCGTGGTCTTCAAAACTGTGTCTTAGTAAAGTAAGTCACAGTAAAAGCTACAGGAGCCAGTTCAGCTGACAGCAGAGAAAGTCCAGACACAGGACTCCTCACAGGAGCTTAATCCACTTAAATGTAAGATGTGTTTAGTGCCATACAGAGAGGATGATATTTATATCTCAGAAGCTTTTCCATGGGTCACTCTAGTAGCAACTGTAATTGCACTTGGGCAGAGCTCCAGCAGCTCCTCCCCTGTCTGAGTTTCCACTACCACGCAGTCAGATTGCAGGGGAAATACAGATGTGGCACCTCTACAGCTCCTTTTACATGGTCCTTGTTAGCACTGCTTCAGCTCCAGGTAGTAAACACTCCCCAGACACTCAGCTTTCTCCAGGTACTCACAATGGTCTCTAGGTGCCTCAGCTGGCTCCCACTAACAGATACAGACAGCAGTGGTAGTACCTGGACAAAGAGTGCCAGCAGTCACCTGGGTGGCCTTCTTTTAGGCTCTCCTTTTTGGATCAGAACTGCCTGAAGCTGCCCCATGGAAGGGTGTCTTCTAAATTCTGTTCATTTCAAAATCAGATTACAAACAAAACCATGGAAGCAAACAAATTAAGAAATTAACAGTGTAATTAAGTATTTAACATAATCTGTGATATTAAAATGAGATTGCAATAACAACTAAGACCTGTCTTTCAGAATTTAATTAAATTCTCCACAGCCTAGTGCCGTGTATTGTCTCTATGAAGCAAATAAACATGTTTGTCTTACTGAGTCAGCACTAACACTTGAGATCTACTGTGAGATTCACTAATCAGCCAGCTTGGGTTCCTAAGTCCTTATTTCAGCATGAAAAATCCAAAGCTTCTGAAGAGGAGGGAGCAGCTATGCTACACAGGAGCATGGAACACCACTATAAAATAGCACCCCCTTTTCAACACCTGAGAAGGAGAGTAAATGGTGAGATCTCCTTAAAACAGCTTAGCATGTTGCACACATGTGGCAGCAGAACCATTCCATTGTTTCTTCTTCATATTTATAGGAAAAGCTTCATCTTTCATTAGTACAACTGCAGCAAGTTCAATTAATTAAGTACAGTTAACGTTTCAAAACATTCACCATAGCTCACAGTGCTCTGGAGAGCTGGTAAGGGTTAAAACACAACCAGTGACTGCAGAACAGCCCTCACACAGCATTTGGGCTTCTGCACAGGAACAGACACAAGTCATTAAAACACACCAACAAACCAGTATATGCCAGCCAAAGCTTTATTCCAGCTTCTTCCATTGCTTTAGAACAGCAGCAAATATAAGACTTCAACCCAAAACAACTACGTTCCCCTACAGAGAAAAAAAAACAAACCTCCCTACCCCCCAAAAATACCCTCAACTTTTTTTTTTTTTGAGAAAAAAACCACTTAACAATGCAACTTTTCCAAAAGCAAACAGAAAGCAGTGCTGTACAACACAATAGCATATACAGAAACTCACAAGAAACTTTTGTTGAAGAACCACCCACCAAGAACTCCATACAAGTCAGTGCACCCCCAGTCAATAAAAAATGCCAGTCAAGAGCAAACTCTTATTTAGGAAATTATAGCTATAAGAAACAAGCTAACAATAACAGTCTAGCAACAAGAGCTGTAAGAAAACAAGTTGAAAATAACAGTCTGCCAACACTATTCCTTTATAGGGAAGTTCAGTAGTGACAGGTATTTGGTCAGTTAGGTAGAAAAAATAAGCCACTCAATGCTCTGCTGGTATTTTTGTTCCCACAAACACATTTTCATGGGAACATTTCATACACAGGCACTCATTCAGTTTCATGTGGTCAACATGCCACTTGGTTTCAGCACTGCTGGAGGACATGAGGATCTTCAGCTAAATTGCTACTGCAGCCAGTTTGCTTTTCTATAGGGAATAAACACAGATTAGACCCATCAAGAGGTTTCTGTAAATGTATATAAGGGCATTAAGATCAAAAGGGCTTCAGACTAAATACTACTGACATACTGGACCATGTTAAAAGATTACACTTATTAGACAAAGACAAAACAGCTGAAACAGCAGAAGTGCCCAAGAAGATGAAGCAGCAGCACTCCCAGATTTCAGTTTTGAGTTCAAGTTACTCCATCCCTCAGTGGGATTGGCATAACCCACTGCATGAGTTTATGCACGTGAGTACCTCCTACTCAAACTGCCTTTCCAGGCAGTGGCAGTGTGTGCAGTAGGTTCCAGCTCTGTGACATGTGGGTGCATGACCCTGACTCACCTTTCCTGTGCTGGTGCTGAGAATGCATACACTAACTCCATGCAAAGGGTTCAAGAACAGAATAAAATCCACAAAATCAAGAATAATCCTGCATTTGAGGGGTGCAATTGAGGGAGAATTTGTAGATGGACCATTTTATCAAATCTTTAACTACCCTTTTTCTTGCTCAACAGGCAACCTGATCTCTGTTGCAGGCTTCCTTATTTGTTACCTATAAACCAGTAGTTATACTGAAATACAATCACCAATTAATACCTGAAAGCACAAATGCTATCCCCACTTCAACTCAGTTTAGTCTTCATCAGGCAACCACAGAAACAAATTGCCCAGACAGGTTTTGGAGTCTCCATTCTTGGACAGATTCCAGAACTGGCAGTAAGGTCTTCTTGTAACTACCTGATCTAGTTGGCCCTGAATTCACCACCAGGAAAAGCCCCTTTCAACCAGAACTGCTCTACAATTCCATATTAGCATATAAACAAAAAGAACCTGTACTATTTATTTGGTACACTTAAGAGGTGTTTACCAGCAACACTTCAAAATTTTTAAGTAACAAGAAAGATATACATGTACTATTTACAAACTATCCTTAGAACAACTAAAATGGTATTATTATGGATTTAGATTTATAGATTATGGAACTGGGGCACTCAAATGCTAAACTAAATGCTTAATAGAGTCTGCCTAGCAGTTGCTCACCTTGCCTCAGAAACATGACCAAGAACAGCATGGTGATGGCAATGCTCAAAATCCTGCCAAAATCTGTAACTTGGGTCAACCACCCCAGCTGTTCCAAGAGGCTCAACTCATTAGATGAATAAACGAATACTAAATTGGTTTGTAATCCAGACACAGTAGCAGCTTTCATTCCATGCAGTCACCCTTAAACTGACAGTACATAAGCTAATGCTATCAAGAAAATCCCAGCAGTATCAACTACATAAGCTCAGATTAGTGCTTCAACTGTATTTTCTAAAATAAAGCATTTCCTAGAATATTAGAAACAATTCAAACACAGAGTACACAACCCATGTGGGGGCTTAAGGTAGACTTACCTTGAAGTAAGGACTCCTCTGGTAAGGACTGCAAGTTTTCTGTTGCAGGGGTTAATGCCTACACAAAAAGGGATCCTGTTAGGAAGCTGGCACTATTGCCAAGACTTCCATTGAGGTGTTTCCTTTAATACTAGACTAACTTTTTATGGACTCCTATTTACCATTGTTTTCCTCCCTTATAACTCACTACATTAGTCTTCTGCCCACTTTTCACTTGGATACAAAGGCTGCATGTGAAGAACAAACTGGAAATTCCTGCTGTTACCACCAGCAGCATGGCTCATGACCTGAGCTTTGGGCTCCAGACATGAGTTTTTCATCCACTGGCAGGTCCTTCATGAAGAACACTGGTGAAAACCTTACTATTCCTTCCTAATTACTCCACAATAGAAATATTTTTCATGACTTAGCAGTTAGTTAGCAGCCTTTCTAAAAACCTGTACTGTCCTGCCCAGTCCAGTACCACACTGCCATACCTCAGCTGATCTGCGAGCCCCGTCAGGAATTCCGTTCCAGACGTTCTCAGGATGCACAATCTCCTCATTGCCACTGCAGAGGTTCAAGACCTGTACAGACAGAGCCAAAGGGGATCTAGCACAGCAGCAATACACTCAACAAGTAAGACACAGCAGTAGGAAAACACAGTTGAGGACTCTGTGCCTTTGAGGTGTTGACAAGTCTGATCTTGCAAATAAGAACAAGCTACCCTCTAATAAAAACTGAATGTAGTGACTGAGGCTGCTCAAGGCTCTTCTGGGCTCCTAACCCAAGCATAGTGAGAAAAAGGCTGCAAAACACCTATTAGATCAGAACCAGAAGGAAGCTGATAAATAGGGATATCATTACATGACAATCCCTGACACTGCCTCTCATCTGAATGCACCTGAGCTTAGTTTTAGACACCCAAGAGATCTACCAGCACAAGAGCTGGCTGGCATGATCTCAGACATTCAATCTTCCAAAAGGATGCTTTTATGTAACAATCTTTTGGATTTGCCATCTTAAGTTACAACCTAGAGGTCATTTTATGTAAGTATAATGTCTGTGCATGTGTGTACATCAATACACACTCCCCCTGGACTGAAGGAAGACATCTCATTGAGCCCCCAGCTCAAACAGCAGTAGAACAAGGCAGCTCACTGCATTAGTCTCTACTGTTAAAGTTAACTCCCACCAACCACTAATGCAATACACATTTCACTGATGCAGGAATAGTTGTGGATTCATTATTACTTCCAGTATAGTTTGAGTTTCTTCCCAAGTTTCTACTGCTGTAGCACTAATTCCTCAAAACACCAGTAAAATAACACCAAGTTTCATGAGCATTTAATGGTAACACAGCTCCACTGCAGAACACTTTCAGGCCAGACAGAACCACACACATGTGTGTGTCTGAAACTGGAGCCAGATTCTTCAATATTTCCAGTTAATAAAAGAGAATAAGATGTGAAAAGAACATCAAGTGTTGACATTTATCATCAACTCAATTTGAGACACTACTGTTTCTCTCTAGTCAATAAATTCAGAATCAGCCTTTGAAATACTTAAAATTCTGTAACAAAATTTTTAAAAAAATATTTATTTAGAGTTTGGAGAAGGACTAAAGAAGGATTAGACCTTAAGAATGCAGAAAGAGTATTCAAACCACACTTACCTTGGTACCCTTCTCAGATACCTCCAAAATGCGAGCATCACACCATTTGAGAGAAGTCCACACCACACATTTGGAGCCAACAGCAAAGCCCTTCAGATTACAAGGATAGTCATGGTGTGCTACAAGAAATGGCAATTTAGCAATGAAGGAGGAAGAAAATAAAAACAAAAACAAACTCACAAAACCCCACAAAAATCCACCCTCAAAAAAGCCCTCAAAAGTCAACTCTCAGATACCTCAAACACTGCTGCCCCACCCTATCCAAACTACTTGATATTTGAAAGTTAAAAATTTGTCATCCCAGTCTTGCAAATGTTTCAAATGCAAAATATTCACAAATGGATTTCCACTCAAAATCATTAATCTTCCCAAGTAAGACTAGTTGCTGAGACTGTCACATGACCCATGAGAAACTATACTCAGTCTGCTGTCCTTAACTCAAAGCATCAACACTAATACAGTATCTTATTAGGGAATAAAATTTAGTTTTACAAGAAAGCTATTCTCATTTTTGAATGGTACAACATTTTGATTATTTAACTCTTTAAAATCAGATACTTTACCTGCATTGCAGTCAGCCAAGTTCTCATTTTGCTTTTTGTCTTCCCCAGGCTTACAGCCTAAAGACTGAACACAAATATTGCCACTCTCTTTAAATGAGTCAGTCAAGTCTTGTTCCATCCATTCTTCCACAGAGTCACCTTTCTTCTTCTGCCACCCCTTATGTTTCTCAACCTTACAGTCACATGATTTCACAGAGAAAACAGGCCTTTGATTCGCTGAGTCTTTTGAAAGAAATGAAAATTGACTTCCACTATTTGCAGAACTCTGTAGCACAGCATGTTCCAGCCCTATCAAGTCCTCCTCCCTGTCTTCCTCAGGAGGCTGAACATTAGGCAGCACAAGTTCCAGAAAGGACTCAAATTTGGCTCCTAACATCGACTGCTTGTCATGCATCATCTGGTGCAGCTCTTTCTCAGGTCTACCAGCAGATGATGACAGCCTTAGGGAAGGAGGGTCTGGTTCCATCCAATCATCTAGTATAGCTTCTGCTTCATGAATTCCAGACAAATTCGCTTGCAGTTTCTTGGTCTCCTCTCCCAAAGAAGGCTGAACATCAGATGGGATCAGCTCTACTGAGTTCTCTCTGTCACTAACTGGAGGCACCAGATTTTCTTTCTCGTTAAGTAATGGTAAAATTTCAAGACAGTTCAAAGCTGCCAACTGCCCTGCCTCTTCCCTCACATCTGGCAGCTCCAGCAATTCCTGCTTCAACACTGTCTCTCTTGCTTCACTGCCTGCTGCTGCCTGCAGTTCAAGAGACTTTGCTTCCAGTGCTTCCTTTGTTCCTTCACCACAGGAGGACTGTTCTGTAACTCCCTCTAGCCCCTGTAGGAGCTCATTTAGATCATCACATGGTAAGTGCATCTCTAACGGATCCAGTTCTCCTAATGTCTCTGTTCCATTGCTTGCAGATGGCTGTGCCTGGAGCACCGGCAATCTCTGCAGTTCTTGTTCTTTTCCTAGGAAAAGGCTGACTGCTGGAGCACTGCTTGTCACTTCTGCTTTCAGCTCAGCCTCCTCTCCAAGCAGTATTTCAGGCAGGTCTTGTTCTGCAGCTTTCATTCCATTCCCCACAACATGAAGGCTGCAGTTTTTCACTGGTTCTAGCAGCATGCTGTTATCACTGTCACCTTCAGACAGAGGTATCTCTTTATCAAAACTGTTCTCACGCTCTCCTGTTTCATATCCATCAACCTTCCCACTGGCAGCTCCCACTGCCACATTTGCTTCTGCAGTTTCTAAGCATTCAGAAGTTACACCCAGGAAAGGGTGGGCACTTTCACTTTCTTCCTGAGCTAATCCACAAGCAGCAGTAGTTTCTTTGTTGAGACAAAGCCCCAAATTGCTGTCTGAAATTCTGTTTTCCTTTAGGGGGTTGAGAAGGTTTGAGAAAACACTGTCACCAGTTTCTTTATTAGCTTTCCAAAAAGGCTTCATCTCTTCATTAATACTATTGCCAGAAGCTTCCAGCTTGACAACACACAGAGGAACTTCAGAATCTTTATTTTCCCAAATTTCTACTACTTCAGCTTCTAATACAAGGTTTTCAGTCATATCATAAAACTTCTTATTTGCTTCACTAAGCCATGAGCCATCTGGGGGACTGAAACCTGACAGACAGCAAGCAAATGCTTGCCCAGGTACTTGGAGCAGTTCACATGGCATCTGTCGGATCATCTCCAGCCTGACGCTTTCCTCGCTTCCATAATCCACGTGTCTAACAGCGACACCATCATCATTGACACTGCTGATCTGAGCTCTGTAGAACCACCCATCCTGACTGTATTTTGCTAGACAAATATCACCACTTTTAATACAGGACTTGCCATCATTCAGAGAGCTTAGTCCAAGCTTTTCAGCTTCCTCTATTTTTTTCTCGATGTAGCTCACATCTTTGGTATCAGCACGGTGACACCAGAAGTATCCTGGACTATTTACCACTGTGACATAAATTTTTAAAGTCTGACCTGCCTCTGGAAATTTCCAGATAAACGATTTACAATCATTTACAAGGGAAATTTCATTTTGTACCTGAGGAGGCAAAGACTCACAGCTAGTGATCATGTCACGGTTCTCTCTTTTATCAATTTTTCTTCTTGAGAAAAGTCTCTCTCTACATGCAAGGTCTTTATCAGCTAAATCCACTGTTATTATACCTTGATGGTCACTGAGGATAACTTCCCATTTATCCTCAACCTTCTTTACAAATTCACATGACAGCAGGATTTCACTTGTTCTCTTGGTGAAGTAAAACACTGCTTTCTCTGTCCAGCCAGCATTTTTTTTGCATTTGAGTCCACCTAGAAAGCAGTGAATGCTCATTGCTGGAATAGATGACAAGTTCTTAGGGAGCCTGCGTGCTTGATCAATACTAATCACAGAAGTGTCACCATAATCAATATAATGTACCCTTATCGAATTGTCAGAAGTCTTCTCTTTTACTACAGCTCGATACCACAGGCTGTCTTCTGAATAAACAGCACTGATTAAATCTCCTGCTTGCAAAAGCTGTCCACAAGGGTCCTTCACTGATTTCCCATTGTTTAAACTTTCCAAAATGTTGTTAAGCTGAACCTCGTCACTCCCTAGTTGAACATAAAAATCCTGTGGGTCACTGACATAAGACACATACACTAAGGTTTTAAGAGCTGGCACTATCTTCTGTGGTGGCAGATCAGATGCATTTTTAAGCACTATACACCTGCCTTCAGCATCAGATTTAGTATCTGACAGTGCATCCATCTGGGAAAAGAGCAGAGACTCCTCCCCTACTTTATTCAACAAAAAAGCATTCTTACTGCTAAGCACCTCATTAGGTTCTAGTAATCCAGCTGCCACATGTCCCTTCACAGAGTGCTGGAAAAGGTTTACAACTTCTTTGAAGTGTCTTTTGCTCCCTTGCTCTTGCTGGGCTTCAGGTCGACATTTTTTCCTTTCAAGAGGCCTACCTGCATTGAAAGGGGACCCTGCAGTCTCATCCCTCTCATGCACATCTGGATTTCCAGTCTCACTGTGTACACAACTATGCAGTCCTGCACTGTTCAGGCTTAGCTCTTTCAGTTTTATATTGATTTGAGTATTTCTATCAAACAACTCAACCAGAAGAGTATTATCAGAGTCCTTTGCTACCACTATTGCTTTTAATCTCCTTTCCAGGACAGCTTCCTTAAACCATGTTGCAGCTTCTTTGGAAACAGATGATACATCAGACACACAACACTTTATGGCCTGCATTGGCACAAGCAACACATCAGAAGCATCGTTGGGTAAAATAAGCAGATCATCTGTCTCTATTGTCTCGGTGTTCCCAAAATCCACAAAGAAGACTTTAGCCTTAGGCTGTCTTTCCATAATTACTCCCCTGTACCACTGACTGTCAGAGTACCTTGCCAGACACAAGTTCCCAGACTTCCCCAAGGTTCCTGAGCTGGTCACTCTCTCGCTCAGGGAAGTGATGTTATCAGCCAGCTGTGCCAAGGTATCTGCACACCTTTCAAGTTGGCAGTAAAATGTCCATGGATTCTCAACATGTGTAACATAAACATCTTCCTCACTCCCAATTTTGATACCGTGACTAGAATAATAGAAAGAGTGAAGCTGCACCATAGATTCCAGGTGCTTTTGAGGAAATAAAGGTCTGGCTACACCTCTCTCAGTGAGAAACTGGCAAGCACTCTGAAAAGGTGTGATTAAATCTACAATGTTAAACAGGTCCCTATTTATTGAAGCCAAGGCAAAGATTGTACACTTTAGGTCAAGGTCAGATGATGAATCAACAACAAACTGACGAAAAGCCCGAATTGCTTCTTCATCCCAAGCAAAAGGATTCTGACCATTGGGCTGGATTAAGTTGTAAAGGCTGCACCTGAATGCCTGAGCCTCTAACCTAAGGAAGCGTTCATTAATTGCACGGAGCTTCGTTAGACACACCTGCTCTCTGTTGCCATAGTCAACATAGATGACTTCTACTTTTTCTGCACAAACTCCTTCACTAACTATTAAAGCCCTGTACCATTTTTTGTCCTCTGAGTACTGGGCTAAACAGACAAGATTTGGCCAAACATGTGGCTGCGATGAATTCTTACAATGCTCCTGAATTTCATCCATTAGTATGTCAAGGTCCTGGCAATTTCTACTTAACTGACACCAAAAACAACTAGGATTCTCAACATATGACAAAATAACATTAACTGTACTTCCCACTTCTAAGTGGCCTCCACAAGAGGAGCCTGGCTTAATTTCCACATAGTTCTGCCTCAAAGAGGTGTGCAGATTTTCCTTACCCTCATAGTCTCGACAAAGAAAAGATTCACTATTTTTAGAATTGTGAATGGTTGCAATAGGGCTCTCTCTGACCATCACACCCATGTGAGAATCAAGTATTCTATCACTGCTCTTTAGATCACATTCTTCTCTGAGCCTCTTCTCTGCATTTACTTGGCCTTGCTCGGCAGCACGCACAAGGGAAGAGGGCTGTGTCACAGACTTATCCAATTTTTGGGAAGTCTTGGGTATTTCATACCTCTGGTATTTAGCATAACCCCCCTGGGCCATGAGTTTACTTACTCTTCCCTCTCCTAACCGGGACTGGTCAAAAATTTCAACCATGTATTTGTCACCCTGCACATTCAAAAACCAAACCTTTAGTTCCTTGTTCAGTACCATGTCCCTGAATGCGGACACAGCAGCTTCACTCCAACTCCCTCTTGGAGGGGAAACACCTGCCAAACAACACTTCAGAGCTAAAGCAGGCAGTTCCCTGAACCGAGGGAGCAGCTCCTTCACAGCACACAGATCCACAGTCTCTGTACTGCCTCTGTCCACCAGGTGTATTTCCACCCCAGTGTCCAGTACCCTGGTAACCACTGCTCGATAAAAGACACCCTCGTTCCCACTGGCACAACAAAGGGATCCAGGCTGTGGGTCCCACCCAGCACCATCCAGCTTTGTGGAATGGGAATAAAAATTCCACATGCACTGCCTCAGCTGCCTGAAGAGCTGGTAATACTCGTGGAGCTGCAGCCAGAACTCAGACGGGTCTTGGACGTGGGAGACCTGTGCACTGTACAATGTCCAGGTCTTCAGATACACACCAGCTACAGCAGCAGCAGCCAAATCTCTGTGTGCTAAAACAGGAGGTGCTTCTGGTGGCAATCCCAACTCTTCAACTAAGGATTCCTCTACTTCCAGCTGCTCATGAGCCTCAGTTTGGCTCACATAACTGCTGGCCAGGCAGCAAGCCTGAGACCCAAAAAGATGGTTCAAATCAACACCATTTTCCCCATAGAGAGTCACATAATAGAGATGCTCAAAGGAGTTAAAGGCTTTGATATGAGCACTCACTCCTCTGCCGAGCACCAACGCTTTCAGCAAATCAACCTGCAGTGGGGACCAGCCACAGCCCCCATCCGAAACACCCTGAAGAGCGCACACGTAAGTGACCACAGGCATGCGGAAACACTCGGCAGGCAAATGGCGCAGGTTGGCTCTGGTCACAGTCTCCTTCTTGCCATAGTCCACAAAGATCACGAGAGCTGCATGCTGGTCGTGCTCCCCAGCAATGAGCTCCAGCAGAATGGCACGGTACCACTGGCCATCCATCCCACGGGCAGCACAGGGCGAGCCCACTTTGGGCAGTAAGTCCTGCTCCCACCGGTCATAAGCATGGCACATGGTCTCAGAAAGGCAAGAGATCTCCTGTGACAGGCACTGCAACTGGCAGTAAATGTGGTGTGGGTCCGAGACATGGGTCACCAGGACAGGCTCTGTCACACCCAACTGAAGCTGAGGGTAGTAGTAATCCAAGGCAGGTGACAGAGGCTGGTACGAGAGCAACACGTGGACAAGCTGTGGAACCGCAAAAGCTCCAAGAGAACACGCTGGAGGCTGCTGACAGAGCTGCTTCTTTAGCTGGCCAGAAGGCAGGCAGCGCCTGAGCACCTGGCAGAACCAGCTGGGAGAGACACGTTTGGCCAGGCCCAGCTGCTGCATCTGAGCCACAAGCTGGGGCAGCTCGAGCACGATGACCTGCGGCATTATCACCTCCTGCACCACACCACACACCTCCTTGCCTTGCAGGAAGCTGAGGAACTCCATTGCCTCCACGGTCCACTTGGACACGGGTGAATCCCCACTTGCTGTCCCCTCATTACTGTGGGAGGGCATGACTTCGGCCACGACACAGCCCAGCACCTCCGGGGGCAGCTGGAACAGCTCTGAGCAGCCCCGTGCCAGGTAATAGGCGGATGTGGTCACCACGTACCCCTCATCCAGCAGGAAAACACGGTACCCCTGGGCACTACAGCTCACCACACAGCAGCGGTACCACACACCCAACATTTCCACCAGTGCCATCTCTCCTGGGCACAGCCTGGTCCCGCTGGCCCCCGGCCCGCCGGGCTCTGGGCGGGCCGCCAGGCGCGGCCCGGCCACTGCCTGGATCTCGCGGTACAGGAGGGCATAGTCAGCCTTACTTTCACCCAGAAGCCCCCACAGCCGCACGATGGGCACCTCAGGGTACAGCCCCACGGCGCGGACCCGCAGGGTGATGGTATCGCCGCGGCCAAGGGACTCCGGCCCGGAGCTCATTGCGAAGCCACCTCGCCTCGCCTCCGCTCCCCGCACGAGGCGAATGAACGCCTCGCCCTCCGGCCCTCGGCCTCATATAAAGCACGCGCCGCCCACGTGACCCGCGGGGAGCCGTTAGCGGCTGCCCCAGCGGCCGAGTCCATTTCGATCCTCTCGGTGGGGTGGAGAGCGGCGGGAAGGGAAAGGGGAAAAGCAGGGGTGAAGCCAGCTGATACGTGGGGCCTCTCCTGCTACGATAAGAGTGCGCGGAGGTGCCACGAAGAGGAGGGTTACGGAATTATGTCCGGGGCGTCGCGGGGCTCAGGGCAGAGCCGGGCGGAGCTGCCCTCGCCCATGGTGGAGCACTCCACGAGGGACGGGTGGCGGCGGGACGGCGGGGGCGGGGTGAGGGGGAGAGCCCGCCGAGCCCGTTTAGCTTCCATTGGTCAGAGCGGCGCCGGAGGCGGGACACGCGTGCGGATCTTGGCGGCTATTGGCCAGCGGCGGCCTGAGGGCGGGGCGCGGCGTGAGGGCGGCAGCCGCAGTGTGAGGACGGGGAGGTCGTGCCAGACACCTGTCAGGAATCGCTAATAATTCACAGCCGAAGAGAAAGATTTACTAAGAGTTAAAGAAGTTTTTCACGACAATATTTTTACGAGGCATTTTTGTCATTTTTATTTTGAGATGTGCATCAATGGTCCGTATTGGGACTAATGTTATTTAGTATCTTCATTAATTGCATAGGTGAAAGGTTGGAGTGCACCCTCAGCAAGTTTACAAGTGACACCAAGTTGAGTAACACCAAATCCTCTGAAATCATTGGGATAAATAAGACCCTCTAATGCTGTCTTTTTAGTGTTAGCGAGTCAGGCATTATTTTATTCTTGGCCAAGAGGGGCGTCTGTGGGTATGGCTGACAAAATCCTGGCCTCTACACAGATGCAGATACAGAACTTTTATGTTTATTTATATATGTATTTTTAGCAAAGAAATTAATATTCACTGGCTCTATATTACAGAATTCTTGTTCATTAATTAGTATTCTGTCTTCTGTTGGATATTGATTTCTCACTTCTCTTGCAAATCAGTCTGTATTCTTCAGTCCTTTTATTATCTTTTTTCCCAGGCAGGGACTTTGCAGCACACGTACTGAGTCTTTGTTAGTCTCTTTTTGGTCTGCTGTTTTCTGCCGAATGTCTTTGTGGTCCATAAATTATGCACTCCTTGTATCCAGTTTCATCAATAGACCTCTCTTCTTTCAGGCTTTGTTAACTGAAGCATATCAAGGTTATTCTAACTAAGCTTAGAGTTTCAGTGATTTTCCCAAGCTGTGTGCCCATAAAAGTAGCTTATGGCAACTTTGATAAATGTAGGCTAAAAAGTGGTTTTACACACTGCTTATAATTAATATATTGGTTATGATAATCAGAGAGGTTGAGCAACTGTCCTTGGTAGAAAGGCTGAGAGGGTTGGGATTGTTCAGCCTGGAGAAGAGAAGCTTCAAGGTGACCTAATTGTGGCCTTCCATTATCTGAAGAGAGCCAGCAAGAAGGATGGAGAGGGACTTTTTATAAGGGCCTGGAGTGACAGGACGAGGGGGAATGGCTTCAAACTGAAAGAAAGCAGGTTTAGATTAGATATTAGGAAGCAGTTCTTCACTGTGAGGGTTGTGACACACAGGAAAAGCCCAGAGAAGCTGTGGATTCCCAATCCCTGGAAGTGTCCAAGGCCAGGCAGGACAGAGCTTGGAGCCACCTGGGATAGTGGAAGGTGTCCCTGCCCCTGGCAGGGAGTTGGAACTGCTCTTAGAGGTCCCCAAACTGTTCTATGACTGTGTGATAAAAGCACTTACCCTGTCTCATGAGAAAGGTAAAGCTGTGTATCCATCACTGGGTTATCAGGGTAACAGGATGGCAGGCGGGAGTGCTTGGGATGGAACTGAAGCAGCAGCTTTGCTGGTTTGTCATTGCTGGTGCTGGAGTACAAGACAGAAAGAACTTGGATCTGTTTCTCAGGATGACAGCTAGAAAAACACCAGGATTTCTGAACAAAACCATTGGACTGATGCACAGGAGATTCTGCCTGAATGTGAGGAAGAACTTTACTGTGCAGTGACCAAGACCTGGAATGGATTGTCCAGAGAGGCTGTGGAGTGTCCCTCACTGGAGATATTCCAGAACTGACTGGGTGCAATCCTGTGAATCCTGTGCCCTGTGCTCTGGGATGAGCAGGAAGCTTGAGCAGGAAGGTGAGACCAGATGAGCCACGGTGGTCCCTTCCAACCTGCCCCATTCTGTGGTTCTGTGACTCCCTAATAATGGTGAGATGAACGTTTTCTAAGCTGGAAGCACACCCCAAGTGCATACAGCCATAACTGAACTACAGGACAATCAGAAAAAACAAGTGCAAGCCAAGAAAACACCCAAACTGCATTCAATGAGAAAATGGCACATTGGAGACACTGGTTGCAAAGACTAGAAGAAATCCTAGGTATTTATTCAAAGAGCCACATTTTCTACATTAACTCAATTATTAGATATTACTAAATCAAAGCCATCTTTGTTTTATCTACTCATGGCTGCTTTTAATACTGCATTTTTGACTCCTGATTGCCAAAGGTGAACGTAGTGACAAACAGCACTAGCCTCCTTCTCTATGAAATCTGGAAGGCTTTAGGTTTAAAAATAAATAAATCACTCTTGATCAAACATTTTGCATTACTGAAGAGAATGTTGTATTTCCATCGAGATTTAAAATGGGCAGAGTGCACATTTCCATGGAAAATGACCCAGTCTGCACATCAGCACCGAGACTGTCACAGGACAAGCAGTTCAGCTTCGTCCTGTGGAGTATCCTGAGACCTTCGAGCGTTGCAGAGCAAACTAGGCTTTTGATTTTCTGGGAACAGGACTGCACTTCAGTCATGATCTTTACTCAAAGAGTTGAGTGGAGAGGCCAGGCAGTCTCTGGGAATTTAGAGGAGCACAAACCCTTCCACTTTTTGTGCAAAGCAGATTTGGAATCAGGTAAACTGCTTTTATCTTTTTTTAATACCTAGCACTACAGGCTTGGTTTGCTGGCACATCAAACTAACGAGAGGTAGTTCTTTATCTGTGTGCAAATGCAGTTTACAACAAAAATTCCCAAATAATTTTATAGATGCTTAGCCACAGAATTTGTTCAGTGCATTGATCAATCTGCTCTTGTCTTTAACAACAGAAACCATCTCCATTATCAAACAGACAGTATTATGTTCTATTTGCTTGGTAGGATTTTTTTTTATTCCTGTTGCTGGTTTGGAAAGCTAGTGTTGGCTGCTAGCTGAAGTATTGTTGTGACAATTTTATCCTGTGGATAATATAAATTTCATGGAGCAGTCTGACAATCAGATAGTATCCTTAAATCATGGCTGTTCCCAAACAGTAAGGACTGGACTTGGAGCAACAAGCTATGCATGTGATCCTACTACCGTGTGGAATGAGAATTCAGTTCTTGACTCCTCTCTGTGAATATTGAAGGTTTTAAAAAGAAGTAACTCCACACAGCCTTCTGATTTGTTCATATGTAAGCCAGAATACCAGTGACCAAGGTGCCTGTGAAAGCAAACACTGAAGTTAGAGGCTGAAAACAAAAGTAACCCAATAAATAAGCCCATTAAATTAAACTGTCTCTTCTTAAAAATCATATTCTTAAGTTCAGTCTTATATTGCTCTGGTTCCCAGAGAGGTTCCAAGGCCTCTGTCTGCTCAGAGAAGCTGTGAACTCCCCATCCCTGGAAGTGTTCAATGCCAGGTTGGATGGGGCTCTGAGCAAGTGGAAGGTGTCCCTGTCCATGGCAGAGGGTTTGGAATGAGATTACCTTTAAAATCTCTTGAACCCAAACCATTCTACAATTCTATGATTATGTCTTTCGTACAAAAATTGTAATATTGCATAGGGTTAGGGCTGCATCTACACTCCTCACATTTTAGTGCCAATTGTTCTTGTAAAGATAGTTGAAAAGCATGTACCATTCGCATCCAAGTTGGTGTAAAGCCTTTGTAGAGAGACATAAACCCTTCACCCTGGACAGTTTGAATCAAGCAGTCCATGGAAGATTTATAGAGCAGACCTCTACAATGTGCAAGGAGAACAAACAGTGTTAGGATTACAAATACACAATTAAAAAAATAAAACATCCCCCTTATAAAAATAATTTGTGCTGAGATTTTTCTACAAGCCAAAGTGCTATTGTAATCTCCTTGGAGCCTAATCCAGAACTGAAATCCACTGGTTATGCTGAGGTGGCCATCACAACAACACCCCCCAGACATTTATTAAATCAGTAAAATCATCACTAGAAAGATGAAGAGCAAATTATCAATTTAGCATTTCACTCCCAGTGAAATCAGTCAGACCCATGGTTTCAATGTGCTGCTGAAATTTGGTCTGTGAAGTGTCCATACCTTCCCTGCTTATCTCTTGGCTGGTTCATTACCCGGGTTTTGACCACGTCAGCAGGAGTTCCCAGAACAGCTGCTACCAGCCCAGAGCAGGCACTGCCAACAGCAACAGATACTTCAGGAAGAAACCAAGATGTATCATAAAAATTTCAGCATTGTGATTCCAGTTCTTATAATTAAGATATATTAAAACAGTTATCATCAAATCATGAGTAATAACTCATGACATAAACTTGATTTGGGAGGCTTACTAATACTGCTCATGCTCACATGTCCTCCCAGTGCCAGCTGCCCTCACCTCTGTGTGCAGTTCTGAGTCAGGGATGAAGGACCCACAATAGGCAATTCATAATGTTTATATAAAGCAGATTATTTCATCACTTAAGAGAGTAAAAGAGGATGTTCTGCAGAAGCTGTATGACTGTGTTCCCACAGATTAGAGCAAAGGGCTTAAATGCACCAACAAGGCACTTCTAGTGAGGGCAGTTTTGTAGCAATGGTTGCATCCTTTCTTTTGTGTTTCTATAAAGTGATGTTCTCTCAGGAAAAAAATAATTCTGAAGTTGCATTTCATCAGCAGTATCAAAATCAAAGAATGGGGTCTTCTGCTGGCACAGAGAAGCAGATGAAGACAGCAAGGCTGGAAATGCTCCACAGTGGAAAAGGGGTAATTGGAGAACACATCCAATTACCTGCTGACGCTGTGAGTCACACTATTGTCCACAAGTGTCGTGTTCAGAAGCAAGAATTGTTTCACTGTGTCATAAGTGGTCAGATCTGTGAAGAGGATAATGAGAAAAAACAGCACTGTCAAGAGTGAATGGTCTGTGCTGTTCACAACACAGGTTGTTCATTTCCATCGAGGCTCCTGTCTTTGGCACAGCTGGCACTCTGCCCCCAGTTTTTAATGGGGGCTGTGGCACCTGAGTCCTGTCTTTAAACGAGTACATTCTCCTTTCTGCTCCCATCTGCTCTGATTTACCTTACAGATGATGCTGAGCTGTATCTGGGTGACCCTCACCAGTCCTGTTGCTGGCTCAGCTTCCTGGCTTGGTCTCACACCAGCCTCATCACCACACACTTCCCTATGGATCTGGATCTTGGTGAAGCCTGGCTGCCTTTGCTGGCTCTGCTCTGCTCACCTCACTGGGGCACTGGCTGTGGTTGGTGAAGTTCCTGCTTTGCTGGCTGTGGGACCCCTTCAGCTCCTGGTTCACTTTTCTTTAAATGCAGGTAAAAACTTTTAAGCCATTTGATTTCCACAGGACCAAAACACAGGTGCAAAAGGCAGAGGTGACCTGCAGGGTGCTCCAAACAGGGCCCCAGGTAATCACAACACTAAGGCAAAGGGAGAAGCTGAGCTCCTTTTTCTTAAAGCTTTGGTGGGGCCTTGAGTGCTGCAGGCCAAGTTATTCCATTTACCTCCCATGTTCACCAGAGCAGCTCTCTGGACATTTGGTACCCATCCAGCCCAAAGTCCCCTTACTCCTCCTTCAGACAGGATCTTCAGAAATGCGTGGTGCACACCCCGAAACCTGAAATCAAGATGCAACTTGTGGGTAGACAGCCCAGTGAAATCTTTGCATGTTCCAGTACTTTGCTGTACTGGGTCCTCACACAAGATTAGGAATTTATACCTGCAAGGATCTGGCACTCCAGATCCATTTTTGGATCTGTCTTTGACTTTCATGCCACAATATTTTACCAGAGATACCAGATGCCTTGCAAAGCAGTGATCTGGTCCCTAACAGCAGACAAGCCTTAGGTCCCACACTGGCTTACAGTACTAAATGTAGGTGACACCAAATGATGGCAGCAATTTGGAATGCAAAGAGCAGCATGTCCTGGTATTTGCAGAAGAGTCTCAAGCCCTGCTCTGTGCCGGCCTTCCTTGTGCCTGTGCATCCTGCATGAGCCATTTTACTTGTGCTTTCTTCCATCTTCAGAAAGCATCCTTCCCTCCCCATGGTGCAGTGCTGGCATGGACGTGCTGCAGCACAGAGGATGGGTTTGTGGTCCCTGGGACCAATAAATCAGAATAAAGAAGATGAGCATAAATGGAATAAGGAGGAGGTCTTGAATCCCTCCCCTCTTCACTGCCCAGAGCCATCAGGTGCTCTCCCTGTAAAAGGGCTCAGAGAAGCTGGGGAGAAGGGGTGGCAGAAAACACAGAGAAATACACCCTGGACCAAAGAGTGATCAGTAAGAGGGGAAGAAACACCAGCTCAGAGAGGAACCAACCGTAACGGCTTTCCTTCCAACTTCCTTTTTCCCTCCATCTGCATCTGCACCTTCACCAGATCAGTTGGGCTCGCAAAAAACTGTCCAACGGCACCTGCAGATATGCCTCCCACCACAGCTTTCCTGCCAAATGGAGAAAAATTGTGCTCCAGAATACACTGAAAATCTTCACAGGTCACAGTGCTCAAGCTGAAGAGTTCAGCGGCACAACCCAGGTGGAACAAGTGTAAACAATTATTCCATATATTAATAGCCAAAGTAAAGGTGATAATTGTGGTGGCTATAGGTTGTTAAAGGAGTCAGTAATATTTCTGTCAATTTTCAAAAAGGGTTAAAACTTACCTGGGGGAAAAAAACCAAAACAAGGTTACATTTTGCTCTTTGCTTAAGGTTTAAAGGCAGGATGGCAAAGTACACAAGTAAAGGATGATGCTCCATGTATTATAACTGAATGCCCACCTGAAATTCCAAACTGCTTGCTGATATATACTTTTCTTTCTCTCCCACTAGACAAGTTGTGTTAATTTTATGGGTCTATTTATTTTAGTAAAATCAGAAATTTCAGTATTATCCATAGGTCCCCCTTCTTGTAACATTGGGCATGACAAGTATTTTGCAGTAAATTTTATCAATTCCATTCTAAAACCAGATACATTTTGGACCTAAGATATTGCTGTAGGTCTCTTACAGTAAGGACAATCCCCAAGCAAGCAATAAATATGCATGAATATGCAACATTACCAGAGAGGAAAGCTTTCACCCTCTGCCCTGCCAAGCACGGAGTCACGGAGATGTTCATAAGTAACCATCCGAACACCAGTGTATACTGTGGAAAACAAAAGCAGGAGACAGTTCTTGGGTCTGCCATTTCTGGAGGTCACAGTGAGAGGGAGATCAAGACTGTGGTTTATAACACTCCAGAGCTCGCCTGGCTCAGCTGGTCACCGCTCTCATGTTTGTTATCTGAATGGGGAAAGTGAGGGGTTTTTCTGGTGTTAGTGGGAGAGCCAGGGCGTTTTATTATCAAAAAATCTCTCTGACTGAGCCACAGGTCTGCCAGGAAGCAGGACAGCTTTGCCTGCACCCTAAGGAGATGGGACTGCATTGCCTCCTTCTGGGCTGATGCCAAGCACAAAACCTCCACAAGTGCTTTTGAGTTTTGTTGTCACCGTATTTCCAGCTGAAGCACAGTAACCTGTTATATGTGGCAAACCACTAATGCATTTCTTTTAAGCAATTGTATTTTTCCCTTGTGCTTGCAAGCTCATCTTTTTCCCCATCCTTTTTTTCTAATCTGTCCCCACTTCCCTCACACACGAGACATTTATTGTTCTGAGAACTCTGGGTGTCTGGACTTCCTGAACGAGATCTTCATGCAAAGATGACAGAGAACTTATACTTTGTTTGCCAGAAGTCAGAATAAGGCCATGAAGAGATGCTATTGATCTGAAATCTCGTATATTTCAAAGTGGGATTGCAGGCTGGACTGAAAAGTCCTCACAGATACATTTAAAGAACAAGAAAATATGGCAAGCTCACTCCAAAAGGCTTGGCCACAGAAGGCAGGACGCATCGTGTCCCACCACGAGCAGATATTCACCGATGTGGCGGTAGACGGCCGGCGTGGCTCCTTGCCAGAGCTTCCGTACTCCCTCCTCCTGCGCGATTCCAGCCGCCGTGCGCAGCATCCCGCGGTACGGCACCGCCGGCCCAGCTCCGCCGCGGCGCACGGCAGCTTCACCTTGGATCTGCAGCCGGGTTTTCGTGAGATCCAGGGGAAATGTCACTGAGGGCAAAGGGCCGGGAACACACGTGAATAGGAGTGCGGCTGCAGGGAGACCTCCCGTGCCGGGAACGGCCGCACCGCAATGCCCTGCCAGCGCCCGAGGGGCTGGACAGGCACCAGCAGGGAGCAGGGGCTGTACCAAACAGGGTCCAGGAGATCCCTGGAGAAAAGGAGAATTCTCATCCAGGTCTGTTAAAAGTGGCTCTAGGCACAAGTAACTAAATGGCATTCCTGTCAAACACACAGTCTTTCTCCCATATTTAGTTCTGCAGATTTGTTATGCCAAGTATGTGTCCCTTGTGAGGGACTCGGGATTAAAAATCCTGTTCCAGTTACTCCCCCTGAACACGGACCAGTCATATCTCTCAATTGATCATGTGGTCTTTCCAATACTGTCCAGCACAGTGGCAGCACATGCTATGGTCAGGAACAACCCCACAGAGGTCATCATAATGGTGACACACTCAGGCTCACCTACAAACTTACATACCTATCTGTCCTACAAACCACCCTAAAGCATGCTTGCGTTCATTACACAGGCACAGAAATAATGTCTAGCCTGTTATTTCTCTTGCTGAAATAACTGGTGGCCAGTGAAGGAGAACCAAGGTGATCTCAGCTTCCTAAGGCAGCTCCTGAAACAGTATGGATACATATTTGTGCCCCTCATTTCAGTTCCAGGCCAGGAGTGCCTGGTGATGGACCATCCCAGCCTGTGGCAGGGAAGGAGCAGGGCTTGTCTTTGTTTTGTTACCTCTGAGACACACCAGGGTCCTTCCAAAGCAGGACTCAGGTGCCAGGGGACTGCAGTCACTGCTCAAAGCCTCAGCAGGTTTATAGTCTATTTGTGCATTAAGTTTGGCATTCATGTTTAAAGATTAGCAAAGATTGAGAAATTACAAATCTTTAGAGCAATGTAACTGACTTGCTTTTAAGACCCTATAGAAATTATAAAGAACATGCTAAAAAATATTCAAAATAAGTTACTTGGTCACAAAGCAGTGATACACAGATGCCAGTGGGCTTCTATTCCATGTTTCACCAAGCAGTTTCCCAACTCCATTTTTATAAGCATCTCCACTGTGACCAGAAACTTAAGAGTTGATTTTTCTTTGATTAACCTTCACTGACTATGAAAAGGAAATTCCTGAAGGAATAAGGCCTTGCTAGTAACTTAGGCAACAGATCTGCCTGCCTCTTTAGTCTTTCTCTGGAAACCCAGCCAGTGCAAAGCTTAAATTAGTCACTGCACTGAGTTAATGACTGCAGCCCTTCGGTCTCTGAGGCAAAGATTTCATGCTGAAAAACCCTCCCTCCAGCCACGGTCAGGTGGCATAAAACAGATTATGGAAAAGCCATGACTAGCACAGTGAAATGAAGATCTGCTGGAGCAGAACACTGAGGAATGAGGCATTCAGGCCCCCCGTAAGTAAATCTGACCCCCCTTCCCTCTCGGAAAACCACGGTGAGTTGTACCTAGTTCTGCCACAGCCGCTGCACAGGCTGACAGGGCGAATTTGCTGGCTCGGGGCCATCTCTCTGGAAGAGGTAAGCTCCTCTCTTCTTCTGCAGGTGACATCTAGCATCTCACATGAACCGAGGGTAACCAGCCACCCTGCCCGCTGTGTCTGCAGGAAGAGCGGGCCCTAGCGCAGACCAGCTGGGGATGCTTTAGGAGACAAGCTGCGGAAGGTCATGCTTCTCCAGCGCCAGCACCGGGAGCTGCAGCAGCCCGAGTGGCTCCGCAGAGCTGCAAGGTCCTGCTGCAGTGACACAAGAGACTCCGACGCAACAGGCTCCTGGGAAATGTAGTCTGTCACCAAGGCTGCTCTGTGCCTGGAAAGCGGCACTGCAGGTACAGACACACGCACGGATTTGTCCATTATCTACATTAAAAAGAGTAATCATTAATGAGAGCTGAAGATTATGCGTGGGATCTGTTTGCTTTCGGGGTGCTGTCATTGGCAGCACTGCCTGGGGAGCCCCAAACTCTGTTCCCGTGTCAAGCAGCTGCATCCGGGAGGGATTAATTGATCCAGATCTGCTTTAGTAAGAGCTGCATTAGCAACAGCTACGTGCCCTGGGGCTGTGGATTAGGCAGGCAGCGCTGCAGTTTGAACAAGGATCCCAGCAAGCCTGGGATGGCAGAAATTGATCATTTCTCAGAGCTCTTAAGTGAAAAGTTTAAAGCTTTTCCTGGCTAAGTGCTGAAGTCCTGTTGTTTGCCAGTTCTAATTTCTCTTACATTATTGTAGAGCTTTTTAATTTATCATTAAGCTGAATCCCTAAGTTAATCATTAGTCAGTAATTCTCATAATGATTTGAGGACTTTTTTGGTCACAGAAACTTATCTCAGAACACCTCCCCACACCTCTGACTGCTTAAAGCTTTGGTGTGTGGTCCCTGTCAAAATAATTCAGACAAATTAAGGGAGCATTGCAGGTGAAATATTCAGCTGAAGCTGGATGAATCTGTCTCATTGGTCCCCAGTAATTGGTATTAAATTGGATCCTTCTTGGGGTTAAAATTCATTAGAATTCATGCAGGGATAAAACAAACTCCTGACAAAGCTGTGGTTAAAAATGGGGAGAGGGCATATTGCAATCCAATGCAAATGTGCCTGGCTACATGGAAGGTATGAGTGGTTCAGAGCGTGTTTCTGGACAGTTCATGCCATCTGCTGTGGCACTTCGTGCCTCCCTGCACAGCTTGAGTCAGCTTGTGCCACACTCTATCAGCCTGTGTATGACTGACTCATAATGTGGGGTAGAGAGGACCTCTAGAGTTCACCTGCAGTCATCCTACAGTCAGTCCTCTGCCACAAAAGGGAGAGCTTTGGAGTTACAGCAGGTTGCCCAAGGTCTTGTTTGGTGCCCTGAAAACCTCCCAGGATAAGGGTTTCACAACCATGTACCTCATGTACAATCTCATTCTGTTTTCTCTATGACCATGCTGTAGGGAGTGGAAAACAACAACTAGATCTCTCCTTAAAGTAAACCTTATTGCATTGCAGCATCCTATGGAAGGAGCAGCTCTCCCTGGTCACTTCTAGCCTGAAGAAATAGCTTTTTTTTTAAACCAGATGATTGGGGGATGGCTGTGAAGAGGAATATTCTCTTCCCACAGGACCTTTGAAATGAGCCTGACTAGAGGTGGATGCTTGCATGCACAGCTCTGTGATGTGTGGAGAAGGGAAGGACCAGTACTCAGGGAGAGCCATCAAACACCTGGATCTCCCACATGCCCAAATCCTGAGATGACAGCACCAGAAAAGAGGACCCTTCCTATTAATTTATTTCAACTCTCAGTGAGGTGGAGTTTTTTGGTTTCTGTCCCAAGCCAGTTTGACCAAAGGCTGCATATAAAGGGAGAGAGTGTAGAGTTCAGATGGGGTGGAAGCACAGTAGCGGGCTCTGGGCCAGCTGTGTGCTGCTGGAGAAAGGCAGCCAGACTGCTCAGTGCCCTCACCTGTGCTTCTGTGTTAGTTCACTTGGAAAAACCATTAAACATTAACCACTGCCCAGCCCAAGGAAAGCTTGGCAGTGACTGTTACACGTTCCTACTGGTTGTATCCTCCTCACAACAGTGCCTTGCATCTCATGTCCTTCACCAAATCATGCCCTAAAAGTACAACCTAAACAAAACAAACAAAAAAGGCCAAAACAAACACAAAAGCCTTTAATGAATGTCTTCACAGAGGCTTGAGAAATTGTCTGACCTGTACACATAGATCACTTTGAACTCACTACTCAGTCAGTTAATGAAAATATACCATGCGTATAATGAAAAGATGCATTTCTCCAATATTACAAGGCCTTTAGCTCTCTTATCACTTTACCCCTTTATAGGAAGAGAAATAATTTAATAGATAAAATAAAACATATAAATATAATAGATAAAATAAAACTTATTTTATCTATTTAATAGATAAACATATAAAGACCTGTGATAGCTAAACACAGAAATGTAGAAATATCACAGTTAACAGTGATTTATCTGTTTGTTCCAGACAGTTTGCAAAATGGAGTTCAACACCCTATTTGTCACAGCTGACGTATGTGAGCTTGCTCTTCTGCACCTACAACCAACATGTAACATCCCAAGTATTTCAAAATGACTGTTTAATGAAGAACATATACTTAATTTTCACAGCTCTGAACCTCCTACTATCAGGTATATTTCTGCTGTGCTACTTTTACCATACTGCCTGTCTGCACAGGTACAAAGGCTCCTGTTTGTGCTCCTCTTCCTGTATAGGAAGTGAGTTAAACTGTATTTGTATCTGTATTTGTTTATGCTCACTGCCTCTTTCACTGGGCACCCTGAAAAGAGCCTGTCTCCATCCTCTTTGCACCTTCCCTTCAGGCGTTCATACACACTGAGAAGTTCCCCCTGAGCCTTCTCCAGACTGAGCTGTCCCAGCTGCTCTTCTCAAATGACAGATGCTCCAGCCCCTTTTTGGCGCTTCGCTCTTGGCAGAGGATCACCTCCTTCAATCTGCTGGCAGCACTTTCCCTGATGCAGCCCAGGGTGCTCAAGGTCCATCTCTGACTCGTGTTCAACCTGGTGTCCACCAGGACCCCTGATCTGCAAAGTTCCCGTCCACCCAGGTGCCCCCTCAGCCTGTACTGGTGCATGGTGTTGTTCCTACCCAGTGGCAGAAGTTGGCATTTCCCTTTGCTGAACTTCATTAAGTCCCTGGTTTTTTAAATTTTTTTTTTTCCAGGAAAAGCTGAACCAGGGGATCCTTGGGGTCCCTCCCTAGCCGTTATTCTCGGATTTTGAGATAAGTTCTTCTCTGCCTGTTTTCCAGGCTGCTGAGGTCCCCCTGAGTGGCAGCACACTCATCTGGTCTGTCAGATGCTCCTGGTTTTCTGTTCCCTTCAAACCTGCTGAGGGTGTGTGGGGGTAGATGCTGACAGCACTTCCTAGAGGTTTTTTATACTTAATGTATTCTGTACGTAATTTTGATGTGCCACTTTCACACATGCAAAGTAACTAATCTGACCTCTATGAAACCTTGTCTTCTGACATGGCACTGATACAATAGAGGTGGCCAGCAGGTTTTGATCTGTCAGTTCAACCTCGGAGGCATTTCTCTGCTCCTCAGACACTGGACACATCCAGCCTTTAATGAAGTATCTCAGACAGGTGAGAGACACCTTTCTTAAGGTTTCTGCTTCAGGTGATGCCTGCAGAAGTTTCTTGCTGTCTCTGACTTGCTGAAAGCTAAATGTCTGCAAATCACAGGTTCTTTGCTTTCTAATCTCAATATTGGAAAAAAAAAAGTGTATTTTTTAAACCGAAGAAGGCTCTGCACTGCTTTACCGGTGTCCCTGGCTGCCCGGGTGGCCTTCCAGCAACTGGCGCAAAGTCCAAGGCTTTGCCACAGCAAATCTAGCTTTTGCAAGCAGCAGAGTTGGTCCTCATCCCAGCCCAGAGCAGAACTGGCTCTGCCTTTTCCAGAGCAAGGGCCTGTGCCCTGTGCTGCTCAGGGCTTTGATGCCGTGCCCGTGGCAGCGCTCGGCTGGCAGCGCCGCTCGCAGAGGCCTCGGCGGAGGCGCTCGGAGCGCGGCCAGCGCGGCCATGCCGGGGCTGCGGCAGGCGGAGCAGCGCCCGGCGCCGGGACGGGCGGCGGACGGGCAAAATGGATCTCGCTCTGCTCTTGGCAGCGCTCCTGGGACTCCTCATTGTCAAGGCTCTTTTGTTTCAGCTGAGAAACCCGAGCTCCCCTCCCTGCATCAGGAGCTGGATCCCTTGGTTTGGAGCTGCGTTTCAGTTCGGGAAAGCTCCTCTGGAGTTTATAGAGCAAGCCAGAAAGAAGGTAATGCGTGTGCTGGCCTGCCTGCTCGGGTGCGTGCTCAGGGTGGCTGCCTGCAAGGGGAAAGGCAACCAGAAACTTCTGCCTTCAGTTTTGCCCTTTCCTGTCACGTTTTATAACGTCAGGAGCATTTAAATGGTGAAGAATCGGCTTAGTGGCACCAGCATTGGTGAGTTGTGGATCTGATCGAGGCATGATCTCTGTGCTGTGATCATCCTGTTTGGAGCTCTGCCGTTTTGCTTTTGCAGTCTGGCTGTGTGTTAATTTTGGTTTCAGGTAATGTGGAAAGCTCTGTGCCAAGTGCTGGGACCAGGAAACTACTTACTTGCATGCCTAAAGTTAGGTGAGATTTCTGAGCACCAGCTGGTGTCCCTCAGCATTCAAGCAACACACAGACGTGCTTGGCAGATAAAATTTTCTGTCCTAAAAATCTTAACTAAACATGTGGGTCAGGATTTACCCCTTGGACTTGAATTTCTTTTTCTGTGTCTGTCGGATAGAAAGAGATCAAATTCTTAATTTCTAGATATTTAATAATAACTGACATAAACCCCAGTTTCCCATTTTCATTCAGGGATTATATCACCTGCTACTACAGTGTCATCAGCCTTCAGTATTCCATGCTGAAGAATCACACAGCCCCACTACTTGCAAAAAGTAGCTAAAAATGAAACCACTGTAACATCCTAAAATTTGAAAAAAAACCCAAAAAACCCACATCAATAAATACTGGATGTTTAAAATTTGCTTTCTCATTTTGAACTGCTAGATTTCATATTTGTGTTTCTTTTTGTATTGTTATAAACTCATGGTGTTAAAGCAGAGGATTAAATCTGATCTTTGAGAACAACAAGAGCTGTCAATCTTGTATTAAAGCACACTGGGTACATCATGGGGTAAGCTCAGAGGTATGAACTGGAGTTTCTTGGCTTCTCTGTGCTTGACAGGCCGGTTTTAATTTAATATTACTGTGTCTTTCCTGTAGCTTTCATCTGTGCAAATGCACACTCATTGGCTCTGGGTTAATTAATTCTGGTGTTCATTTGCCTGGAGACCCTCTGGGCTCGAGGTTGATGCTGTGGCAGCTGCTGACACATCTGCACACTCCAGGAACACCTGAAGGACTTTATAAACCTCTGGTTTTGTTGGGACAGAAACTAGAACAAGAACCATTTTCAATGGCTGAAAACTCAAAGCAAAGAAGGAAGAGAAGGCTTTCTTACATCTTTTCCTTTACTGTGTGGTTGCTGGTAGGGCTTTTCCTTTGACTCTTAGTCTAGCAGCTCCTTCTGACCTGTTCCTGTGGTCCCCCTGGGACCATCCATCCCTCCCAGCTGGCCAGCTGCCTGCAGCACCATCACCTGACAGTCTCCCTGCCTCTGAGGAAGGCCACTTGCTTCTTGTCCCCTTCCTCTCCTTAAACCCTCCTCAGGCACTGAAAGCCTCCCTCCCTTCCCGCCTCCCACACTGGCATGCTGTGCTGAGGCCAGGAAAAATAAGTCTTTTCCTGCCTGCTCCCTTTTAAAAGAGTAGGCACTGTTGGAGAGTACAGCCAAACAAAACACGTGCTGCTGCCAAAGGGGTCATTAACAGGCACTACAGGGCTTTCAAAATACATCTGCAATAATTCCAGGCTCCTTAATACTGCCAGAACAAGGTTAAGTGTCCTTAGTATCTGCTGCCCTCGTAAAAGGTGTTACAGAAATAGGCTTTGGGCAGTGTGAAACCTCCTCATCTCTGCAAGGGCATTATCTTCAGGGGAGACTCTTGCAATTCCTCCTCTGGATTAATCCTTCAGACTGTCGAAGTGACACTCATGTCTTTCTTAATTCCCTTTTTTCTTAATTACTTTCTTCCCTAATTCCTTTTGTGTCTATCCTTCACTGTTTTTTCTCTCAAGTCCTGGGTAACGCAGTAAAGTTCCACTGCTTCCAGCCTGCCCTTTGCTTGGAGTTTGCTGCTTCTATTTTCCTCCCACGGAAGAACACGTGGGCTGGAAGAATTGTCTCCTTTCCCCCTTGTGTCATCACTGGGACTAAGAAAAGAAAGTTCCCCTGCTCTAATAAAATATTTAATCTCTTGTCTAATAAAAGATACCACCTCTTCCTCCTAAAGCTGCCTGGTGAGAGAAGTTTTGCAGCAGTCTGGAATGGACAGGAAATAACCAGGGCCACCATGCCACATGAAATACAGGGTGAGCTGCTTAATGAGGCCTTCAAAGGGTATGGCTCCCCACCTGGCCTGGCAAACACGGTAAGAGTTAGTAAGGAAATTCAAATTATTCTCCTCAGTTTGCTAATTAAGCAAACAGGAAAAATTCATTTAAACCCAGGAGATTGCTCTGCACTGTTGTAGGGACCTGTGGGATCCATACATCCCTCTCAGAGAGAGTGTTGAACTGGGACAAGGTGCCGTGTCCCAGGACTGTTGGCCTTTCTGTGTGTGGCTGGGTGAGGCTCACTGGGTTACTCTGCAAGGGACATCCATCACTGGAGGGAGAAGGCTTCTGGTGGAGCATTTCCAGCTCAGTCACTGAAGGTCTGTGACTGCTCCCAGGTGCAGAAGACCAAAATGCTGCAGTCCTTGAGCTAGAGAAGGGACATGGCATTGACTCTGTGTGTGTGCACACCCAGTGCCCCCAGCTCCCAGCAGAGCTCTTGGTGCAATGCAGCTGTCTCAGCTGAGAGTGGTTGTTCCCTGGGGAGGAACCCTGGGAAATATTACTATTTCCCTGATTTCCATTAGGATTTTGGAGAACATCCTTCTGAAGTTTTTATTTCTCTGGAGTGTTACTTTCCTTAGGCTTGAATCTGTCTCTTACTGTGGCACTGAAGTGTTTCCCAATCTTTGGAAAAAAATTAGCTTTTATGAGTGAAAGCAATAAATCCTAAAAGGACTTTTTTTTTTCTTTCTATATCTCTCTATGTTCTGAAGTGTCCTTAAAAGCTGTTTCAGAGCAGTAACGTGGCTGCAGTGTTGGCCGCAGAGCCTGCACTCCGTTGGTACCTTCCCATAACACAAGTGCAGAACTGCCCCACAGCTCATCCCCGCAGCTGATTTTATTGCAGTGTAACATCAGTGTAATTACACATTTTGACAGATGAACAGCCTGGTTATTCAGCTGTCTGTCTGGGACAGCAGCCATTAGGAGATGCTCAGTAACAGGGTGTAAGGGGCACACCCAGGTGAGAGTATGTAGCCTCCAGCTTTTTCTTCCCAGCTCCTGGTTTAGGGATTTGCTAGGCTGGAATTTGCATCTATATGCTTGACCTAATCTCTTTTGTTACCCTGTGTATAAATGTGGCTTCCCAGCAATGTACAGCAGTGAATCCTTAATTTAATCATGACCCATATGAATCAGGTATTCTGTCTGGTTTTGAACCATCTAACTCCTAATCTCAAACCCATTAGCTTTTACATTATGAGGAACTGAGAATAATGATTATCTTTTCCTCTTTTCCTGGGATCTAAGTTCACTTAATCTCCTTTTATTGAAATATTCATGCATGTTGTGCATCCCTTTGACTTTGACTAGCTCAGAATATCCTGCTGAGATGGAACTGGCAGAAACACAAATTAAAGATGCAGGCACAGAATGGGTTTAGATGTTTCTTGTCCTTTTTCCTCACCTTTCCTAGCAAGATAAGAGCTCCAGATTAATGATTCGGGTTGGAAGGAACCTTAAAGATCATCTCATTCCAGCCCCTCTGCCATGACAGGGACACCTTCCACTATCCCAGGTTGCTCAGAGCCCCATCCAGCCTGCTCTTGAACAATTCCAGGGATGGGGCATCCACAGCTTCTCTGGGCAACCTGTGCCAGGGCCTCACCACCCTCACAGTAGAGAATTTCTCCCAAATATCCAGTGCAAACCTACTTGCTTACAGTTTGAAGCCATTTATTAGCACTTGCATAATAGATCTTGGAGTAATTTCAGAGTGTCATTATTCTAAGCCTTCTTCTGTGACATTTCTAGGTCTTCTCATTTTTTAGACTCTCAACTCCAGATCATGAGTAAACTTTTAGTTCTTCTTCCAAAGAATGAATTAGAAAATACTTCTAACACAACACAACCTTATGTCTCCCTAAAAGCTATACTGGGCTCTTTTGCAGTACATCCTATTTATCCACTACTAATTCAATCCTTAATAATGCTTACTGTAATTTTTTGAGTACCAAAATGACTCTGAGGCTTCTGGACTCTGTGGTCTTTCTGGCACCACGTTTGCCTGTCCATCTTCCTGTTGCTGAGGATGATTTAACAGATCACTGCAGGGAGTTCTGCAACTTCTTATTTTAATTCC
The DNA here is from genome assembly GCF_017590135.1 of Pyrgilauda ruficollis. Taxonomy (NCBI): domain Eukaryota; kingdom Metazoa; phylum Chordata; class Aves; order Passeriformes; family Passeridae; genus Pyrgilauda; species Pyrgilauda ruficollis. Next base: position 4,916,455 of record NW_024527044.1, read on the forward strand.
TCAAGAGTTCTGAATTGAAATATTTATGGCTGTTTTACCTAGAACTTGTTTAAGTCTATTCTGCTCAATACTTCCTTCAGAACAAGGTCTCAGTCCATCACTCTCAGTGAAAGGCTCCAAGGTGGGATTTGTTTTACACTGATGTAATCCCTAACTCAGGTTCCTCCCCACTCTGTTTCCTTACACCTTGAGTGTTTATCAGGCTCAGCAGCACACTGGGAGACTTCCTGCATCTGGCATGCTTGGAAAAGTCTCTATTGTTGGGGAGGCAGATTGCCTTTATTAGTTTGATTTCAAACCTTTCTTAGTAGTTTAATTTTGCTTTGCATTTATCAAATGTCATATCTATTTGGACACAAAATTCTGCTTTCTGAAAGATCTGTTTGAATATCTGCCATGACAGTGTTGCTCCGTGAGGCTCTTATTCTGGAGAAGGTCATCTATGGAGCCTGCTTATTTCAGTTTTGTTAAATATTGATCTAGTTTTAATGATTCTAAATAGATTGCAGGAAGTTGGATGAGATTCAAACCCAGATTGTTGTGTGGGTGTTTGCAGGTTACCAGGATGGTCACTGGACACGTAGTCAGTGCTGTCAGTGGAGTCCAAGGGCAGCTCAGCTCCCTCCAAGAACAGGAGTGCAGGAGATGGTCTGGTGATTTGGGGTTTAGGATCCCCTGACTGCACAGACTTGATTTCTGTTGTCTATTATGGGAGCTCAGACATCTTGCTCACATGTAATCACCTAAAATATAGTGTTCCAATCTTTAATTGAGTGTGACCTTAATTGAATAATTAAGTGTTGTTGCAGGTTGCTATTAGTTCAAATTTAATTTAATTTTATTTTAAAATTAGTTTAAGTACATTTTAATGTTAATTTAAAATTTTCAAAATCTAATTTTTAAGCATGGTACAAATTCACTGATTTTTATCCAGACTGATGATGAGGACATGGACATCAAAAAGCAATCTTAAAAATGTAGCTATTGTAGAGTCATAGAATCACAGATTGGTCTGTGTTGGAATGGACCTTAAAGCTCATCTTGTTCCACCTCCTGCCATGGGCAGGAACAAATTCCAGTGGACAGCTGCTCAAAGCCTCATCCAATCTGGCCTGGAACACTTGTTATTAAAACAGTATTTTATTTATTATCACCAGAGAGTGTGAACTGTCATTCTTTCTTTGATAATTTGCAGTTGAAGGTCACAATCAAAATTCAGCTCATACCAGGAGGAATCTTCTCCTTGGCTTCAAAGAGCTTTTGATGAAGCAGGATTTACACTACAGACACCAACAGCAAAAGAAATGGTTAAAGTCAATGGCATAAACAATGTGAGCAAGTTAGAATGATCTTTTTATGCCTACATCTGACAGAAGATATTACACATTTGTTTTCTATTTTAGAGTATTTGCAAATATCAGGGATCATTTTAAAAATGTAGGAACTCAGAATTTAATACCTATTGGTGGAAGTTTCAAGAGGGCTCTAGGATATTAGATTAAGGGAAGATGAAATAATGATTTATGGCATCAAAAACCTTTCCTGAGCATCAGTCAATCTTTTCTGCTCAAAGATTGTTAGCTATTTTGATATTAATCTCTACAAGAAAGAAATCATTGGTATTAGGAGAAAGGGAAAGGAAAGGAAAGGAAAGGTAAGGTAAAAGGAAAGGAACCTGAAATATTAAAAATATGCAGGAGGGTGGACTTTTTGCTAAAACAGTGTAGACTGAAATAATAGGATTAAGGATATTTACAGTATTGGTACTTTGCTGTGGCAGCCAAAGGATGCAGTAGATAATCCATCCCTTGGGTTCTCTAAATCCATGTAGGTTGTATTGTTTGAACTGCAATGTAATTCAGATATAAAGTGTTAATTTAAGAGCAGAAATCTCTTCCACTCTGCAGGAGGTCAGGCACATACCACATTCCCTTCTGGTCATAAGCCTGCAAATTTTGGTCTGATTCATGTTCATCTTTGTGCAGTTCTGAGCCAAGGTGTGCAGAGAGCAGGAATGACCAGGTCCTCCCTCCTGACCTCTCAGCAGCACTGAAGTCGTGCTGGGGTTCCTGCAAAATGTGTTAGCAGTGTACTGACAGGAAATCTTTGTTTGTTCCAGCATGGACCTGTGTTCACAATATTTGCTCTGGGAAAACGGTTCACTTTTGTGACTGAGGAAGAAGGAACTGAAGCATTTTTTAAATCTGAAGACTTAAATTTTGAACAGGCAGTACAGCAAGCTGTCAAGAATGCAGGTAACTGAGACCGGTCTCTTTGTAAAAGGAAACCAAATCTAGTTACCCAGGAACATTAAATCCCAACCAAAAGCCTGTTGGCTTTTTGGTCATGCCTTAAATGCTTAATTCTAATCCATGACCTTGCTGTGAAATGGTGAAATTCAATTTCTCCATGATGACCCAGTACTGTAAACCAGGGATTTGGATTCAGTCTCAAGGAATCAGAAGTTTCTGATCCAGGGAATGTTGTTACTTTTACCACCCAGCAACCCCAGTTTGAGATCAGGTCCTTTGCTGTGGCTGGACTCCTCACCTGCATGTACCTTGTTAAGAGCAATTGTAGGTAATCCTGTCACTTCCTTGGAAAACGTGTTTCTCCCAGTTAGCTTGCAGCAATAATTAGTTGCTACACAGTAGTACAACAGTCATTAGAAAAGGATGAGGTGTTTATGAGGATGTAATTCTATAGCATGGAGACACAAACTGGTTTTTTTTTCACTTCATTCAGTTTTGTGGTGTGCCTGCATATCTCTCTACACCCCACTGGGGGGAAATCTCTGGATTGTTGATTCTGGCACTGAAGCTTCACGAGGCAGGAAGATGTTACACAGACTGGGAGAAGCAGAGTCATTACCAAAATCTTTACATGGTACAAGGAAGCTTCCAGGGAATTGTACTTTAGGAAAATGAGGGTTAAGGCATTTAAATTAAAGTCAAAAGAGTCAAGAGTCAAAAGTTAAGTGTAAAATTGTTCACTCTATCTTTCAGTGAAAAATCTACTTTCCAGAGCGTTTCTGTTTCATTTTGTATTTAGTCTCTGTTCCTGCAGAAGCATTTTATCAGAACCATGGTAACCTCTACAGCATGATGAAGGGGAAGATGAGTCCCAGTAACCTGCACATGTTCTCAGGCACTTTGTGTAAGGAGCTCCATGAGCACATGGCTCACCTGGGCACAGAGGGCAAGGGTGACCTCAATGACCTGGTAAGGTAAGGGAGTTTTGCAGCACATCTCTAACTCAGGGGTGTCCTACATGGAAGGGAAATATTTCTGTAAAGCAGCTGGGCCTCAAAAGTCTTACAAAAGTTTTGTCAGGATGCTCATCACAGCTCCATGGTTTCAGGTGGTTCACAAGGTGGACAGGGTTTCATGTAAAGGTGTTTCTCCCAGTTAGAAGAAGCATCTGAGCTGTCTGTTTGGAAGAAAAAAGAAAACACAACATGTTCCAACAAACCCTGTTTCCCAAAAGATGGGATAAAAGCTTCACATTATTTATAAAGAACTTAGAAAAAATGCTTAATCCTCTGCAGTTGAGAAATTTCCATGTTTGAGCCAAGCTTAGCTTGAAGCTTAACTAAGACCCTCTGCAACTGACTTGGCTGCCAGAACTTCACATTAAAAAAAAAATTGTTTCATGTGACAGCAACAAAGCTTTTAACTCCTTCTTCTTCCTGATTATCTGGGACAATACCTGTATCTTGTCTGTCCATCTGTATTACAAGCTGAATATTAATGGAATCATAGAATGGTTTGGGTTGGAAGGAACCTTAAAGATCCTCTTATTCCATCCCCTGCCATGGGCAGGGACACCTTCCATAGAGCAGGTCACTCAGAGCCCCATCCAGCCTGGCCTTGAAGTCTCCCAGGGATGGGGACAGATACTGCCTTTGGATTGGACCTGTTTCTAACACCTCACATTCTGATTGTCTCTTGCTGCCTTTTCCTGCATAATACAACAAGATACAGCTCTTAGTGCAGTTAAATCACTTGGCACCTCTCACTGCAGTTACTGCAATTTGGATTAACTGGGGAAAAATGTGGGGGAGAGGGGCTTTGAAATCTCCTAGGGGGTGATCAGTTCTGCTTTGCTAAACAAAGCAAAGTAAAAGTATTGGAATGCAACATTCTGAAGGATTGTTATTTAGCTGTCTTAAAATGAAATCCATAGAGCCACCAGATGGCCCCCTCTTCCTAATTATCAGAAAGTCAGAAAAGTGAGCACTATTCCCTGAAATACTCATTTAGCAGCATCTGGGCACAGCAAAGGCTGCACAAGAGTTTCCTGGAGTACAGGAGAAGAGTCTGAGGAAGGAGCTCAGAGTTTGCAGGATAACAGAAGAGCAAGCATGAAAGAGTGAGATGAAAAGAACCAAAAAAAAAAAGCATTATAAAAAAAAAATTGTTTCATGTGACAGCAACAAAGCTTTTAACTCCTTCTTCTTCCTGATTATCTGGGACAATACCTGTATCTTGTCTGTCCATCTGTATTACAAGCTGAATATTAATGGAATCATAGAATGGTTTGGGTTGGAAGGAACCTTAAAGATCCTCTTATTCCATCCCCTGCCATGGGCAGGGACACCTTCCATAGAGCAGGTCACTCAGAGCCCCATCCAGCCTGGCCTTGAAGTCTCCCAGGGATGGGGACAGGTACTGCCTTTGGATTGGACCTGTTTCTAACACCTCACATTCTGATTGTCTCTTGCTGCCTTTTCCTGCATAATACAACAAGATACAGCTCTTAGTGCAGTTAAATCACTTGGCACCTCTCACTGCAGTTACTGCAATTTGGATTAACTGGGGAAAAATGTGGGGGAGAGGGGCTTTGAAATCTCCTAGGGGGTGATCAGTTCTGCTTTGCTAAACAAAGCAAAGTAAAAGTATTGGAATGCAACATTCTGTAGGATTGTTATTTAGCTGTCTCAAAATGAAATCCATAGAGCCACCAGATGGCCCCCTCTTCCTAATTATCAGAAAGTCAGAAAAGTGAGCACTATTCCCTGAAATACTCATTTAGCAGCATCTGGGCACAGCAAAGGCTGCACAAGAGTTTCCTGGAGTACAGGAGAAGAGTCTGAGGAAGGAGCTCAGAGTTTGCAGGATAACAGAAGAGCAAGCATGAAAGAGTGAGATGAAAAGAACCAAAAAAAAAAAGCATTATCTGCCCAGGAAAGCTGCAGCCAGAGGAAGGATGTTTCAGGATGTTTGGTCCAGAGGGTTTTGTGCAATGTCCCGAAGGTTCATGTGGGTCAAACTGAAATGAGGGTGGTGGTTAATGGGGAGAAGGGGACCTCGGTGGCCAGAGCCTTTCTGCTCCTACTCAAGTGACCACACCCTAGCTGGTGAAGTTCAGCCATGTGTAGAAGACCAGCCTGAGGTCTGTGAATCTCCTGACTCTCTTTAAAATCTGAAATGAGTGTGGGGCTGAGGTGTGAGCCTTGTGCCAGCCCTTCCATACTGGTGAGTCCCACAGCTTCCAGGGCAGGCAATCCAAGTGCTGAATCCTGCTCTAAAACTGCTGCAGCAGCTTCCCTGTGGCCCCTAAGTCTTGAGCATCTTGTCCTTGCAGGCATGTCATGTATCCAGCGGTGGTGAACACCCTGTTTGGGAAGGGCATCTGCCCAACCAGTCCAAGTGAAATCAAGGAGTTTGAAGAGCATTTTCAGAAGTATGATGAGGACTTTGAATATGCTTCTCAGATGCCTGAGTGCTTCCTGAGGTAAAGGGGTAGAGATGATGATTGTGGTGTACCCACTACAGACATTTATCTTGCTGCAGTGTCAGCCATGGGAGACATTTCCCCTGGAGGATGATGCCCAGTTTTTATTGATGGTGTGCCCTCAGGTGAAGCAGGCTTTTAGGTGAATGCTTCAAAAAAGTTCTGAGCTTGTCTTGTGCATTTTCCTGGTATAAAGCAGAAATAACCTGGCTTAGGTGAGCAGAGGCCAGCTTGGACCTGTCAGGTAGCAGCAGAATGGGGTAAAGAGCAAAGGGCTGAGCCTAAATGTGAGTCACAAGTTCAGGGGGCCTCCAATGAGGTGTCTCTCTGCTCTTCTCCACACCTCAGCTGTTTTCCCAGTACCAATGCCAGGCTACATGTCTGCATTGTCACGGAATTGACCTTGGGTAGAAACACCTAAACCCTGAGGAGGGGCTTCCAGACACTGTCAGTGCTCTCAGGGCCATCATTGCACCTTTAGAACCTCAAAATACCTTCAAGAAAATTGAAAGAATTGAAGATGCTTTTAAAAAATGGCCTTGATTTTCTTCAAGAGGATCATTCTTTAAAAGGTTGGTCTAAGGAGTCTGTCCAAATCTACATTGAAAACCTGTAATAAAAAAGGTATGAAATTGTAGGAGAGTTGCAGTCCCAGGTGCTGTCTGCAAGAGGAGATCAGGCCAAGGTGAAGGCCTTGGACATGCTGTTCCTCATGCCAGTCATCACTTCTGTCAGTCAGACTGACATTGGCTGTTCATCAGCTGACTGCTGCCCAGGGGCTTTTGGAAAACAACCCAAGGAGGGCTTCTCATGGAAGGAAATGGTGGTTTCTGCTGCCTCAGTTAAGTGCTTCTTGTTTGTTGCTTTTCTTTACAGGAGCTGGTCTAAATCCAAAAAATGGCTTCTAAAATTATTTGAGAAAGTAGTGTTGGATGCTGAAAGGACCAACCCTTCAGAGACTGCATCCAAGGTAAACATCCGAGGCTAGGAAATAAGATGACTCTGTTGTATATTCTGACTGAAGCAATGGAGAGCAGGAATTACTTCAGAACTGGAAGAAATAAGTCAAATATGTCAGCTTTTATAGCTATACCCAAATGTTCCTGTATTGCTGTCACCTGCAGCAGGACAGACCCATAACTTTGACTCCTGTTCCTCCATTTAGTTCATTTCAAGCAATTCCGAGAACTAACATCTTCCCCTGGGGAATTTTAAGGCAAGGGGTCAGAGCTATGACCCATCCCCAGCCTGCAGTACCACGCTGCAGAGGGCACTTGAAAGAGGTGAGAGAAAGACCCTTCAGTTGTTCCACTGAGGGCACCGTGCTGTGAAACTTCAAAACCTTACATGTGCTATTTATAAACCCTGGTGCAGAGTGAGCAGATCCTTCAACAGCCAGACTGGTAGAAAATAGCAGATTACTGGCTTGGGAGCCAAGTACCCTAAATATTGATTGTGTCAAAGCTGAGATAAGTTGTTCCCCTGGTTATTCTCCTGAGCTCTGGCAGGAATTCTGCCGATAGGGCTGACAAAAGTGACGGCAGACTGGCATGGGAATTTTGATCTACCAAATGGTTGTAGGACAGATCATTAAATAAAACAGGTTTTATTCATACTTAAAAGCTTTACATACTGCGATTTATTTAGTAAAATAAACCAGATCAACAGAAAGAAAGAGAAAGCTGGAGAGGAGCTGGTGGGAGGTAAGAAGGTGCAGGAAGCACAAACTTGGTGTCTTAGATTGGATGGCAATTTGGAAAAAAATCAGCCATTTTTTATTCAAGATCAGCCTTTTCCCCTCTGAAAAGTAGGCAGGAAGTTTGCCTCAAGTGCATGGTTGCACTGCATTCAAGGAAATACTATAAACAAAAGCTGATCCTGGAACATTACACAGTTCCTATAGTTTCAAATATTAGCCCATTGAAGTCACTGCTCAGGTCACCAACAAGGTGCCTGAAACTAGGGAGGTTGCTGATGTGTCAGACCATATCTTTATAACAAGCACCTTTTTGGCATGAACAGAGAGAACATTTTCTACACTTTCATTCGTTCAACTGGCTCATTCCCATCTTGAGGTTCTTTAAAGCAGAGGTGTAGAGAAGGGATTAGAATAGAGATTTTGTTTTTCCTTTCTTCCACATACAAGCAACAATGGGGAGTGAGGGAACCTAATCCTCTAGAACTTTAAGGAAATGGAGAGCAGTGAAAGTATTCAGGAGGAATTAATGTGGTGCACTGAGTTCTCCTTGCCCTCTGCCTATGTGAGTATCACTTTCTCTTAATAGCTGTTATCTCTATATTGTGCCTTCCAAAAAAGCCATAACTAACATTCCTTCTCTTTGAGAAGCTAGTCCTTGAACTCTAGTAAGCCCTTCCCCAAACTACATTTTAATACATTCTTGGAAATACAGATTATTTTCTTTATCTTTAACAGACACTTCTGCAACATCTCCTGGATAACTTGCAGGGAAAACATCTAGCTCCCAATTATGGCCTCCTGATGCTCTGGGCTGCCCAAGCAAACGCTGTGCCTGTAAGTACATCAGCTGCAGAAACACCTTCTCTCTCTCCTGCTCCAAAGCCTGGATTTGGGAAGGAAAGGCTTTGAAGCAGAGGTCACACACACTCCATGGATTCCAAAGAAGGGATTATCACGCCCACATGCATCACTACAAATATACCCAGGCTGCAATGTCACAGAAGCAATGACAAGAAAAGCTCTTCTTGTATTTTTCCTAAATTATGTTGTCCCCTGTCATAACATTTCAGGAACATAAGCCTCACAGCTATTAAGATCACACTCTTAAGCTGTGAAGAGCATTTAACTCTGTTTTGAAGCACTGTGGCTGTATTATAGAAAAAACTATTTCAGTTTTTTTGATGTTACCAATTGTAAAGAATATCAAAAGCATAATATAGAGTAACTTCATCTGTGTGTAAACCCTCAAGTGATTTTTTTCTCTTTCATTTTTGGGAGATCTGCTGTACAAATGCCAGTGGAAGAAAAGCAATAGTTTGATTCTAGAGCTGTTACGTTTTGTCTGTGTTAGAAAAGGATTTGCTGGATTAATGACACTGATATAAGTATGCTAACAAGCCCAATATATCTAAGACAGCTTAGGCTGACCAAAGACATTTATAGGAATTTCTCAGATGAAAAATCCATAGCAGCAAAAACATCCTTTATTTACCATGACTACTAAGCTCTTTCCAGCACAGTTATGTCCATTACAGATGTGATTTAGAAAAACATGATAGTGAGTTATTTTTGTATGTTCCCCTAACGGATATATCTATGTTTTTTGGAGATTGGATATTACTGCAGTTTAGCCTAGGGGAAATTCATCCATTTCAGTGAGGTTTCTGTGGATTCACGTGTTGGTGTAAGTGGGAGGCATAGCCTGCTGTCTGTTATCAGGATAACTGACATTCCTTCCACAACACTTACTTCTGTAATATTCAGCTGTAAATAGACATACAGATATTTTTCTGTTTCTCAGAATAGTAACAACCACTGTTCTGGGGAATGGAATGACGAAAGAAAAGGCCTTTCACCTTCCAAGGGCATTTTTTACAAGCACTTTAAACCCTTTTATCTGAAACAATTCAGTTATCCCTTCTTAGCCCATGGAGTGAAGCCACAGTGTCCAACTGCTGTACAGGAAATCTAAGCTACAAGATTTGCTTTGCAGGGTGAGGGCTGCATCCATGTCAGTCTGTTTGGGAAATAACAGTCAGAGTTTCATCCCTCACCAGCACAGATGGCCCACGACCAGATCTGTGTGCAGGCTGCACCTCCTGCTAGCTCAGCAAGAGGAGAGAGACTCCTGGCATTGCTGCCAGTCCTTCTGGTTTCATCCTGCTTAAGAGGATTTTCTCCTTTCCTAAATTTCTTGATTTTCAACTTCATTGCATAATCAGTTAGCAAATTATTTCTAAAGGGGATATACTACTCCTTGTTTTGCTGTTAATTAAAACTTTTCCTGCCCATTTTAGTGTGACTCACTATGACAATGCCCTGCAAATTATTTAACCTAATTTCTGCAAATGCTAGTATGAATTTATTTTTCTTTCATTCCTGCAGCTAAAACTAATCATGCACGATGATTTAGTAGTTAATTTAACACCTAGTTATTTGAAAATAAAGGATTCTGTGTTTCAAAGCTCAAGGCCAAAGCTATATAATGTTCACTGAAGATAAGTACACAGCAGATGACTAGACATAATCTCCCAGGAGCTGAGCCCTTAGATATGGATTTACCCAGGAAGCACAGCTCCCCACGCATCTCAACCACAGCAGGCACATACAAAAAAAGTCCAAATGTTTTCACCTGCCTCTGTGATTTGCTAAAAAGATATTGTCATTCTGCTCCGTGTCCCTCAATTCAAGGATTTCCATCTCTGTTTAGGTTGCATTTTGGACCCTTGCTTTCATACTCTCTAATCCTGCCATTTACAAGAAAGTCATGGAAGACCTGGCTTCTGTTTTTGGCAAAGCAGGTAATAAATGTGATTTTGTCCTTCTGGAAGCTGGAAGTGATTTATCCTGTGTTGGCCCAGCACAGGGCACACTTGGTCAGTGGCTGGGAACAAAGAGTGTTCCACTTAAGGGTTCTACTGACAGCATAGAGTCCAGCTCTCAGGTCTTTACTCAGTATATGTTCAAGACATATTTTTAAGCAAAAACACCTCTGATGTTAGCAGAAGGAAGCAGGAAAAGAACACTATGTGTTTGTTTCTTCATTCCTATCACTTAAACTTAGATTAGTATTTCCCAGTCTTGTGCTTTTTCCAGGCACCTAATAGGTGAGGTCTTTCAGTTCAGGTGCTTTTCATGGTGTGCTGTTCACCAGAGTTATAGCTATTCATGATAAAAAACAGACCAGAAACTGTTCTCTTTTCTGTCAATAGAGGCAGAATTTTCCCAGCATGGTTCACCCCCCATGAGTAACCTGTTTCCCTCCAAAAGCAGTCACCTATTGGGAGCAGTCGTTCCCATATGCAGTCCCTGGGACCAGAGTTAAACTTTCACAGAAGACTTTGTTGACGTGGGTCAAAACTGTATAAAAAAACATGTCAGTAATTAACCAGTAAAGAAAATTCCTGAAGCCTTTTTCCTGGCCTTGTTTCATTTTCTAATGTTAACAGAGCCCAAGAGCTCAGCCATGGCTTCTTGTCTTGGTGCCTACAGTCCCTGAGATTCCCATGCAGTATCCTATGAAAGCACAAAAAAGAAAAACTCTTAAGACTTCTAATTTCCAACATGGCTTTGTTTGGCCCCTTCTAACACCATATCTACACCTATCTTAGAGTTTTTGAATTATGTCCAATGCCTTTTCTTAAATTTTACTGATTTGGGTCTGTTTATTTACTTTGAAATATATTGACAATTGTTGTGTGTAAACAATGCCTTGAAGTCTTGAAGTATTTCACCCACAGTCCTAAAGCAAGACATGCCAGCCTGTATCAAAGCAACTATGAAATGTAATTTTTACATGGAGTCTTCTTTCTCATGCCATAACAGGTAAAGACAAACTGGAAGTCTCTGAGGAAGACCTGAAGAAGATCCCTTTCATTAAATGGTGCACTTTGGAAGCCATACGGCTGAGGTCTCCAGGTGCAATCACCAAGAAAGTCATAAACCCAATTAGAATTAAGGTGAGGTTTGGTTGTGGGGCTTTTTTTTCCCCCCAGAGGATGCTGTGTGATTTGTCTGGAAAGGATCCTCCCAATAGATCTGGGTAAAATTACAGTGATAGAGATACTCCCCAGCCTCACATATATATTCTTTTTAATAGATTTATTCGTCATCATTAATTTATGAGTGGTTTGGATTGTCTGGCTCACAGTCTTGCCTTCAATTTTGAATTGATTTAAGATTGAATTGAACTACAGATACTGATGGCATATAAAAGAGGAATCAGACACAACAAGTATAGTAGAAGGAACTACATTTTAGTTACTGATAAGACTCCTTTTTGTCCTCTTCGCTACCATTCAGAAGGGAGGTGTCAGCATTCAGGAATCTGGCACAGAAATGTGTGGGAAAAAACCCACACTCTTAAGGAATCAGTGCTCATGACTATTTAAGATTACTGATCAAATTATCAGTATAATCTATCTACTGTCATAGAAGGCTTTCTTTGAATTTCTTTGCATTGAAGGAAGTATATAACAAAATATTTAGAAAAAAGAAAACAGCTCACATGATAAATCAAGAAGCAGGAAAGACAGAAATAATGCTTCTGATCTTTTGATATCTAAAAAAACCCCAAATTAGAACACAAATAGTCTTTCCAACTTCCCCATTGTTTAGATTTTATGGAAAAAAATAGCAGCAGCAAGAAGAAACTTCAGACACGTAATATGGCCACTATGGCTTTATCACCTTCACTTGTCTTTTCTTAGGATCTTCTGCTGATGGAAGAGAACTACCAAGGAGAGACTATTTTGTGAAATTTTTAGTTCTTTTCTTAGAGATTTTTCTCTTTTCAGAATTTCACCATCCCTGCAGGTGACATGCTGATGTTGTCACCATATTGGTTGCACCGGAATCCAAAATATTTTCCTGACCCAGAAATGTTCAAACCTGTAAGTTGTCGCTCTTAGTGTGGATATTTTGCTGCCTTTTCTTCCCTTTACTTCTTTTACAATAAAAGCATATGGACAAATGTGCTTAAATCTGGCTGGAGAATGTCCTTGAACACAGAGACATAAAAGAGGAGCCTGTGGAGCCTGTAGGAATAAAAAACTCTTTTAAATTCAGTGACATGTTGCAGGTAATACGGTACTACTTTAGTATCACTTTGATCCTGATCTTATCACTCTCTGTAACTCCCTGAAAGGAGCTGGCAGCCAGGTGGGGCTCAGTCTTTTCTCTTAAGTAAGAGCTGATAGGATGAGAGGAACCAGCCTCAAATTGTGCCAGGGGAGATTTACATTGGATATTCGGAAAAATTTCATGACTGAAAGCACTGTCAGGCATTGAACAGGCTGCCCAGGAAAATGGTCACCATCCCTGGAGGGGATGTGTAGGTGTGGCAGCTGGGGATGTGGTTTAGTGGTGGATTGGCAGTGCTGGGTTAATGCTGGACTTGATGATCTTAGAGATCTTTTCCAACCCAACCAATTCTGTGATTCCAAATATTCTCCTCTCCCTGGTGGATGATTTATCGTAGGTATTATCTCTGCTAATTCAGTAGTTAATCTAGTTTCTTGATTATTATTCCACTGCAGGTGGCTGTGTGGGCAGGCTTGTAACTGCTCTTTTTAGCACCATCCAATATAGAACAGTTTGTCTTTTTTATAGAAATACATCAAGAAGTAATTTAAACAAAACTTCCCTTCTAGCAAACTCTTCCTGATTTGAAATCCCTTTTAACAATTCCTGCTTCTTTGAAATCTGAAACTCTGATGCAGCAGCTTATTTTTTTAGTAACTTTATTTCTAAAGAGCAAGTGAGCTTGTTTTTTAGAAACTCTCCCTTTTTTTTCAAGAGGAAGAGATGAGTGCCCCTTGGACATTGTCATTCCAAATGTATGACCTTGCTTCATCACCACAGAGATATTTTTTCTTCTTTATTGGATTTTGATGCTTACAGGTTTCTTCCTCAGAAATCTCTAATCAGCCCTAGCTGAAAAAAACACCCTAAAATAGATAAGTGCAAGATGATGTCTTCTCTGGGACAGCTTCATCAGAGGAGTTCACCACCAGAAGCTTGACAGGGTGTTACTTGGCAGAGTAGCACTGAGTTTGTGAAGGCTGGTACAGTTTGTCACCCAGCAGTCATGAGATTTGCTTCTCTCAGTGTCACCCACCAGAACTTCAGCCAATATTGCCGTGTTCCTTGTGTAGTCTCTTTCCTCTCAAAGCAATTTAGGATGGAGCAGGGATCCCTTTGGGTACAGACAAGCTATTTTTTGTGGAGAATCTTTCATGTTCTCACACACTGGCTTACACCAGTTAAAGCTCATAGACCTTACATTTGTCTGTGCAGAGTGTCTTAGAAATGTTTTTTTTGTGCAAGATGTATGTGAGCTATTTGTGTGTCATGACACAATTTTGTGGCTGAGGCTTCTCTCAGTACTGGTTGAACATTTGCATTTGTAGATACATTAAAAAGAGAAGGTTGCATTTTAATAGCTCAAGATGCAGGATTTAGGAATTGGGGAGGTATAGGAAAACTGCTTTAGGGGTAATTTTGAAAACTTCTCCAGCATTTTAAGACAGCTAAATGTGTTTCAAATGGGACCCTCATGTCTTTCCCTGATTCAGTTGTTGACTTTTGGATCCAGATTCTAATACTAACAGGTTGAATGCAAAAAAAAATGGTATTAGTGCAACTTTGTATTGAGGATTAGCTGTCCAAGGTCATTTTTAGCTTGAAAAAATAAAGTTAAGCTTTATTTATATAAGGCTGATTTGGAAAAAAAAAAGTTTCTTCCCACAGGATCGTTGGAAAGAGGCAAATTTAGAGAAGAATGCTTTCTTGGACAGCTTTGTGGCATTCGGAGGAGGGAAGCATCAGTGTCCAGGAAGGTCAGTGAAACAGCTGGAGTTTATTTATTCCCAAACCCTGCAGAGAACAACTCTCTTGAACTGGGCTTCTCTTACTCTTGGAGATAACGTGTTTGCTTTGCTCTTTGTCAGTCTCCTAATGTTCAGCACCATTTGCACCTTGTTTAAACTGATCTGAAAGTGGTTTCATTCCTGGAAAAGACAGGTGAAGTCACAGTGAACAGGCAGAATCTGAGATCATTGTATCAAGGGATATTGCCACCCACCCAGGGAGTGGTGGGAGGAAATTCAGCCTGGCTTTGCCCCTGCTGAGGTTTGTTTTTGTCAAGGGAGAAACACACCATTTTACAGACACAGTTATTTACGTTGTCTTAAACCAGTTCTGCACAAGCCTACAGAACATTTCTTGGGTCTGAGACTCTTTCCATCCTCTGTGGTGCCATTGACATCTCTGCTGATCTTCAGGTATCTCAACCTCCTCTCTGTTTGAATCTGGTCTTTGCATTAGGGCACACAGAATTGTATAATGGCTTAAATAGCAGATCCTGTCTCACTTCACTCCTCCAGCAATGCCAGCCTTGGTACTTCCTGCATTCCTTCTGCTGTCTTCTCTGCTGTCCCTCTTCCTGGAAAAAGTCCCAGGGAGCCAGCTGCTCCTTGTTCCTGTGTTCAAACATCTCTGTGCTCAATCCTCTGCTTTCAAAACCTGAGCTCCTGTGAGACAAAAGTCTCCTTAGAATCCTTTAGACCAGTCATTTTACCTTGAGTTCCATATGGAGCAAGGAATCTGGAGGGTATTGCAGAGGATCTGCATTCTGGAATCTGCAGCCTATGGCAGGCTCAACATGAGTGCCAGATAAACTTTGTAAAGGCATTAAAGTCATGAGCAAAATGAATAAAACTGCTTTTGCCATTTGGGCTTGCCAGGGGGAAGTGCTCACTCACTGCTGTACCTTGGTGGCTTGTACCACATTCCTGAGCTAAATCTGAGCACAGCCTCATTCCCAGCAAGGGCAACAGCAAAATTCACAAGAGGCATCTGCAGGTAGAGGGAAAGCTGCAAAACAATGAAAGCTGCTTGTTTATATATCCTGACCTATATCTTTGTTCAGGCTGTTCTCTGGGCTCTGATAACATCTTTCAAATAAGTTTTTGTTCAGAGAGCAAAGTATAACATATCTACACAGACAACAGATGGAGAATCTTGTTCTTGCTGAGAAACAAAAAAGCCCTTTCAGACCCTTTGGCAGTCCACATGGTAACACACACCTTCAGGTTTTTCAGCAATAATTGTAAAATAATAATGTGATGATCTTGAAAAAACCCAAAAATTAAAGCAAGGGTTGTATCAAGGATTCCAGGTCGCAGATTTCCTTCATACAACTGATTGAAACAATGTTATTCAAAGTTTAAGGTGCATTTTTATTTATTTCAGTACTGTGGTTTATAAATGAAATGTATGAAACATTTAATTTCTCCATTGCAGAAGTTCAGCATAAAATTAAAAGCTAATTTAATCAAACTGAAAGCTAGTAAATAACTTAGCTGTTCAATATTCTACCAAACTGATGTGGGAAGAGCTCCCAAAAAGCCATTTCTGTGCCATATTTTTTACCTAAAAGAAAAATTTGATGCTAGTTTGACTACTTTGGTTGAACCAGGTGGTTAGTGCCTGTGTAGCTGTGCTTGTCTCGCAGGGGTGTGTTGTCCCTCAAGCACTGGGGTCCAGGGCCCTGCTGTGCAAACAGATCTGGGACTGGAGGGA
This sequence comes from Pyrgilauda ruficollis, assembly GCF_017590135.1. Taxonomy (NCBI): domain Eukaryota; kingdom Metazoa; phylum Chordata; class Aves; order Passeriformes; family Passeridae; genus Pyrgilauda; species Pyrgilauda ruficollis. The sequence goes on from NW_024527044.1 coordinate 4,932,473, forward strand.
CCCAGCCTTGCATGGTGCTGCAGGGTTGGAGTTTGGGCTACATCCCACCTGAGCTGGGCTAATAGCCATCAAAATATCTCTGCACTCCATTCCCCTGAGCCAAGGCCACCAAAAGCTCAAGGTAATTGCAGTGTGAAATCACAGGGATAATTTGGGTCTGAAGCTGTGCTGAAAGAAGCAAGGATATCTCACTCCAGAGCCCAGGGTGGCTCCATGGGCAGAGCCTGGTGGCTCTGCAGGAGTTACCTTGGGTTTGTGAGGCTTTTTAGCTTCCCTTCACACCTGCCAGGCCAGCTCCATGTGCAGTCATGTAGCCTCTTCCCCTGTGAATTCCCCCATAGCTATTTTATCCAGGTTTCCCAGCATTTCTCTGTACAAGAGCAAGGTGATATTACTATTTTAACTGGGTATTTAAGACTTGTGTCTAAACTCTGCAAGTGAGTAATCCCATGACCTCACATAGGTGCACACTGGTGAATGCAGAGAGCTCTTGTACACATAAGCTTTAAAAACCAATAGCATGGAGGATTTCACCTGCAGTTATCCAAAATCTTCTCTGGCCTAACAAAGAACTTTGGGAGAGTGTTACAGAAAAAAGAAACCGTGCCCTTGGGTCTCCTACTGCATCCTAATGCTGACGCATTAAATAATAACTCCCACTGTCACTGCTCTCTGATGTCACCAGGCTCCCAGCTGTATTATATAACTTTATATAGCACAATTAGTCATATGGCCTTTTCTGTTTGACTGCCTTCTCACTCCTAGGAAGTTATTTCAAGTCAGCAAGTGTTAGGAGAACATAAATGTTTATACAGTGGAAAAATCCATAATGATAAGGAGCTGGTTTAAAATAGGTGTCAGAGGGATACTGTCAGTCCAGTGTTTCACCGGAGAAAGAAGGGGCAGCTGCCACATTCGTGTTCTTTGCTGAGTAACAAACCCAAACTACAGCAGTTTTCCTATGGAAGATAAACTTTCAGGCAGAACTAAAGCACAGAGTGTAAAATGTGTCAGACACCCTGTTTCTTACCTGATAATAACACACATGTGATGGTCAGTCTGGAGGGCCAGTGCTTTCCTCCCTTTTTGTGCAGGTGGTTTGCAATCATGGAAATCCAGCTGTTGGTTGTGCTGTTCCTGTACAAGTATGAATTTGTGCTCTTGGATGCAGTGCCAAAGGAGGTAAGAGATCCATGCATTTGTGTAGCATTCTCCATCTTTATACCCTTCATTCATCAGGTTCAGCTGAACAGCCATGCTCAACTGTGGTTACATCAATTTTGAGAGGAGTATTATAAAACATGTATCTTTGTTTTAACTCAGAAAATCCAGAGTAATTCCAGCAATTCCAGTTAGTGGGGCTGCACTGCCTGTACAACAAAGTGCTTACAAGAAAGTTTTGTCTCATCGTTGCTTAAACATTACCAGAGATTTGATACCTGTTGCTCACAAAAACAGTAAATATGGAATGAGATCACTAATACTTTAAAGATATGGAATCAGATGTAACACTTGTAGTGCTCTTCCACTCCATATTCAGGGGTGGAAGGTAAATGGTTAGGTAAGATTGAATGAGCAACAGAAAGATTTTACACTTATGGTAGAATGGCACAATTGCCACTTCATTATTTAAACATTTTGAAAGTATTCAAAACTGTGAGAGTTTCTTGAGAACTCATGTGTCACCCTGACAGAGTGACTGGAATAATAATTAAGCATGAAGGCCCTACTCGATGGCTTCGGCAAAGCCAGAAAATAATTATTGGTATTTGGTATTGGTTCTCTTAAGACTGAAGATGCAAGGATGCTTGTATCTTAATGTTAAAGCACAATGGTAATTGTATTAACTAAACTAACTGATGTGTTTTTTCTGAATTTCTCCTTTCTTCAGAGCCCTTTACACTTGGTGGGGACACAGCAACCCATGGCACCATTACAGGTCCGGTATAAATTTCGGGAATGAAAGTTGTGCAGCACTGACCTTTCTTTGCCAGCCCATGCTGGATGGATGGACCACTAAGCTGCTTCCTAATCCCACATCTTCAGACAGCTTCTCTGCCTGCAGAGTTCTTGATTTCAGCTTTCAGTGCTGTACACTGTGCTGTGCCAAACCAGTGCAGTCGTACCTGTGCTCTTCCCCGGCTGCCCACCTCCCAGTGCTTCAGTCCAAGCTCTCCTGCTGCATTCATAATTTGTGGGCCAGTTACTCACTGACTTTGCAAATCTGATATACTAAACTCACCAACCAAACGTTCAGGACAAAAAGCTGCAGTGTCTGGAAATCCTGTGTGGAAGCTGTGCCAGAACCAGCAGAGAAGCAGCTCCCTTGGGCCAGGTCACTGCTTCCTGCAGGGCGCTTCAAACCAAGGCCAAAGTGGTGCCTGATGCTAAGAAATCTCATTGGTAACAGCAAACAGCTCCCTGGTGCTGGTGTGCACAAAATCCAGGACAGTCTGAGCAGAGACCTCTGGATCAGCTCCACATCCTGATAAACTGTGGGGACTTGTGTGTCACTGCCTGGGTGGGCAGGTGAAGGTCCGGCCTGCTCTGCCTACAACCAGTGCCAACTTCTTGTGAATAAAATGCATTTGTAATGGAAAAATTGCCAGCATTTGGGATCTGTTCCACTGGAGCACCTGAAATTTCTGCTGAGCTTTATTTTGCTCCACAGGATTCAGAATTGGTCCTTGCAGGAATTTGCAATGAAAGTTTGACCAAGTTTAGCTCCCAATAAAAAGTGATTGCAAGGAAAGCTGTTCCTGCTCATGAGACTGGTTGTCTGTTATCTAGAACACTTTTACTTCTCCTTCCATGAGTTATAGAACAAATTGCACAAATCTAAGAATATTTAATCCTGTAAAGAATACCTAGTAAAAGTTGTTTGAACATGCTGTCAAATAAGTTCAGATACCAACACTTTAACTGCTGTCAGATTTAATATACAATAATAGCTGGCATGTATTTTTAGTCTTGTAAGGAAAGATTATTCATCATTTTAAAAGTATTTGCAAAAAAAATCCCCTCATACAAATAGACTTTGAACAACAGAGCAAACTATGGGAACAACATGCATAGGAAAATAACACATTGTATAATTCATTACATGGTTGGCTTACCTTCGTGATGGATAGAACAACTTCAGTGATTTATATGGCTGGAAAATAATTCATCCAACTTTTATTTCAGCCCATAATGGTTAACTGTGTAAGAGTTGCAATCTTAATTGCTGTTCAAGTGTCTCTTCCATAACTGAAGGCCATTCCCTTGGATTTCATGCATGGTATTACCTGGAAGTGTATATTTTAATTTTAAAATTTGGAAATGACCATAATATTTGTAAGGCAGGCTGGATGGTCTTCTGAGCAACCTGGTCTAGAGGAAGGTGTCCCTGCCCATGGCAAAGGATTGGAACTGGGTGATCTTTAAGGTCCCTTCCAACCCAAACCATTCTGATTCTGTGATGATTTTTATAAATATTTTGCACTCACAGACCTCCACCCTGATCTGCCAGAGCAGGAGGCAGGATGAGGCCACTGCTGCTGTTTGTCTGAGTGCTGAGTGTTTCTGTCTGAGCTGGCCACTGGAACCATCAGTGGATACACACATTTTACACATCTGTGGATGTGTCTGCTGGATCCAGGGGTGTGGAGCTGCAGCAGCCTCACCTCTGTGGGGCTACTGGATTTAGCAACTCCCCATCAGTCATGAATCAGCCATGAAAACATTAGTCCTGAAAGGCAGGACATGTTTTTATTGGAAGTGCAGGCTTTTGACAGGAAAGAAATACCTGTTCATGGCAGAGGTGAAGAAAAGTGGGCCTGACTGGAGTTCCACACTGCCCTGTTGTATGTGACAGCTCCAGGCACTCACTGTACTTTCCAAGGTGGAAAAAAACAAGGGAGGTGGATTAGTAAAGCAATGTGGTGGTCAAGTGATAGAGCTAAAAGGGGTCTTCTGCCTGGAAATAATCCAGAAGCTTCTGGAAGAGGAAAAGACTTTTCCATGGGACAGGGTTAAACAGGCATTAAAAGGTCATTGAGATACCCTGTGCAGGAGTGGATTAAGAGTATCTAAATTATTCTTCTTCAAGTGCTTGTCCAGTCAGCTCTTAAATAACAGCAGTGCCAAATTTCCATGGGGAATCTGTCCTCTTACCTGACTCTCCCTGCTGTTAGAAAGCTGTCCTACAAATCAGGACATAGCAGGAATCAGAGTAAGGTTTTATCCATGCCATTACCACAAGACTGTAAGAAGTCAAAGATTTTTAAGCCCACAGAGAAATAAAATGTATTTCAAGCTACCTTTTTTATTTCTACCTTCTGTATGAAGACTGGGTGTTAAAGGGAAAGTAATAGAGCATCCCTCAAAAAAAATCTTAGAAAATGTAACTCTTCCTCCTCCAGATGTGGCAAAGGCCAGCTCTACCTGATAAATTCCCATGTCAAAGTCATTGAAACAATGGTAAGAGTTGTCTTAATGAGACAGGAAATGTAGTATTACAAGGAATAAGAAATAAAACTCTGTTACATGAATTTTCCTTTAATAATTGTATATCAGAGAAGTGTTTCATGGAAAAAAAACCAAGGAAATGAACACATTCCAGGCAATTTTTTTATACTTTTGAAGAGAGCATAAACATTTTCCCTGAAATAATGAATTTTCCTGTGGAAATATAAAACTCCTGAAAACATTTTGAGTTAAAATTCTTGACCTCCTGTAAGTGAATCTTCTCCAGCCAGTGCAGTGAAAAGATCACCCACAGTATCAGCAGCCACCTCCCAGAATAATCACAACTTCTTTCGTGTCTTCCTTATAATGAGCTTCCCCAAAGGCCCCTCTCAAGCCAAGTATTTCAAGTGGTCTTTCTCTTTTCTGTGCCACTGATTGTCACAGAACCCAGAAGTTTAGACTTAGCACATACCCTCCTCAAAATAGCTGTCTGGGGACTAAAAGATAGTGTTGTGGCCATTGAGAGGTGGTCTAAAAATAATGACTTCCCCTCAAACAGAAATTAATTTTAAGACCCTTGCTCTGTGCTGGGCTTAGGCATTTTGCCAAGCAAAACTCAACTTAAGCATGTGTTTTGCCTTAAACAAACACTTAAAATGGATCTGGGGAATAAGAATGGATTTTGATTTAAGCACAGGCTTAAGTGCTTTGCTGAACCAGGGTCCAAAAGCCTCAGTCCCTAACCTGTTGTTTACTGTTAGTCTTGGCATCAGCATTGCAATTTTAAGGACATACAAAGGTTAGTGGAAATACTGAGGTGGCTTTGCTCATTTTAGGTGAACCTGGCACACATGAAAGGATTTTAGGAAGCATTTATAGCCCAAACCAGTAGGCTTTGCTGGCAACAAGCATCTTTCCCAGTTATTTGGTACATTCTAAATGCATGGCTCATCACACTGCAAAAACTACTCCCTGTCCACCATGTGGTAGAAGGGGAATTGGACACAGGAAAGGCAGTCAGAAGATAGCAAGCACTTAATTGCAGCAGCCAAGGAGAGGCTTTCATCATGTGGCCATTCTGGATGACATTGGACATGCGACTGATTGGCACAGCATTATTTGGGTTTTTCACTTTGATCATAAAATTACCAGGAAAGGCTTAATGGAGTTATAAATATCTTGTTTCCATGAGAGTCCTGGGAGGATAATTATAGCACTGAAGTCTTTACAAAGATAGAGCATTTATGAAATTATATTATCTGAGGCCTCCAATGGATAATGCAGGGAATTCTGCACTCTATTCCCAGCTCCCCTATTGACTCACGGTGCTCTTTGGGTGAATCACTTCATCCCTGTTTCCTCATTCTGGGGTAATAATGACAATTACCTACTGCTGCAAAGTCTGTATGGCTTAAAAGCTGTTGCTCCCACTCATCAGAGCACTCCTGCCTGGTTATTGATAGCAATGGCTGTCTGGAAGGCTTTGGATGAGCTACATGTTTTCCTGATGTGTGCTACTGGTAGATTACACTACTTGTAGAGTTACAGTCAAAACACTCAGGAGAAATATTTCAAATCTCTTAATTCACAGTTTTTAAGAGGATGATGAAACAGCTGTACCCTACAGTCTTCAGAAATACTTCGTTTTTAATGCAAAGCTTGGCATTTAAAGACTATGGACAAGTTTCTTGTTGAGTGAAAAGACAACTTCCTTTCATAAAACCAGCTCCTCTGGAGGAGCATTGTCTAGAAGGGCTGAGTAGCAGCTGCCTGTGAGTAGGAACTACATCTATACTCTAACATTCCCAGCTGCACTTTTCCTGCTCTAGAGACACCATACATCATCTTTCCAGCCTTGAAAAAGGCAAGTGAGGAAAGAGTGATGGCAAATGGGCAAATGATTGTCACATGGGATACTTTGCTTGAAGGCCCTAGCATGGATTTTGGTTACAAAACCAAGAACTTCAGTGCTGGAGAGGAGATCCTACATCTCCCATCAATAGCACTATAACAGCCCTGGCTGGGATTGCAAACAGCTCCTGATAAATTTGAGAGACATCAGAGCTCTCCAGTAGTGTATGGGCCTTTGGAGCTTGCTGTGCCTTTTGGCAGTGGACTGAAATGAAAATGATCAGCTTCCTACCTGGAACGAGGCAGAACTGCAGGTGAGGAAATGGAATTGTTTTACCAAGCACTGAAATGACATTTCATATTCTATATGAATAATCCTGACAACAAAATTGCCCATTTTTCCAAAATAGAACCTCCTGCTCTGGAGTGTGTGCACTGGTGGGGTGAAGGGAGGAGGAAAAGGCAACCTCATTACTTTTCAGGAATCTGCAAAACATAAACCAGGAGAGTCTGAATATCTAAATTATCTATATGGGCATTCTTCTTCCATAAAGCAACTTCTAGGTAGTCTACAAAGGCAGAAAACATCTTTTTCTAAGTGCATTTCTCAGATAATGTAATCATAGCTGGGCAGAGAAATCTAAACCTATGGAGGATCGTGTTCTTTACAAAGCATAATTGTGGAACAGAAAAACTTGGCATTCCCTTTTTCCTGTGTCCTTGCTCAGAGGCAATTGCCAGTGATTTCTGTGAAGATCTGACCCAAATAAGAGGCAAGAGAGGCTCTGTGGATGTGGTCCCTCAGCACTGCATGTCCAAACTGCTCTTGCTGCTGGATCTTGCACTGGCAAAGCAGGACCCAAGCTGAAGATGGGGCTCTGACACACCTTCCTCTCAAAGGTGTCAATTGTAGCCAGACTTGACTCATTTGATTAAACACACTGGGTTCATAGTGTTGGTCTTTGTAACTGCTGACACAGATGCACAGGCAGCTCCAAGGCACTGGCCTTTTATCTGACCTTTATTCTGAAGACCATCAATGCTCAGAAAAGCATTGTGTCCTTCTGTTTGCTTGACACCAGAAGAAAATCAAGTGATTTTCAGTATCAGAACATGGCCCCCTGAATGTGATTTCCAGCTTAAAATGGATAAGCAGCTTGAGATACTCAAATAATTCTGCTCTTTAAGTAATTCACTAGAGCTGAAGATAATGCCTTTGACGCTCTTCTGCCCAAATCTTAATATTACAATTTGCTATTTTAAGCTTGTTTATAGAACTGGAATAATATGCAGATAAAAAAAAGGATAATTACTAGGGCGTTTTCAGGCATTAAAGCTGAGGTTTGGAGTTCCTTTTTCTGAGAAAATAAACCAAGGAATGTTTTACTATCTGAAAACCTGGCAACTGGTCTTGGCTTACCGTGAAGTAAAATCAAGCACCACTTTGTTAAAAGCCAGTTTCATCACAATGATCTAGTTGTTCCTTAAAATAATAAAGAGGCCAGAATCAGCAGGAGATTATTTTATTCTGTCCTTTGGGTAGTAATCAATATATCCAGATAAATTTTTCCAGGAGACTCTGGCCTTGCAGCCTGGTTCAGAGGTTTTGTGCACATGCACAGTTTGTACATTCAGGTGTATGGGTCTGGAGGAAATGATTCTCTACACATCCACAAGCCAGGACAAATCCAGGTGATTTGTTGCAATCACATCTGCCCTGAGCTGCCACACCCTGGGAAGGAACATTTATCCCTCCACACAGAGACATTCCAGCATTGGCATCCTTGTACAGGGGTCAAAGGGGGAAGCTGGGCAAAGGAGCTGGAAGCTGGGACTGTCCTGTCTGCTGGGCTCTGAGCTCTCACAGCCTGGGAAGGTACCATGCCACCGGATGCCACAGCCTGGGAATGTGCCATGCCACCGGATGTCACAGCCTGGGAATGTGCCATGCCACCGGATGTCTTGGTGGGCTGCCTGAACAGGACATTCATGGCACAGCAGGCTGCTCCCCAGGGTTGCCCTAGAGCAGTCGAAGGGCACAATCAGACTTCATCTTTCCTTTTTATCTTCCATTTACTGCTTCCATCCTTCCTAGGAACTTCAACAGTGCTGTTTTTTCCCCTTTCCAGCTCAGCTCTAAACTCAGCTTACATTTTCCTTCAGGTTTTTTAAGACATCCAGGCTGCCAAATACCTGAAAAGCTTCAAGTTGGAGTGCAACACTGCAAGGGTAAGCCTGGCAGATCAGTGCCTCAGTAGGAGATAACTCCTGAATGGACTAGCTATCCCTCCTGGAGCTGTGTCACACTGCTGGGAGAGCAGGAGGAGGGGGCAGAGCCTTTCCTCTGGCTGATGTGGAAGGAGGACACTCCTTAGAGGTTGCTCTGCTGCAGTGACTCAGTGCTGTGGAAGCTGTGACTGCCCAAAAATATCTGTGTCACCAAGACCGTTTCCATTTTGCCATCCCCAGTGCTCCCCTTGCACAAGGGCTGGCAGGACAGCAGCACTGGCATCATCCACTGTCAGTCACTGATGTGATCTCTAGAAAATCAGTGCTAAAATATATAAAACCAAGGACATAAATACAAGCATACACAAAGATAAAGTGTGTAAGCAAACTATGTCTTAGTAGAAGTGTTTAAAAATTAAGTTTTCACTTCTAGGCACAATTCAGGCTCAAAAATACAGTCTCAATTGTTACTTACCTGCTTGAGCTGCTTATTTTCCATTAGCTGGATGTGTATGTGGTGTCATGCTGACTAATAACACAGCCTTCTGCTTCCCATGATACTCCAATTATGCCTTCAGTAGTCACTTAAAAGTGCCAGAATAATGAATGAAAATTTCAGAGAAGAAAGAAAAACACAAGAAGCCTGAAGATTATGGATCACACTTAAGGAGACTGAAACATTCAAAATTTTTTTAATGATCTCTCAGTATAAACAAAGCTCCTTAAAATGACATTTTGGAAAGCTGTCCTGTATCAATCTAAATAATTAAGGATAAAGATTAATAAAAGGCGTATAAATCTCATACAGTGGACTTCTCCATCAAACCTGTCTAGCACTGCTTCAGAACCAGGGCTCCTAAATTCTATTTCTCAACAATTAATAAACATTAATTACCACAATATTTGCTTTAGAGGAGTAAATTGTGTCTTGCAGTGAATTACACTCTGTGGCCTTCTAATTAGCACATATAAAAATAGAATTTCTAGTAGCTTTTTTATTTTCTTAGTTGTTTACATTCTGAAGCAAATTAGATAATATATTCATAAGCTCAGTCTGTATTTAGGTACCTAAATAAGCATCTTGATTTTTAAGAGCACCTACAACTCCGAGAGTCACACAGTGCTCCTGAAAACCAGGCCATTTATTTAGGTGTCTATATTTAGGTACATGAGTTTGAAGTGTTTGGCTTGAGGTCACATAGCTATGGCTCATTGCATTTTTTTATTTCCATTTGGGTCACAACGGGCAAGTCACTTCTAATAATTCTCATCAGAAATATAAGAAATAGCAGGAGAGGTGGTAAGAATTACTTACTAAAAACCATCATGATGTTTAGCACTTCCTGGAAATACATGGAGTTTCATTCATGGAGTATTAAAATCTAAAAAATATAGAAATCAGTGCATCAGCAAGGTAAGACAGTGTGTTTAGAGACTAAATTTACATTGTGGTTAAACTGTATTCATTTCCTGGATTGAATTTTCTGACATCTTTGTCATTGCCTCTATAACCTTGTGACCATTTTGACAAGCCAGATGTTTCAGCTTCCTGTAGTTTGACTGGGTAAATCCTAGAAACCAAATGTTTCTGCTTCTTAACACATGGCAGCAAACCACAGTTTATTCTTGAGGAATCTGGGCTGACATCATCAGTCATGCTCTTGAATTGTGGCTACACCTCCAAGATTGCTTTTGAATTTGCACAGTAGCTTGTAAAGGCCTTGACCTTAATGAATCAATTACGAAATAAACAGTCCAGGACTCTGCTGAGAGCACTTCCTAAAGGACATAAGGAGTTTTAAAAGAAATTTTAAAGAAACAAGGAACAAAATGAAAACCTTTTATTTCAGCATCTTCATTCAAATGTGACAATTTGCATCTGGCCATAATATTTCAGATCTGAGAGTTGCACTTGTACTGTAAGGATGTTGTTTGTTACAGTACAAAAGGTTTGTTTTTCTTTCTTGAAATGGAGGTTGTTTTAAAAGTCAATGAAACCTGGTTTTCCCCTTGATCTATCATGCATCTAGGCTGAAAAAACATCTCTTGGTTAAAAATATTCCTTCAACAGAAATGGGGACGTGCCATTTTTGTTGTCTTTAAAGCAGAGGGTTAGCTATAAGATAGTAAAGTTCTGTTTTGTGGGACTTTATGTTAGATAGGGAATTTTTGCAATGTGAAATCAAAAAGACCTTTATTTTTTTCCAACAGCTCTCACTCTCTGAAATAGATGTTAAATGGAAAGATTCTTTGTTCCTGTTCTGGTTGCCTTAAAAGACACAAGCTCCTTGTCTGACCTCTGTCTGCTCCTGAAGGTGCTCAGAAACAACAGGAATATGCCAGAGAGGGGATTTAGGGAGCAACAGAACCAAAATGCAGGGGGTGTCCCACTGCAAAGGTGGGAGCTCAGGGGCTCCAGAGCAGTGCCACAAGCTCTTACGGAATCACAGGCTGGTTTGGGTTGGAAGGGACCTTAAGGATCATCCCATTCCATCCCCTGCCATGGGCAGGGACACCTTCCACTAGACAACATTGTTCCAAGCCCCATCCAACATGAACTTGAGCACTTCCAGGGATGAGATATCTACAGCTTCTCTGGGCAATCTGTGCCAGGGCCTCACCACCCTCATAGGGAAGAATTTCTTCCCAACACTTGATTTAACCCTGTCTTCCTTCAGCTTAAGGTCTTTTTTCTTGTTCTAACACTCCATGCTCCTAATAAGAGTCCCTCTCCAGCTGTCTTGTAGCCCCTTTAGCTGCTGGAAGCTCTCTTGGGCTTCACACTTGCCTGACCCCCACGTACCAGATTTGGAGAGAACAGACATCCCAGCTGGAGCACCTGCTTCCCTGCATATCCAAGCCCCCAAAGGAAACAGCTCTGCTCCATGATCAACCTGCTCAGGGAGTAATGTGTACAAGGGCACTACAGGCACTGAAATTTTACAGCAGGTAGAGGATAGCCTCCTTTCCAGCAGGAATTTTTCATTTGTGCAATTATTATTCCCGTACCCAGAACAATGTAGAATGCTCTGTAGATAAAAAGCAAGAAGAGACAGCGTTTGCTTTGCACATTTTTGCTTTTCTCTGTAATATGTTGCAGCTAAGCTGCTCTGCAGTTGCTGAGCACACACAGACACTGGAGAGGTGTCGAGGCAATGTTGTCTCACTGCCCTGAGTGACTGGGTGATAAACCAGCAGACAAAGCTCAGCAGTGATAAGTGTAAAGCAATGCACAGGGGAAAAATAACCCCAACCACACACACACAGACACTGCTTCCAGCACTGCAGGAGATCTGGAGACGGAAGTGGAACGCCCTCTGGAAATGTCAGTGTGGGGCTAGGAAGTGGTCAAAAAGGGAAACTGAATGTTAAGAATCAGTAGCTTCCCCCTTTGATGATGAAGAGATCCCCAGAGTCAATAGGACTCTTTAGCCCAGATGCTCAGAGTTATTCAAAGTCCCTTGGCCAGACTAGGCTTGGCCAGCTCTTGTCTATTCCAGACCCAGCAAAATTCAACAGTCATTTTAGCAGAATCAGTTTCAAAGTAGTGTTTTCTTGTAAAATTAGATAGGCTAGAGAGGATGGTGAAAAAGTCTCCCAGTGAAAACAGAGAAAACCACATAAAATTTAAAAAGGGAGAGCTGAAGGAAAATCCAATTAAAGGCTAGAAAGTAATCACAGAATAGTTTGGAAGGAAGCTATAAGATCATCTTGTTCCAACCCCTGCCATGGGCAGGGACACCTTCCACTAGACCAGGTTGCCCCAGACTGGCCTTGAACACTTCCAGGGATGGAGAATCTACAGCTTCTCTGGGCAACCTGTGCCACAGCTTCTACAGCTTCACAGGGAACAATTTCTTTCTAATATCTAATCTAAACCTGCCCTCTTCCTTCATCTTAAGTCAATCTACCTTGTCCTATAACGATGGTGAGAAGGTATAAACAATAAATTTACTGCCTCTATAACAAAGGAACACTTAAACAGGGATAAGACTTGAAATTGTTTTTACACAGTGAAGAACCATCCTGTCACAGCACACTGTGGAAAGCAAAAATCACAAATGGGTTAAATAACAATTAAAAACTCCTAGAGAGCAGGACCACTGGTAGCTACTAAGTGGAGTAACTTGGATTCAACAATGAGTTCCAGAAATCCCTACTTCTATAGTTGCTGGAATATTATAAGGTAAATAGGAGAACATAGAGCCTATTTTTACACTGATTTACTAAGCATCCAGTCTTGGCTGCTGGAGACAAAAGACAAAGCTAGATGGATCCAACTGTGTTTTTTCTGTTCTAAAAAAGTAACAATTGAGATTATAATGCTGACAGAGTCAACATTAATTTGACTTGCTTTATCCATTCTAATCTCCAGACTCAGCCATTTGCAAGAAATCATAATCCATATCTGGCCAAAGAATTTGGGATTATCCCAGTAAGCAGAAATGTAAAAGATGAAGCATTGACTTCTTCAGCATCTACAGATTTTCAGGCATTACTTACTTGTTTCTTCTGAAAAAGGAGAATTTGTTACCAGAACATCTGTACAGGCTGCAGGACTTAGCCAGGGTTTGTATTTTGATGATCAGAAATCAAGGTGACTGTCCGGGGGCAAAATCTTTTGGTTACAGTGCTTCAGTTGTGTTGAAATTCCCAGCGTCTGCTTCAGCACACTTGAGAGGCCACTTTTGCTTACAGATTAAATCTGGAGATGGGAAGCAGGTGCAGGCTGAAGATAATGAGCAGCTCAGGATTTGGAGGAGACGGGCTAAGCCTGTGCTCTGGGATATCAGTAACAAACTCCCACTCAGTTCTGTGGGATGAGCTCACAGCACTGCTTGTGGATCCTGCAAGCAGCAGCTGTTTTATCACCTCCTTTGGTATCCTTTCCAGAATTACAGCTTCCTCCAGGTTTTGGCACTCTGCAACTGCTTGGGTTGTGGGAAGATGGCCACAGCCTTTAAGAGGCACAGGGTGCATGGCCTGAACAGCTCTGGGGTGAAGGGTGGGACTCCACAAAGGACTTTCTCTCAATTGCTCTTTTCCTATTATTTTTGCAATGCCATTTTTCCATGTCTAAATAACATATTATTTCCTAATAGAAATCTTTAATTCTTATAACAAGGGTATTAAAATCCTGCAATTGCTGCCATTCTTATAATTATCTACTTTGTAGGCCATTTCACTGTAATCAGTGTAATTTAGGGGTTTTCCCCCTTCATCTTAGCAGTAGTGCCTGGATGCATATAAACCCAAAGTGCTGACCTTGGCTTTCCTGATTTTTCCTGAGCATGGGTTGGTTAACTTGCTTTCAAAACTGCAAAGATTCCTATTTTACCACAAGGAAAACATATGCTAGGGCAGCTTCATCACAATGGAAACATCCTTCCCAATATGAAAATTAATAAAAATTGAGACAGATACACAAGATACAGTTAAGAGGATGGAGATAAGAAGACACAAGGAAATTGTATAACGTAAAACACAGGACAGAAAAAGCCCAGTGGATGATCTTCCTACTCAGAATATTAAAATAACACATCATGCAAAGGGAACATACAAAAATGGAGACAAAGGAAAATATCCTACCAGGTTTAATTCCCAAAACAAAAACCAACAAGCAGATAATTTGATTTAAAACCTGATTAGTTTATATAGTGACATCTGTGGTTCCATAGCTTGCTTACTGTTCTGCATAATGCCTAAAGCAATAAGATCATGGTCAGAGATCAATATTTTACACACAAGGGCAAATCAATGAAAATAATAATTACTATTAAAAGTTACCTATTATACATTTAAAAATAAAAGTAGAACTGAAGCAGAAACCCTGAAAGGTATCAAAGCATAAGTCAATCCTTAGTTAAGGGACCAGGAAGAAACTCCTCTGTTGCAAGTACAGCAATCTCCAGTGCATTGCTCTTTGCTGCCTGCAGAGATGAGGTGGGATACACTATTGATTTCATTCTTCACACTATTTATTTTCTGCTATTATTGTAAAGTGCTGCTATAAATGGCATACATCTTTTTATATATCTTTTAACTAATGGAGAATTATTCCTATACATAGATTTTTATAGGGTATTTAATAATTACATGGGAGTCTTCTAGTTCTTCATTACATTCTATAGATTTTCAAAGCCATCTTTACAAAAACCTATTTACATTTCTGTAGCACCCTATTGATTAAATCCCTTTGTATTACATTCCAAAGAGAAGAGACCACAGAAAATCAGTGTTAGCCTCGGATGTGCAGCTGGAGGAGAGAAAATAGCCCTTCTTTTAATAAAACACGCCTTGGGGGCATCTGAGGGCTTTCTCTTCTTTTTAAAATCATGACCAGCATCAGCCTTTTTCTATTGTAAACGTGACTTTCCTTTAGAGCCCTACAAATTCTTCTTCTGGTCTGGCATCATCTGTAGTGGGAAGTTACCCCTGATTCACCTGTTAGCCTGAAGATCTGGCTCCATCCCAGATGGAGCTCACTCCAAAGGACAGTTTGGGTGTTGATGGTCAGAGGGGAACACGGTCTTGGGAGCTCCATCCTCCAGAGTAATTAGCACCCTGCAACATCACCACAGGAGGGCCTGAGGGCTGTCACTAAAACCGCGGCGAGGTGCCCTGGCACTGTGAGGATGTCCATCCCACCCCACCTCTCCCTAGCTTATCCCATCACCCCTTCTCACTCCTATCCTATCCCATCCCATCCCACCCCATCTCTCCTCACTTCCATTCCATTCCATTCCATTCCATTCCACTCCACTCCACTCCACTCAATCCCACCTCTTCCCTACCTTACCTTACTCCACCCATCCCACCCCCCTTCACTCCCACTCCAGCCCATCCTGTATGTCCCTACCCCATCCCATCTGACCCCACCTCTCCCCTACCCTAAGCCAAGCCATCCCATCCCACCCCACTCCTGGCAGCTTTGCCAGGAGAATACAAACGCTGCCAGGTTCCTATCTCTCCCTGTGTGCTGGGGCGCCATGGGCTCCCGCCCTGGTCACCTGCGTCCCCTCTCTGCCCTGTGCCACTCACCTGTCCTGTGTCCCTCCCGCCTGTCCCCACACACCTGCCACTTGGCCTCGGTCATCCCTCGTGCCCACACATCCCCTGCCCGGCTCGCCTGGCCCCACTCATCTGTCCCCGTGCCCTCTCCTGTGTCCCCTGTCCCCTCACGGGCCCCCCCGGTCGCCGATTCCCGGAGGGTCGCCGTGAGAGCTGGGGGCGTGGCCTGGGGTGTGGGAGGCGGGACCAACACGCTTCTCGCATTCTCATTGGCGAAGCCTCCTGCCTGTTTCGACGGAGGCGTTGCTGATTGGGCCGCCCCGTCCTCCACCTTGGCGGGCGCGGCGCGGGGCGCTCTGAGGGAGCGTTGGGCGCGGAGTGAGGCGGACTCCGGGCGGGCAGGGAAGGGCGAGCGAGCCGCAGGTAAGGGCACGGCCGCCTCCCCAGGGGCTCCTTCCCCGCCGGGGCCGCAGCGCTGTCCGGCAGACCTGGGTTATGCAACCGCCCCGCGGTCCTGCCCCGGCGCCGCGCTGCCCTCGGGGCTCCTTCCACCCGCGGCTCTCGGGGGATGCGCGGCGAGCCCGCGGCCGCCCCTCGGGAGGGATTGGGGCTGGGGCCGGTGTCTGCCCCGGTGGGGTGCGGAGGAGCTTGTGAGGAGGGATGGGGAAGTGGGAAGGGGTTTGCGGCCGTGCTGGGAGCAGGTCGGGGTCGCAGCGATGGGGACCCGGACTGGGCAGCTCCGGGCAGGGCTGCGCCGGGAGCCCTGAGAGGGAGGCTTTCCTCGGGATGCTTTACACTTGGCTGCTGTAGCCGAGGGGGCATGGCTTGGAAGTGAAGGAAGGTTGGTTTAGATTCAATATTAGGAATAAGTTCTTCACTGTGAGGCCGGTGAGGCACTGGCAGAGGTTGCCCAGAGAAGATGTGAATACCCCATCCCTGGAAGTGCCCAAGGCCGGCTTGCATGGGGCTTGGAGCAACCTGGGATAGTGGAAGGTGTTCCTGCCCATGGCAGGGGGTTGGAACGAGGTGGTTTTTAATATCCCTTCCAACCCAAACCATTCTGTGATTCAGTGATCCCAAGCCAATGTAGTTTGATGGTTATGTAATAGATAGCTCTCCAAACTTGCTGGTTTGGTTTTTTTTTCCCCTCACCTCTCCTATATTCTTTTGTGCCTCTTTAAAATATTGTGCTCCTTTATTTCTTGAGTTTGAAATTTAATGAAGGTTCCTAAAAACGCATGTATAATAAGTTTATGCAGCTGAAAGAAATCATATAAATGAGAATTGTAGTTTAATCAGGGGTTATACTTTACACCAGCTTCTGTCTTTGGCTTTCAAGTTTTGGAAGTGGTTTGATCTTTTAGCTAGTTAGAGTGGCTGCCCTGATGAAAAGAAAAATTCCTATTCTATGAAAATGCATATTAGTGTAAAGAAACTGCTGCATTTATCTTGCAGTGAAGCTAAATTATATGATTGCCCATCATCCTTGTACAGAGGAAAGTCTGAGTACTGTGAGAATATAAAGCATTACAGAAAAATGCTAACACATCTCAGTAAACAGGGACAGAAGAAGATTTTCTGTAGATGATCATCTCTGTTAACTAGTCTTTGGTACCTGTCACAGCAGTATCTGTTCTATCCTCCTTAAACTTCTGAGAAGTTGTCAGGTGTGTGATTCAGTTTGTCTGTCCCCTTTCAAGTACTGTAGTTTGTGTCCAGATTCGGTGGCTTGGTTTGTCCTTGCATTGGAGTAATTAATTAAATAATTTATAAATTACTTGATTGTGCTAGCAGAAGATCCTTTTAGAGGAGGAAACTTTGAAATGTTGTTCCAAGCCATCATTGTGTCCTGTCTTCTAAGAGTTAAGCCTGGTGAATGGCTCCTGCTGCAGGTGGTTCTGGGTGAGATTTGGGGCGCAGTTCTGAGTTTCAGGTTCCAAGCTGGAGCGCTGCTTGAGCCGTGAGCGAGTGTTCCACTGACCCCTGTGTGAGGTGACAGCTCTGGCTGAGGGCCGGTGACGCTCTAATGCTGTGTGCCCCTTATGAAACGGGCTTGCTTTAAATAGATTAGCATAGAGGCCAAGTGAAGGTGATCAGGAGGCTTGTTCTGGTTTCTTTGTGTTTGGGGAGGGTTTTTTGGTCTTTTTTTTCTTTTTTTCTTTGAATACCTTAATGTTGCCATGGTTACTGTAGTGCCCAGCTGATTGAAGCTCAGCTTCTTAACTTTAAGAACAGCACAGGGAATCTTCACACCTGGCATTGGCTGCTCCAAAGTATCGCCTTCCTGTTGTGCAGTGGCACTGGAATTTTGGCTTGGCTGGGTTCACCAGTGCCTCCTGGATCGTTTTCTCCCGTGCTGGAGATGCAGATGCTCAGCAAGGCAATGCCAGAGTCCCTCTGTGGTCTCAGGATACATCCCTGGCGTGGGAGGCACAGCTGAACCTTCAGTGTGATGTGCATGTCTTGGGCTGCTTGAGCTGACCAGTCCTGCTTTAGAGGAATAAAACTGAATAGTCCCTTTGGATGTTAAAAGCTTCCAAAAATAGTTCCCAAGTCTCAGCTAAATTTAATGCGGCTAGAATGTCAATGGAAAGGATTAGAACATTTGGGATTTGCACCAGTTAGCATTTAGAAAAAAAAAATAAATTAAAATCCTCTTTCTTATATCTGCCACTTTTGTAAGAGGAAGAGTGGAGATTGGCACTATTTTTGTGTGGTGCTAACCAAACTGGAGCTCAAATGTGAGTGGACTGCCCTGTACTGGTAATTTGGATTCCTGTAAGGGAATTTGCCCAGGTGGGAGATCAGGGTGAAGGCTGTGGCAGGGGGTCACTACAGTCCTTGTTGCTTTTGAGGCTGCAAAGGTTCATTAATCCTGTCATGTGAGGTCCAGTTCTGCTCTTTCTAATTAAGTAAAAAGCCTCTATTTAAGTCCATAGGAGCTTTCCACAGTGAAGAGTTAGCACCATTAAAAATAATGCTCATCTCCAGCGTTCATTGTGCAGAGTGGAATGAAATTCCAGTAAGTTACTTTGTGACCTTCCCTGATACATTTGTGCTTTCTGACAGAGCCTTCCGTGTGGGGCCAGTTGGATTCAGCAGGAGATGCAACCCTAGGCTGACACCACTGAAATTGGTGTCTCTGCTACTGTAAAGTCAGTGAATATTTTAAGTAAAAAATTATTCTTTCAGTAAAATCTTATTCACTGGGTTTGATTTCCCCCCTCCTGCCTTTTCCCTGCCTTTGAATTATGGTAAAAATTGCTTTTTTGGGGCTTTTTTTTTTCCAGTGAGAGCCAAGATGGAATCCCTACACTTCTCCTAGACCCTTCTACAAAAGCAACTGCAACTTTTCTTGCTTTGTTTTTTTCTCCAAATTTCCTTAATTCCTGCAGATTACGGTTTCCAGGTTTGCACTCAGGACTCAATAATACTTCTAGTTGATAGTGATTATATTTAAAGCTTCTATTTGTAACGTTTTGTTTGCTTTATTCTATTTTTAGTCATGTTGTTTGTCATGGCAAGCAGTGTTTAATAAAAAAAAGTTAAGTTTCTTAGCGATTTCAAGAGATATGTGCCTGTTTCTTGATGTTCCTCAGGGATTCTTTTTAAAAACTCTAAAGACAGGGAAATGTTCACCAAGGAAATGCCTTATTAGTTTCCATAAAAACAGTGGATAAATCAATAAATGCTCAGTGACATAGAAGGCATTGGTCCATTCAGACACTTCATGTCCTCAAATTGTCTTCATTCAATACAATTTCTGCTGAAGGTTTTGGCTCTGCAGGGATCTGACTTCATGAGAAGATGTACATCTTTACTCTTCTAAATAAGTGTAAGTTTTCAAAGAGAAACTTCAGTGAGCTACTGCTGTTTTCCAGTGAATATAATTTTCTGCTGGCCTCTGTTAATTTTAATTAGAGGTGTACTGTGTCTAAAAATAGTGAGGTAACAGAATGAACACAGAGCTCCCACTTGGAATCTCTACAGGGATTTTGGTCACAGCGTCTCCAGTGCTGAACACTGCCACGACCTGATCTGTGCCAGTGGGAAGGGTGTTTGCCTTGTGTTTGGAGCCATCCCAAATTAGAAACCTTTGCACACCTGGAGCACGGGAGGAGAAATTTGAAGTAACCCACGTCAGAGTGAAGTGAAGTGAAGGGTCTGGGAGGAAAGTGGCTGCTGTGGTTCTCCAAGGGTTAAAAGTGCAGCACTCTTGAGGTTCTCATTCCGTGGGATGTATTAAAGTTGAGGGTCCAAACCTTACACCAAATTCAGAAATAACACAGATAACATTCAGGTGTGCTTTAAATAAAGGGAATAAATGGGTGTGGCAAGTGCTCAGCTTTATCTGGGGGTTACATGAAGTTGTTTGCCCCAGGTTTGAATCTGCCTCAGTGTCTCAGACTTTTCAGGGGAGCAATCCTGACAGAGTTTGCTGTTATCCCAGGTAAGATTTTGGATATTTTAGCATCAATACTGGTTCTAGATAGTGCCTATATTCGTGTATATATTTTTTTTAATGCCATTGCCACTTTTTTTTAATCCTGTATGGCAACTTCTGGTATCTCAAATATTTGTAAAATCTGATTTGGGAGAGGAGAAACAAATGCATAACTTTATCTAAACTCATTGCATTTTAAAAGGAAGGTAAGTGCAGTTTACTGTTATGTAGGGTTTTGTTGATCGTTGGTTTTTTCTGGGTTTTGGTTTTTTTTTTTTTTTTTTTTAAATATAAAAAGGATCCTAAGGGGATGAAGTTAACTTACTTTGTGAGAAGCTGTGGAAAGGAGCTTTAACATAAATGGGAATGTGATCCAGTGATTGTATTATCATAACAGAAAAGTTTACTTTTAATTGGGCTGATTTTATATGGAGATCCAGTTCATGGATGATACATGACTTGGAGTTAATTGTTTTAAGGGATTTGAAATGTAAGTTCTTTTATTCTAAATTAGTTGAATAATTGGAAAGAGAATTTTTTTTTTTTTTTTTTGTCAGAGGACTGCCTGAAGTCTAAGGCTAAGTAATTTCTAAGTAATTTCAAAGAAGCCACAAAACAGTACCAACAATATGATACCTGAGCCTTAAGGTTTGACAGACATAATAAAGGATATGTAGTTATGATTTATATATATATATATATACACATGTAAATTTTTGTATGTGTAACATTATTCATAATACAGAAAAATGTAAGCTTTCCATCTTATGCCTGTGGATAACTTCTGATGGAAGTCTGCTAACAAATGTTGATTCAAGTATGTTTGTCCCCTCTGATTATTGTTGAGCTCAGGCTCACAGGCAGTTTATTTCTCTTGGGAACATGTATGTATTTTCTTAGTGAGGTTTCTGTTTTAACTGTGGTGCTGTGCTGTGCTTTCTATGGTGCAGTGCATGGCAAAGGAGAATCTGTGAAACAGCAGTTACTCCATACAGGTGTTCTTAACCATCCCATCATAAATTGGGCAGAGGATTTAGGAATCAGGTATAAGTTAACCTGCTAGTGGAGGGAACACTAATCAGAACTCTGGGTGCATCTTAAGAGTAAAAGATGCCTGTGCAGGCACAGACACCTACCTGCAAGTCTGGGAGAAAAGCTGGCCAAAAGCCTGTGAGACCATGACTTTCTTAAAAAGACTTGGCCAATACCCAAGTCCCACTGGGTCTCAATAATTGGCTGGAAAAAAAAAGAATCAAGCTTTTCTTATCCAAGAGCTCTAGCAGAGAAAGACTGCTGCCACATGATGTAAATATTTATTTCTCATCCTGGCTGCTGCAGTATGTGTTCCTTTTGTTATTGGTTAAAATCCTGACGTTCATGGTTATAACTTAAAATCCTGGTCTGTTTTGTTGTTTGTCATAGTGGTTTTGCTGAATTCCTAACTTAACAGCTTTCCTATGTAGTACTTTATTATAATATGGCTCTCCCAGGAGAGAAAAATAAACAACTGTTTAATGAGAAAGTCTATATACTTTTCTGACTTCTGTCAATAGATTGAGATTCTTTGCTTCTCTCCACAGTTAGCTTTGTTATGCCTTGGGAAAGGAGGTATGAAACTTGTTTGCTTTAACATTATAATCCAGATTCCTACAACTTTAGCATGTCCAGTGTAATTCTCAGATGGTCAGTGTCTTCCCTGGCTGCAAATTGTTTGCCTGTTGTGAATGAAATTCTTCCCACAGCCTGGCACAAGTCTGCTCTGTCATGTAAATTGTGTTTTGTAACACACTGGGCTTGAGATTCATTTCCATAAACCTAATGACACAGGCTAGACATGATGACAAACATGCTTAGAGATGATTGTTTTTGGAGGAGATGATTTATTAAAGCTTTTTGCTAGAGAAAATACTGCATTCTGATGTGAAGTTTCTGGCTGCTGTGAGGATTTCTTTGCAGTATTTCCCTGGATGTGTTTACCATGAAATGTGCAGTAACACAAAGCTGAAGTGAGTTGGTTCAAATACCAGAGGCAATGTTGCTGTGAGGGTGAGCTCTCCTACACGAACGTGTACTGCTGAACTTGTAGCCATCTCTTCTGCCATTTGTTCAGGCTTCCTTTTTCCAATGAGAATTTAATTTCTAAACTGAAATTAGTTGGAGGTAGTTGTGCTAGTATTGGGCTGAGCTGCTGAAAGCAAAGTATGTGTTTGACAGCCTGAAAACCCATCCTCAGGTTAGCACAGTACTTTTGAGCATGGCTTCAGCTGGTGTACTTGAGAACTTCTGTCATTAGCCCTGAGACTCCAGCAATAACAATTACTGATATTTCCATAACCTTATGTTATGGAATGATTTGCGCTGTCATCATCCAAATCTCATTTCAGAGCAGAGGTTATATGAAAGGCACAGCCATGGCAAATTAGCTCCATAACTTAGCTTTACTGAGATTAAGTGTAATAAACCCATATGGTTTAATTTTGGACAGCAGTTCTATATAGTGTGTTTGAGCTAATATTTACAGCTATTTATAGAGAATAGCAAGTATGCAAGAGAGCAAGGGCAGAGCAGAACAGATGAGCACACTGGGTTTATGTAACTCTCTAAATGCTTGTGCTAGGAGGAAAAGGAGCTAATGATTGCATATTGTTATTGAAAGACACAAATAGAAGGGAATAGATTATTATCCAGTAAACTTCTAGTTAACTTACTGGGGCTTTCTAGATGCAATAGGTTGATGTCTACTAAGGACTGCTAAATACCAGATTTAATACTAATTAACACACTGATCATTAATTGGACCTTGACTTACTCCCCTTGGCTGGCATGAAGCTTTCTCTCATAACAACAGTAGTGATACCATTTAATGTATGGGCTCATTTTGTGTGCCTTAAAATTACCTTTCTATACTAATGCATTTGGGATAAAGGCTCCAAAATCAGCAGGACTTTCCTAAAAGTGCTGAAAGTCATCTTGAGCTCACTCTTCCCTTAACTTTATTTGCTTCCTAGTGTGATTAAGATACAAAGAAATTGCTAATGGGCTTTGAAAACCAGCCTAAGTTCTGTACTTAAACTGTAGAAAAAATTGGCTGTGTTCTTTAAAGCAGAGATGTATCTTGGTTGTACTGGTTTTTTGATGATGCTGTGTTCATGCTCCTTTCCATAAGGGTCTTTTGTTTTGTTGGTTTTTTTTTTTTTTTTTTGGGTTTTTTTTTTTTTTTCTTGAAGCCTGGTTTAAATTTCAAAGTTATTTTCAAGGTTCTTCTTATCCTGAGCATTATGTTTCCTGAGCTGCCTGCAGACTCAAAAGCACCAGCAGCCTTCCCAGTAACAAACATGGTTCTCTTAAACTCAAATACAGCACAGTGTTTTCTCACAGGGCAAGGGGCCCTTAAGTAATGTCTCTTCTGCTTGTGTTCAGAAGCTTGTACTGGTATGTTTAGGCCTTTTCTGTGCTAATAAATGAAGTTTGAACCTTGGTGAGACTGGTCTCAGTGCCCTGTGTCAGAGGCCAGCTGTTGCCTTGAAATAGTGTGAAATTTACTTTCTACAAATGGAGCCCCCAGACTTAAGAATCTCTGGGTTACCTTGTGGGTGTGGAATGTTTAAATACATTGTGTAACTGTGTGATGTTCTCTGTGCTGCCAGGGATGAGGGGAGATTCTTACTTCTTTGGAATGCGGGGCCTTGGCCAGTACGGCTGCATCCCGGAGGATGGAGGACAGTTCCTACTCTACTCTATCAATGGAGACAACGGCCTGAAGAGATGTTTTGCAGAGGAAGATTTTCATGAAATAATTGATTTCAACGATCTCCCAAATTCTCTCTTCGCCTGTAATGTTCACCAGTCTGTGTTTGAGGATGAGGACAGTAAGGTACAGTGTCTGTTTCCAGATTTTCCCTGTAAGAGAAACCTATGCTTTATATCTGTTTATTGCTACCAGTGAAACAGTTTGATCAGTTTCATGCAAAGAAACTTGATCACAAATATGACTTCTTTCTAAGGTAACAGCAGCATTCTGCTTTGACATTTATTTCAAGAGCTTAAAAGCCATTTTGTCAGCTGAGGTCAACAAAAAATAAAATGTTTTTCTTTTGTTGAGATTTGCAGAATACTGAAATGGAGGTTTGTGTATTCATGGCAACCTTGGCTGCGGGGATGGTGGGAACAGCAAAGTCAAATACATGATTGCTGCTCCTGCTTGCTGATCACAGATCACTGAGATGGGAGGCTGCCTTTCTGTATTTTCTCACAGAATTAGAGAATCCTTAGGTTGGCAAAGACCTTTAAGATTGTGTTCAACCATTAGCCCAGCCATTGCCAAGTCACACTAAACTGTGTCCCCAAGTACCACATGTACACATCTTTTAAACCTCTCCAGGGCTGGTGACTCAACCCCTTCTCTAGGCAGCCTGTTCCAATGCTGACAACCCTTTTGGTGGATAATTTTTTCCTAATATCCTAGCTAAACCTCCCCTGGCATGCCTTGAGACCTTTTCCTTATGTCTTACTGATGCTAATTTGGATACAAGACCACCACCTGCCTCACTCCAACCTCCTTTCATGTACTTGCAGAGAAGAGAGATAAGGTCTGGCATGTTTTAAGTTATCTGTACTACTGTGTTCTCCCTGTCATTCACTTCAGATTTTCTAGATAAAAACACATGAGAATCTTCATGAAAATATCTTGAACTCTGCAATTAATCTAAAACAATGTTGAGAACAACATGGTCTTAAGATAATAACAATAACCAAAAAAAACAACTCTTGTAAGAAGCATTCAGTTCCTGTTTCTTAGTCTAGTATTATTTCTGTCTGAGACTTCAAGAATATAAATCTGACGGCTTGGAGCTTTATTGTGTGATGAAATGAGTCTGAGCTAATTGTTATAGGCACATCTCAAGCTGCTTGAGTGTCCTGTTCAGAATTTGCAATTCAGAAACAAGATGACAGTGGTACAGTGGGTTTTGCTTGAAACTGTCTGAGGTACCCAGATATAACTACAAAATCACTGGGACTAGAGCTGGCCAGAATGGACAAAGACTTTTAATGGGGGGATTTCCAGATAAAAGAGGAATAAAACAAGATTTCTAAGGATACAGGCTCCCTGTTAAAGGTACTGAAAGTGATGTCTGGTGAGGCTGTACAAGTGGAATTATTTGGGTTTACTTTTTTTAGGCATTTTTGTCTTCTGTAATAATGGCTTGTGTATGTTTGAGTAATATAGATTAGTGCTGCAATATGAGCTTTAAAATGGGCATTTATATATTACAAATTCTACACTTTAAATTGCAATTTTGAAAAATAGTTCCCTATTCTATTGAACAGGCCTTTTGCTAATAAGCATCTTGCATTTACATTCTGCCATTTTCCAGAATTTTCTCACCATCTGGTAATGAACTTGACTGAAGTTAAAGGGGTCTGAAAGTCCAGTTTTAAAGGGAGGAAACAGAAGCCCACCTGGAAGAAGAGAATCTCTCTCTTTACCCTGCAGAGATTCTATCCCCACTTGCTCCTGAGCTTTCCCTTTTGAGAGCTGCATTCTGGTATTTAGCTGATGGCTTAGTTAGAAAATGGAATGGGTGATTATGTAAGTATGTGGGATAGCAATCCCCAAAGACTTGCAGGACTTAAGGATGTGTCTTAAGAATAGCAGCTGGGTTGTGGAGGTGGATGTTCTGTGCCACGTGCGGGTCTGTAAACGCCCTGTGCGTGCTGTGGGTTGAAGCTCTGTGTGCAGGTAAGTGGTTACTCCTCTAAGTCTCTATTTAACAAGATGGGATTACCTTCAGATTTCTCATTAAATCCAAGAACCTGGGGAGTTGATGATGGTTTTTATTATTCCTGTAGAACATGGTCTTGTGTTCCAAGATGATTAATATCCATAATCCTTTCTATTAATAACTGTTGCTGCAAGATAAGAGCACACATGAATTCCAAATAAAAATATTGTCAAGTTGCTAAGCTAAATTTTAAAATCTCACATGATCACTATTCATAGATGGTGCTAACAATCATATCTTCAATTATATCTTGATCCAAAGTATATGTAATGGTACACTAAGCTTCTAAAAAGTATGTACTGCAGTAATGGTTAGATCTAAAATTGTTTAATTGTGGTGTTCATTCTGCAGAAAGTAAAGCTTTTTTGCTTTTACTTTTGACCTGCACTTTTAGGAGTAAAATGAAGCTGTCATTGGAAGTTACAAGTTAGCTAGTAAAGGAAGCCAGAGAAGGCCCTCGTTGTAATGGTTTGATTTGGTGTGGAATGTTCTGAGTGGCTTTAGCATGGAACAGCATTAAAGTAAAGAAGTTACTCTGTCAGTTCTAAAGTTACATTATCGAGGTGTCCAAGGGGCTGAAATGTCAAGTTCAAACTTCTAACACACTAATATCTAAGCAATACACTCACTAAAGACAGGTTTTAATTTGAAGGCATTTAACTCCTTTGTATCAGATACAGGGTAAATTCCAGATTGTGCTGGAATGTGGACTTGCAGCAGCTACTGGCAGCACGTACACCTGTGCTGGGGATAAGCTGATTTGGTTTGTTCTGAGTCCTGTGTCAGAAATACCCTTTCACCAGTGCTGTGTGTCTACAATCCCTCTTAGAAGGGATTTGGTCTCCTGTCAAAAGCAATGATGGCACCTGCAGGGAGCCTGAGTTTGGATGTTCATTCTCTGAAGGTGACGAATTCTGGCAGCTGAAGGCCATGTCCTTTGCAGGGAAAGACACAGGCTTGGGTTTTCTCCTGGCTGGCACCCTGAGGTCTCCTATCCTGAGCCTGAAGAGTTGTGGACTCTGGGATGTGAAGATGAAGTTGCCATGCAAGGAAGCTGCTTGGAACTGACTGCCCAGAAACACTGAAGAAAAGGGGAATATAGATTAATGCTACCTATTACTGATCTTGCTTCAGTAACAGAGCATCTGGTCAAAAAATATTTCCCTACCTTCCAGGTGTGTTCCTTGAAAGAAATGTGTGCTTGGATCAGAAGAATGCCCCAGATAACTGAGTTGATACTATGGGCATTTAAGGATTTGTGCAGGATGTTCTAGCAGCTTCAGAAGGATAGCAGCTTGCTACAGCTGAGGGGAGATGGCTTTGCTTATCTCCACTCCCATCATGGACAGCCTTCCTCCTATGCAAAATGAAATTGTACCTTCTTTACAGTGTGCTCAAAATACAGAGCGTTTTAATTCCTAAAATCCAGCGAAGGTGTGGAGAAGATTATCCAACAGGATAATCTGTTGCTAAGCTGGGATCACATTCAGTTTTGCTCCTGTCACTGTCCTGTGTTCTGATCATTT
Source organism: Pyrgilauda ruficollis (assembly GCF_017590135.1). Taxonomy (NCBI): domain Eukaryota; kingdom Metazoa; phylum Chordata; class Aves; order Passeriformes; family Passeridae; genus Pyrgilauda; species Pyrgilauda ruficollis. Next base: position 4,959,766 of record NW_024527044.1, read on the forward strand.
GTATTGGCATAAAGCTGTTAATGGTAGGGGCAGATTAATTTGGTGTTTTGGAGTGTACAGCACTGACTTGTTTGGGTCATGGAAGTCTTACTATAAAGAAGCAAAAAATAAAATTATGCCTTTAACCCTGGGTTTTATCATATTGATGGGACTATTTATGTGTGAGCAAGATATGGCAAAATTGAGACTTATTTTTGGCTCGTAGTGTGACTGAATGGGAGGTGCTGCTCCTTTTAGCTTTCCTGATAAAGCAGCTGTGTTGGTGAGCCAAAGGCCATGACTGATAACTCCTGAGGGTGGGCATTAGAGTGTTTCAGCAATTAATTGCTACCCATAGCCCTTAAACTCTGACTGGTAACTCTTTTGTTGTGCTTTTGTTATGCATGTATCACTGTTTTGTAAAATCAACCATTCTGTTCTGTGACTGGAACTTCCTTCAGGCTGGGGCTGGTAAACACACTGTCAAAGTGAAGCATCTTTGTCTCTTATGATGGTTTCTTCAGATGCTGTAGTGCCTCAGGAGATGCTTACACAAAGCTAGTAATATTCATTATTAGAGTATGTTTTTATGAGGGAAGGATGTGTTTCCTCAAGCGTTTTAGAAGTTGCATGCTCCTTTATTTACCATTCTTTTGGCTCAAATTGAAAGGTGCACCGATTAAACTTGATGGTTTTATTTCAGATAAAGAATGATTCATCAGTTTCTGAGCATTTTATTTATGGTGAAGCTACCTAGGCAGTGATAGCCAAAGCCCACCAAGTGCTTTTTCTTGCCAATGTAATCTAAGCCAATAGGAGATACTATTGTTATTTCTGCATGAGAAAATACTGCTCAAATGTTTCCAGTTCTGGAATTTCCAGCATGAGGAAGATGTAGACATACTGGAGGGAGGTCACAGAGATGAAGGGATGGGAGCCTGTGTGCTCTGAAAAAAGGCCAAGGGAGCTGTGCCTGTTGAGCTGGAGAAGGCTCAGGTGGATCTGAGAAGTGTATGTGAACCCCTGAAGACAGGGTGCAAACAGGGCTGATCCAGACTCTTTTCAGTGGTGCCAAGTGCCAGGAGCAGGGGCCATGGGCATCAGCTGAAACACAGGAGGTTCCCTCTGAACATCCGGAAATGATTTTTACTGTGGCAGTGATACCACAGGGTGCCCAGGGAGGTGGTGCAGTCTCTCTCTCCATGGAGATACTCTGAAGCTGTCTGGACGTGGTCCTGGGTAGCTGAGCTCAATCTGGCCCTGCTTGAGCCATGGGTGGGTTGGAAAAGATGATCTCCAGAGGTCCTTTCCAACCTCCTCAATCTGTGATTCTGTGAAGTGTGTATTAATTCTTCTGATGCAGAGGGCCAGTGTGGGAATGCAAGACGGGGGAATGAAGGTGATTAAAAATGCATTCTCTCAACTGTGAGCTTAATGGAGGTGGGGTGGGGCAGGAAGGAGAAAAGTCAAACTAACAAGCCAATGGAAAAGATAATCCTATTTTAATAGAAAGACTTTACTATGAAAACAATTACTATTTTCATGAGGGATTCTTTCACATTACAACTTTATTTACATATATTGGATGATTGCTTGCTCTTGCTGCAGAAGCCTCTGTTAGACTTCCTCTGACGTTTTTTTTAAGATGTATTATTGAACTTGGATTCTGAAAAATATTTGAGGTTCCCTCAGGTGGGTGCCGAAATATTTGTCCAAGGATGATGCTTTAAGAGCTCTTTGTAACCTTACTTGTAAAGTCTTTTTCCCCTTCGTACTTACAAAAACAAAGCCCCTTTTCATACACCTATTTTTATTTTTAAGGTTCAGTGAAATACACTGGACTGCTCACTGGTGTGCTGTGTTGTCTTTAACTTTTGTATGTTAATTCTGGAACTGAAACTTTCTGCTGATGCTTTGACTGAAGCAGATAATTGAAATGTGTCTGTTCAGTGCTCCTTTTAAACAAAGTGGAGCCAGTGTGTCTGCTGCCATGTGTGAAATGTTACTTCAGTTCCCTTTTCCTACAGGCTAATTCAAGATGATGCTCTGGGAGGCTCTAAGCAGGATTTGTGTCTGCAGGGGAAGGAAAATCTGTTCCTTTTGACTTGAGTTTTAAGCATCTAGATTGTGAAGTCAGAATCTCTTTGTTCATATTACGTCACTGAAGCCTCTAGGTGTTGAGTCATCATTATATTTAGAGGGTGGCACACTTCTTTTTAGTCTAATATTAGTATTCAAGGCTGGACCCAGTGGAAGGTCACCCTAGCTAAGATGAAGTCAGGCTCCAAGGCTGGAAAGGAATGCAGGCTTCACTTTGCCTTCCTGGTACACTTGCTGTTGCTTTGTTTTACTTTCAGTTTTTCTACCTTTTAAGGTTGGTGGTGGTTGATATGATAACATTATCAGAAGCTGCCGCTTGAAGCAGAGTGTGCCTCATGCTGTGGAATCTACCTACTTTTCTTTGTCCTGCTTTATAAATGGGATGAGTGTTATTCCCTGCCATTCTGTGAAAATGGAAGTGTTTCTTTACTATGCTCTGTCTGTGCATCTAATAAAATGAAAATCCAGAGAGCTTGCAAAGAGTGGCTGCAGGAGCAGTGTCCTTCATGAATCACAGCTGCCCCCTGGGAATCCTATTTTGCACTTTTCCCTGGGTGCTTGTTTGCAGACAGCCAAGCACTGCTTTTTTTGTATGCACTTTTGGAAGCACTAAAATAAAGCTTTGGGAGGCTGTTCTTGCTTTAAGAAATATGCACTCAGAAGTTCATTTTCTATTGCATTTTTTTTCTGTAACTAATTTAAAATACTTTTCCTATGAACCATCTCTGAGCAATACAGTGTTTTGTCTGAAAACACCTGTGATCTTCCATGCTCTGCATCTGATATTCCATCTCACTACTGGAGTGGTAAGCCTGATTTTTTTCAGCCTCATTATGCACATTCTCTTTACAACTGAAAGTAGCTGTTGATATTTAGCCTCAAAATGGCCTTAAGCCAAAGGGAGGGTAGGCTTACATTAGATATTAAGAAGAAATTCTTTACTGTGAGAGTGATGAGACCCAGGTTACCAAGAGACGTGAATGCCCCATCCCTGGAAGCGTTCCAGGCCAGCTTGGTTGGAGCTTGGAGAGCCTGGTATAGTGGAAGGTGTTCCTGCCCATGGCAGGGACTGGAACTAGATCATCTTTTTAGATCACTTCCAACCCAAACTATTCTACAATTCTCTATTTGTCATTCATAAACCTCCCTTTTACACCATGGTAAAAGGGTAACGAGCTGCTGGACCTCGTTATCCAGCTCTGTGTTGGCACATGGAATGGGATGTGGTGTCACAGCTCTTCCTGTAGCTGTTGTTCCTGTGCTTTGCTCACAGGTCAGGTGTGAGTTCTATTGAGGAGCTCTGATAAGAAAAGCAGTAACTTCATGAAGTTGGATGTATTGTAGCATGTGCACTCTCTAAACGTCACTGTCAGTAAGATCCACAAAGCATCTCAGTCTGGAACTCCTTAGGTCTCAAGCAACAGTAACCACAAGGAGCTGAGGTTTTTCTGGAGAAGGGGAAGTAGGGAAATTCACCTTCACTGACATTTGGGATCTGTTGAGTATTCATTGTGGTTCAGAGGCAGAAAATGAGTTAATTTTGATTGGTATGTTTTGCATATTCAGAATGTCAATGCATATTTATAAGGAGATGATTTAAGGCTACTCTTGTAGCTCTTAACAAGACAACTTGCATTTATGTATGTATATAGGGTCTGATGGTAATTTCCTCTGAGGTGATCTCCAGAATTTCCAAAGGAGCTGTAAGGAGTTGTCAGTGTAGTTTAGGCATTCCTTCCATCTTCTCTTGGGTTGTTCTGGAGATTATGCTGTTAGCATGCAGGAATTACCCAGCTCTGAATATTCCTCAATTGCATCGATATTCTGCTCTGAAGATGTGGTTTGGTGGTTTTGTGATGCTGCTGGTGTTGTTTTCTTTTGAAACAAAAAAACTCCTCAACCAACCAAAAAGTTAGTAACAAGTATTTCTGGGCCTGAAAGGCCACTGTCTGTCATGTGGATGCTGTCTAATAATTGTTACAGTACTTGAGGTTATTTTCCCATCCATGCACAGTGTTCTTGGTAGCACAAATGCCCCTGTTTCAATGGGAGAACGTGCCTGGCAAAAGACCAACTGGGTTAAAGGTAGGCCTGTATTCCTTGCAGCTGAAATCTGATGTTGTGCTTCAAAGCATTTAGCTATACTAGTTGTTTGTAAATTACAAAAATAACCTGATTAATGTTCTTTCCAGAACACACAAGGCAGCAGTTACTGTCTGCTTTTTAAATTTGGAAACGTACTTTTTTCCTTAAGAGCAATGATGGAAAAATTCTTCTAGTGTTGGTTTTCTGTGGCTGTGTTCTACTCTGCAGTCTAGAGGGAATGTGTTATCTCAAACCAGGATGGGTGGGAAATCTTTCCTGGGAAAGGACCATTGAGGGTATTTCCTTTTTTTTTTTTTCAGGAATATAATTTTCTTACCAGTTCTACTAAAATACATACTTTTGAATAATGAGACATTTTAACAAAGGTGTTAGTAAATCCATGCCAAGGTTTATGAGGGCCTTCTGTTATGACGTGTAAAGAGGCTCTGGGAGCCACAGGGAATTGCAAGGTCTTGTGTGCAAGTCAGTAAAAAATCATCCTCTTAATTACTCCTTTCTGCAGCACAACAGCCGCTGTAGGATTAACTTGTGGGTAGGTCTGATTTAGATATCCCTAAACACTGTACAAATTTAGGTTAAGATTCCACTTGGCAGTTGTCTGTCTCCTGTAATAGGTTGAACTAAATTCCTGGACTCAAATGCCTTTTGATCTTTGAGGAAGTTGGATCTGGCCTGGAACACTGAGGCTGGTGTGGCTTTCCTCTGAACTTCACCAGGGTTAGCTGGAACAGGGGTTCAGCCAGGGACTTCTGCTGACTGAGTTTTGGTGTTGATAGAGTTTTCCTTCTGATTACCTTTCTTGAAAATACTAGAGTTTGACTGCATGAGCACAGAATATTCAGCCTTTCTTCTCCAGGATGATGGCAGGATATATTTTTTTTAGGATGATAAGATTTATTGTAACTGGTGATACTTGCTATTCTTGAGCAGTGTTACTCCTGTTTGGGTTTTTTTCCCTTTCTTTTTTTCTTGTCTGGCAATCTAAGTCATGGCATGTTTTTATAAAGCAATAAAAGCCAAGATGGTAAGATAGCAGGTCACACTTGGAATAAAGCACAGCCATGAACTCTGCAGGCGCTTCCTTGGGCCTCATTGAAACTAACTCTGGCATATTGCATATTAAAGGAAGAAGTCAACCCTTCTGGTATCTGCTGACACAAGCAAGAGCTACAGCTCCCAAAGGGAAAAGCTGCCTTTATGTAATTTATAGAAGAGTCTTTGGTTTGTTCCACTAAGTAGTTCTTATCAGCAAATATCTGCTAATAATCAAACACAGTTTTGCCCTTCTCCCTCCAGCAAACTGTCGCTCTGAAGTCAACAAAAATCCTGTTTTTCTAGCTGATAGTAATCAAAAAGTGCAGTAAAGCCATTCTAATGTGGTTAGGGCAGCAGCTGTTCTTTATTTTAATAGCATCAGAGGTCCTAATCCAACCACAAGTTCTGATATCAGTTTTCTGGCCCAAGGAAAAGGCTGCTAAATGAAGGTCAGCCTTCATTAGCAGTGCACAAAGATACTGCATTTACAGAAGCAACCTTATAGTTTAATCACATTCAAAACAGTAAATTTACATCTGTAATTTCCACTTATTTAAGGGAATTTCTCAAATATTTCATACAAAATATATATTAACACTGTGCAAGAGTTAAATGCAATTAATAAACTAATGGTTAATAGAGCTGGATAAAAAAATACTGCTTGGTGAGGAATATTGTCTTAGAAAATGAGGGATATGGGAAGGTGGTGTGAGAAAATACAGGGTGGAGAAGGGAGAAATGGCAGCTTTAAGATTGTAGTATTAATTAACAATCTGCAACAGATTTGAGCACAAAGGTGAGAGATCATAGTTGATCAAGGTGATACAAATTATCAATTACTTCTGGGCATTTGAAAATATGTTTTCTTCTGTGCCAGAAGAAAATTCTTGATTCTTTTCCAGCTGATGGAAATTTTAGCATTCGCTGCAGTGGTGCAAAGGTTTCTCCATGGTTTTGTTCTCAGGTCCAATCCCAGGGCAACAAGATCTGCTGATACCATTCCACCAGTGAGGATTTTGCTTGAGTTCTCAGTTTCCTGCGTAGTGTGTGTGAATGTACTTTTTAAAATTGTCTCGGTTTAATGTGATTACTTTTAGGTTGTTTTCTTCTAATTCGATTGCATTTTCTGGACACTCTACCCTGCTTAAGTTACATAACTTTTGTACTGGGCTTTGAAACTTAATCCAGAAGCAGAGGCATTGCAGATATGGTAGATGTGATGTGTTTGTCTCAGAGGGATAAGAGAAGCCTTCCATGTGATAGGGACTAATGAGCTGGAAGTTAAGATGACAGTAAAATGGGAAAAAAATGTACAGTATCTCCAGCAAGAGGGTAATGAAAGCAACTCTTGCACTGCTGCAGGGTGGACTCAAGTCTGTGTGTTGGCTTTACCTGGCCTTGTGGTGAGTGTAAAAAGCATTGTAAAACTGCAGCATGCAGACTATAGAAAGGTTCCATTTTTGTTTACTGGAACCACCACTGGGGAGAAATCTGATGGTTTCATCCCTGTGTTTCCAGTGTGTGGCTGCCTTACAAGGGAAGAACAAGCTGGGAACTTCAGAAGATGCTGAGGAAATGAGCTACCAGCCCTGAATGGGGGGAGATGTCCCCTGTGTTAAGGCCTCAATATCAGACTGACATGTACCATGGGCTGACTTACAAAAGCCATGATAAAGTCAAGAAACCCATGTTTCTTCCATTTTTATTCTTCATTACTCTTTTGGATGCTGATTATTTTTTTCTATTTCTTCTTTAAGCTTTTGGTGATTTTTTTTTCTTTTTCCTTTTTTGGTTTTGTTTTGTTTTTTGTTAAACAGCTGCATTTTGTGGTATCCCTGATTGAAAGCAAAGTCAGTTCACTCAGGCTGAAATGCCAGCAGTCTTGAAGAGAAGGGAATGAGTATTTCACATGGCTGAGGTTGTGTTGCATTGAGCCACAGGGCCATCTGAATCAGCCTTCTGCTGGTTTAGGGACTGGAGTTATTTTTACGTGGTTTTGTTTGAGTTCCTGGGACAGGGCCATGTACAGGCTGAGAGCACTGACATAGCTCAGAGGCTGCTCCTATGTGATATCAAACATTTTCTATGTACGTCAACAAGTTGGCACTGCTTGCTTTCACTTTTTTGTCTTTGCAAAGCTTCTGTGTGGATTCTCCCAGGAATGTTTCCTTAACAAGCAGAGACCCAGTTTGGGATATATAATATTAGATGCTTAAATGAGCAACTTCTGGACCCATTCAGTTCTTACATACTGGTGATCCTGTTCCTCTGAATAAATGTGCAGGGCTGCTTCAAACTGTCTGACTTGAGGGATTTGGTCACAGACACTTCCAAATTCCTTTAAAGTCTGCTGCTGCCAACAGGAGCTGTGGAAATATATCACAGAATCCTTCCTTTCTGTGTCCTTGTGGAAATCCCTTTATCTATTGCATCTTTAACTACAAATCTTCCTTTCAGGTATTTCTTTACCTGGTGTCCCTTCTACCTGCTCTGTGCTCTGTGATGCAGCTGCTCCTGTGATTTGCTCTTATTTCCCTCACAGTTAAGAGGGAGAAACACACAGCATAAATGGTATAGAAGTGTTTCTTAGGAATATAATCTGTCTTTCTGTTTTTATATTCCAATTTCAAATTATTTAAATAAAAAAGCTTATACCTTTTAATAAGTATTTCCCAAAGAAATTGTTTTATTGTCTTAATCCATCACTCTTACAGTTCTGAATGAAAGTTTTTCTGACTCCCTGCTTTTTTTTTTTTGACCTATATATAGTAGATGCAGTTTGTCCTGTGCATGTATTTAGATTTTGAGAATTTTTTTGGTGGAGCTGTCATGTAGTGAAGCACAGTTCTGATTATCTATTCAGAACCCTGCTGCATCCCAGTCTTTCTGTTGATCTAAAATGTATGATGTGATTGATGCCGTGTGGTGACAACACAAGCAACTGCTTAAAATAGCTGGTCCAAGCTTCGTGTCTGTATTCCATGTGTTTACTTCAGGCCTGAGAATTAAATCCTTATCTGATATTTGTCAGTCTTGAAACAGAAAGAGATGGATGTACACCTTATCAGTAGCTTGAGTGAAGATGAGATTTTTCCATGTCTTCCATTCCCAGCACAACCCTGTATTTTTCCAGCCTGTTCTTTCTCTCACAGGAGGAAGAAGGAAAAAAAAAAGTGTTGCACAGATCTGCATTTGGTATGAGAATTAGTTTTGTGTAAAAACCAACTACTTTCTAGTGGTATAACTGAAGGGCAGAAGCAGTCATGGAGTTTGAATGAGAACAATAACAGGCACTGGATTTTCAGAAAATTCTTGATAAGGTGAAAATCATGTAAAGACAGTGACGTTTTTAGAATTTTATGTGGTTTATGTACTGCAAATATGCAGTATAGAGTTTCTGGGTAGTCCAGTCTCTTTCAGATATCTAGTACCTGTCTTGCTTTTTCTTCCACATTAGCAGTTAATGCCCTCCCTACCTTATTTTGTTATTGAGGACCTTCAGCTACCTTTTATCCACATTCTTGTAGCATAAGGACTGCTGTTAACCCCAGACCTAAAAAACATGAGTTCTGGCAGTATTGTGATACTGATTTTTAAGAGAATTTTAGGTTCTTTTTAATGCCTTCTAGCTTTGACTGAAGTTGCCACCTGTATGTTGATTTTTTTATTTTTTGAGGTTGTATCTTAGGTGTATGTTTGGCAAGGTGAAAGGGAGTATTTGCAACTGTCATTCTTGCAGAGAAACTGATGTAAACTGGAGTAAAAAGACTGATACTGTGGAGTTTGAGATATAAATTATGAAAGTGAAAAGCACCATTCCACTTCTTTCTGATGTCTCCTTGAATCTGAATATCATGCAGCAAGTCACCTTGGTAGTGAAGGTGAACTTGATTTATGCAAACTTAGACCATTTACACGGTGTAAGGGAAAATCCTGGCTGGTACAGAAAGAAATCCCAAGTTTTTGTGAATAACCCAGCCCATGTGTGTGAACTAAGGGCCATCAGGGTGTGCGTGCTCTGGTTCGTGGGTGCCATCTGCTGACTTGTCCCTGCACCACACAGCGCATGCTGTTGGAAGAGGGAAAGATAATATATGCTCAGGAATGTAGTTTTAAATACCCCACCACTGGAATATTAAATACAAAATGCACATTTTAATCCTTGCTGGTTTTGTGGAGTTAGAACAACAGTGCTCACCCTAAATGTGTTTCAGTTTCATTTCAGCCCTGCAAAATAGTTTTACAGAGGAATTATTATTACTATCAGATTTCTTTTTCCCTGTGGTGGACCTAGATCTTAATTGCCTCATTGTATTGTGGCTCAGCACCTGAACTCGGCTTCTAGCATTTTATTTTCAACATTTTTGCAGTCTTTCCTCATGCCATGCATTTATTCCATCTATGGTATGCTGTATATAGCTAGGTAATCAGACTGAAATAATTTCTGTGCTGTGCTTGCTTGGAAACCCGGTAAAATAGGTTCTGTTGTCCTTTGTGACCATACCAGCAGCACTACCAGGTAAAGTGGTGTAAATAGGTGGTTACACCTGATTTAGTAACAAAGCTGAGAGAAGGGGCAAACTGGAGGAGAACAATTTAGTTTAGAGTAGTTTAGAGCCCACTGATTAAATTGGTTTTAAAGGCAACTTCTCTTTTGTCTTGTTTGTCATCGTTTTCTTTAAAACGTAAAATAGATTTATTGCTTTGAGTCACTTAACTGAATGTTGGTGATCATCTATTGAGAAGGAATTCAATCCTAATAAATATAACATATGTAATGCTGTTCTCATGGGCTGCTGTAAATCAAATCTTGTTCTGGCAAGGGCTCCAGAACTATAATGTGAGATTCCAGCTAATCCTCAGTCATGGAGCAGCTTTGCTTTCCATGCTGTGGAGAGGAAGCACAACCAAATGACTATTGGTCTGTTTAGGACTTGGGTCCCAAATTGTGTACAGGTTTATCTTTCTCTCCTGACCAGGACACCATTACAATTCTACCTAAAGTAGCAGGATGTTGTTGGGATAAATGCAATCACAGAGTCATTTAGGTTGGGAAAGACCTCTGGGATCATGGAGTCCAACCATTAACCCAGCACTGGCACGGGCACCACTAATCCGTGTCCCCAAATGCCACATCCACCTTCCTTTTGAACACTTCTAGGGAGGGTGATTCCACCAATTCCCTGGGCAGCCTGTTCCAATGCCTAGCAACCCTTCCAGTGAAGAAATGTTTCCTAATATGCAATCCAAACCTTTTCTGGAGCAACTTGAGGCCATTTTCATTCATCCTTTTGCTTCTTACCCAGCAGAAGAGACCACCTGAATACATCCTCTTGTCAGGCACTTGTACAGAGCAAATGTATTCCAGGAATGATTTAAGGCACCTAAGCCTGGCTGTTACAGGGAGCCCCTCATAATTTTTTTTTCTTTTTGGTAGAGGAGGAGAAGTACTGCTGCATTAAGAAGATTAAAATCTGATCCATGTTTATGCATATTTATTGTCTTATTTGGCAAAACCCTACTGAAGTATATAGGATTATTTGAAAGCAAGGTAATGCATAAGATGGATCAAGTTTCATCCTGATTTAGATGAATGGGAACAGCTGAAATATGTAGTAGTAAATTATTTAAATACATTTACAGTGTTTTTTGAGCTAAATGAGAAGATTGAGTACTTGTGCTTTTCATAGCACAGCCTTGCTAAGGAGACTGTTTTTGGTAAAAATAACTTGATAAAAAGCTCTACTTTTAACTTTGAATCTTCTAATTTAAGAATATATCGCTTGTGCCTTCTCCACTTGACTGCTAAGGGGCGGGGAGAAGTCTTTGGTATTCTTATCTTTGTGGGGGAGGAGGAATGTCCTCCAGATATGCACAGAAATACTTAGCAGAGCTAATTGGTGCCTAATGGGTACAGTTACCTTCTAATGTGAAAAGGTAGTTAATGAATGGACTGAAGAGAATGCTTCCTGAAATATTTGAATACATCAGTAGTTTTAAATGCATAAAACATAAGGAAAAAAATAATTTTCAAGTCTTATGAATGGGACTGATCTCTTTGATGTGGTTATTGGTTATCTTAAGTGTGTTAGGACTGTGATGCATGTTAGTTCAGCACCTAATATAATGTCCTAGACTCTAGAGGAATAAACACGACCAAAATGAATACTGTAACACTAGAGATGCCAGGAACAGGTTTGGTTTTTTTTTTACGTAGATATGACTCATGTCCCTTAATACCTTAAGTAATCTTGGTGATATCATGTCATTTATGCAACTTGGACTTTTCAGTTAATCCTAAGCCAGAACATTTAATTATGAACTTCCTGCTCTAAGGTAATAATTAAAAACGTTTTTGCTGTGTGTAGAAAAAAATTAGCATAATATGTCCGCATAAACTGAGTGTGATTATTACTTTTTTCTGTATTTTGAATATGTAAGAGCAGATAAGAAACCTTCCTACCAGTTGAATTTTTTTGCTGTTTGTTTTTCTGTGTTGCATGTGGATATGCATATAGTGTGTGTACAACCTTCAGGACAATAATTCTGATATGGAAGCTCACTGTGATTTTCTTGGACTAGTAGAACAGCCAGGTAATTTTAGGAACAGCAGTAAGAAGTCTGCTTACGTGCTTACAGCAGTAAGAAGTCTGATTTCAAACAAATGTGTTACTGGAGCAGTTTAAGCAGCTCAGACTGGGCACAAGAAATTTTTTAGGTAGAGAGTCAGCTCATCACTGTTAGAGTTACTGTTTTATTTGCAAAACAGTTTTCTCAAACTGCAATTCAACCCTGTTTGCATCTTATTTCTCTTGGCAATGATGAAAGATCCTATAGGCCAACTAGGTAAAGGATGGCTTTATGTGCTCAGAAGTAATTGTGATGAATTATATTGTAATTGAAAGTTTGGTTAGATGTAGTGAGGTATTTAAAATGTGCTTATAGTGATATTTAAGTGGCAGTCAAGGAGGAGTTGACAGATTTGTCAGACAAAAGAGAGACCCTTCTCTAAGCTCTCGGCAATACAAAGTATATTGTATTATTTGACTTTGAATTTAACTTCTCTCTCTACTTCAGGTTTTTTGAGTCTACAAGTAAGCAGATCTCCCTGCTTTTCCTTATGTACATTATAATTAAAAACGTGTAATGAGAAGGTCTGAAACCAACACACTTCTTTTTGAGTCTGAGAGTGGTAACATGTCCCTGAGTAGAACGGGAAGTGTTTTATTTGGTGCATCTATATGTCAGGCTAAGGTATGCTTTTTCCTCACTGGGACTGTTTGTTCCCCAAATCACTATTGCTGTCCTGAACGATTAAGTTCCTGCATTGTGTCTTCACAGGACCACAGAGACATGGGTTGGAAAGGATCTCTGGAGGCCATCTGGTCCAGCCTCTGCCTCCAAGGTTAGGACTGTTGCCAACACTAGTTGAGGTCAACTCTGACCTTTTTTTCATCAGCTCTTGAAAACCTCCATGTTACTCCACAGTCTCTGGGGAGATGAAGTCTGTATTATCCTTCAAGTGAATTTTTTTTTTCAGCACATTTGCAATTTGCCTTGTTGTCCAAAGTGCTTAGGAAGATACTGAGCAGTCTGTGCCCTGATACTGACCCTTGTGATATTCACCTGTTATTTTTTGTCAAATGGATGTTGAGCACTTGATAATTAGTGTTCTAGCCTGTCAGTTCAGCAAGTTCTCAACTCATTTTAAAAGCCTGCTCATGCAGCCCATACTTCCTCAATTCACAAACAAGATCATTGGGTCAGGATTTAGATGTCGGTCTTAGTCAAAGCTCTTTAAAGTGCTTAAGAAATAGGTGATATTTACGTAATATTTGAATGCTTAGTATTAGTGTATTATTTCTTCTGTCTGTGGTTTGGTTTTGGTTTTTTTTTTTTTTTTCCTTTTTTTTTTTTTTTTTTTTTAAATGTCTGAGAGTGATTTACAGAGCTCAGTTTGCCTTCTATGAGCTACTGGACCCTGAAACCTGAGCTGCTGAACAGTCAAAGATGTTGTTTCTTCCTTGGGAGCAGCTCAGCTCTGGAAGAAGCTGGCTTCCAGAGCAGGAAGTAGCAGGGGAGGAGAAAGGTGAAGAGGAAGAGACCTGCAGTGTAACAGTTTTGGTAAGACAGAAGCACAAACTGCAGAGGGACTTCCCAGGGAATCAGAGAACACGTTGAGTTTCCTGCAGTGCCAGAGGCCACTTTATTGCTGGATGGAAAGCCCCCCACAGGGTATCCCTTCTATCTCTGAGGATGCAGCAGACAGGGGTAAATTTGCTTCCAGCTGTGTTTCATTTCTATTTTCTCACCGTGAGGCTTCTGTATTTTAACATGTTGAGATTCCAGTCTGCAGTCACAGGTAACAGCCTCGTGTGCTGCGTCAGCAGGAGCAGAGCCAGCAGCTGAAGGAGGTGATTTATTTTAGTTACTGGTGAAGCAACATCTAGGATAACATGTCCTGTTTTGGGCTTCTGTACACAGATAAAAGGTGTAGACAAGCTGGAGAGGGGCTCTGAAGGGGAGCATATAATGAGGACAGCCTGTGTGTGGGGCTGGGTTTGTTCAGCCTAAAGGAGAAGAATAAGACTCTGGAGGGACCTAATTGTCCTCTGCCGCCAAATGAGTGTGGAGAAGAGACAGCCAGGCTTTTATTGCACGTGCACCATGAAAGGAAAAGGAAAGGAAAGGAAAGAAGGCAGCAAATGAAGGCAGCAAATAAACCCCATCAGAATTTCCCACCTTAAAACTTACAAGTTTTCACAATGGGTAAGCACTGAATCAAGCTGCTAAAGGAGGCTGAGGAACCTCCATCCTTGGAAGATTTTCTTGGAAGTTGGCTAAACAGGGCCCTGAGAAATCTGATTTGATCTTGAAGCTCCTGTGCCTTGAGTAGGATGTTGTACCAGATGACCTCCAGAGGTCTCTTCCAAGGTAGATTATTCTGCTGCCCTGTTCGACATATGTTTACATGGCAGTTTATTGGAGTATCCTGGAAAGTGATGTGGGTTTAGGTGCATGTCTGTTTCTTTGTTCTTTGACTTCTGAAGGTTGTTCAGCAAAGTCAGTCATTTCTTTGTGCTTTGTTTCTCTTAGGGTTTTGTAAAGCATTTAATCCTTCCATGTGAGGACTGACATCTACTGAGGAAAACTGATTTCACTGAGTCTGGTGCCAGCCTTTTTCATGTCTGATTGGCAAATGTAGAGTTTCCTTTTGTATAACCTGCCATAGACGGAGTGTGGGTGGTTGCAGGCCTCTTAAATCCTACTTTTATTTGGACATACTCCTGGCCTTTCTGTGCATTGTTGTTACTACAAATCAGAAGTTCTCATGCTCAGTGTTCCTTCCTGCATGACTGGGAAGAAGTGGAAACTAGATCAGCATTCTGACACCAACCTTATCTTTCTTGCATTGATTAAATTTATTTTTTTTCCACATAGTGGTCAAATGCCCTGTGCTGAAGTTCTTACTTTCTGACAACTTCTTTTAAAGGAAACTGTCTCTGGGCTGAGATCTTGCCACAGTGGGTTTGTCGTACTTGTGTGTGGATGTGGTATTTCAGACTACTTTTTAACCTAGTCTGTGTTCTCTGGACTGAGCATGCCTGGAATGCCTCTTCCACTTCAGTTTTGTTCCAAGAAATCCAATTTGCACACTCAGCCTGAGCAGTGGTGTGGAACAAAGTGTGATAGGTGAGGGTTGTCAGGAGGTTTGCTTCAAAAGCACAATCCTGGTCTGAACTAAATGCAAATATAGCCGCACCTATAAAGTACTGTTGTGTGTGTGAAATGTATGGTAGTTGAGATTTTTCTTACCTGCTTATGGAGACTTAAAATTTATTCCTGGGGCCATATACAGGATGAGCCTAAGTCATGTAAACTCTCTCAAACATTTTAAAAGAAAAATAAATTTTTGGGAGTGAATGAGTACATTACCATTGTTTTCTGATTGTATTCTGATCTTTACACGTCTGTGTTGTGAAGCTACTGAATAGCCATCTGTGGCCGTGCCAGGGTGTGCTTAGCTGAATTTCAGATGTGGAGAGAGACAATAAAGAGCAGAGGGAACAGAGGGGCAAATAATGGAAAAAATATTAAATGTAGGGTTTGGTTCATTTCTTAAATTATAGTGTGAAATGTTAAGTATGTGGAAAGTCATGCCTGATGAACCTGATGATTGTCTGTACTAAGTGATGACACCAATGGATGAAGGCAGAGCAGTAGATACTTTTTATCCTGACTTTAGGTCTCTTGGCACTGCCCCCTGTACCATCCCCATGCACAAACTACTGAAGTAGGTACTAGATGAGTAGACAGGAGGTGTAGTGGGTCTAGTGCTGGCCAAATGCCAGTGCACTCACTAGAATTAATTACTCATTTTCTGCTGCAAGATAAGGATTAGGAGGAGAACATTGCAGACTCAAAACTTTAAAGGGTATAAAGAAAACTTTATTTACAGAACTAAAAGAAAAATAATAAGAAATCAGAATAAACCTTCAGAATACTTCTCCTCCCCCCAACTCTTCTTCCTTTCCTCTCTGATAATACAAAGAGACAAAATTTGGTATTTTCAATCAGTTTACCACATGTAAAATAATCTTTCTTAAGTTCACTTAGGGAGAGGAGTCTCCCTTGCCATGCCATCAGACCTTTCCTCAAGAAACAGTTCTCTCATGGTTTTAATTTTGACAAATAGCAGCTGCCCAGAAATCTGCAATCGTGAAGTCTCTCCCACTCTTCCCACAACTACCACCATGGGTCATTTCACCTTAGTGGGTGCAGTTTTAAGGATGAACTGCTCTAGTATAGAAACAGAAGTTCCAGAATACTTCTCCTCCCCCCAACTCTTCTTCCTTTCCTCTCTGATAATACAAAGAGACAAAATTTGGTATTTTCAATCAGTTTACCACATGTAAAATAATCTTTCTTAAGTTCACTTAGGGAGAGGAGTCTCCCTTGCCATGCCATCAGACCTTTCCTCAAGAAACAGTTCTCTCATGGTTTTAATTTTGACAAATAGCAGCTGCCCAGAAATCTGCAATCGTGAAGTCTCTCCCACTCTTCCCACAACTACCACCATGGGTCATTTCACCTTAGTGGGTGCAGTTTTAAGGATGAACTGCTCTAGTATAGAAACAGAAGTTCTCTTCTTTTATCTCTGGGAACAGAGGTTTTCTTCTATCCCTGGAGCAGGGTTTCTCGTCTCTCTCAGTTCAAGCTTCTCACTGGATCGCAGCTGCTTCAACATCTGCTTGCTTCAACACTGGTGCCTCTGTTCATGGTTGTAGTTCCCCAACTCTTCTTCCTTTCCTCTCTGAAAATATAAAGAGACAAAATTTGGTATTTTCAATCAGTTTACCACATGTAAAATAATCTTTCTTAAGTTCACTTAGGGAGAGGAGTCTCCCTTGCCATGCCATCAGACCTTTCCTCAAGAAACAGTTCTCTCATGGTTTTAATTTTGACAAATAGCAGCTGCCCAGAAATCTGCAATCGTGAAGTCTCTCCCACTCTTCCCACAACTACCACCATGGGTCATTTCACCTTAGTGGGTGCAGTTTTAAGGATGAACTGCTCTAGTATAGAAACAGAAGTTCTCTTCTTTTATCTCTGGGAACAGAGGTTTTCTTCTATCCCTGGAGCAGGGTTTCTCGTCTCTCTCAGTTCAAGCTTCTCACTGGATCGCAGCTGCTTCAACATCTGCTTGCTTCAACACTGGTGCCTCTGTTCATGGTTGTAGTTAGAACGCTACATGCCCCCAGTGCATTCTGTGAAAAAGAGTCTGATGTATCAATTCTGTCTTCACCATAGCCTTACAAGAGGATTTCAGCCCAAGACTAAGGCATCTCCTCATTCTTCTCCCATCTGGTGTTTGACTCCTTTTTCACTGACCTTGGTGTCTCCATGTTGTGTTCTCTATGTGTCTTCACCCTTTCCTTGTCTTTCACTCAAGAGAAAGGCAGGAAGCAAGAGAGTTTTTCCTGGGGTTTGTTTGTCTTTAAATGTGATTTCATAGAGGCTTATTCAGCTCTCTGAAGTGGTTTAACAGGATGTCAAGATTCAAAACTAGCCAGCTGATTGGTTCTGTCAGTTCCAAAGGAAGCTGCCAAGGTCCTTAAAGAGAATCACTTCTGTAGCTCATGGATTTTTTCCTTAACTAAAAACTAAACTACGTTAAACCACAACAGGAGGATTGAAAAGTGGCTCAGCTGATGAGATAAAATGGTTGAGATCAGCAGCACAAGGTCCATCTGGAGGTCAGACATTGGTGGTGCACCCCTAGGGTTGCTGCTAGGGCCAGTGCTGTGTGTAAGCATCTCCTGTAGAAGAGTGAATAAGCTGAATCCAGACTCTTCTCAGTGGTGTTCAGTGAAAAGAAATACACTGGACACAAACTGAAAAAATGGAAAATCAATTTAAACATAAAAAAAAAATTACAATAAAGCCTTCTTTTTATGGTAAGGTGATCAAGTGTTAGCACAGTTTGCCTAGACAGACTGTGAACTCAGTCTTCGGAAATATTTGAATCCTGACTGAGCGTGCCCCTGAGCAACCTGCTCTGGTTTGACCCTGCACAGAGCAGGGTGTTGGACTAAATGATCTCCAGACTTGCCCTTCAGCTGCAGCTATTCCCTGATTCTTACTCATCTTCCTTCCTTTATAAAAAAGTCACAACTTCATGCCACACATTCCTATAAAAGCTCTTTGTAAAGGAGAATTTTCTTGGTACATTCAGGAGTGTTGATGTGTTGGTATCAGACTACTCCTGGCTCCTCTTTGCCCTTGCACTGCAGACCACTTAACTTAAAATGATCAATTGCTCATACTGATTTAACACTCCTTAGAATCATTTTATCACAGACTTTATTACACAAATTTGAGCACTTTCTTGACTAGCACTTCTTGAAGTTTTTACCCAAATTAACATCAAACTCTCTGGAAGTAAAATAGCTTCTAGTGTGTTCTTAGTTTAGGTTATAACAAGCTCCTGTTAGATCTGGGTTTGAAACTGCATTCCCGTTTTAATGGTAGACATAACCCACTGTTATTTGTGCTTCGTTGGCTTTTTTGCTAGGAATCTTCTTTAAGTTGTCCTGGATCATTGCTTTTTTTCTCCCAACTTGAGTCATCAGTACAAAAGCTGGAGTTGATTCAGCTTCCCAATTCTTACCTGGCTGCTTACATCCAGTTGGCCTGGTTTAGTGTTCACTTACGTGTGCTTTGCTGGCAATGTAAAGACTTGAATGACTTCAACCAAATGCTTGTTCCTTTTCTGATGCCTTTTTTTGTTCTTTTATGCTGAGTGTGTCGCAAACACCTCTGCCCTGGTTCCAGGTGGCAGGCCCAGACAATCAATCTAAGTTTATCTGTGCTCAGCAAACTTCAAGAACTGTTCTCTGTCTGGTTCCGTGGCTGCAGGAATGTATTTGACCAGCGGAGCCTCTGAGCTGAGCTGACCACGCACTTGGGTGTCACAAATCCCACACTTTCTCCCAGGCTATTTCATTATTCAGCATCGCTGTTAAGCATCTTCCCTGTGAATCACTGTGCCCGTGATTCTGATGGATTGGAAGATGTAAAATGATGTGAGATAGGAATGTGCTCAGGATTCTTTTTTCCCCTCTCCAACGCAATTGCTCTTACGTATTCATGCTGCTGTTTTACATTTCCGTTTCAAATTTATCGCCTTCTTTGCTCTGCATTTATTCCCTCCCACACTTAAAAATCCTTTAAATCACTCCTCTCTTTTTCTTTCCCACAGCAGTGCCAATCATCCTGTCCTGTTAACATTCCCACAGACATCTTGGAGCTTGTTCTTCAATCACAGGAGTTATTCACTTTCTATGCCACAGTCATCTTTTCTCTCTTTCTCTTTAAATTGTGCCAAGATGTTGTGAAGTGACATAATCACTTGTCTTTCTTTACCTGGAAGTATTCTGCTCCTGAAACCTGGGAATGCAGTGGCTTTTTCCAAATGCTAATTATGTTCTCTTATCTGGGTTGTTGGTCCTGGTCAGCTTTTGGTCCCAATCTTGATCTTTCATGCTTTGAAGACTTTGAGCCATCGGTGGATTTGTGAGTGCTGACCTGTTCGTGAGTTGTCATGGGTCACGCGTGGGTTGTCATGAATATGACAGATAAAATTGCTGCTAAAAATACAATTCAATAGGAGATATTCACAACCTTCTCATGGATTGGTACTTCTGCTGCTGGCACTGAAAGGAGTGTTCTCCCTTCTGCACTTTGTTCTGCACCAGTCCTGCCTTCTCTGCGTGTCCTGGTTCAGGGCAAATTTGGGAGAGAACCCCCAAAAGGGGTAGCAATTTTCTGTTTGAAATTATGTATTATATGTGATCCTCCATTCATTTATCTGAGATAAACCATACTAGACAAAAATCTATTAAAAATTCTCTTCAGGAAGAGTCCAACTTTAAACTTCTGCTGCTTTTTTTTTTAGAATTCAGTTGTATGGATTGCAATGATCTCTTTCAAAAATCTTCCAAATGTCTGTTGAATTTGTGCAGGCCTGTGCTTACCTACCACATTTCTGCCTGTATTTAAGAAAGCTGTATTTGTGTTTGTCCAGTCATGGGGTTTTATGAGTTGGTGACACAACCCCGGGTTGATGAAATTTAAGGTTGTCCTAACCCCTGCTTTTGATTTGAGGTGAAAGTTTCAGATGTTTTTTTTAGAATTTGTAAACAATGCACTAAAGCAAGAAAGCATTCAAATCATGAGATCTCAAAATTAATTTAAGAGACAAGGTTAAATGGTTAGAAAACTTTATTCTGCAAAAACAGGATGTAGAGGGAACACAGGAGTCTCTTTTTCTAGTTCACCCACTTTGAGTTGTTTTCCAGATTGCAGCAGATTCTGTACATTGATAAATGGAGGTCTGAGATAGTGGAAAGAAAGAAGCTTGGGTTTGCTTCTCTGTTATCTGCCATTTTGAAGACTGAAATCTCTGTCTGGGATCTGTTTGTTCTTTTCCTTTGAATTTAAAACTGCACGGACTTCAGGCCACTTTTATTTACGTAAGTTCTGCAGTGTTCTGTTACTTAACAAATCCTTGTTGTAAATACCAGTGACTCTGGCTTCCCATTCACCAAAGGAAGTAATGCTTCAATTCCAGACAAAGCAAATTCTGTATAACTGAATTCTCCATCATTATTACATGCAAAGAATTATGGACAGAAAATTATTGCATATTAAAAAATATTCTGTTGGTTGCAGCATGCAGCTGTCCTGTGGATTATACAATCACTGTTTGAGAATAATGACTTCTAAACAATAGAAAAATACGTCTGGGTTCTTTTTCTGCCTTTTAAAATTTTGCTTTGAAAAAATGTTCCTTTCATCACCTTTTCCTCTAGAAGTACTGCTAAAATACTTCTTAACCTGTAATTCTGCCTACATTTTAGGGGCAGAGGAACTGATGTTGGTTTTGAGTATTAAGCTTGCATAAATGTTTTACTTCAGAAATTTGTATAGTAGTAAATAATCCAGCAAAAATAATTATTTTGTGTTTATCCTGATAAACGGAAGAATTTAATTAACAAATTGAAATACAGCAGTTGTAACTGGGGAATGGCTCAAAGGCATTAGAGGAAAAGTCAAAGAAGTGGGCCATTACAATTTTAATAATTTTTTTCTAGACTTAAATTGATGTTTAAAAAATCCTAGCAGTGCCTTGAATAGTTTCCATGGCATGATTTTGTATTGGTAACTACTCTGTCTTCCAGAAAAGCTTTTGTAATCTGTGCTTTCAAAATGCCCCATACCTGGAAATAGCCAAGGTCAGATTCGACAGATTGCTCATTGCAGGGGGGGTGGGGAAGATGACCTTTAAAGGTCCCTCCTATGATCCTCTGATATTTAATAGCTTTTGAACATTTATTTCACAGCTTTGTAACTAACTCTACGTGTAAGTGGATGTTAATATAGAAACCTGTCTGTCTGCCATCCACCTTTACTTTGCAGAAACAAGGCACTGACTTTAGGGATGCCAGAATATGTGTCTTTATCAGTGAGTATGGTTTCAGTCCCTGTGGGTTTGTGTTGCTGCCAGGGTGGGCTCAGTGTAAGCTCCTGTGGCTGCACAGTGCCCCTGGTCCATGACCACTGCACTCCCTTGGCTGTAGCCTTGGCAGACTGATGGCAGTCTTTTGGTGCTTAGCAAGGGGCTTTTTATGTGCAAGTTTTATATGTTATGTCCATCACTGCAGTGAATGTGATGCCTTGAAGGCTTCAGTGGGCTTCTATTAGTACAGTCTAACATAGCAGACTGCCCTGAGGCAATCTGCAACTTGATACAGGAATTATTTTATTGGCAAATTGGTCATTTTTGAAATCTGATCACTGTATATGGCCCAGTCCGTGTCCCTTCAGAAATCTGGCTGCCTTATTGATGTATGTAAAATACTTTGTAAATGGCAACCAGACATTGCCATCACATTTTTAAGATTTACAAGGACATCAACAGAACAGAAAATAGTAACTCTTTCAGTTGGTCTGTCCAAAAGATAAGACACTATTCTTCAAGCTGTAGTTCAGTTACCTTCAAGGAATATTTCTTGATCCATGACTGTCTCCAGTTGCCTTCATGTGTCCCAGAAACACAAACATGCTTCAGACACGCTGAAGATTTATTCCTAGTCTAAATTCCTGCATCAGCTGCAGGGCTTGTCCTTGCCATGAGAAGGGGTTGCTATCACTGGATATCATCCAATGTTAGAATTCTCTTTAGCACTCCTTTAAGTGCTAATTTAAAGAGTTGTGACCTTCCAGTGTTACACACATTTTGGAGCATGAATTTCTTCTTGTTCAACTCAATGAAGCCAGGACCATGGAATGAAACAAAGCAGTTCCAAGTGATCCTTTGAGGGAGCAGGTGGTAGAGCCAAGGTGCCTCTTGCTATGTGTTGTAATATCCTAAATTATCCTGAATTGTAAGAGCCTAAATTTATGTCCATGGCCTGAGAAAATTGTAACATAGTTGGTGGGATCTCAAGTGAACCAAAGTAGGATTTTGCTTGTCTATCTCAAGTTGAAGGACGAATATGAAGTTCTGACTGTAAAATCTCAGTTTATGACTAAAATGCATAGATACTACTTTAAAAATTCATAATAATTAATACTTAAATATTTTTTGTCTTTTCAACAATGAGGAAGCAATCAGCTTTCTACAGTAAGCTCTGCTTGCTGCAAGGAAAAAGAAAGTGTTGAAACAAATTCGTATTTTATGGTAAACATTAGTATGGAGCACCTCACATCAAAGGCACAAGGTGGAGAGAACTGGAGTTTTTTAGTCAGACACTTTTTCCCCCTTAACTGAGATACTCTGCACTGTATAAAAAATGAGGCTATTGGATTAACTCTTTCATGGTTGAAATTTTTGAGTGCTTCAGTGCCAGCACTCTCCATTCATAGCTTATTTGCATTATTCTAATTGAAATGATTAAAGAGAAAATTAAGTGGCCTATAGCTAGGTGATAAGCTTTTAATTGGAGTTGTATCCATAACTTCTGTGAATTGATTCATGTAACCAGAATATAATATTACTGTGAAATTGTGTTAACAGAGTGCAAAAATAATTAGCAAATTAAAGTTAAATCACCAATAAATATTCTCAGATAATTTAATGAGCTTACTTGTGAAGAAGTACAAACATAACTAAATATACATTGCCTGATGGTGAGGTGAAGGCAGCTATGATAAGGTTGTGAGCAAAACTCAGAGCAGAATTAACTAGGGCACAAGTGGTCATGATTAGGAATGCAGAAATGAGTAGGAGGTAAAGTCACTGTGTACTAACAGATAATTTTAACTACCATTTCTGTTGAAGACTTCCCTCATTTGTATGTTTAAATCTATGTTGGACAAAGGTAGATGGACTGGGCTACAGAGTACAACTCCCATCAGATTGTCAGGTCTGCATCTGGACATGCACAAGTCAAAGGAAGTTGCTGTGGGACTGAAGTTATGACTTCATGAAAGTTTTACTTTACAGTTTCTGAGATCCAGTGATTATATGGGGTTTTGACCTTTGCAATTGGAATGTTTTAATACAGTCAAAAAAAAATTTAAACAGGTCCATTAGGCTCTAGAGAGTATTGATTGATTAAGTGTGGCTGGGAGTGGAGGCAGCTAAAAGATCTTAAACATGGCCAACAATACCAGCACAGGTGTGGACTGTTGTGTGCTACTGGGTCTCAAAACCAAGCTTAGAGTGTTCCTGGCAGACTTAGTCACCTTCAGGTGTGGTTTAGGAATCAGTTCTAGGTCCCAAATATGTGTAGCCACTTAATGTGAAATCTACAGAAAATTAGCCAGCATATTCCCAAAGTTAAACAAGTTCATAAACTGGGTTTGGATAGGTGTGAAGTGACCAGAAGATTATAAGAAGCTATGGAAGAATAAAAAAGTAGAGGATGAGAAAGTCTTGTTTCCAAGAAAACAAGAAACTTCACAGAACTTCACAGAAACAGTTATTTCTGATTTCTCCAGTTTTGACAAGGGCTTCTGATTAAAACTGAATTACTTAAAGTAAAATGAACCAAAAAAACCCCAAAAAAACAACCAAATAAACCACCTACAAATAAAACCCTATTCTAAGGTAACAGCTGAACTTGCTGTAGGTTATTTGGACCCAATATTTGGGTTCTCCCCCTTCTGCCTTTGGCTTTCCTAAACCTTTTTTCCTTTTCTACTTTTCTATCAAAAGCAGAATGAGTTGGAATTTTTGTATGGAAATGTTCTGCTACTGGAAGATGCCTTGGTTTGGGGAATATCATGCATCTGGGTTCGTTGTTTGAAGCTCCATGTTTCAGAAGGAAGCTGTCTGTTTAAATATAGATCAGTTGCTTTGAAATAAGATCAATTTTCTGTCACTCACTTGTACTTTAATGTATTTGCTATTTAATTACTGTCAATTTAATATTGACAATGCAGTGTCAAGCTCTTTTATATTAGAGAGTAGACCAACGTTATAGAATATCTAAATGGTTTGAACCTGTTTTAAATACCTTCTGAAACCACACTGATACCTCAAATATTAAATGCCTGTATAGGAACTAGTTCTGCTTTAATTTTTAAATTGTTTTATTTTTGTTGATGTCTCTTTAGAACAGTATCACACTTCATAAAAATATGGAGATGCTGAATAAACTGACAGTTCAAAACATAGGAACAGAACTAGTTCTGGTCCTTTCCTGGGCTGGGTCAATGGAAGACTGTTTCTTGAATTCAGGTTAGGAAAATAAGTGTGGGTTTTAGGGAGAGGAAAAGGGGGGAAACTAAATCTGATCTGTCTTCAGATAAGATACAGGCTCTGAAATGGCCCATTGCAGTCTCTTCCTTCTGTTTGTGAAATCAATGAAATCAGTCAATCAGTCTTGTAAGACGAAACTAGGATAAATCTATTTTATAAATCCATTACAAGTGCACTAATATCTTAGAATTACTCAGGTTTCTTTTTTTTTTTTTTTTTTTTTTCCCTGGTCATCATGTTCATACTCCAGGGGGAAAAAACTTCCTTAACAGTATTCTTATTTCACTTTAGAGCTATTGGAATCTTTATACCTGACTTTTAGGTCTCATTGTATCTAATCTCCATCTGTCTTTCGAACATAAATAAAACAGTAATAGCAGAGAATTTATTGAAATAGACAATAGTGTCCCTTGTAATGAAGACAAGAAGTAATATTTGTATATGGCAAATTTTAAGTATCAACACCTTTTTTTTGTCTGCAGTTTAATCTGTGGGGTAATAGAAGAGACTATTTGTTTTAAAGCATTGCAGCAAAATAAATCCCACCCTATAATATCAGGATAAAATAGCAATTACGTAAGAAATCTATTATTCATTGCTTCATTATTTGCTGTCTGACTGCATGCTGTTTGACAGTGGGCTTTTTTCTCTCTCTCCTTTTTTTTTTCCCCGTTTGAACTGGGCTGCTTTTGCTAGCTTGGCAGTAAAGGCTGTTTTCTCTCAGCACAGCCATTAAATCTCTCACCTGCGTGTCCTGTGCAGAGCTGCAGTTGAGAGATAAGGTTGGTCTCTCTCACAGCAGTGAGCATTGGTATTCCAGGCTCTTCTTTCAAGGGCATTTTGCTGTGATGAAGCATCTGAAATGACAAGGAAAACATACAGGCATGTTAAATACCCTTGCTAGTCTGAGACAAGTAAAGGTAAATGGAAGTTATTTTAAAATACATTTTGAAGCTGTTAACAGAGCTTGTGGATAACTGCAAATCACCGTTTTAGGCAGGAGCATTACAGACCTATTCCAACTGGCATCATCCATTAGATAACAAATAGTAATGGAGAGTCCTTGTCCTGCCCAGATTACACTTAAAATCTAAATAAAACACAAAGCTTCCTGCATGCTCTTCATCCAAGGTCACAAAGTTAGTTCTTGTGAAGAATTGAATCCATTTCTTCAGTGTCTTGTTCCTGTGACAGCCCCTGAGCACCTCCATCTTCCCACTGGGAACTGAGGGAGGTGCTTGGGATTTCAGTTTCCTGCAGCTGTCAGAGCACTGGCCTGGCATCCTCTGTGTGTGTGAATTTTGTACAGACTCCTTATGGGACCTGGTTTTAATTCTGTTTTCAACTACTGCAAGAATAAACATATGTAAGGACTTCACCTGTTTTGTAGTCTTCGGTCATTATTACTTTTATAAAATTAAAGACAGCATAAAAATCTGTTTTACATGTGCTCATTAATACTGGATGCATTGACAGAGCAGGTATCACCATTCCTATCTTGCTGTTGGAGTAATCAACAGCAAGAACAGTGATAACTTTATGTGTAGAATTCAGTTATGGATTAGCACTTAAATTACAGCATCAGTTCATACATATGAACATATATGCTAGATGCTTATGTTTCTGTTGTAGTTGCTGGAAATCTCATTAGCAGTCAGAGTCTGGAGAGAAATTCAGTCCATCCTAAACTACACAGCAAGTGATTGATCAGCAAAATCCCACTCTAATAGTCCGTGGAGTACATTGAACAGGGAGTGTGTTGAACGGTTGCCCAAATAATAAGTGCTAATTTAAATATCTTAAAGAACCTCTTGGGGCCGCTGGCTGATGGTTCAGAGGAGGGGCATGTTCCAGAGGTCCTGGATCGTGTCTGTCAAGCCTGTATGTGTGTTTTGGATACCCTGAGGCATCTCCCATTGCATTAGCTATCCATGCTGGAGCCATGAAATTAATTCCCAAATCTGTTGCTTATACTGGCAATGTGTATACCAGCATGTGGGGATCTATGTTTAGTTCTCTTGATTTGAAACCTATGCAATTTATCAATGATCCTGTGTAGCTAGGCTGCAAATAAATTCAGCTTACACTGCAGGGTTATGATCTTCTTCTGTTGCCAGGGATTCATGTGTGTGTTATGTATTCTGTAGGGGGTCATGGGTTCACCAGATGAATCAAGGATGTCCTGACTCCTGAACTGCAGCAGTTTATTTTACCAGAGAGAGAGGTTTGCAATTTGGGACCATAACAGTTGTTTTCATGTGTGGATCTGGCACAGAAAAGGATTTGTAACCATTCTGAGTTGACAGAAGACACACGCAGAGATTTCCACCCCCTCACACCTCCCTGAATTTACTTGGAAGCGAAGGACTATGAATGGTACAGCCACGTTGAAATAATTGAGCAGCTCTGACTCACAGTTGCAGTTTGTGTGTAGCTAAATGAGACAGCAGAGTGATGCTGCCTGACTGACACAGTTGTTTATGCAGTCACTGAAGTATTCTCCCACCATGTGCAGGCCTTTGAGTTGTTTGGTATTATCTTTATTAAAGAGGGAGAAATCCTTCATAATGCTGATGATTTGTTTTATTTTCTTGGATGCCCTCAGATTCCAAGACCTAGAAGCATGACTAACAGAAAATTATTGCCTACAGAAAAGCAAAATATCACTTAAAATACAGAAAAGCTACCTTTCCTGAAAGCAAAGCCAGCCAAGGCATTTTCTAAAATCAAAAGTCTCTGCATGTAAGAGGAACTTACCCATTTAGGATTTTCTAAATTTAATTGAACTTTTATTGTCTGGTCAAGATTCTGTGTCTTTAAAATCTTCATAGGAATGATGATTTATTATGAGAAGTGGTGAATTGGAGTCCTTTTTTTTGCCACGATTGATGCCAATTTAAGATTTGTAGAAACTTTAACTTGGGGGTCAGACTCATCATGGGAAAATCAGTGGGTTTGTAGCTGTTGGGTCGTTTAATGTTTCTTATTTACTGAAAATGATAGTTAAATATTCTATTTAAAATATACATTTCCAAGCAGTTTGATGGCTATGCAGTTTGCTGGTGTGTTCCTCTGGCTGGATTTGTCTGGTGCTTCCATTGTTTTGGGGGTGATTGACCTTAGCACAAGCCAATGCTCACTGTATTAAAAAAAAATAAATAATTCTTTCTATGGGTGAGCTGAACTCTGCCCAGTCTTCAGTGTTCTATTTTCTTTATGTTCTTGTGAAACGCCTCTTTGAAGGAGCTAACTTTGCTCCTGAAGAATGTTTGTGGTTGGCCTTTTTATCTTCTGCTGTAGGCAAAGAACTGTCTTCTTTTTCTGTTGTCTTTTTTTTCAGGGCTGTCTTTTACATTTCTAAATTTTTATGTGGTTTTGAAAGTATTTATCACTTATAATCCAATTAAAAATGGAATTATATTTGTAAAAGTGTGTTACTACTGACAGGTAGGAGCATGGTTTAAATGCTGTTTACTTGTGTGGTAGGCTGAACAAGATCAATAGAGATGCACATCATTAAAAGCACTTCAATCAGCCATAATGTGAATCCATTCCCAGTGTTCCATTCAGCCCTCAAAGGGTCATTGATGGAGGCCTCCTTTTTATTTTTCTGGATTTGTACATTGACCTAGTAAGGTTTGCACCTGCAAGCAGAGCTGCTACAGAAATAACCCCTCTAGTACCAGTGATA
Organism: Pyrgilauda ruficollis; assembly: GCF_017590135.1. Classification (NCBI taxonomy): domain Eukaryota; kingdom Metazoa; phylum Chordata; class Aves; order Passeriformes; family Passeridae; genus Pyrgilauda; species Pyrgilauda ruficollis. The sequence continues at coordinate 4,987,947 of NW_024527044.1, forward strand.
ACAATCACAAGCTTCATCTATAAAGCAAAAAAGTCAGGATCTGAATTTAGCTGCTGGTTTTGGTTACCATGTGGTTGATGTTACTGTGAGGTCCAGAGCCAGTGAAGTCGCCCTAAGGCTAAATCAGTAGTAGTTTGCTTGCAAAAGGAGGGTCAAGATTTTGCAGTAGTTGTTTTAATGACTTGAGAGTTGAGCTTGAAAATCTTAAATCTGTGGTGCTGCTCATGTGTGTTAAGCTGAGACACAGCTGGAACTACAGGAGGAAAACAACTCCACACACAGGAGCAAAGGCTGTGTTGTCCCAGGAACTGTACAGATCCAGAATGCAAGATTCCTGGCTGGAATAGCATAGCTTTTATTTTCCTTCTGGTTGAGGAAATGAAAATATAAAAGCTGATGAAAATATAAGACCTGATCATCAAGTGTTAATCATCAGAGTCTAGTGGTGCTACTGTGGTGCTTGTGAAGGAACAATAACCTGGAATATTGCTCTGAGTTCTAGAACCTGTCTGATCTCTATGCATGTAACTGTGAAAACTTGGTATTTCCATGCTCAGCCTGATTTTACATATGAACCTTAATTGCTCCTAAATTCAGCCCCCTGAGATATTCACAGTAGTGAGCAGGGCCCCTTGAATTCCATGCAAAACTGTTGCTATGGACAAACATTGAAACAAATTAAGCTTCTGAATAACTGTTCAAAACTCTTCACTTTCTGTTCTCAGAATTTATGGTCATGGTCTTAAACTCCATATAAAATTGGTGAGGGATGGCAGTAGAGTTACATACTGGTACCAGTTTGTGATCTGGAGAACCTACTGAGTATCAGTACAATGCTGAAGTGCAGGACCATCTATATATATTTCTATTTATTAAATATAATACTTTAAAATATTCATGAAACATGGCTTCATTTTTTCTTGGGAGTTTGGTGAACTGAAACTAGCAAGACCATCTAGAGACAGAGTTAAGAAATTTTTTGAAAGAAATTGAAATGCTTTTTTCTTTAAATTTGGATGAAAAGCAAGTCTCATGAATTGGAGAAATAAGTCAATATTAACCAATTTTAAAGTATTCAATAATAAATTTTTCATTAACATTAGGTGAAACTACAAGGAATTGTGAAGTGCCCTGAAAAAAAAACATTCACATAGGAATATGTCTTGATTTCAAATGAGAAGTGAGCATTAACAAATAGAATATGACATATATTGAAAGATATTAGCTGGTGTACTCAAAAGCTTTGTAGAGTTCTTCTGTTAGGTAATCTTTGTTTTCAAGAGGCAAAACCAACTAGGTTATCTTTGTAAAGAGCTCACTAAAATACCCTAGTGAGCTAGAGTGATTTTTAAGGGGAAAAATTAGGTTATACTTTGGAATAGGCAAGAAAAAGCAAGAAATGAAAGTAATTGTAATCTCAGTAAGGTTTCCTTATTCAGATGAAGTGGAAAAATTGCAGTGATTCTCTTTTGAAAGGAGATGAGCAGTGGAAGTGCAGGAATAATCATGAAGTGGAACAGGTCAGTTTGCACATCAGGTGCCAGTTTTCATATGATTAAGGCTATTGAAATTGATAGGTGACAGTTTTTAAAGAAGAAGAAAGTTAAAAATAATTCCACAACTATCTAGTGTAGCTCTATAATGTAAGATCATTTTTCCATCACTGCTGTGGATCCACACTCAGGCCAGGCATCGCCCTCACTCCAGTCTGGATGCCTTTATGGACCTTAGAGACCATCATCATCTGGCTCTTGATCTTTTCCTTTCCCAAATGCTTGTTTTGTTTCCATCCTGTTGGTCCATCACTGTTAAAACTTTCATAAGACTCAGACACATGACTTATCTTTGCTTTCAGTGTTTCCTTCCAGCTCTTTGGTAGCACTTACTGGCTTCTCACTTTTCTGATGCCATGATTTTTCCCTTGCTGTCTGCCTACAACTTCAATCAGGCCTTTATGGCTTTTTTTCTCTGTTAGCACATACATATTATATTCAAATATACGAATAAAAGGTTCTATAAACACTCACAAAAATGTTAACTTCAAATTCTTTCTAAAAAGTGGTTTCCTGTGGTTTATGAAAAAAATTTGACAGTGATTAAGTGACCAGTGCACAAAGCAATTGATAATCATGACAAACAATATTGATTCATTTTCTGCCTTCTGCTGCCCTATCCATTTCTGTTGGTCTGTAGAGTCTGGGTTTGAAAAATATTTAGTGCTGGGATAGGTTTTTGTCCTGGCTGTGGGTCTTAGTTTGTGATTACTGCTGGGGAGGTTGCTATAAATGCAATTTGAAAAGTGGGAAAATTATTTACTAGAACTTGAAAAAGAATGCTCTGATAAGAGATATTGGCTCCTCTGTGTCAGCATCTAATGTCACTGCCCTCTCACAGTAAAGAATTTGCTCCTAACACCTAATGTTAGTATAATTAGGAGTTTATCTGTGAGTGAAGTGGAGCTAAGCAGAGCAGTCTCTTACACTGAGCCATAAGCAGCTCCTAGGTTCATACCAGTAGTTAAATATTTAATTATCCTTATTAATCTGACGTATCCATAAATGCCAATTCTAGGCCTACAACAATTAATAGTAATTTATGGATCACAAGAATGAAATGGTAGAGGAAAGATAATGGTGCCAGTCTGGGATAAATATCACTTTAGAAGTCCCACACATGTAGATATTTTATTTCTATAATTAAAAAAATGATAAAACTTGCAAAGAATAAACAGATCACTGAGTCAGCAGGTGTAAAGCGTCTTCACTTCTACTTGTTTCTTTTGTTGAATACATTTCTATTTGTGAAGGGTTAACCCTTAGGATGGGTGGTGTAAAGTTTGCCTAGTTTGAAGTCCAAATTTCAGGGAAATTTTCATGTTCTGTTCTTTGAAGGGGTATTGACTTCCAAATCACACACAGACATGCCTCTGATCTTCCTGGGGATGAGTCACAGTGCAACGTGGATGCAAACCACTGGCATCAAATTTGCAGTGTGTTGATCACTGCTGGTGACAGGACAAGATGTTCTCTAATCCCATGTGTGGGGCTGTAGAGTGCGCTTTATTAAAAAAGAGGACTTAGTGCTATTAAAAGCAGAGTGCTGAGATTTTGTTGATTTGAGGGGTTTTTTTATTAGTGCTCTGCTGTAGATTTTCAAGTATAGTAAATTAACAAATGTTACCTTGAGATTAGTGGCTTTAAATGCTGGGTTAATTTACACTCGGAGTGGAGCTTTCAGTGTCAGGCGATCGCTTTTTCTTTTTTTTTTTTTTTTTTCCACCATAAGCACTCAGCTGAAACAACAGCTATGACTCAGTTGACAGTGAATGCTGCTTGAATTGATTTAGTCCGAGTTCAGATTTAGCACATAATCATGTTCAATTTGATCCACTGTGCTGCCTAGAGATAAAAGGGTTGAAAAAATAGATTTAGCTTATGTCAGTCTTTGTGGTGATGTCATTGCCATGAGAGATGGAATAGCGCTGTTACTATGCTGTGCCTGCTCAGTTGGTGGGTGTACGGGGGACAGGCAACCAGCAACTCACTTTAAGTGCACAGAGCTCGTGTTGGAGGCTTGCAGGCATTGCCAGCGCTGAAACTGAATCTTGGACTGTTCAATTGCAGTACTGAAGATTTTTTTTTTTTTTAATTCTTTTGTTGTTTTCTTGCATCGTTTGTGACTCTGAGCTTGCCTAACTCTGTGTACAAAGGCGGGGGATGCCAGCCCGTAGCATGGACTGTGATGTTTCCACTCTGGTTGCCTGTGGGGTTGATGTGGAGGTTTTTGCCAGCCAAGAGGTTAAGGTATGCGCCTGCAATCCTTTTGTTGCTTCTTAGAAAAGCCTTTGGGAGCAATAGGCATTTGTATGTAGCAATTGACAGTAAGGGGCAGATGAGATTCTGCTGCGGTAGTAAAAGAAACGCAGTTTAAAAAATCTGTTAATTAGGGGAGAGAAATATGGGAAAGGAAATGTGTCTGCTTTTTACTGTGTTCTGATGAGCTGAAAGAATAGCCTGGTGTTTACTCTTTAATGATGTAAGAAGATGTTATATAACTGACATCTGTGCATATGCATGTTTCATATTCATAAAAAAATCTTTCATTGTTAATTTTGTCAAGTTATTTTTAGTCCAGTATCACTTTTTAGATCAGCCTTGCCATAAATGTTATTTATTGATGTTGATAACCTTCAGATATCTTTACTCAGTTGAACAGTAGCTGTTTCTTTCATTCATTTTCAAATCAAATATGCAAACATAAATTTTTTTGTGAAGGGCTAAAAGTTTGTAGTAAGTATCTTTGTGCATCTGCAGTGTAAGAGAACACAAAAAGTTATGCATCTTGCATATCATATGCATACCTGAAAAACAATGCTTAAATCTAAGGCTTGATATGCAGTGCTCATAGTCTCTTAATTAGACAACTGCTGTAGAAAAGTCATTGTGTGTAATTGCTTACTGTTGAAATCAATTATCTTTTTCATTTATTCTCATATTACTGCAAGAAAATCACTGCAAATTAAGTTTGAAAGAGGAATTCTAAGTATGCTTTTCACAGATCATCTGAAAGAGCTCATAGATGTAATACAGTGATATTCAGCAGTTTATAAAGGACAAAGGTACAGACAAAATTAGTTTCTAATCTGATGGTTCTTAATATTGAAAGCCTGGAACAGGGTAAAAAGGATTTACAAATTGGAGGTCAAATTTTGAACCGCGGTTATGTTTGGTTCTGAGTCAAACATTGAAGCCACTGTAAATAAAACTACTTTGATTTGCAAGAGGCTCTGATGATTTTTATTTGCCTGTTAGTCTGTTAATGTGTGAGATCATTTATACCTTATACACATGCTTTTGTGTTGGCATCAAGAGATTCTTCTTAATTTAAGAAGCTTTTTCTTAACAGTTGAATAGTGAATTTAGAGATGAAAAAGTGAGTAATTCAGAGGAATGATTCAGATGAGGAGTCTTGCCTGCATTGGGACATGTTTCTTGTATTATTTTGAAGTAGTAAAATGTTTATCTGCTTATTAAATCCTTTTTGTGAAAGTTTCACTGCTGCTGATAATGTAAAGCTGGAGATACCTACTGCTGCTTGCTCACTTCCAGGAGAATTGCAGGGAAAAAAACAGTATGGCTTTTTTTCTTTTCTCTTGGTGTGCAAAAGGGTTCACTTCAAAGTGAGGTTTTTTTGGTGACAGTGTGGTCACCGCATAGAAAAGTTGACTTTGATAGGATGAGGTACAGATTTAAGGGTTAAAATGAAGGAGGCTGTTGCTGAGAAGAGATGGGTGTGGAAGTTGAAGAGCAAAAGCAAGTGCAGAATTCCTGTCTTCTCCACTCACCCTGGGAGTACCCCCCAGTCCTTTTGTGGGTCAGCCTGAAGGCACAGGTAGCATTGACAGCTGTAGTCCAGGCTATTGTCACTTCTCCAATAGAAGGTTTTATTGCAGGGAATAATTCTCCCTGTATGAAGGGAATGTTCACTCAGTGGTAGAACAGATATTGAAGATCTTAGAATAAGTGTGGTGTTGGTGAGATTTGATAAGATGAGCTGTTAGTCATGTAGAATAGTTTTCTGATGTCAGTAAGAGTTGTGTTCAGGGTTTGGGATATGCTTACAGCATATCTCACTTTTATTTCAATTTAGGTTTAAAATTGACATGAGGCTTGGGAGGGGGATGCTGGTGTTACTGAGCCATTGTTCTCCCATGAGGTTTGGGAGAAGGATGCTGGTGTTACTGAGCCATTGTTCTCCCATGAGGCTTGAGAGAAGGATGCTGATGTTACCGAGCCATTGTTCTCCTATGAGGTTTGGGAGGATGCTGATGTTACTGAGCCGTTGTTCTCCCATGAGGTTTGGGAGAAGGATGTTGACAACACGGAGCCGTTGCTCTGCACTTTGCAGCATGTGTTGGCTGCAGCTGCAGGCTGGGAGGAGGTATAAGGAGCCTGCCAGGACTGCAGTAGCAGAGCTTTGAGTGCTGGGGTTCTGGAGCAGCAGTTCCCACAGCAGGTGGCAATGGGGACTCTTGGAAGCTGACACTTCTCAAGAGCATCCGTCCCTCAGAGCTGGGGAATTCTTGTACAAAGCTGGCTTTGGTCACAGGACTTGGAGCAGAGGGAGCTCTCCAGCTTATTGCTGCTTTTCCACCTCTGGAGACCTTTTTCTGTAGGCATTATGCTCTTAGCACCTGGCAGGCTTGGAAACACTCTGTTTCCATTTGGCCTCTGGAGCAGTTATTTAGTACTGAAGGCAAAGCTTTTTGCTTGCTGCATTTGAAGCTGCTCATCCTTTCAATGAACAAAGGCTTGTATGGGTACCTTGGCAGTGGCAGCTGGCCCCCAACACTGACACTGTGGGTTTGGCACCCATGAACCCATCCAACAAGCCCTTCACTTCTGATCAGCTGCTGCTTTGAGTTGTCTTTTCTAATCCAGAAATTGGGTCAGGCTAATCAACATGCTACTGACTGTAGATCAGGAGCTAGAAAAGTTGAGAAGGCAGCCAGAGAAATCACAAAGTGCAGCTCTGCTTTGAAGTTCACCTGGATAATTAAGATTCTTTCAGTGCCTCTAGATGATAATTTCCTGTAATGATCTTTGTTACATAAGCAATTAGTTAATGAATATCTTGTTTATTTCTAATAGAGGAATCCCAGACATCACTGAAACAGTGGAAGAGAATCTAAACTTGTATTTCTTACTCTAAGCAATGTGCTTTTATATGATTAATTCTACATATTCTCTCCTCATTTTTGTTTACACAGACCATTTGGAAACAAGGTAGGACTGGGGCAACTTGGCACTACTGTAAGAGAGAAGAAGTACTAATGATCCAGATGAATCACATCCTGAAGACAGTAATGTAATTTGGATGGAACCATTATCTTAACACAGGGAAAAAAAACCCAATGTGTGCATGAGCCAGGCAGCAAAGGGCAATAATAGGAATAATTTCACTGTTTGGACTGTTGCTTTGGAGGATTCATCCCAATTGGATCAGGATCTCTTTCAATCTGTAAATTCATTACTCAGTTCAAACGCTCCAGTGAGCACCCTGCTAATGGGAATAGTTTGGGATGGATGGGTTGGAGGTTCAGTCACTGTCCTGCAGTTGCCTTTTAGAGGTTTAGCAGTCTAAACTTCTGAGGTCTAAAGGGCAAAACCACTAGATGCTTGTGGTTTTTGCTCTCCACTTCAATTCTCCACTTGTCTAAGTAGCTCATTCACAAAGATGTTCTGAGGTTTAAAGTTTAAGTGCTCTAAGGCCAGAGTCAAGTGAAGAAAACTGGAGAAAGGGGGAGAAGTGTTGCTGCCCCTGTGGATGATGCCAGCTGTCCAGTGGCAGGAAGCATGACTTGCTGGGAAAGTTTCTGGGTTTCTGCCTTTACATCCTTCTCCTTAGCCATGTGAGCTTGATCCGTGGGAAGAGTCTGTTGCACAGTCATGAGACACCACAGACGGGCTATAAGGAGGGAACCAAACAACGGCATGACTGCCAAAAATACCCTGATGGCTCGAAAGGCCTGCTCTGTACCTTCTCTTGGCATTTTCTGTAGTTGGTAGTTCTTTCTAATTGCAAATAAGGCTGAGTCTGTGAAATCTGCACAATCCAAGAGTTCTGGAGAAATAGACTGACTTGTGTGTCTTTTGATCTCTGCTTACTGTCTGTGTTGATCTGGAGCAGGTAATGGAGAGGAGCTTTCCAAATGCTGTAGTGCTGTTTCCAGGACACTGACCCTGCTCTTGGCTTCAGGGTCAGCACAGAGAGACTCTGACAGCAAAGCTGGGGCTTGTGCAGCCAGTGCTGCTGCACACTGAGGTGCTCCCAGTTGCAGTCACAGGTTGGGCTTTCTCTCTTCTAACACCCTTATGTGAAGGCAGCTGGACTCTTTAGGGAAGTTCCCAAATAAATTATAGAATGGTAAGACTTCTAATGGTCATAATATGCTCTTTAGGCTGTTCTTCACTTATTTGTACTTGCTTTTCCCTTGCCTCAGACGAAGGGGGTGCTGCTAAGCTGCAGGTGTTTACACACCTCTGAATATGGCAAACCTTCTGCTTCTCCTTCTTCATCCTTTTAATGCTAACAGGGAACAGCAAAGCAAGTCAGAGGGTTTTGTATTCTCTCTGCTCCTGCTTTCTGTTGGAAGTCACATGAAGATACTTCCCTTTCATAAGGATAGCTGGACAATGAGTAATTTGTCAAATGAAAATAAATAACAATTAGAATATGTTGGTAGAAGGTGCAGAATTAATCCCAGGCAGGTAATAAGATAAGATGGAGCTTGTAATTCTACTGACAAATGGTCCAGCCTTTGTGAGGAGCACTGAAGAGATGGTGATTTTCTTAAGCAGATTTGAAAAATTAATCAGTGCAGCTGTGGATTGACATACTTGTAATATGGATACATGTGTGATACTGATTTTTCATTAAATAATTACTTAAATTATTAAAATTTTAGAATTAAATTAAAATTCTCAGAAGAACCTAGAAAGATAAAGCACTCAAGTCCTTTTACTTCTTCTCAAAAAAAAAAAAAAATTATCAAGGACACGTTATTTTCAGGTCTGCAGTGATCCAGTCTCATTTTCCTCTGAAGGTGCTGTATATGTGCACTCTTTTGTCTCAAATTTTACTGCTGCTGTTTGCTGCTGCTTACCATGACTAAGATTTGATACTGAGCAGAGTTGCAGGTTCTGAGGCAGAGGTCTGCACCAACCTTTTATATATCTTTAGTAATTTTTTAGAAATTTATAGTAATTTTTTTGCTCAACCCTTTATGTATATTTACTAATTTTTTAGTAATTTTTACTAAGTTTTGGGGTTTTGTTTTGCTCATAGACAATGAACATGCTTTGTGGTTGGAGAGGTCTTCCTTTAATATTTTCTAGGGGTGATTTTACCAGAGCCTTAAATAATCTACTCTATTTTGATCATTCAAGTGCTAAACAGCCTGTTTGCTTTGGAAGATGCTGCCTAATATGCTAGAGTGCAAACAACCGTGACAGTGTGGTCTTGAGCAGAGAATTCTTCCTTGGCAAAAAGACACTGAGGAAATTGTACCACAGTTTGTCAAACACTTGGCTAACACACAGGCTGCCAAGGACCAGAAACCGGCCAAGCAAAGCCTCCAGTCAGTGGCCACTTGCTGGAAAACTGTGTGCTTTCCATGCACATATTTATAGTGTCACCAGCATTGTGTGCATGAGTCCTTCCTGAAGAGTTCCCCCACTAATATGATTTTCAATAAGCACCTTCTCCTTCTAAAGGCCAACAGAATTAAAATTTCCCCCAGGGGAGACTTCTCCCTTTCCTAATTGGCAATGCCTCGAAAAAGCACATGCAGCCGTGGAGTTTGGCTCCAGCCTGTGTTTTCCATCTAGGATTCTGGCCGATTTCTGCTTTGTCTATGTCCATTCCTGGAAGCACAGTCTGCCTTGTCACAACATCAGTGTCCTTGTGATGCCTTTAACTGTCCCCCCATGGAATTTCTGTTGGTGCTGAATCAAGGAGAAGCATTTGGTTGTAGCAGTTGTGATGGAGCAAACAGCTCCACTGTCCTTGCAGGGTGGGAAAACAGCTGGATGGGTCTGTGTAGAGCTGGATGGGTCTGTGTAGAGCTGGATGGGTCTGTGTAGAGCTGGATGCTGCAGCAGCATCTCCATGGCACCTTCTCTTCTGTACACTTGGAGTTGCTGGAAAACCTCAAGGTGATGTTATAGGTAAAAAGTTCCTAACTTTTTTCCTAACAACTGTTCTTGTTTGCAGATGGAACACTAAGGCACCAGGAAGTAAGTTCTCTGATTAGGAAACTGGATTTGGCATGCAGAGCTGGTGTAATTAATAATTCTTGTTTTTATGAATCATGTTCTTAGATGTTCAGTCTCAAATGTCATTGAGCTCTAGGCATTTTCCAGAGACCAAGGAGCTTTGCTGAGTTAGTAGCTGATTTTGGTTGTTTTTTTTGGTGGGGGTTTTTGTGGTTTGTTTTTGTTGGGGTGTGTGTGTTTGTTTGTTGTCTTATTTTTCATTAGTCCAAACGTGCTGCTTTTCAGAATCTGCATTAGATTCTGGCAGACAGAAAGACTGACTTTATTTTACAGGATGGCTTCATATTTATCAGGAGCATGGAAGAGCCTCCAGTTTTGCAGCACCAGGTAGCTCAACCTGTTGAAGTAATAGTCCCTGAGCTGAGAAACCCAATGAACCCACTGAGCTCTGACCAGTAGCAACAGGCAGCTGTGCAGCAGAATTTCTGCAGCTCAATTTGTCACTTGCAGAGGAATCTCTCTGTTTCTGCAGAGAGATATGAGGGATCTCTCATATCTCTGTGATATGAGTGAGGGATATGATTGCCATTAAAAGGTGGAGGCATCCAGAGAGCTGAATCATGCAGCAGGACTTCTGCTGCACTGGCAGAGAGAAGCCGCTTTGCTGAAATCTCACTTGTCCTTTTATTCATGTAGGTCAGATGTGCTGGTGTGAGGCAGATGAACAAATAATGGTAAAATGGTAAAAAACCTGCTAATCCTCTCAATAAAAGAAATTCTATATATGGAGAAGATAAGATGATTGTTTTATTTGCTGTACAAATTTTACTCAAACATTGCCATCCTCAAATTTCATCATCCTTTGCTCTGTATCCCTGTGCCTAGTGACAAGGTTCATTCAGTTTTGGCTACTTGTCCACACTTCTTCGAGAAAACCTATAACTAAACCACTAAGAATAAAAACTTTTGAATTGTCTGAATATTACATCTATACTGGCAAATTTGTTTTAACCACAAAGCAAATTTTGGTGGTGTTGTGGTGTACCACAGGTGTTGGTGGTAGGGTGGTGTATATTTTGTTTTGTTTGGGGGTTATTGTTTTATTTCCTACTGCTGATAGAAAAACAAAACCAAAAGCAACACACCAGCAGAAATGGCCTTTCTCCCTCAGAGAAGAACATTTTTTTAAGAGAAGCAAATATCTCTGAGGGGCAGATCATAGGTGGAGGAAATCAGTTGGTTATTCAAAATGTGGCCAAAATGAGGAGGGGGAGCATGGGGACTGTGAGGAGGGAAGTCACTCTGATGAAGTTCCTCTGTTGGGAAAGATCAAGAGTGGAGAAAACTCCTGTGGAGACTGGGGCAGGTGGTGGCAGATGGTGGCAGGACTGGTGTCTGCGGGGGTGACAGCAGCAGGGGAGCTGGGATGGAAGGAGAGCTCATGAAAAAAAGAGAAATAATGGAAGACCAAGGTGAGAGCAGGTGACTTTGACTTCTTGTGCTGTAGTGGAATGATTTAAGGGCAAAAGATGATACAAGATGCTGGAAAAACTCATTGATAGTCTAAAAAAAAAGGAGGATTTTGTGACAAAGCTTTCATCAAGCAGGTGTTAAGCACCATTGAAACCTTAGTTAAATTAATCTTGACAGTAAAGCTTTCTGCTTTACTGAAAGTATCTTCCACAGGCTTCCATCCCACCTCCAGGTAACAAAATCCCTTTGTGAATGGGCACTCTGGGGTGCTGCCACTCTGCTTTCAGCTCCTTCCTCAAAACTTTTTGCTGTTAAATGTCCCACAAGGAATTAAACTATTGAACATGACTAGACTAAGCTACATATGCACGTATGGGACAGAAAAGAATTTGGAAACCTTACCCAAAAAAAAAAATTCTTTTTAAAATATATTTGATTCCCACCTCCTCTATCTTTCTGCTTCATTCTCCTGGAATGCAAGAAGGAATTTTGTGTTTTCCCTTGTTTTTGTTCAGTGTGGTAGATGATACTAGAAACAAATTAACAGTAATTTTTAAACTGTTGGAAATATCCAACCAGTAGGTGAAACAGTAAAACATATATCAAATTAAGAGACTGTTCTGGGTGCAGTTTTTTTAGCCAATGGAGGTAGGTAATTTTATTTGATTTTCAGTTTTGATTTTAGCAATTGAAGAAATTAATAATGGCAAGTACTGTTGGTGAAAATTATTTTGAAGTTAGCTTTTGAAATAAAGTCTGAAGTCAGAGGAAAATCATTTTTCTGAAAAGTCATTTTCAGTGACCTTATGGAGCTAGTAAATAGTGTCTCCTAAGAAGATTATCTGAGAGACCAAGAAGAACATGAGAATTAGCAGCTAAGGAGGCACTTTTGAATGCATAATGGAGATTATCTATCCTGATGCAAAGGACAGATGAGACACGCAATGAGAGACTGTTAGGGCTAGATCAGATACTCCTTTTGCTTTAGAGCAGTTTAAGGATTTAAATATAATGTGAAAATCAAGTGTGCAAAATCACAAAATACACTTCCATTATCAGAGGTTTTAAATAAGAACAAGGGCAGTCTTGTGATAGATAAAAAATAAGAGGAAAACAATGTGTAAATCCATTAATAGCAAGATACATAACGTGGGGAGGGTTATGGTGTAACTGAATTCATTTATGTTATATAATAACACAGATAATTACTTAAATTAATAGAAATAGCAATTAGTGGTCAGAGCAGAGAAAAAACTGCTAAAAATGCAGGGGTAAGACAGATATTTAAGTGTACAGGAGCTGTTAAAATCTACCTAAGTATGCTTTAGGATGCAGCTGAAATAATTTTTTACTGTTTGAAATTATCTTTAGGAATTCATAGGTTACAAAGAGACTGCTGAGGGTGGGAGTTAAAAAAAAATAACATTTGTGTTTAAAAGGGGGAGAGAAGAAAGACCTGGACAATTACAGATATTTTTATCTGACTCAAATTTTGGAAATAAGTTTGGAAATACTTTGGAAGTAACTAGGCCTGGGTTGTGCTGAGCAAGTCATGTCAAATCAATGTGCCTTCCTTGTTTGACAGGGCTATGGGATAAGTGGGACAAAGGAGATGTGGAGTTTAGATATTTTGACTAAAGCTTTCACAGTGTTCAAGTCATTTCCATAAGTAATCTACACTCCAAATATAATTTCCATAAGGTGGGTGCATAGTTGTTTACAGAATGTCTAAACCAGAACCAGTTCATTCTCAAATGGTGAAACCATTGAAGTGGATGAGCTCACATGTTCCTTCCTGAAAGCAGGTTGAGGATAATGACAGTAATCAAAAGGGAAAAGCCTCAAAAAAAAGTGTGAATGATACTGTCTTGGTAGGGCAGGGTCAAAATTCTGAACAGCCCTTGCTTAAACAACAGGATGAAATTTAGTGCAAGAAGAAATAAATCAGTCACAGCTGTATAAAGACATTCTCATGACTAAACAGTTGTGTGATGCAAATCTCTTGAGTTCTAGTGAATAGCAGTGGATAATTAGCAGCAGTATCACACTTCTGTCAGCAAAACAAATGTGGATTCACTGAATGGTTTGGGTTAGAAGGGACCTTCAAATATCATTTGGTTCCACCTCTGCCATGGGCAGGGACACCTTCCACTACCCCAGGTTTCTCCAAGCCCCATCCAACCTGGCCTTCAACACTTCCAGGGAAGAATTTCTACCTTAAGTCCAATCTTAACCTGCCCTCTTTAGTTTAAACCCATTTCTCCTTGTCTGCCACTACAGGCCCTGGTAAAAGTCTGTCTTTCTTATAAGTCTTTCTCAATCTTATCTTTTTTAAGTATCCCAAGGCTGCTATAAACCTCAGAACTCCTAAAGCCTTTTCTTCTCCAGGCTGAAGAGCCCCAACTCTCCCAGCCTTTCCTCACAGGAGAGGTGCTCCAGCCCAAGTTTGCTGTTGCAGATGTGCTGTTTGTCTCTGGTGAGACTGGTTAGAACTTTCAGATGCACATTTTCTTGTCTAGAAAGGAGATTTCATGTTGCTTCCTTGTTTACAGAGCCTAAGAAGGAAACCACTGACGTGTGAAAAGTAGTACCTTTATCTTTAGAAACAGCTGATTCCACGAGAGGAACTGCAGGGCTGTGTGACCAGCCAGCTTTCTGCAGGCGGCTGCCAGTCCTTGAACCAGAATTTGAGAGTTGTTGAGCTAAAAAAAATTCTTATTAATCAAGACAGCTGGGAGCAAAGCCAAATGCTGGGCCATAGCAGAAATGAGCATGCTACTTATGTTAGACAGAAGTAAATTATTAGTGTACTTAAAATTTTAGAGGCTTGGAAGGTGATGTGGTTTTGCCTGATTTTTTGAAAATAAGTGAATAAAGACGAAATATGTTTGGGTGTCTGCTTCATGTTTTTGTAGCAAATTGTTAGACTGACACTGTTGAAATACTGTAGTGATGTAAACAAGCTGCCTGCAATCCTTACTCCCAAAGTGGTGATATTTTTTGGGAAGGAGTATACACACAGTATACTACTGTATGGCATATAGTAGTAGTCACGAAACAAGAGTTTACTCAATGCATGCTGCATCCTGGAATACAGCATAGAATATTTTTTCATGTCATTGTCTCTGTGTAAAATTCCTGCTTATACAGTTTTATAGTTTATATGTTGTATAGTGAAATAGAAGCAGAGCAAAGGAGTAACAATTCTATAAAGAAAAGGTCTTGGATAAGGGGAATTTACTTTGGGAATAAGTAGTTCATATAAGTATGGTAAAATGATGGTATAATAGGAGTGTACACTTGTGTGTAAAATGAGGCATAGATGATAATGCTGCAGGTTGGTACCTATTTAATTACTCTGTTTTAGAATCATAAAATTACCAAATCACAGCCTGGTTTGGATTGCAATGGACCTTAAAGATTATCCAGTCCCACCCTCTGCCATGGCAGGGACACCTTCCCCTGTCCCAGGTTGCTCCAAGCCCTGTCCCACCTGGTTTTGAACGCTCCCAGGGATGGAGCAGCCACAGCATCTCTGGGCACCCTGTGCCAGGGCCTCACCACCCTCACAGGGAAGAATTTCTTCCTGATACCCAATCTAACCCTGACCTCTTTCAGTTGGGACCACTTACTTGTATGAAGGTACCCTCATTGGTTTATTCCCCCCTACGGTTTTCCATTCAATTCGAAGTTTTTACGTAGCAAATCCAGTTCTATTGTGTTTCTGGTTTGAGTATCCCTTGGAGAAAGTCTGGACTATGCTGAGCATGAATGTATTCACTTTTAGTTGATAATTTACCCTTCTTAATTTAATACTAATATCCCATACTGATTAAATACACAATTTCAATTTCAATTCAAAAGTATAAATTCTGGTTTTGGGGCTACAACTGATACTGCTTCTGCAATGCAGTGATTGCAGCTGGATGCAGGCACAGTCGATGCATCAAGCTGAGTGGTCTGGGACATCCTCTGAGCTCTGAAGATGTAACCTCCACAAGTAATAGGTGGCTTCTCTTTATTTTGAACGACTGTTTCCACCAGATTTGGCATCCCACTTCTTCTCCTGTCAATTGGAATCTATTTGCACCTCAAAGCCAGACTCCTTGAGTCTGCATATGGGAGGCTTAGGTGGGATTCCCCAGAGGGTGACTGGGCACTGAGTGGGCTCCCCAGGGAATGGTCACAGCCCCAAGGCTGACAGAGCTCAAGGCATGTTTGGAAAACACTCTCAGGCACGGGGTGGCATTGTTGGGGTGTCCTGTGCAGGGCCAGGAGTTGGACTTTGGTCATCCTTGTGAGTCCCGTCCAGCTCTGGACGTTCTCTGGTTCTGCACGTTTGTCTCCAGCGTTCCAGACTGGCACAAGGGCATTTGCAGGGCAAATGCAACACAGAGCCAGTGTGAAACAGTGCCACAGGGCAAAAAACTATGGGATGCTGATTATTTTTGTGTCCTACTTATTTGTAAAAAACTTGTTCATAAAAAGGAGAACATCTCCATTTGTTACAACCCTGCTTGCCAGTCACAGGGCTCGTTCCTTCTCACCAATTGCTCTGGACCTGTGCATAGCAGCTTCAGTTTCATAATCCCAGTCCAGTATCTTTTTAATATCATGCTGTTACTGATATATTTTTCACATCAGGAAATGAAAATGGTTTTGATGAAGAGCAGTGCTAGTTTTAGCTCTAAGATAGGATTAGTCTACTTTCCAATTCTTGTTTCTAAACAGAATTCGTGCCAACTGGAAATTTTCCAGTTGGTTGAAAAATTACATGGGAGCAGTTTGGTCAGGAATATTTGCTTTTTCACCCCGGGGTTCCTTCCATCTGCCTAATAAAACAATTATATCACTGTAAGACTGAAATTCCCTGTGCTGTCTGGAAGTGGATGGTACTAGTGCTGTTGAGTCAGATGGAAAACTGCTTATTTTTCTACCCTTCTGTACCCAGTACAGAACCTGTATGTCATCTCAGCCTTTTTGCGTGCTGGAATCTGCTTACTAAGTCCACACAAATCCTCTTTCCTGGCCTGCACAAGCCCAGTTTTCTGATGTGTGCTAAATTCTTGATGTCATGAGGTACTGTAACACTGTAAAGTTCTAGAGGCAAATAAAGTATTGTGGTGTATGCTGGAAATTAAAATATGCTGTTGAAATATTTTTTAATAGGCAGATAAACCATTGTGTGGAGTTCCCTTGGTATTTCAGCATCTGTGCAGCTTGAGATCCTGGTGTCCTCTAAAGACTGGACCTCTGATGGGGAAGAAGACAACCTCTCCAAGTGTAAAAATGTTTCAAGCACTTTTTTTTTTTTTTTCCCACTGAAGTTTATTCAAACTGGAAAGCATCTTCAGTTTTTTTTGTAGGTCACTGCTGAACTGGGGGTTCCAATGACAATCTAGAAGCAGCATGGAGGGAAGAGTGTATTATCTTTGTTTATGCAGATGGTTTCCATTCATTCTCTGCCATGATCTGCAAAATCAAATTCACAGTTAAACTTTTCAGACTGATAACAGCATTAAGAGGAATTATACCCAGCAGATTATAGCTCATTTGAGCCTCCTCTGAGGGCACTAAATCAGTGGATGTTGGAGAATGAGAAACTTGCAGTCTTTTATAACTCTTTCAATGCAATGTGTGAACATTAACATTTTAGTCTGTGCAAGTTTTGCCGTTTGAAGTTAGGAGGAACAGACTGTTATCTGTAGTTATTCCTTTTTCTAAACTGAAATACTGAAATTTATGCATACATATTTATTTATTTATTTATTTACGCTGCTGCCTTTATATTTTAGCACAATTCCTGATGTGGGGAAAGTCTATATCCTATGTAATAATAAAACAAAAAAAAAAAAAGAAAAAAAAAAAAAAAAAAAAATATCTGTTCAAATAAATGCATCAAGTACAATTGTTCTCTCGTAAACAATTAGTGAAGGAAGGACTACAAGGAGCAAGTTAGGTTAAAAAGAAAATATGCATAAAGAATTGATGATGAACATGGATTTTCACTGTCAAGCTACTGAAGGAGATGTGCTCCATTCCACTGAGCATGTGGCCTCCTCTGGACCTGCTCCATCAGGTCCTTGTCCTTTCTGCAGTGGGGTCCTCAATGGTGGATGCAGAATAGGGGCAGAATCCCCTCCCTCACCTCCTGCACTCCTTGTGTATATATACATGATATATATCAATGTGATGTCAATATCCCCCAATTTGTCACATTTGTAAACAGGACGTTTCCTGCCCTTCCAGCCCGCTGATGACATTGTCTTTAGTTTTCTTTTTACCACTTCCTTACATGTTTATCTCTGATACTTCTGTTTATGCCATTAATTCTGAAATGCCATTTACTTGTAGTTGATGTCAGTTTGCTAAAGACTCCACTCAGCCACTTGACTGGAGGCAAAGTATTCCCATCCTTGGTTTATCCTCACTGTACAAAGAGACTCCAGTCTCAGATGCTGCAGCTCCTAGGAGCTGCTCAGATGTACAGACAACAGACCTACTCGAGTAATTTGCAAATGAAGTGTAAGACAGGGAATGACAGATGGTTGGGACAGACTGGGAAGAGCAAGGAACAGTCAAACAGCACAAGCAGAGCATGAGACAGTGGTCACAGTGAAACTGGTTGTGACTGGGGGGTCACTGACTGTGGGCTGCAAAGTAGAGGATGATGATGAGAGGATGTGCATTGGGGGTCAGGAGTTCCCCTTGTACCTTTTTTCATCAGTTAAGTAACATTTATGGAGCTGCATGATATTAGATTCTATTCTGCTCTCCTACTTGAGGTTTTTTTGCTTCATAGTCACTTTCAAAATTTTCAGTGTCCTTTCTAAATCCAGACAAGTTGAAACTGTATTTTTAGTCCTATTCGTGCAGTTTGCAGTGTTAGAGGAGAGGAGAGGAGAGGAGAGGGAGAAAGCATTCCCCATGACTGATGAGAGCAGCTGAAATGCTATAAATGTTGATCACTGTAGGCAAAACAGTAAATCAGGAATGGGCAATGCAAGCATTTTATTAGTTTAAACTGTCCCATGGCTTGTTCTTGTTTATTTTTCTAGTTTAACTGGGTTGACAGTGTCAGGGAATAAGTAGTGTGCATTTTATGGTTGTTTTACAACATTGCATCTCCAAGACTATAAATAAGGCACAGTTTCTCAGCTCTTGGTGTTGCCTTTATTGTAGTTCTTCCTTGCATTTAGCATTTTGCACACTGACGTCCTGATTCTGCATCACAGCAACAGAGGTGTCCCCTGACACTTCCACAGCCTCAGTAACAGATTTTTAAGAGGCTGAGGTTTCTATACTCCAGTTGGGGATTGTGTAGAAATAAAGTGATTCAGAATGAGTTATGAAAACTCTGGTTCTACTCCCATGGTTTCCCATGAGCTTGTGGTTTCCCTCTGTGGCTGTGGGTCTGTCCTGGCCTCAGTGTCACCACACAAACAGGACAGTGGGGTGGCCTCAGGAGGCTTAAGGACATGAAATTGCAGTTGCCAATGAAAAATAGTGTCATAATAAGATGGATATTTATGTAGCTTTTCTTACAATATCAAAGTTTATACAGTTAATAGGAAGAAATTCTTTGGTGTGAGGGTGGTGAGGCCCTGGCACAGGTTGTCCAGAGAAGCTGTGGCTGCCCCATCCCTGGAAGTGTCCAAGGCCATGTGGGACAGGGCTTGGAGCAACCCGGTTTAGTGGAAGGTGTCCCTGCCCATGGCAGGCGTTTGGAACTAGGTGAGCTTTAAGGTCCCTTCCAACCCAAACCATTCTGTAGTTCTATGAATAATTTTCACACAGGTTCTCATAATAAATAATTTCAGTCCTAGTTTTGTGCACAGGTTTGACCACCAGTCCTTTATTTATTATTGGCTCTAGCACTTCAGTTTGGTTGTGGGCCTGTTTTATTCTTCTCCTGGAATGCCAGCTAACTGTTTTTATGAGGGATACAGGCTTGTATCTACATTAGCATTTTGAGTCTGAGCTGGGCATTCTCATGAGGCAACTTTCCTGTTGCTCTTCATTAACTGTGCTTTTTGTTCACATCACAGAGCAGTTCATGAACTGGATGCCTTTCAGATGAAATTTATATAGAAAATGCACTCTAGTAGCATGCCTGATATGCTCCAACTGCTAATGGGCATTCAGTCTGTGGCACCTGATCAGAAAGTCCTCAGCACCAACTGTTTTGCTGCAGAGATCTGCTCCTGGAATGTTCCTTATTAACATAAATGTAGCAGCTTTTGGTAAAAACTAATTAAGGTTGTTTTTCTTCCTTATTCTGTGTGCTAAATTAAGATAATAAGAACTTTAGAAACATATACACAGTAATTTGTTCCTTTTGCTACCAATTAATTGTTGGGCTTAACAACAGGAACAACACAAAAGTGATAGCTGGTATTGTGCTATGAACATTCTTAAATCCAATGTAGATGAGCTCCTTCGAGTTCACTACATACATTATCTACTCAGTTATTGTTTGAAATCTTAAAGCAAACAGAAATAGGCTGTTTTTTCAGGACAGTCTGAATATTTTCTTCACGTCTTTGTTCTTAGCATTATTTTTACCATTCTCAAGGCAAAATGTTTGGCTGCTATTTGGAAAACAATTGCATTAAATCTTCCACAAATCTGTTCAAGTTTTGATTTTTTTTCCCCACTGACAAATACAATGCAAAAGAGAAAAATAAAAGTCAATTATTATGTGATGTTGCACAATAATGGTAGCCAGCACTGGAATCAAATGTAGCTTTTCATGGAACAAAGAATGATGTCTCTACACAGCACTCCGCAGCACTGGGTTTGAAACTAATGGAGCTGGTCATAGAATGTGCACTTTGCCAGCTGGTTTGAAAGAGCACTTCCAGCATTTCAGAGAGCTCATACAGCATCTGGAACTGGAGGACTTCAAATATGGTGCACTCAGAAAAGCTGTGGCTGATGATACAGTAAAATAACAGTGTTCCTATAAAGAAGAAATGTAAAGTGTGGATTTTTCTTTTAGCTCAATCGTTGGGTGTGAAATTGAATTGAGTACTCTCCAAACTATATTAAATCAGCCCCTTGGCATTGCCACAGGAACAATTTATTTCATCTTGAAGGAGCCTTTGGTTTCCAGATCAGTGGAGCTAAGCAGGAGGAATGTGCGTCACATTGAGGTAAACAGGGATGTGAGCTGGTTAAAAACAGAAGAGGCAACGCAGCAAAATTCTGTGCCCCTGACATTTGTCAGCCTCTTCAGAAATGTGAATGCATTCCCATTAAGCTTTGGGGCAGATATTATCTCTGTACCTTCTGTTGTGCTGATGAGCTGGAAGAAAAAGGAAAATTTATTTGGTTCAGCTGATTTTTCAAGAGAGACATCTCTGTTGTTCTGTTCACCAGGATGTTCGCTGTGCTCTCATGCCGTGGTGGGCAGGTAATGCAGGAGGGCTGGAGAGGGATGGATGCCTCCTCCTGCCTTAGGACCAGCAAACTTCTTCCAGCTCCTGACCTACTTTTGCCATCAGGGCTCTTTGAGAGATGACGAGTTACAAATGACTTTACAACACTCTGTAATGTCTGTTAGACTTTCTCAAAGTCCCTCTCTGGAACAAGACAGGATCTGTAAACAGTAAGCATTACATCAAATATTTCTGCTGTCAGAGTGATTTTGGCACTATGTGGAGGGCAGAACACTCAATGCATCCTTCAGGATATAAAAGTTCTATGCAGATGCCTGTGAACAGCCCTGGTGTGGAAGGATAACACAGCAGGATGAGTGAGCCATGGGCCAGGGCTGCGTTTTGTTGCCAGTGTGCTCCTCTTTAGGGTTGGTTCACTGCAAATTGCAGGGCAACGAGGCCATTGAGCATCACTTCTGAAATACAAACTGTGCATTCTTTGCACAATAAAGCTTAAAGGTATTAGGCTCCCCTTTATCAGGATTGCAGTAGTGCAGGCAAATCAATCTTCATTTTACTGGAGAGAGCAAGATTTAATGCTTTTTGTAATGCCCCCCATCTTGAAGCCCAGCATTAAAAATTTTTTTGGCTTTACTGTCTCATCTCTGATTCACAATTTACCTGACCTTCACCTCTTGAAAACAGGAGAAAGCCAAGCATAGAACAACAAACTGAATGGACTGGGGTAACAAACTGGATTGGTCTGTTCATGTACTGAGAGAATTGTTCAATTTTGGAATATGCTAATTACTGCCATGTTTAATGTAAGTAAACCCAAGCTCTTTCCAGCTCTATCTTAATGCTCTAATCCAACTTAATGAAGAAATGAGCAGGGCTGTGCACTGAGTTCCAAGGTAAGGAGCACATTTTAGATAATACAGTAAACCAGGAGGTCATTGCAGAGTACTTTGTGATTGTGATTATCTGACAAAATAGCCACTGTTCCCTGGTTTTCCCCCCTTTCAAATTGTCTCACATGAAGAAATGTCCTTTTAAAATATACTCTGGTGAATGATGGGTGGAAAGACACATTTTTCCGTTCCTGTTGCCAGTTGAGAGATTTCCTTTGGTAACAGAAGAAATTTTCTGCAAAACAACGTTCAGACAGCAATACTCAGGGTGAATATTCAAATAATACCCTCCCTCACTTGTAAGGAGGGAGTAGGAAGATCCCACACTCTCAGCTACAGCTACCTACAGTGAAAGGTGAAATAAAAAGCTACAATCTGGAGACCTTTGCCTTAAGGGGATCTCTAAATGGTAAATTTGTATTGTATTCTCCTACCATTACTTAAAGGCAGTAGGACAAGCCCATAGGAATTCTTCATTTATCATCACTGGTTTAAAATATTTCCTCTCTTTATAGCACTCTTGGAATTTTACCTGAGAATCAATAGTGGTTTTTCATATGCACTACCAGGATTTCCCAATGAGTTTCATCTTTTTAGAAGCGGAGAATTTGAAGAGGCTGTTGCTTACACTGGCTACTTTTAGGAGTTCTTGCTTTTAAGGAATTTTCACATGTGAGTTGTATCAAGCTGCTTGCTTATTTTGTGTGGATCATTAAATAATTGTTAAAAGCACTTCAGATGAACCCAGTTCTTTCAAGTGTTCATTAGACAAATCAGGATCCCCTTTTGTTTTCCTTTAGTCTTTCCTCTTCTTTTGTCTTTGAGAACCACAGAAATGCATAGTGCTCTTCTCTAATCTTACCTTCTTACCCTTTTCATCAAAGCAAATAGGATTGTTTCTATTTCTGGGCCAGTGGCATTTTGATATGTTACAGGTCTAGTGATAAATAACTACCTCAATTTAAATCTTTTAACAGGCAGTCTTTGTTTAATATCAACACTGTTGGTTATTTTTATTCTGTTAGTCTCTTTCCCTTCATGTTATTTATTGATTTCCTTACAGACAGATGCAGCAGGAAACACCTCATACTTCAGATTCTGTTTCCCAAGGCCAGATCCCAGAATCCCAGAATGGTTTGACCTGGAAGGGACCATCTCATTCCAGCCCCTGCCATGGGCAGGGACACCTTCTACTACACCAGGTTGCTCAGGTCCCTGTCCAGCCTGGCCTTGAATATTTCCAGGGATGGATATCATTTACCTTTACCTCCTGTGACAGGTTCTCATCTTCTCTGATCATCTTTGCAGTCTTTTGTTGCTCTTCCATCTTGCCTCCATCTTCCTTAATCGTGGATGAGCAGAGCCACACACCCAGGCTGGGTCACTACAATACCCTTCACGTGGTATTGACATAATCACTTCAGCACATATTTTCTAGGCTTTTGTTTTAGTATTTGTGTTAAATGTGTGTCACCTTAGTGACTCCTTTATCCCTCTCGAAGTAACTGGTGTGCCCATCCTCTTTGCTATAAACAGGAAGTTAATCTGTTCTTAGGTTGTTTTTCTACAAGACTCTTCAGTGCACAGCTTCCACAGTTTACCAGATTCTGTCTTTTTTCTTGTGCCTCATGAGAGCTTTGTAGGGTTGCAACCAGCATGGCTTGTCTGGAAACAGAATATATTCAACTCTGAGATAGGAGTTTATGTCTTACATGGATGTTTATATCCAGTACAAAACTAATTTCAGGAAAAACTAATTTCATAATTGTGAATTATATCCCTTTCCCTATTGTGGTTTGTTCCTTGGAGTATCTTTTACATGAATGAATGGGAAAAATTAAAATAGGAAAAATGCTTTCTTTATTTGCTTGCAAAACTCTAGGAAAAGCATTTGGCTAAAGTTCCAAATCACAACCATATCCTAAATCAAATGTGTAGCAAGGGCGATAATGAGTGTAAACACACTGAATAATAAAATGTAATTTGGGTTCTGAGTTCTAGGGCTCTAATCCAAAGCTCGCTGATGTCTGTGGAAAGGCTTCCATTGATTTGAATTAGGCCTTGGCTTTTGTCCTGAATGAACACAATACCAGTGGAGCTATTCATGAAAGAAATGTTTGGAAATAAATCACAGGAACTTGCTGTGTCAGAACCCAATTCACTTGCTAATTATGGCTGTCATGTTTTACAATGCTCATTGTGTCGATACTTTGTCATAGTCCCTCACATGAACTAACCAAATTCAATCTTAAAAAAATAATTTGCTGCCACTGCTGTAATTGGAACGTTGTTTCTGGATCATTACTCTGATGTTTGAAACCTTCTTTAACTTCTAGACTAAACCTATTTATGCCAACTGTTTCCACGTGTTTTATGCCAATGTAGTCTTCTAGATTTATGCCATATAGTGTGATTTGTCCTTGCTCTGAACAGTACTGGTAAATTACTGATGACGGTTCCATCTCCTCTCAGGCTTTGTTTTGTTTTGCTAAATAAGCCAAGCATTTCAGTTTCTTATTCAGTAAGTTGTTAATTCATAGAATTATGGAATGGCTAAAGATGGAAATGACCTGTAAGATCATCATATTCAACCATTAACACAGCACTGCTGTGATGACCACTAATCCATGTCCCCAAGTGCCACATCCACCTGCCTTTTGAGCACTCCCAGGGATGGTTATTCCACCAATTGCCAGGCCAGTCTGTTCCAATGCCTGTCAACCCTTTCAGTGAAGAAATTGTTCCTAATGTCCAGCCTAAATGTCCCCTGGCTCAGCTTGAGGCCATGTCCTCTTGTCCTGTTTCTTGTTCCCTGGTAGCAGAGCCCAGCCCTCACCTGGCTGTACCCTCCTGTCAGACAACTGTGCAGAGTAAGGCTATCCCCCCTGAGCCTCCTTTTCTCCAGGCTGAGCCCCTTTCCCAGCTCCCTCAGCTGCTCCTCATCAGACCTGTGCTCCAGACCCTTCTCCAGCTCTGTTGTTCTTCTCTGGACTCATTCCAGCACCTCCCTGTAACCTTTATCTGGATCTATTCCCACTAATCTGCTTAGGATACAGGCAACAAACCCTGCATTTTTAATGAGCTGCTATAGTGCTCCATACAATGCTGTTAATACTCTCCTTGCTGTACTGGAAATACTTTTCCAAATATACCCAGCATCTTGTTTACCTCCCTATGGCTGCATTTCACTCATCACTGTCACCATGTGACTTGCAGGGTCTTGGTCCCATATGAGCTCCCATTTAGTGCTAGAAATAGTTTTTATTCAAGGAGGGCATAAGTTTGTCCTTGTCCTCAGAGGCTTTTAGCTCCTGTCTGTCACTCCAGTGCTCATTTCTTCCTTGCATGCTGCTCTGTTTGTTCTCAGCATTGGCTGTCCTAAATGATAACCATCAAGCTGGGGTAATCAGCAGCTTTAATTAGTATGCTCCTACTTTGTGCTAATTTCGTTAATTTAGAAAACAAACAGAAAAGAACTTTGGAAAATGCTAGAGGCACTGAGTGATGGGAGCTGACAGAAGGTGACAGGAAGGAACTGGGGAAAGGTGCCCAGTGCTGGGCAAAGGAATAACGAGATGAAGAGAGGGCACGGGGCACAGGAGGGAGAAGTGGGAACTTGGTGAAGTGAAGGTTGCTCACATCTTCCAGAGCATTAATTGGGTCTCATTGAGACATACTTGGGATGGATGAAGACTCTTCAAAATCCCAGAAATAAATGTGTAACTCATGACTTTCTACATTTTGACTTTTTAAGAATAGCAACACTGCTGCTTAACTTTGGATGTTTCCTTTTTTTCCCCACAAATTTCAAAGTGCTCTGAAAGTTCAAAGACTTACTTTCTAAAAGCATTTAAAAGTACTGAATCCTAAAAGCACTTTAAAAGTCTCGAATTGAGAAGATTATGAGTCTTGAATAATTTATCCACAAAACTTGAAAGGAAAAAAATTTGCTTAGTCTTTAAAATGTATATGATAAATTTTCTTATAGATTGGAATGACTCTGAAAGACTTTTATCCAGATAAGTGCATTCAGCAGATATTAGAAGTCACAGGCAATAGCAATTAAGGCATAAGGCTTTTCCTGGGAATTGATATCAAGCTTGGAGGAGTGGGGATGGCTCAAAATGCAGCTGAGGGCCATTAACTTCACTTGATGATTAATGACCTCTGCTGAGGTCATTATTATTATCAGCTGAAAACATTAAAAAATCCAGATGTATGAATCTTTTTAATGGGAGTTGCAGTTTCAGTCAGTGCAATGGAAGTGTCCCCACTGTGGATAGACTGCCCTTTAATAATATCAAGTAGAGGGTTTGATTTCCCTCCTCCCCACAGCATTTTCAGGAGCATTAATCAAGGCTGGGTCTCTAAAGCTGTGCTGGTATAAAATTGAAAAGCAAGCAGAATAAAGTCCATAGTGCTTTAAAGTTCTCCCAGTGTGGCAGTGGCATCCAGGACTTAATCAGCTTTTTTGCAGTTCTCCATCTATTCCTTTCAGTGCCTAATCAGAGTGAGTCTCAGTGTAGCCCAGGAATGTGCCCAGCACATTCCTTGTGCTCACTGTTCTTGCACCCACCTTTGAAATTGTGTCTTCCCTAATGTTGTGTTAGGTCCCTCACCAAGATCTGGGCTCAGTGTTGTGTTACAGAGGGGGCAAGCACACAGCCCTGACTGCTGCATCCAGACAGGGAGCAACTCTTTATTAATAAATAGTCAGTAGGAATAGATACTTCCCAGTGTCCAGACTAGTCCATGCATGGTTCCTTCCGCTCTTGGTGAAACTTTTTTTAATATGATGAATTTTATTATTGACTTGTAGGGAAACTGAGAGCTACTACTGGGAAATGTTCACCTTGCTGCTAATTTTTGACTTATGAGACTTCTGTTATAATGTCTTGATCATTCTATACATACATACATACATATATATATATATATACACCTTTCTATCTCTGACAGAATCATAGAATAGTTTACGTTGAAGACCTTTAGGATTAACTGTTAACCCAGCACCGCCAGGTCCCCCACTAATATGAATTTAAATTCCTTTATTTCATTTTTAAAATGCACTGAAGAGATTTGAAGTAGGTAATAAAGACAACATGAAGACATAAGCTTTAATTAGTCACTTTATTTTTTATTTTGACTATGTTTCTGAATGCTGTGTGAGTCCTACTCTACACAGGCATTGGGCCCCTGTCCCTTTCTCTCCCTTCCCCCAGCCCTTTATCCCTGGTCATTGTGAAGGTTGTAACATCAAAATTCCAGTCAGGATAGGACTGAGATGACTGCTGCTTTTGGCTGACCTTTATACAAATGCCACTGGATGTAGGCTTCTGCACAGGAAAATGGAATTTTTCAAAAATATAAGCGAAGCAGATAAAAAGTGTAACTGAACATGGGGTGGTAAGACTAGACCTGCTTGTACAAACCTATGCACTTCAACTGTTTTGGGGATTGGTGCATGTCTTTAGTCACCCTCTGCCAAACCACAGAGCTCTCACCTCCCTTTTTTCTTTTTCTTTTTTCATTCCTCCAAAGTATCTCCTGCAGTGAGAGGAAGAGGTGAGTGAGGTCAGGCAGAATGAAATGAAAATCATAAAAGCTTAATAGACCATAGGGAGGTTCCTTTGAAAGGGTGCCAGCAATGGAATATCAGTTATGGGGAGGAAGACCACAGAGCTGGCAGTGAATGAAAGGAGATCGGGCACATGCGCTGTGCTGTCACAGCCCTGGCTGTGGAACTGAGCTGTTCCCTGTTAACTCCTTAACAAATGTCTCACTCTGACAGTAGTTACTCCCACGGTGCTGGTAGTGCTCCCTGGTGCAGCTGCACTGTGCTTCTGGATGAATTTTTCTGAGAAGTTCTGAATTCTTTGTTTTGCTGGTAAGCTCAATAGATGAGAACTGAAGTATTGATGAGATTATATAAATTGCATTTTCTTTTTTGTCTTCTGTAGTCTGTACCAGTTATCCACTGTAAGGAAAAAGAAATTGTTTTTCTGGATGAGAAGCAAAGAAATATTTTAAAACATGGAAAAATGTAAGGACTTGCAGAGATAGCAAGAAAACAGAATCCTGAAATGGTTTGAATTGGAAAGAACATTAAAGATAATCTCATTCCAATTCCCCTTCATGGGGAGGGACACCTTCCACTGCACCAGGTTGCTTGAAGCCTCATCCAACCTTGTCTTGAACATTTCCAGGGATGGGGCATCAACATCACGTTACTGCCAATATACATTAGGTTATTGTAATTATACAAACCCCTGACATAACAGCTCTCAGTGTATATGAAATGGTGTGGCAAATCATCTTACCAGTGTTTTTTTGGTTTTTTTTTTTTCAGAATAAAGCACTTCTAAAAGCAGGGGCTTTGGTCTGGCTGATTCTCTATCTTACAAAACTTCAAGTCTTGACTGCAGTAGCTAAAATACTCGGATTTGATGTGTGACTCAATGGATGGCACTCTGAAATCTCAGTAAACATGAAGGCTGGACTAAATAATAACTGCCCCCCTTCAGCTTTAGCATTTTATGAATCTATGCTTTTGTGAATGAAAAGACTTGTGCAAGTGTCAGAATTGATTTAAGGACATTGGGTTTATTTGATGGTGTGGAACTTAGTCCTCTGTGTGCTCACAGCTTGCAGAGAAATCATGGAGTCTGAGCTTCCAAGACTCAGACTAGAAGAATGAACAGAATTTCTGTTCATCTTCAAGTCCATGGATGTGGTAGACCTTTGTTTTGCAATGCTAAAATATCCCTATTTTTGCCATGAGCTTTTGAGCATGTTTCTACAGCTAAACACTTTGAAACCTGCAGTTTCTCTTTCAAACAGATCACTGTTTTCAGTTGTCCAATTTGTTTTCAGATGCTGCACGACCTCTCAAAGAACAAGTGTGTATTCTCTTAAGTACTTAAATGACAAAACATCCAGAAAAAACATATCATACAATACAAAATGAGCCTGCAGTGCTGATGTGGATATAAGCCTCAGCTGCAGCCTTTGTCTGCTGACTCCACTGTAATTCAGCACAATGGTTGCTTCTGTGCAGATGAGCCCACTGTTGTCTGGTGTTTTCAGTCATGTGCCCTTTCAGCTTCATTTCATATGTCACTGTCATAGGTTTGCTCAACTTTTAAGAGAAGTTCAATAGCTGCTGGGTTCTCAATTTGAAGACCTCTTCCCCTAAACCCTTTGCAGAGTTCAGCACTACCAGACCACTGCTTTCCTTAATTTCTTTTCACAGAGCCTTTATTTGTCTATGGACACCTGTCCCTAAAGGCCACAGGTTGAAACCTCCTGCTTAAACAACTGTCAAGTTTCACATTGTTGTTTGACTCAGACTGATGTGACAGAGCACAAAGTTAATCTTCAGCATTATTTCTTTTTGCTTTGCAGGAAAAATTTGAAGGTTTGTTCCGTGCCTATGATGACTGCGTGACATTCCAGCTGTTCAAAAGCTTCAGGCGTGTGCGGATAAATTTCAGCAGTCCCAAATCAGCTGCTCGTGCCAGAATAGAGCTGCATGAAACACAGTTCAGAGGGAAGAAGTTAAAGTTGTATTTTGCACAGGTAATGAAATCTGGAATCTACTTCTGTGTTACTGCACAATATTTCTTTAAAAGCTATGCTCTAACACTGAATAAAAGTAATAAAGGTTTCTCCCATGCCCTCTCTCTCTGATAGAAGACTACTTAAACCTCCTTGTGTTGACTGAGCTGCTTCTGCCCTGAAGGTCTGCAGTAAATTTAAAGGACCACTTAGGACTAAAGTTGCTCATTCAACACACAGAATTATGTATCTCAGAGCTGATTTAAACACTGATTGTTGTCTGTGGGTAACTCTCTTAACTAACCATAAGAAAGTGCTAATGTCAAGAATCCAAGTGAATAAAAAAGGTGGGGCTGGATTACATATTTGGCTGCAACCCTGAGCCACAATCAGGCTTCCTCCTGCCTTTTTGGCTTTTAGTTACAGAATATATGAATTACAAATACTGAATTCTCTAAAAGGAATTTATTGAGTCCAAGTCAAAGGAAGAAGGTAGGGGAAGTAAAACACTCCCAGCCTGGGGCTGTAGGTAATTATATCCATCTATTGGAGCTGTCAGGTGGGTGTTCAATTCTCCTTACCCAAGGTAGAAAGAACATACATCTCCCACAGCAGGCTGGGCCCTAGCCAGGATAGAGAAAGTTGAAGGAGGTTGAGAACCCAACCACCACCTCTTCTGAATGCAGTTTAATAAATTGATGAGGTCACTGTGGCTTGTGAGATACCCACTACTGTTTACAAGCAATGTAGGTGTGCTTTGAGCTGCCAGCTTGGCCCTTCAGAGGTCTGAGGATAAAGGCTGGCTCATTTCAAGGTATCAAGCAAACCCATAATGTTAAATTATGACCCTCTTCATCCTGGTCAGAATAGGAGCTGTTTTGAGCCTAGGCAGGAGCAGAACCACAGGAAGATGGGAAGCTACAGCTGTGAAAAAAAACATAGTTCTTAACGAGTTAGATGAGCTCAGAAGGTCTTACAGCTGGATTTAGGTGTTAAGAATCTGCCTCAATCCCATTTTTTATGCCCTGATCTCCTAAATCTGGCTCTGAATTTTTTTTCTGAAAGGCTTCAAAACCTGCAGTTAGGCAGATCTGAGAATGGTTTCATTCTAACTGTATTCAGGAGGCTAATTGAAGACTTGGGATAACAACAAAAAGAAAAATGTGCACAATAATGATTAGTCTCCCTATCTAAGCTGATTTCCTGCAGAGCCATTCTGGTACCTGCACTATGCTCTCCAGTACATGTAGTCTTACAAGAGCTTATTAGTCGTGTTCAGGGAGTGCAGATGTGGAAGCAGCAGTGTCTGGAGCAGTGTCTGGCCTCAGCCAGGCTGAATAACCACTTCCAGACCTACAAGTTCTGGGGAACATGGAGTTGAGAGTTTCAGACTGGTTCTTTGCAAACCCCATGTTTGCTGGCATGGAAGTAGAGTTTATTGCTTCTGTGCTCGAACTGGTTGTAACCTTGCTCAGGTATGGCTGCACTACAATTTATTTACGTCAAGGCTTCTTTAACATACTAGAAAAGACCAGGAATTAAAGTAATTTAATTAGGTAATTTAAGATGGAAATAAAATAAGGACACTCACTTGCAAACTACTAAGGAACATCATAGATGCCTTTTCCACTTCAACTAAAGAAATAAAATCTGTAGAAATCTTTCTGAAGTTACTTTCAAGGCCTTGGTGCAGGAGTTACTTGTGTGATGTCACTTTTTATTTAGGCATTTAGACCAGATCACAACACTGCCTTTACAGCCTCAAAACTCTCTGAGCTAGCAGCTGGGGCTACCAAAGCTCTGCATTTTTCCTGAAAGAACGTACACAAGAGGCACAGACATTGTAGCTTTGCTGGTGTCACAGCCCCACACTGCACATTTACTGCAGAGGCACCATCTGAAAGGCTGAGATGAAATTCATCTCCAGGCCTTCTCTTCTGAGACTGATGCTGAAACCCTGCCTGGGTGGCATTTGGGATGAGAAGGGTATGATTTGAGCAGTCATTCCATTTAGCCATCCTGTGGGGATGAAAAGCTGGACAAGAGCTGGCAATGTGCCCTGGCACCCCAAATATCCTGGGCTGCAACACCCATAGTGTGACCAGCAGGCTGAGGGACATGATTCTGGTCCAGTGAGATCCCACCTGGGGTCCTATGTCCAGCACTGGGTTCCCAAATGCAGGAAAGGCATGGACCTGTTGGAGTGAGGCCAGAGGAAGCCACAAAGATGCTCAGAGGGCTGGAGCCCCTCTGCTGTGGAAACAGGCTGAGAACTGGGCGTTTTCAGCCTGGAGAAGAAAAGGCTCCAGGGAAACTTCACTGTGGATTTTCAGTACTTAAAGGGGCCTTACAAGAAAGATGGGAATGGACCTTTTAGCAGGGCCTGTTGCAATAGGACAGGGGGAAAATAGCTTTAAACTAAAGGAAGGTTGTTTTAGGCTGGATGTAAGGAACAAGTCTTTTGCAGTAGGAGTGGTGAAACACAGGCACAGGTTGCCCAGAGTTGTGGATACCCCATCCATGGACAATTTCAAGGCCAGGTTAGATGGGGCTCTGAGCAAGGCAGGAGGGTTGGAGGAGATGACCTTTAAAGGTCCTTTCCAACCCAAACCATTCTGTGATTCTTTCCTGTACTAAACAGTGTCTTTGTTATGCTTTAAAGATTCAGACCTCTGAGACAGATGGAGACAAGCTTCATTTGGCACCACCACAGCCTGCAAAACAGTTTCTCATCTCGCCTCCAGCCTCCCCACCTGTAGGGTGGCAACCAATAGATGATGCAACACCTGTCATCAACTACGACCTCCTTTATGCAGTTTCTAAGCTTGGACCAGGTAAGCTTGTGGTCCTTGGGTGAAAACGTGTCAGGAAAAGCAGACAAGAAATACCAGTGTAGATAATAACTGTAGAGGGAGTTGGCAGAGAGCTGGAAGTTGCATTAAAATTTGTATTTCAGTTGATGGATGTCACCTGGTTCTTTCCTTCAGAATGAGTTTTGCCATGTGTAGGCACAGAATTGTGTGTTATCTGCAGCTTGTGAGAGCTGATCAAAGCTTTTCTTACACCATTTATTGTGCTGGGGTTCGTGCCTAGGTGACACAGCTGATGGTTTAGGTGGGGACTGGACAAATGTTTGGCTGTGGATGTGAGGAGTTTTTGCTGTACACAACATCTGCTCAGTTCTGCATTCCAAGGTGCAGATTTCTCCCTTGAAGAAGTGCACGTTCACTGGAGTGGAGAATCTCTCATGTTGTTTGTTGAGAGATAACTACTGTTCCCCAGCCCTGGTGGGATTGCTCTGTTATGAATGTTCATTTCCTGCTGAAAACTATGCAGGAGGAATAGGATAAGGTGTAGCCTCCCTTAGCACAAGATAAATGTCAATGGATAATGCATCCAGGCTTTCTTCTGCCTTCCCATCTTCAGCTAATGCCAGGAGTTGAAGCTAGCTGGGATTTTCAAGCAATGCTTTCCCTTGGAAAATGCTCATCTGATGAAACCAAAGTTTTACATAGGAGAGGGTTACTTTTGATTTAATTAAGCCATCTTTACAAATAGTTTTTTTCAAAGCTGTTAAAGCATCCTGTTTTAGAATTTTCAAAATGAGAAAGGTTCCAGTTTCAGGTCCAAGCAGTATCATTTACAAATTAATCTAATTTATGTTCATAAGCCACAAGGAAAAAATAGCCAATTAAATTATCTTCATACCGAAATAAAACATTTCAGATCCAATCTAATAACAATTGTGGGGGTGAGCTCATGAAAATTTAGCAGTTTATTTTTGAAATTCTTGTGGGATGAGAGAATTGTTTTCTCCCCAGCTGTACTGGGAATACTCCTTGCTCATTCTGAGAGCAGCTTCCAGTTGCAGACATCTAATCACTGGGGCTTTTGTGCAACTGCACCGAAGGAACTCAGAGCTGGAGTGCATGGGGTGCAGAAGGATGTTTTGTGATTCACAAGGTTTGCAGGATTATCTTCTGTCTTTTTCAGATGGGATCTCTCACAAGAGGAAAATATATATCGGGAGATTCCTATGGTTTGTTTCCCTTCAGCAGGAAAAAGGCAGTAGAAAAAGGCAGTTGGGGGAAGACTTCATACGATATTGCATATTATTATTTCCAGGAGTGATATTTTGCTTCTAAAATGCTGAATAAAAGAAAAAACAAAAACCTCTTTTTTTTTTTTTCCCCTTTGATGCAGCAGTGTTATAAATGGAAACATGTAAACGAATTCCCAAGCTAGCTGGGTAATAAATCAATTCCTGTTCTGGAGCACTGGAATGTGAAATATCACTCATTGTCCCACACTCTGGGACAGCTTTGCGTGAAGGTCAAATTCATCCGGATTTAAGGAGCCTGCAGGGAGCAATATGAAAAGCCATTGTGTGCTCTCTTCTTTCTATTTTTAGCACTTGTTAGAGGGATCAATTTTAGTTAACTGCAGCGGCGGGTTTAAAATAGTGTTGCTGTTCTCAGTTGTGCATTTACTATGTTTAGAATTTCATTGAAAAACAAATCCCACTAACACTCATTTCTCAGTATTGCAGCAGTGAAACTGCTGGACATCAAACAGCATTGGTAGCCTCAGAGAAGAGATTTTTTTCATTCAAAAACACAATTTAAAAATATAACAGCTTATCAGCTGTCGAAAAATACTCGCTTGGCACAGTTGTTTACAGAGCTGAGAGTTTTAGAATCTGACTTCCATATCTTTATCTTGTAAGGAATCTTTGCTGCATTAAATGGACTGATTTGGTATAATAAACATCTGAGAATCAGGAAAACTCATTAGCGCTTCTAAATAGTGAACAGTGTCTTTGTATGCCCTCAGCTTAACGTGAGTTTTATTGTCCTACTTCACTGGAAATGCTAGATGTACCACCTGGACACAGACCCATGCTCCTTTCCCATTCCCTGAATCCAGGTCATCTGTCACAGTATGGTGCCATAATCATCATAGCCACAAAATTAGAGACTAAAACCATCCCTGGGTGCAAAATGTTGGGAGATTTGCTCCAGAGTGTAAGGAGCATACTGGAAGTGAGTTAACAGATTTGCCACGTGCTAGCAGTTTTGGACAGGTGTTTTAGCTGCAGCAGTGACAGGCTGGCATCTTGGAGATCTAATGGAACAGATTTCTTTTTGTGCTCAAAAGAAAGCTGGTTTTGGTCCCTTCACATGGAATTGAGATCAGTGAGGGTGCATTTACTCCGTAGGGAAGATCATGGCATATTTAATTAAGTTCCTGGATGATTGATGTGTATTCTCACTTTCTACAGATGCAGAAATTAGGCTTTAAATGAGGCATGAACAGAGTGCTGTACATCAGTCAGAGCCAGGAACCATGACTGTGCCTGGTGCTGACCACCAGCCTACAATCTTTTCAATATATTGCAAATAAAGGAGAGCAATTGTTAATCAGTTTGATGGAAAATACTTCCACTGTCAAGACAACTTCCAGTAGTTTCAAATGCTAATAAAGATGTGCAGACATCAGGGCCTGGACTACAGAACAGCTTGGCAGGTTGCAGGCATACCTGCAGGAAAAAGCTAGCTCCAGGTTAGGCCAGGTGAGGATACAACCTGGACCTGACAGGCAAACAATCAAACAACCACCCCACATTGCAAACATATTTAATATGAGAAACCTTTGCAAAGTGGAGGGAGAGGGAGTCTCCAGGTCCAGCCTGTGTCTACAGCAGAGCTGTTCCTCTCAAAGGACAGGCAGCTGTTTGCCATTTATTAGTGCAGTGATTTGCAAACTATCCTC
Organism: Pyrgilauda ruficollis; assembly: GCF_017590135.1. Lineage (NCBI taxonomy): Eukaryota > Metazoa > Chordata > Aves > Passeriformes > Passeridae > Pyrgilauda > Pyrgilauda ruficollis. Next base: position 5,022,816 of record NW_024527044.1, read on the forward strand.
TTGGCACTAGAAGATGCTCTTTCTTTTCTGGAAAGCTGTCCCTCCCTCTCTCTGTCCACTCCCCAACCTTCCCCCACTGCCTCATTCTTCACAACAGATTGCCCTGTACCCCCTCATTTCTAACTCTGCACTCCAGAGTGTCTTTCCCCAGGATCCCAGGTGCCACCCTGACTTCTCCTTGCCAGCCTCAGCGCCTGCTCTGCCCTGGGTTTGGCTCACCCTGCCCTAGGGAAGGAGAAAACAGGTGAGAGCAGGACTTCGCCCAGGAAATGCCATGCACAGGGATTTCAAACCATCTCACAAGGCAGATTTTCTGTGCCCAAGTGTTTTCAAACTCTCGTGTTTGTCATCACTGAGTCAAAGGAAATACTAAATACTTCATATGACTCCCAGGGAGGATTAAAAGGGAATGAAGGGGCAAACAAATGGTGATAGATGAAACTTTTCATCTCTGTCCTTCCTCTCCCTGCTGTTCTGTGGGTGCTTTTGCCCTTCCCTTCTCTTACCAGGGGCAGGGTACAGGAGAGCTGCTGGATGAAAAGAAAACTTTTCCTCTGTTTGGGAGAGGAGGGTGCCCAGCTCCTGCAGCATCAATAAAGGGCTTCCAGGGAGCAGCTCCTCCACTTTGCTATGGCAGATTGGTGCTGTAGAGGTGTTTTATGGAGGTATTTTGTGGGATGGCCTGTAGCTCTTCTGTCACAAACATGCACCCATACTAAGAACCTCCTGTTATTTGCATCCTGTTATTTGTAAGGCATTTGGATGAAGGGACTGAAAGTGGAAGGTATTTTCATTATGCTAATGCCACATTTACATGAAATGGGCAGCTCTGAACTCATTAACCTTTCCTCATGAGGATGAATTAGGGATGAGGTAGCTACATGTTATCATCAGCATTTTTACATTATTCTTTACATGTATGAGCATGGTCTTTACTGGACAAAAGGGCCCTGTTAGACAGGAACTGCACCATCAAGGAAAGGTGACAGTATTGACTCACAAAGGGATATAAAATCCTATACTATTATTTTTAATTCTGAAGTATCATAAGTTGCTTCTGTGTTCATCTTTCTTGCGTCACGCAAGGCTGTGGGTTTACTCCTGGCTCATGTGGTCACAAAAAGTAGGGCCCAGTGACATAAAAGCAGCTGTGCTCATTGTTAAGGGAGAAAACTTCAAATTCTTACTGTTTTTCTTATGCAGAGCAAATGGTTAGAGAGGAACATCACTGCTGCTTTCAGAGGCATATCAGAAAGTTTTATTGACAAATCGATATAGTGGATGTGCCACAGCTGAATTCTTTCCTGAAGGGCAGAGTATATTTGATAAATTTTATGATAATTTTCTGAGTAAATTTATGTGAGTTGCCACTGTTAGCTTATGTAGAGGTTTAAATCTATTATTACAGGATTGATAGGTCAAAGACAGCTGGAGGAGAAAGACCCCTGTTCCCCAAGAATCCTTTGGTTTAGCTAGCCTGTACAAGTTCTCCAGACAAGCAGGAGAAGCAGGAGCATGGATCATTGTAGGGCCTGGGAACACAGAGGAGGCCATGTCAGAGACAGCTGAATGAGGTCACTGGACAAGTGCTTGGGTAGTATTACAGGAATTGGTGAGTCTTACCTATGTTAATTCAACTTGCTATTCATAGCTTGGGACAACCTAGGTCTTGTCACTCCAGTGACTCAACCGTTGCTTCAGCAGCTGAACTGCTGCAGGCTTAGCTCATTAATTTTTATTTTTTTTTTTTAATGCTGGAAAAGGTGTTTAAGAGAAAATTAAAAAACACAGAAACAGGGAAGCAGCAGAATGGAAGGGCTAATCTGCCTGTATCCTCTGGATTATTTTGTGCTTATCACCTTAATGTTTTTCTGCAAACAGTGACTACGTTTGGAACAAGATATGGTTGTACAAAAGTCCCAGAGTTATTGTTGTCCTGTTCTTAACTCAGCCATGAAAAGGTTTTGTGCTCTTTGCTTACAGAACAGAGTCTGCAACTCATTTATGCTCAGAAATAACTGTATGCCTTAAAAACATAATTTTTGAGTGCATCACATTTTGGTTTGCAAAGTGACATTAATTGCTGCTGCAGTCACTTGTGCCAGAGGCATCTGAATATTTTTCCCTGCATCTGTACTTTTTTCACTGTTCTTTTTCAGCAGAAAGAGTCCTTCTGTGAGGGATTTGAGCAGTAAAAGAATGTGGCATTTGAACTGGGATTATTACCTTTAAGAGGGCAGCGAATGTGATTTCCTGGGCGGTGCTGCTGTAGGAGCCCAGGCCGGCACTGCGGAGCTGCCCGCGGTGACAGTGACCGATGCAGCCCTGCTGCTGCCTGCCGGCATTGACGTCAGCCCAGAGCTGAGAAATTAGCTGAGGCCCGCAGGGAAAATGGGCAAAGAAAAACCATATAATTCCTCAATGCAGCACAACCAAGCTATTTCTCTTTTTATATCTTAGCCTATCAGCAAGACCTGTAATGCTTTGCTCGATTTGGATTCAGAGGAAAGGTTGCCAAAAATAGAGCAGTTAAATGTCAACATTAATGGTATCACAGCAGTAAAATATTTCTCACAGCAAGATGTCTGGCTTATAGCTATTATTCACTAGTTGCCTCCTTGCTTTTAGGCAAAAATACAGTGTGTCCTCTAGTCTCAAGCCACCCAGGCTTATTTGGACCAGGAATTTGTCAGCACAAACAGCATGTGAGCACAGTCCCAGAACTGCATGTGCTAATGCTGGGTCAAACCTGAAACCCCTTCTTCACATGAATTATTCTGCCACAAAGTGGCAAACAAATAAGACTCCAAATTAGTACCACAAGCAAGCCACAAGTGCTTTGAGGCAGGAACTGCTGTTTGCTTCCATGGTAAAACACGTGGCACTGCTGGGTTTTGCCAGTGGTGCAGCATTTAGGAGCCACTGCACCACAAACAGGCCAGCTGGGTTTGCTGGGGCCTCACCTTCCTCATCTCAGAAGATTTTGCAGGCAATGGTGTTTTTTTTTTTTTTTTTTTTTTTTTTTAAAGTCTTAAATTAATTTCTTGCAATTTAATTACCAATACCTACTTGTATCCCATGTAAAATCCAGAATACATTTAGTGCCAGCAGGCTGAATTCAGGACTCAAAGCCCTATGTCTGATTCTTTGCTTGTGGACCTTTGTAGGCAGCCACCCAAGCCCATATGGGCCAGTCTCTTAATAGTTGGACTCCATGATCCTTGTGAGTTCCTTCCAAATTCAGAATATTTTCTGTGGAAAAAGAAAAGCCATGTTCATCTTCCTCAGAGGAGTACTGTGTTGAGACTTAAATAAGGAATGTAGATAGTTAGAAAATATGTGTACTGTTTAGGCGTTCAGCCTGCTCTAGTGAGCATTTATAGACTGCTCTGTAATCTCATCTGTAGAGACAAAATTTGTTATAGCCTCAGCTAAAGAGCTTTGAAACTCAAAATCTGTCTGCAGTAGAGATATGGGGGAATTTATTTCTGGAGAAATTAGATTAAGTGTTGAAATCTGTCTTAAGAACAACAACTGGGCTTTAAACGGGCCTGAAGGAAAGCCACAGCAAAAATAAAGAATAACCCCAACCCAACATGTGTGAAATAACTTCAGACCAAAGGTTGGATAGGATGGGTTCCAGTTCATCTTTTTAACCATGAACTTCTGTGTTCTTTCTCCTTCTTCTCCCTGCTTGGGGGATTTATTTCAGTGCCATTGGCCACCAATATTAGTACCAAAGCCCATTATAGACACGAGGATGTGTGTATTTTATGGTGCCTTACAGACCTGTGATCCAACTGCCTCCTGGGGCAGGATCCCAAGGATGTGTTGTGGCAGCTGACAGAGTCCAGCCGTGCTGGTGCTCACCTGTATTTAGGAGCAGCACCCACTCAGCTCCCTGCCCAGATGTGGAGTATTCTGCAGTCCAGCAGTGCCAAGGGCTGTGTTGCTACTCAGATTGCCACCTTTTGATGTGATCGCTTTTCTCTGCTTCCAGGAGAGAAGTATGAGCTGCACGCAGGAACAGAGTCCACTCCCAGTGTGGTAGTGCACGTTTGTGACAGCGACATGGAAGAAGATGAGGACCCAAAGAATTCTCCAAAGCCAAAAATCATTCAAACTCGACGCCCCGGTGTGCCGCCGCCTGTATCTAACTGAGCCTCTCCGGCAGAAGCAGCACTTCTCTCTCCTCCAACACAGCTCTTGGTTTTTGTTTGCTTTGTTCTGTTGAAAGGCAGCCTTTGCCTTCTGAGCACCGGGACATTAAGGTCATTGAAACCCCTTCACAGTAATCAAGCCTCTGTAACAAAAGGGCTAGGAAAAAGATCTTTGTACCTGTAACCATATCACACACCAAGTGATAGATCTAGCTGGAAAGGACAAAACAAGGCTGAGGAAACAAGGGTTGGTTTGAGTCTGAGGATCTTTTCACAGCTGTAGTTTGCATGCTGAAACGCCATTACCAGAGATAGTTTGGGTGGGAATTAAGCCAATATCAGTCTTGATATTCAAGCTCCCAGGATTGCTACTGCCCTTCATCAAGCAGCCTGCTCCTCTGCCCTCCTCACTTCCCAACAGTCTTTTCCCTTTTCCCTTTTTTTTTTTTTTAAAGGGGGGTAGATGTGTTGTTTTTACTCTACTAGCAGCTTGGTGGCCTTTGCACCCCCCTGGAATTTTCTGTAAGGAATACTATCTTTGCAACATTCTCAGAAACAACAGAAAACCCTCTTCCAGCAATAGCTGTAGAGAACGGTGGTCTGAAATGGTGGCAGGGATCTGAGATGGAGCTCTCTGGGCTGAGGGGAGAGGCAGCAGCTGCTGGGGGGTCTGCTCAGTCCTCTCTGGAGAAGGGAGCCAGAATATCAATAGGGATTGTCACTTCATCTTCTATCAAGGGATAAGTGGTGCTTCTCTTCGGGTCTGAGGAAGAGGAACTGACTGACTGCTCATGTAAGATGGGATTCCTTGCTCTCTGTCATAGCTGAACGTTCCAGTAACATTACAGGCTGAATGCTTTCCTAGTGGTGTGGTGAATAGCCCTGAAATTGTCGGTAATTACTTGCACATCTCTAATATTCAGCCCTTTTCCTTTCCCATGTCCTGTGCTTCAAAACCCTTTTTGAGCTGTATGCAGTTTGGATTTGTGGAGGTGAGCAGAAGTTAGTTGATTTTATTTTTTCTTTTTTAGGCCAAAGAAAACAGGACCATAATTACACACTTGAAATTAGACTGCATGCAACTGAATCCCCTTTTTTCACCCCATCCTGCATGTTTCTTTCACTTGCAATATATACTGGGTTACAAAAACTGTTCTGTGTTTGCATCATGGCTGACAGCAGACAGATCCCGGATTCCCTGTCTGGCAGACCTTCCATGATGATTTATTTTTTTAAGGCGTACTTGTCATTTTGAGAACATATTTTCTAGACATTTGAGCTCAGATTTTGCATATATTTAAGCATGCGCTTAATTTATGCACATGAGTAGTTCCACTGAAATTAATACTGCAGAAACTGAGCGTATGTAAGGTATGGTGGGATTTTTAAGCTAATTAGCTGCAGCTGTACTCCCCAAAGTGACTATAAAATGGCACAGTGAGCCTCCATGGTTTAAAATCCTTTACAGCTTAAAATAAGTAAATACATCTTGGAAGCTTATTCTAGGATCTGAAAAGTCAGCTTAGGTTGTGTAATCAAGATTTTTGTTGTGAAATCTAATGATCTGGTTTCTGAAGGAGGGTTCCATCACACCTTTAATTAGCAGCAATGCTACAAAGCTTCAGCAGAGTCAAGTCCCCCTTGCAGGGTCTTGGCTTGGCAGCACTTCCAGGACAACAGGCGTGTTGCTCTGTCAGTGAGGACAGGAGATGGCATTCCCAGCCTGCATGGTGAAGACATCTGGGAATGAGGACTTGTCATTCTCACATAGTTCAGCCTCTGACCACCACAGGCCCCCCTGGTATTCCTGATGAGATGCAGTTTTTTGCTCAGCACTCAGCATATTTCCATAATGTGGTAATTGTTACTGCATTATGGGCATCGTCGTGTGCTGTTGCACTGATAGAATACTGCTCATTAAATACAGCAGAGACGGAATAGAAAATGGGGCTTTAGTATCTTCATGATATCCGTGTAAAGTTTCCTTAAAGTAACTCCTTAGAGATGCCATGGCAATTATTTTCCCAGTGATGCATTTTAAATTGATTTAAGGAAACAAATTGTCACTCACAGGCCTAGGAATGTATCCTGTTGAAAACACCATCTTGGGCCACAAAAGATATTCCAGGAGTAACACCACTGGCTTTTTTGAGAATACACCCAGCGCTGATGTCCATGGGGTTTGGTTTAGGCCAGTATAAACAGCCCAGTAAGATTTAAACACGTAAATGATCAGATATCATTATTAATGGATTTTTTTACAGGCAAGACTATAGAAGGCCAAACCTTGTCCTTGTATCCATGTCCTGAAACTTTGGATAAATATGGTTCTGTACTAAGTTCTAACTAAGTACTTTGGCCTCAAATGATGTAAAACTACACTGCAGATTAAAGCACTGGACCTTAAATGTTCTTTCCTCAAAGTGCATTTTCAAACAGATTTAAAACGAGGCCCCATTCAGTGACTACTCCATGCTTTGGAAAGCTGTGTGGTACTACCCAGGAGGCAGCAGGACATGGCTCATTGCTTGAAGCATTGAAATAGAAACACAATTACAAACCTGAAAATTCAAAGCAGCCTCTATGGTCAAAGCTTATATATCACCTGTATGTGATAAAATAATGATCATCATCAAAAAAAAAAAAAAAAAAAAAAAAAGTGTTTCATGTATTATGGAATAATGTCCCTATCATCAAAGTACCAGCATTTGTGACTCTTGAGAGAAGCTGGTGTTTTACTAAAGGCTGGTTCTTGCCTGACATGGAAAGAATGCTTCTTTCAAAAAATGCTGACTATCTGGAAGGGGAATTGTCCTATTCAGTAAATCACAGGCAGAGCCCCATCTCATTTGAGTGGGAATTTGCTTTTCTGTAGCTTTTCTGAGGTCAGCCACTCTGACTTGCATTTCTCACAGGGTGTCAGGGGTTCTCTCCTGCTGGAACCCTGGAAGAATGAAGCCTCAGTGTTACACTGTGGCTCCTGAGGCACAGTGGCACAGCCCACATCCTTTTAATTTCCTCCCCAAAGCAGGAGCTGGAGGGAGCGGCTGGAGGTGATGCCCTGGGGCCTCTGAAGGGTGGACACGGCTCCTGCTGGTCTTTGGAAATTAAAAGAAGGAAATGAGGGGAGTACAGCTGCTGCTTCTGTTGCCTGCTGCCTACTTGTCCTTTCTGACCTCTTCAGAAATGAAACTGACATTTTAATGACTTCCTCACTACAGTCTAAAGCATGAAAACATTTCCAGTGCATGGAGAAAAAGTGTTTTAGAATCTGCTCTTTTGGAAGAAAACAAGTAATCTTTGTGGCCTTGATTTTTGTAATTAAGACAAGGTGTGCAAACTCCCCCCTTCTAACATACACAGACACACTCCAGTGAACTTTGTTTTCAGCCATGAAAATATGGCAAGAGCACCCCTTCCTCAACCATAGCAAGACCACAGCCATAGCCACTGTAAAGGTTATAAAAATTCTCCCCATGCTTAAATTTTGTAGCACTAATTTGATCCTAAATTGGGTGAGAGGGGTGGGTTGATTTTATTTTGGTCTTTTCCCCTGCTCTGTCCCAGTCAGCAACATTGTAAAAGCTTTCAGCAAAAATACAGATTGTTGTTTGTATTGAGGAATGGACTGAACTCCTGGAAGGATTCAATTCCAGTGGTATGTCTGAGCACTGTCACAGATGCCATGAGCTTTTCCATTGTATTGTACATAACTTTTGAAATATTCTCTTTAGTCATATTTTATAGGAGTATTAAAAAGCTACTGCCTAATTAACCACTTTTACACTTGTATAATTCAGAGCTTCGTTTAAAATAATAAATATGGCAAACAGTATTTTTGTGTTCTGCTTGCACTGGTGTTTGGAAAAGCAACATTTAAAGAGTTCAACTATATCAATAAACTGAGTAGTGTGGTGTATACCCCTGGTAGAACTGAAAAAGCTTAAACGTGTGACATAGGCCGAACTCTGTTTCAGTAGCAATTAAGGGGAAAGCAGCCTTCGTGTTGGCAGGATATGCCATGTTCCATTTTAAGCTGCTGCAGTTTCACAGTCATGTGAACTTGCTCTGGCTTGCTGTGGATTTGGCTCGGTGTACACAAAAAAAACCTGCAGTGCAGTCCCTGATGAGCAAAAGCTCGGCACACCCCAGACCCCTGATGTGGTTCTCACTGTGCTTTTATAATCATGGGTGATGCTGTGGCCATGAGTGCTTGGACAAGGAACATGGCATCCAGCTGCCAGCCAGGCTGGGGAAAGAGTTCTGTTAGCATTCATTATTATAAAAATTGAAACGAATTGTTGTCTCTTGCATCAGTTTGTGCTGGGTCTTGCAAAAGACTGGGAACTGGGAGATGAGTTTGCTGATAACTGTCCTGTGAAATTCTGATATTGAATTGCTCAAATCTGGATTTGAAAAAATGACTTGTTTTTCTGTGTGCCTGGCATAAAAAGCTTCATTTCTCAAAGGATGATTGTTCATGATTCTCAAAATTAGATCCATCTAAGAAGTCTCACTGGAGAAGTAAACTCTGAGCTCCTTAATTCCTTTGAAAAGGACAGGCCTTAACCTCTGTGTTTTAATCAGAAAAACTACTAATGAACTTATTCTGGGGTTCTTTTCACCTCTTTTAGAGGTGAAAGGCAGGAGGCCTAGTTTATTCTTCACTTTGAGCACAAAGAGTTTCCCCCACCACAGTGAGTTTCTTCATCCACCCGACTGAAATGCTGTGTTTGCGACATGCCGGCTGTGGCTCTTCCACCGTGCTTGGCACTGGACACAGAGCTGGGGATGGCAGAGAGCTGTGCCCAGAGGACCAGGCTGATCACAGTCACAGTGCTTTCAGATCCTCTAAAGAATATTCACTGAATTTATTTTTGGTCCTTCTTTAGTGGCAAACACCTCAGCACTCAACTTTTTGCCGTTTCAGGCTTTCTCTCACATACTAGTGTGAGAGAAATACTTTCGCATTTCCTTGATTCCCTTTTGCCTAAGAAATTGCTTTTAATTCTGGTTTATCAAAAAACAAAACCAGCTATGGATTAAAGTCCTAGCCAGACCCTCATTTATGCTCAGCATCATGCAATGCTCTTGACTAAGGAGTTACACTAGCAAAAACCCCAACACTGCTTTTCCTGGTTTAACCCATCTTCTGGGGGAGTACAGCACCTTTCAATATTCTAGGCTCCTCTTAAAAAGAGATGTTTTTATAACAGTAGCTGTGCTCTTTTTTTGAATACATGTAGACTGCAGCATTCGGGGGTAAAAGGACAAGGGAGGAAGTGCTGTAAAAGCTCTTTCCCACAGGTCTATTTGAAGTGTGGAGTATATTTGCTTTGGTTTGGAGGGGAGAGAAGCCAGCACTGTTAGAAGCAGAACAGCAGCGGCACTCTGGATGGAACAGCAGGAACCCTGAAAGTGCCTACTGCAGAGATGCTCAGAAAGCTTAAAAAAACCAGCCTGAATTCTCTCTCCCCTTCTGTCATTTTGTTCAGTAACTACACAGATTCTGGGGCTGCAGCAAGAGTCGTCTTAATATAGGATTGTGTCCTGATGCCGCAGCTACAAAGCTTAAATAGGGACATTTGTTAGGGAGGTTCTTGCTGGAGTAAGGCTGGGAAAGCTATGAAGTGTGAGCAGCCTTGAAGTTAATGAAAAATGAAGATATTCAGAACCTTAAAACAGACTTCAGGATGCATAGTCATGTACCCGAGAGCTGTATTAAGCACCCATTTGAATCTGGGGCTCACTCACAACATTAAGAATATCCAGCAAGAAAGATTAAACTTCTCTATGATTCTCACCAGAAAATCAGCCTTCTTTTAACAAATTATTGTAACTGATCTTATATCTAGTGCGAGAAAGTTGTGTCTACATTAGTGTCACACAGATGTGTTCTCTTCACTGTTGGGTTAATGAAGGTAAATGTTTTGAATCCATTTTAGAGCAGAGTTCTTGTACAGAAACTTCTGACAGAAATGCCATCTGTAAGGACTGGTGGATCCTTAAGTGTCAGTTTGGCAAGTTGTCCTACTGTGGGTAGCTGCAGAAATATTTCGTGTATGTTGTTGTAGATTTAAAAGCATTGCTCATGGTTTCATTCGAGTGTCTGCATTTCTGACACAGATGTGACATATCTGTATATATTATAAATCAATACTATTTTTAACCACATATTTTGTACAAATATTCACATTAGCGCTGTACTTCAATGAAAATCTATTATGGTATTAAACATTTTGGTGGAATTAGCAAATTCCTTGTCCGTGCTTTGCCTTCATTTTATATCAGTGTTAAGCAGCTGAGCCACTTCTGGCATCCAAGGCAAATATAATTTCAGCTATTCATGATGTTCCTTAAATCCAGGTGCACCTGTACCCTCTAGTGACTGATCCCAGCCACTGCAGAGGCAGCTCCCAACACCTCTGGATCTCTGTGAGAGCCCAAAATCAAACCTGAACCAACAGTAAATGTGAGCACAGTTTTTTCTAGCTAATGAGTAACAGCATGGGACAGCACATTGCTGTTGAGGGACACCCAGCAAGAGATTTCAATATACACAGGTGCAGTTTTATAACAACCCTTTCCTTTTTTCCCTTTCTCCAAAGTTTCTGGTGGGGTTCATGGCCAGGAACCAGATGATGAGCTTTGTCCTACAGGTGCAGAACAGCAACATCCACACAGGTTCTACCAGGCACAGCAGCAATGTGATTCTCCAGGCTTGGACTAGCTCAGCCTCACACCTGTAACAGGACAGCAGCAATGAAGGAGGGGGAAAGGAGACATTAAGAAAACAATTAGAAGAGCCTTGTTCCCTAGTACAATCCTTGGTGGTAGGGTGAAGAGGAGTAAGATATCATGTATATGTATATAAATATAAAAATATAAAATTTGAACTATAAATATATACAAATATATCAAAATAGATTTATTTATTTATTCACTAGATAGTGTCATCTGTAAAGTGATTAATAAGCATCATGTTTGATTCTATGATTCTATATGGTTGGACTTGTTGATCCTCAAGGTCTCTTCCAGCCTTGACAATGCTATGATTCTGTGTTCCCATCCACCAATAAGAGGATAATAGTTTTGTACACTGCCATGAATTGGGGTGGGGTTTGTGTACATACACAGGACATGAACTTTGGACTCAAATATTTAACACAGATCCTCAACCAGGAAAGGTGGGAAACCTAGCTTGGATTTTTGTCCAGTTCAGCAGTTTAGATTCTAGTGAGATGGTGAAGGATAAATTCATTTTCATTCCAGGCATAGCTGTGGGTCTGGACATCAAAAGGTGGGGAAAAGCATCTTCTGGGAAGCAAATGGAAAATTTAGAGCCTCAGAAAACAAGAGGAGAAAAAAAAAGGCTGATAGAAAAACAGCAGAATCAAAGACAATTTAAAAATTATTATTATTTCTAACTGAAGAAGCACTTCCAGATATCCAGAGAATAAATTTTACTCCTTGTTTTACAGTCAGCCGAGCCAGCCCTGCCCAAGCTCT